>NC_041729.1:60330308-60930308 GCF_004115215.2 Ornithorhynchus anatinus | reverse complement strand
GTTATCATTCATTCATTCAATTGTATTTATTGAGCGCTTAGTGTGTGCTAAGCACTGTACTAAGCGATTGGAAAGTACAATATAACAATGAAGGGAGGCAATCCCTGCCCACAACAGACTTACAGTCTATAAGAGGGGAGACCGAAATCAAAGCAAGTATTATTTACCTATTTGTTCATTTCTTTATTAATCTATTTCTCTGTATTAATGTCTATCTCCCCCTCTAAACTGTAAACTTAGTGACGGCAGGAATGTGTCTGTATACTGTTATTTTGTTCTCTCCCAAGCACTTAGTGCAGAGCTTGACACATGGTGAACTCTGAATTAAGACGATTGAATGAAGGAATGTGTGATTGAATGAATGAATGAATTCTCTGGGCCTCAGTTATCTCATCTGTAAAAGGGAGGGTTAAGACTGTGAGTCCATTGTGGGTCAGGATAGAGTTCAATCAAAATAGCTTGAACCTACCCCAGCGCTTGGTATGGTGCCTGATACATAGCAGAAGCTTAGGAACAAATGACAGTAGAAGAAAAAATTAACAAACACGGGTGTAGGGATAGGTTGTAAGTGGGAAGAGAAGGAATTCTGCTTTGGACATGACTGTTTGGAAATGTCAACATATATAGGGAGAGGTGTCGGCAGGAAGCAGTACACGTGGTCCCTGGCCCAAGAAACTGGACCCTTAAGATGGGAGGAAGAGACAAAAAATATATCCCCAGGAGGAGAACGTCATAGAGGATAACAAAGTACAAAAGTAGTGAAGCATCGGTTGAGCCCTGATATAAGACACTAGAGTTGCCACAAGAAGGCAGCTGCCCTGATTACTCTGGAGGCTGAGGGCAGGACAAGGTCCTGGATGAGGGCCAGAGCCAGGCTGAGGCAGAGGCTTGGGTAAGGAGGAGGAGCAGGCCCAGGACCAGGCAAAGGCAGAGGCCCAGAACAAGGCGAAGGAGGAAGACCAGAAAAAGGTGGAGGAGAAGGGCCAGAACCAGGCGGAGGAGTAGAGCCTAGACCAGGTGAAAAAGAAGAATCAGGACAAGGCAGGGTAGGGCCAGGACCGGGTAGAGGAGGTCGACCAGGACTAGGCCGAGGAGGAGTACCAGGACCAGGTCCTGAAGGATGGCCAGGAACAGGCAGAGAAGGAAGGCCAATATCAGAGGGAGGAGGAGATCCAGGACCAGGCAGAGGATGATGGCCAAGTCATAGCAGAGGAAAAGGGCCAAGACCAGCAGAGGGTGAGGACCAAAACTAGTAGGAGGCAGAAGACAAAGACCAAGCAGAGGAGGAGGGTCAGGAACAGGTGGAGGAGGAGGGCCAGGACCTTACTTAGAAGGATGGCCAAGATCAGGTGGAGGAGGAGGGTCAGGACCAGGCAGAGGAGGAAGGCCAGGAACAGCGCTAGTGGAAGGCCAGGATTAAGCGGAGGAGGAGGGCCAGGACCAGGTGTAGAAGGAGGACCAGGAGCAGGATGAGGAGGAGTGTCAAGACCAGGTGAAGAAGGAGGGCCAGGACCAGGTGAAGGAAGAGGGCCAGGATCAGCGGAAGTGGAGGGCCAGGATTAGGCGGAGAAGTCGGGCCAGGACCAGGTGTAGTAGGAGGGCCAATATCAGGTGGAGGAGGAGGGCCAAGACCAGGTTGAGGAGGAGGGCCTAGATCAGGCAGAGGAGGAACACTATGACAAGGTGGGGGAGGATGGCCATGACCAGGTGGTGGAGAAGGGCCAGGACCAGATGGAAGAGGAGGACCAGGACCAGGTGGAGGAGGAGGGCAAGAACAAGGCTGAAGAGGAGGGTCAGAACCAAGTGGAGAAGGAGGGCCAGGATCATGCAGAAGTTGTCCAGGATCAGGACAAAGAGGAGGACCAGGTTCATGTCAAGGAGGAGGACCAGGACTAGGCAAAGGTGGACAGGACCAGGCACTGGAGGTAGTCCATGACCATGCAGAGGAGGAGGGCCAGGATCAGGCAGAGGCAGGGGACCTGGACCAAGCAGAGGAGGAGGGCCCAGACCAGGTGGAGGAAGAGGGCCTGGATACAGCAGAGGAGGAGCGCCAGGACCAAGCCAAGGAGTAGGACCAGGACCAGGCTAAGGAGAGGACCAGGACCAGGCCAAGGCAGAGGATCAGGATCAGGAGGAGGACAGCCAGGAACAGGCTAAGGCTGAAGGCCTGGATTAGGAGGGGGAGAGGGGACAGGACTAGGTGAAAGCAGAGGGCCGGGACAAGGTAGAGGAGGAAGCTGCAGGAAATCCCCTCGGAGCCCTCTGCCATACCAAGGAACCCATCTGTAGCAGTAAGACCTCTGGGACCTTCAACTTCCCCGGAGCATGAAAGCCCCAGGAACTTGCCCTGGTGCTCTCTGCCACCCCAGGGCACCTGAGAGCTGTGGGAAGCCCCTCTGGAACCCTCTGCCACCAGAGTGGACCTACCAGACTAAAGAAGCTCCCCTGGGGCCCTCTGCCACAAAAAGCAAATGAATAGCCCCAGGAAATAACTCTGGAGCCCTCTACCACTCCAGGTCAGTTGACCGCAACAGGAAGATTCCTTGGGGCCCTCTGCCACCCCTGGGTTCCTTATAGCAACAAAAAGCCATCCAGGGACCCTAGGTCACCTCAGGCAACTTGACAGCTGGAGGAAGATGCCCAGGGACCCTCTGCTACATCAGGCCACATGACAGCTGCAGAAAACCCCACGGAGCCCTCTGCCACCCTAGGGCATCTGAAAACCTAAGGAAGCCCCCTGCCTAAGTCTACTTCACAGCTCTGACAAATTCTTCTAGGCCCCTCTACTTCTCTAGGCTACTTGACAGCTAGGATACCTGACCCTAGGACACATGTCAGCTGCAGAAAGACCTACTAGGCCCCTCTGTCACATCAGGCCACCTGACAACTGCAGGAAGCCCTGCTAGGGTCCTCTGCCACCCATTGGGATTTAACAGCCACAGCCAGCCCCACTGGGACCCTATACTAACCCAGGCCCCTTGACAGCTTCAGGAAGCCCCTCTGGGGCCCTCTGTCACCCCAGGCCACCTGACAGTCGGAGGAGTATCTCTAGACCCCTCTGCCACAACAGAGCAGCTGACAGCTTCAGGAAGCCCCCTCGAGTCCCCTGCCATCCCAGGCAACCTGACAATCACAGGAATAATAATAATAATGTTGGTATTTGTTAAGCGCTTACTATGTGCAGAGCACTGTTCTAAGCACTGGGGGAGACACGGGGGAATCAGGTTGTCCCACATGGGGCTCACAATCTTAATCCCCATTTTACAGATGAGGTAACTGAGGCCCAGAGAAGTTAAGTGACTTGCCCACAGTCACACAGCTGACAAGTGGCAGAGCTGGGATTCGAACTCATGACCTCTGACTCCAAAGCCCATGCTCTTTCCACTGAGCCACGCTGCTTAGGAAGCCTCCTTGGGGTTCCATGCCACCCCAGGGTGCATTTTAGTCACAGGAAGCCCTCTCGAGGCCCTCTGCTTTCACAGGACATTTGACAATGTCAGGAACTGCCACTGGGTCCCGTGCCACTCTAGCGGCCCTGAAAACTGCAGGAAACCCCCTTGGTTCCTTTGCCACTAAAGGACACCTCACAGCCAAGGAAATCCCTGGCCCCTCTCACACCCCAGGCCTCCTGATAACTGGACGAATCCCCTCCCATGCTTCTCTCTATCAGTGAAGCTCCCCTGACAGCCACTGGAATTTCCTCCTGGGGACCTCTGTCACCCTACACAGCCTGACAATCACGGGAAAGTCCCACCGGGTCCCTCTGCCTCCTCAAGTCACGTGTCAGAAACCCCATTGGGCACCTCTGTCACCTGAGGCTACTGGACAGCCCCTGGAACCTCCCCTCAGACCCTCTTCCCCACTAGACCACCGGGTAGATGTAAGACACTCCATGGGGCTCCCTGTCACCGCAGACCACTTAACAAGTGCAGGAAGTCCCCCTGGGACCTGCACCTTGCCAGGGTATCTGACAGCTGCAGAAAGACTCATGGTCTCCTCCACCTCCCACCCCCAGGACACCTGACAGCTGAAAGAAACCTCCCCCCTTGGACCTTTAGCAACCCCAAGGCACCTGGCATCCTCAGGACACCCCTTTAGGGCCCTCTGCCATGCCAAGACACCTGAGAGCTGAAGGAAACCCCCTTTTAGACCTTTAGCCACCCCAGGTCACCGGACAGTCACAGGATGTCCCCTTGGGGCCCTCTGCCACCAGAGGCTAACAGGGCAGTTAGGCTACCTGAGGCCCTTTGCCACCATGGGCCACCAATAGCTGTAGGAAACTCGTGGGATCTTCATCCACCCCAGGCCAATCTGTCACCTGCAGGAAGACCCCAGGAGCCCTCTGATGCCCCAGGGCACCTGACAGCTGAAGGTAGTCCAAGGGGGACTTTTAGCCATTACCTCAGGTCATCTTACAGCCACAGGATACTCCCTTGGTACTCTCTGCAATACCAGGGGAACTGACATTTCCAGGAAGTCCACCTTCCGGAAGCCCCCGTGGAGCCTTCTGCCACCTTAGGCCACATGATAGTCACAGGAAGTCTCCCTGGGGCTCCTCTGAAACCCAGAATGCCTTATAGCCACAGAGAGCCCTTCTCAGGTGCTCTGCTACCCCAGGCCACCCAACGGCTGGGGAAGCCTTCTTGAGGCCCTCAACCACTACAGGAAGCTCTCGTGGGGCCTTTTGCCATTCCAGACCACCTGAGAGTTACAGTAGGTTCCCTCTGGGGCCCTCTGCCACCCCAGGCTACCTGAGAGTTGAAGGCAGTCTTTTGGAACCTCAGATGATGTGACAATCACAGGAAGCCTTCCTGGGGTGTTCTTCACACAAAGCACACAAAGCCCTTCTGAGGCACTCTTTTACACTAGGCCACCCTACTGCTAGGGTAGCCCCCTTGGGACCGCTCTGTTATCCACAGGCCACTTGACAGCAGCAGGAATGTCCAATGGAGCCCCCTTCTACCACAGGGTATAAGAAGCAGCCTGGAGGCTGGAGGCCTCTGCCATCCCAGGGCAACTGACAGCCACAGGAAGTGTCCCTAAGGCCCTCTGCACATCCAGGAACCTGACAGCCACAGGAAGGACCCCTAGTCCCTCTGCCATGACAGGGAATCCGACAGCCACAGGAAGAAACTCCCTTGAGGACCTCTGCCACCACAGGCCTCCTGACAACAGGAGTTATTCTCTCGGAGGCTCTCCACCATTGCAAGCCACCAGAAAGCCACTAGAAGCACCCCTTCATTCATTCGTTCATTCATTCATTCATTCGATCAATCATATTTATTAAGTGCTTACTGTGTGCAGAGCACTGAACTAAGCCCTTGGCAAAGTATAATACAGAACTATACAGATGCATTCCCTGCCCAGAATGAGCTTGCAGTCTAGATGGATGTGGCGAGGGGAGACAGATGTAAGTATAAATAAATAAATTACAAATCTGTACGTCAGTGCTGCGGGGTGGGGAGGAGGGAAGAACAAAGGGAGCAAGTCAGGACAATGCAGAAGGGAATGGTAGAAAAAGAAAGGGGTGATTAGTCAGGGAAGTTCTTTAGTAAGGCATTGAAGGCGAGAGAGTAAGATTTAAGGAGAGAGGGTGTTCCAGGCCAGAGGCAGGACGTGGGCGTGGGGTCGGCAGCAAGATAGGCAAAATCAAGGCACAGTGAGAAGGTTAACATTAGACGAAGAAGTGTGTATCCTGGGTTGTAGTAGGTGAGTAGCAAAGTGAGGTAGGTAGAAGGCAAGGTGAGGAGTTTCAGTTTGATGCAGAGGTGGATGGGCACGGGAGTTTCTTGAGGACTGGGGAACAGTGATCTGAACGTTTCTGTAGAAAAATGATCCGGGCAGCAAAATGAAGTGTGGACTGGAGTGGGAGGACACAGGAGGCTGGGAGGTCAGCAAGGAGGCTGACACAGTAATCAAGGCGGGATAGGATAAGTGCTTGTATTAATTTGGTAGCAGTTTGGATGGAGAGGAAAGGGTGGATTTTAGTAATGTTGTGAAGGTGGAATCGACAGGATTTAGTGATGGCTTGAATATGTGCACCCTCTCTAGGTCGCATCTGGAGAGTTTCTACTACTCTACCAGTCTCCACTATGGGAGGGAGAGGCAATCAGAGGCAAAACTATTCCATTCCTAGCTTGGCCAGTGGTTAGCGAGTAGAAGGCAATCGGCTACAAATCAAGACTCTCCGGTACTGCATGGGAGAGAGTCAAGGGCAGAGACTCAAGTTTACTGTGCAGAAAGAGGCAATGGTAAAACACTTCCATATTTTTACCAAAAAACTTCTATGGATGCTCTACTAGAACGACTGCAGATGGAGGTGCAGATTGCAGATCACCCAGAAAGAGATGTGTCCATGGTGTTGCTATGGGCCAGAGACAACTCAACTGCAGAAGACAAATGAATATGTAGGTTGAAAAAGAGAGAGAAATCAAGGATAATGCCAAGGTTACAAGCTTGTGAGACAGGAAGGATGGTGGTACCATCTACCGTTATGGGAAAGTCAGGGGAAGGACAGGATTTGGGAGGAAGAATAAGGAGTTCTGTTTGGACATGTTAAGCTTGAGGTGATGGGAGAACATCCAAGTAGAGATGTCTTGAAGGCAGGAGGAAATGTGAGATTGCAGAGAGTGAGAGAGATCAGGCTAGGAGATGTAGATTTGTGTGTCATCTGCATTAAGGTGGTAGTTGAAGCCATGTAAGAGAATGAGTTCTCCAAGGGAGTGGGTAGAGAATGGAAAGGGATCCAGAACCAAACCTTGAAGGACCCTCATAGCTAGGTGGTGGAGGCGGAAGAGGAGCCCACGAAAGAGAATGAGAATGAACGCCAGAGAGATAAGAGGAGAACCAGGAGAGGACAGGGCCAGTGAAGGCATGGTTGGATAAAGTTTCCAGGAGAAGGGTGTGGTCGACTGTCAAAGGCAGCTGAGAGTTCGAGGGGGGGCGATTAGGATGGAGTAGAAACCATTGGATTTGGTGAGAAGGAGATCATTGGTGACTTTTGAGATGGTGGTTTCTGTGGACGAAGGGGAAAGAAGATCCCTGCCAGCCCTTACCACCTGACAGATATAGGAAGTCCCCCATGGATTCTTCTGCCACCTCAGGACACCTGACAGCTGTAGGAAGAACCTCTGGGGCCCTCTGCCACCACAGACAACCTGACAGGCACATGAAGCCCCTTGGGACCCTCTGCCACCACAGGCCATGCAGGAAGCCCTTCTGGGAACCTCTCCCACCTCAGGCAACCTGACTGCTGTAAGTAGCCCCACTGTGGCCCTTGCCACCTCAGGGCATCTGACAGCTGCAGGAAGTCCCATCAGAACCCTCTGACACCTCAGGCCACCTGACAGCAATGGGAAGTGCCCCTAGGTCCCTCTGCATATCCAGGCAACCTGACATTTGTAGGAAGGACCCCTGGAGCCCTCTGCTACCACCGGAAATCTGACAGCTGTACGAAGCCCAGTTGTGTGCCTCTGCCACCACAGGCCATCTGACAGTGGCAGTTAGTTTTCCTGGGGTCTTCTGACAGCCGGACAGCCACAAGAAGTCCCCTGGTGCCTTCTGCCACCACAGGCTACTTGGCAGATGCAGGATGCCCTTCTGGAGATGTCTACCACCCCAGGCCACATGAGAGCTCCTTTTTGCCAAATCCAATGGCCTCTATTCCATCTTAATCCTCCTCGACCTCTCAGCTGCCATCAACACTGTCGACAACTCCCATCTTGGAAACATTATCCCACCTTGGCTTCACTGACACTGTCCTCTCCTGGTTCTCCTCCTATCTCTCTGGCCATTCTTTCTCAGTCTCCTTCATAGGCTCCTCCTCTGCCTCCCACCTCCTAACTGTGGGGGTCGCTCAAAGTTCAGTTCTGGGTCCCCTCCTATTTTGCATCTACACACATTTCTTTGGAGAACACATCCACTCCCATGGCTTAAACTACCACCTTGATGCAGATGATACCCAGATCTACATCTCCACCCCTAATCTCTCTCCCTCTCTTCAGTCTCTCATTTTCTCTTGCCTTCAAGACTTCTCTTCTTGGATGTTCTCCCATCACCTCAAGCTTAACATGTCCAAAACAGAACTCCTCATCTTCCCACCCAAACCCTATCTTCCCCATTATTTTCCCATCACTATAAATGCACCACCATCATTCCTGTAACCTTGGCATTATCCTTGACACCTCTCTCTCATTCAAAGCACATATTCAATCCATCTCTAAATCCTGTTGGCCCCACTTTCACCACATCTCTAAAATCCACCCTTTCCTCTCCATCCAAACTGCTACCATGTCAATATAATTATTCATCCTATCCCTCCTAAATTACTGCATCTGTCTCCTTGCGGACCTCTCAGCCTCCTGTATCTCCCCATTCCAGTCCATACTTCACTCGGCTGCCCGGATCATTTTTCTACAAAAACGTTCAGGACATGTCTCCCCACTCCTCTAGAAACTCCAGTGGTTGCCCATCCACCTCCGCATCAAACAGAAATACCTCACTGTTGGCTTCAAAGCACACAATCACCATGTCCCATCCTACCTCACCTTGCTACTCTCCTACTACAACCCAGCCCACACATTTTGCTCCTCTAATGCTAGCCTTCTCACTGTGCCTTTTTCTCATTTATCTTACTGCTAATCCCTTGCCTACATCCCGACTCCGCTGCTTGCCAGCTGTGTGACTTTGGGCAAGTCACTTAACTTCTCTGTGCCTCAGTGACCTCATCTGTAAAATGGGGATTAAAACCTGTGAGCCCCACCTGGGACAACCTGTTCACTTTGTATCCCCCCAGAGCTTAGAACAGTGTCTTGCACATAGTAAGCGCTTAACAAATACCACCATTATTATTATGCCTGCCTCTGGCCTGGAATGCCCTCCCTCCCCAAATCCGACTTACAATTACTTTCCCCAATTCAGAGCTTTATTGAAGGCACATCTCTTCCAAGAGGGCTTCCCCGACTAAGGCCCCCCCCTTCTCTTACTCCCTCCTGTGTCACCCTGTCTTGCTCCTTGTGTTCTTCCCCACCCCCTAAGCCCCACAGCGCTAATAGGAGCAGAGTGGCTCAGTGGAAAGAGCACAGGTTTGGGAGTCAGAGGTCATGTGTTCAAATCCCAGCTCTGTCATTTGTCAGCTGTGTGACTGTGGGCAAGTCACTTGACTTCTCTGTGCCTCAGTTACCTCATCTGTAAAATGGGGATTAAGATCGTGAGCCTTACGTGGGACAGCCTGATTACCCTGTATCTACCCCAGCGCTTAGAACAGTGCTCTGCACATAGTAAGCACTTAACAAATACCAACATTATTAAAGAACAGAACTGTATTTTTTTTATTCATATTAATGTCTTTTTCCTCTCTGCCCACCCCCCACCCCCTGCAACACCCCATCTAGACTGTAAACTCATTCTGGGCAGGGAATGTGTCTCTTTATTGTTGTACTGTATTCTTCCAAGCTCCTAGTACAGTGCTCTGCACACAATAAAGCACTCAAAAATATGATAGAATAAATGAATGACAGCTACAAGAATCCCCACTGGGTCCCTCTAGGGGACCGGACAGCCACAGGAAGCCCTCCTGGGGTCCTCTGCCACCAAAGGCCTCCTAACAGGTGCAGAAAGCTTTCATGGGACCCTCTGACACCACATGCCACCTACCAGACCCTGGAAGCCCTCTCTCTCGAGGTCCTCTGACACCCTAGGAAAACTTATAGCTGCAGGAAACCTCCCTGGGGACCTCTTCCACCCCAGCCCACTTGAGATCTCCAGGAACCGCCCCTAGTTTCTTCTGTAACCAAAGCCACCTGAAAGCTACAGAAAGCCTCCCTGGGGCCCTTGTTCCAAGGTGAACCTGGGCATCCACCATCTCAAAGTCAAAACACTATATCGGGCCTGCCCAAACTAGCAAAGCAAAACTCAGAAGTGTGGGATGGACATCATCCCCACAACCAAAACTATTAGACATCCCAGGCCAGGAATGCAGAAGAAGGTATCCCTCACTACCGTGCCAACTAAAGATGATATGGAGGATTGGGGTTGGGGAAGGGGAGATGGGCGGAGTAGAGAAATTTGGACAAGTGGAAACCCGAAGCCCTTACAGACCAAAAGGACAGGTAATACATATCTGCCACCTCAGATGTTCTGTGCAGTAGATCGAGACTTGCAGCAGCCAGCTGCTTGTCGCCTCTGTCCAGACCATGGGATGCCTGCTCTGTCTGCAACAAGTAAGGAGCAGTGGGACAGGTGAGTGTCTGGCTGAGCAGTTATGGGCTGGAAAATAGGCACTACACCATGTGTGTGCAAAGCATAAGTGAATTCTTCCTGAGAGATAAGATTTCCTGGGCAGGAGCTAATTGTTTCGCCACATACTAATGTCTATTATTTAGATACTTAATGGTGTATTCCTTCCGAGAGGAAAGCCTTCAGTTTGAGTGGATGTAGGGTGTCATAGGGCACAGGGTGCCAAACTAAAGCAAGTGTATTCCCGAGAGAGAAGTTAATTTTGCCACATGTGAATAACTAAAGTCAGCATATTCTTCTCAAAAGGGAAGTTCAATTTTCCACGTAGAATACATTTTTTGGCTCAGATTTCTCACTCTGGCCAAGCTGATCCTCAAACCTGTCCCTGCATAACGGCTGACAGCTCTCTGCCACTAAAGGCAGCTGAAAGTCAATAGGAAGCCCCTGGAGTCCTCTGCCACCAAAGGCAACCTGACAGCCTCAAGAAGCTCCCCTGAGAAACAGCATGGCGTTGTGGATAGAGCATGGGTCTGGAAGTCAGAAGGTCATGGGCTGTAGTTCTGGCTCTGTCATTTGTTTGCTGTGTGACTTTGAGCAAGTCACTTCACTTTTCTGTGCCTCAGTTACCTCCTCTGCAAGAGGATTAAGACTGTGAGCCCCAAGTGGGACAGGGACTGTGTCCAACCCAATTTGCTTGTATCTACTCCTGCGCTTATTAAAGTGCCTGGAACATTGTAAGCATGTAATAAATACCATTATTATTATTATTGAAGCTCTCTGACCCCAAAGACCACCTAACATCCTCCAAAATCTTCCCTGGGACCTTCTACCGCCTCAAGGTGCCTTCTAGCCACAAGAAGCCCCCCTGGGGCCCTCTGCCACACCAAGGTACTCTACTGGTACAATATGCCCCCTGGGGCCTCAGGTTCCCTGGAAAACTAGACAACCCCAGGAAACCCTCTGAAGCCCTCTGCCACCAAACAAACCCAGGAGACCCCCTGGAGGCTTTTGCCACCCTAGGGAACTTGACAGCCCCAGGAAGACTCTTTGTGGCTCTCTGCCACATAAGGGTGACTAATATCCACAAGAAGTCCTCCTGAAGTCCTTTACCACCCCCTGGCATCTGACTGCTGTTGGTAGCCTTTCTGAAGCTTCCTAAAAGCCATCAGAAGCCCTCCAGGATCCCTCTGCTACCCCAGGGCCTGACAAACCTAAGTACCACTCCTGTGGCCCTCTGTCACCAAAGGCTTCCTGATATCCCCTGGAAATCCGCTGGGGCCCTCTGCCACCCCCATATACCAGATGCCTGTTGGGAATCACTCCCCCCGGGACCCCCTGCTATCCCAGTCCACCTGCCAGGTGCAGAAAGCCCCCTGGGACCCTCAGCTACCCAAGGAAAGCAGACAGCTGGAGGAAGACCCCTGGAACCCTCTGCAACCCTAGGCAACAGGACTACTGTAAGAAGTCTCCCTGGACCTTCTACCATCCCAGTCCACATGACAGCTACAGTTAGCCCCTCTGGAGCTCTCCACCATCCCAGACAGTCTGACAATCACAGGAAGCTTCCCCAGGACTCTCCACACCAGGGTGCCTCATATCCACAAGAAGCCCTCCTGGGCCCTCTGCCACTCCAGGCCATTTGACAGCTTCACGATGGCCCTTGGGGTCTTCTGACAACTCAGGACACCTGAAAGCTGCAGGAAAACCCTCTGGGGACCGCTGCTAATGCAAGGCACTCATCCATTGCAGGAAGGCCCCCTGAGGCTGTCAGCTACCCTAGGGCACCAGATAGCCACAGAATGCCCCCTTTGGACCTTCTGCAAAGCCAGGGAATGTAACAGCTTCAGGAAGGCCCCCTGAGGCACCCTACCATACCAGGCCACCTGAAAGCTTCTGGAAACTCCTGTGGAGCCCTTTGCCATTCCAGGGCACCTGGCAATCACAGAAAGCTACATGGGCCTTCTTCCACCCAAGGTATCTTCCAGCCACAAGAAGCCATCCTGGGGCTCTCTGCTACATCAAGTCATCTGACAGCTGAGATACCCCAGTTGGGGACCTCTGCCACCATAAGTCACTTGACAGCTCCAGGAAAGTCCCCTGGGACCCTCTGACACCACCTATGACCCTCTAACACCTAAGGCCACCCGACAGCTGGAGGAACCCCTCCTGAAGCCCTCTGCCAGTGCAGGCCACCTGACAGCTACAGGAATTTCTCCCTGGGACCTCTGCCACCCCACACCACATGGTAGGCACAAGACATCCCCCGATACACTCTGCAAACAAAGAGCACCTAACTGCTTCAGGAAGGATCGCTGGGGCCCTCTGCCACCACAGGGAATCTAACAGCTGCAGGAAGTCCCCTTGGTTCCCACTTGCAAGCCTCTTGACAAAGGCAGTTAGTCTCCCTGACGCCCTCTGCCACCACATGCCACCAGATAACCACAAGAAGACCCTCGAGGGCTCACTGCCACCACAGGCCATCTGCACTTGCAAGAATCTCTCGGGGAACCCTCTGCCACCTCAGGCCACCTGAGAGCTGCAGGATGCATCCCTGGTACCCTCAGCATCCCCAGGCCACCTATCAACTGCGGGAATCCCCCACCCCCCCGTGGTGCTCTCTGCCACCAGAGGACACCAGACTGCCACAAGAAGCCACCCATGACCCTATGCAACCCCAGGCCACCTGAGAGATGCAGAAAGCCTCCCTGGGGCCTCCTGACACCATGGGGAACCTGACAGCCACAGGAAGATCCACAATCCTCCTCCTTCACTCTTGTGCATGAGCTGCAGAGTGCTGCTGGCAGAATGTAGATAACAGGCCAGCTTGGTTGGCTTCAAGTTTGTCTTCGCATGCTTTCATTCTGCTTTCTCCTCTGCCCGGCAAAATTATTCCTCTATCCTTATTGATTCCCATGTTCTTCGTCCTCGCCAGTTATTTCAGATGCTTAACTCTCTTCTCTAATCCCCTGTCCACGGTCCTCCCTCATCCTTGCCCCTAATAATCTGGCCATCTACTTTATTAAGAAAAATTAACATAACCGGGTGTGAGCCCCCTAAAATGTCCCCTGGCCCTCCCCAACTCCTCCTCTCTCTTTCCCTTTCTTCATCTCTCCCATTTTTCCCAGCAGTATCTCTAGAGGAGATCTCTGCCTTCTCTCAAAATCCACTCCTTCTACCTGTACCTCTGACCCTATTCCTTCCCACCTTGTTAAAACACTTGCCCCCTCCCTTCTTCTTTTGCTAACTGCCATCTTCAGCTGTTCGCTCTCCAATGGTTTCTTTCCCACTTTCAAATATACCATGTCTCCCCTATCCTAAAAAAAATCCCTTGACCCCTTGGTTCCCTCCAGTTATCACCCCACTTCCCTCCTACCTTTCCTCTCCAAACTCCTTGAGTGAGTTGTTTGCACCAGCTGTTTCAAGCTCCTCTCCTCTAATTCTCTCCTTGTCCTCTCCAGTCTGACTTCTGTCCCCTTCACTCCATAGACACAGACACCGCCCTCTCAAAGGTCCCCAGGGATCTCCTTCTCGTCAAATCCAATGGCTTCTACTCCATCCTAATCCTCCTCAACCTTTCAGCTGCGTTCGACACCGCTGACCAC
Organism: Ornithorhynchus anatinus; assembly: GCF_004115215.2. Lineage (NCBI taxonomy): Eukaryota > Metazoa > Chordata > Mammalia > Monotremata > Ornithorhynchidae > Ornithorhynchus > Ornithorhynchus anatinus. Next base: position 60,916,470 of record NC_041729.1, on the reverse strand, counting down.
TCCCTTCTCCTGAAACATGATCCAACATCGGCTTTACTGACAGTGCCCTCTCCTGGTTCTCTATCTCTCTGGCCACTCATTCTCCCTTTCTTTCGTGAGCTCCTCCTCTACCTCCCACTCCTTAACTGTGGGGATCCCTCAAACTTCAGTTCTGTGTCCCCTTTTATTTTCCATCGACACCCATTCCCTTGGAGAACTCAATCGCTCCCATGGCTTCAATTACCACTTCTACTTGGATGATACCCAAATCGACATCTCCAGCCCTGATCTCTCACTCTCTGTAGTCTTGCATTTCCTCCTGCCTTCAAGTCATCTATATTTAGATGCCTTCCTGTCACTTCATACTTAAGATGTCTAAAACAGGTTATCTGCTTACCCAAAACCTGTTCTCTCCATCACTTTCCCATTATTGTAGATAGCACCACCATCCTTCCTGTTTCACGAGCTTATATTATAGCCTTGGCGTTTTCCTCGACTTCTGTTTCTCATTCAACCCACGTATTCAATCCCTCACTAAATCCTGAAGGGACGACCTTCACAACATCACTAAAGTCCGCCCTTTCTTCACCATCCAAACTGCTGCCATGTTATTCCAAGTACTTATCCTAGCCCACCTTGATTATTTTATCAGCCTTCTTGCTGACCTCTCTGCCTCCTGCCTCATCTCACTCCATTCCATACTTCACTCTGCTGCCCGGATCATTTTCCTACAGAAACTTTCAGGCCATGTTTCCAATGCCCATCCACCTCCGCTTCAAACAAAGGCTCCTCATCGTTGGCCTTAAAACACTCAATCACCTTGCCCCCTCCTATTTCACCTCCTAGTTCTCTTACTAAAACCCTGCCCCCACACTTCACACCTCTAATGCCAACCTTCTCACTATACCTAGATCTCGTCTACCTCGTCACTGACCTCTCACGTCTTGCTCCTGGCCTGTAATGCCCTCCCTCCTTAAATCTGAAAATTACTCTCCCCGCCTTCAAAACTTTACTGAAGGCACATCTCCTCCAAGAGACCTTCCCTGTCCAAGCCCTCCTTTCCTCTTCTCCCACTCCCTTCTGAATCACCCTGACTTACTTCCTTCATTCATCCCCCCTTCCAGGCCCACAGCACTTAGATACATATTTGTACTCTATTTAATTATATTAATGTCTGCCTCCTCCTCTAGACCGTAAGCTCACTGTGGGCAGGGAATATGTCTGCTTATTGTGATATTGTACACTCCCAGGCCTCTAGTAAAGTGTTCTGAACACAGGAGCACTCAAGAAATATGACTGAATGAGTGAATTCTGGTGCCCTCTCCCAGAAAATGCCACCTGACAGGCATGGGAATCCTTCTGGACCCTATAACACTCTAAGAATCCTGACAGCCACACGAATCTCCCCTGGGGTTCTCTGCCACACCACACCACCTGTCAGTTACAGGAAGTCTGCCTGGAGCCCTCTGAATAGCCAGGTCACCTGAAAGCTGCAGGAAGGACACCTGGGGGCCCCTCTGTCATTACAAGACGCCTGACAGAAGCAGTTAGTTTCCCTGAGGCCCTCTGCCACCGGACAGCCTCAAGAAGCCCCTCCGCATCCTTCTGCCACTCCAGGCTACTTGACAGATGCAGGATGCCCCTCTGGGGCCCTCTGCCATGCCAGGACACCAGACCGTAGCAGGAACTCTCTTTTATAGCCACATGAAACACTTATGAGGTCTTCTCCACCCCCAGACAACCCGACTGGTGCAAGTAGCCCCCCCTTGCGTCCTCTGCCACCGCAGGCCACATGACTGCTGCAGGAAGTCCCACTAGAGCCCTCTTCCACCCTAGGGTACCTGGCAGACACAGGAAGTCCCCTGGGGTCCTCTGCCACCAAAGGCCATCTGATAGCCACTGGAAGCCCCCTGGCTCTCTCTGCCACCACAGGCCATCTGAGAGCTGTGGAAAGCTCTCCTGAGATCTTCAGCCATCCCAGTGCACCTGACAGTGGCAGGATGACCCGTGGGACCCTTTGCCACCCCACACCACCTGACTAATGCAGGAAGCCCCTCTGAGGCCTCTGATACCAGAGACCACTTGACAACTGCAGATGGTTCCTTTGAAACCCTCTGCCATCCCAGGCCAACTGACAACAGCAGAAAGCCTGCCAGGGTCCCTCTGGCGCTAAAGATCACCTGACAGCAACAGCAAGCCCTCCTGCCCCCAGAGTCATCTGCCACCAAAGGCGACCTGCCAGCCACAGGAAGTCTTTCTGGATCTTTCTGCTACCCCAGAGCACTTGAGAGCTGCAGGAAGTCCCCTTAGTCCCTCTGTCACCAAATCACCTGAAAGCCAACAGGAAGCCAACTGGAACCCACTGCTATCAGTGGCCACCGGACAGGCACATAAAGACTCCCTCGAGCTCTTGGACATCAAAGGTCAACTGACAGCCACAGGAAGCAGCACTAGGGCCCTCTGCCACCCCAGGAAATGAAGCAGCTGCACAAAGCACCCCTAGAGCCCTCTGCCACTTCTGGGAGAAGCAGCGTGGCTCAGTGAGAAGCAGCATGGCTCAGTGGAAAGAGCACGGACTTTGGAGTCAGGGCTCATGAGTTCGAATCCCAGCTCTGCCACTTGTCGGCTGTGTGACTGTGGGCAAGTCACTTAACTTCTCTGTGCCTCAGTTCCCTCATCTGTAAAATGGGGATTAAGACTGTGAGCCTCACGTGGGACAACCTGATTCCCCTATGTCTACCCCAGCACTTAGAACAGTGCTCGGCACATAGTAAGCACTTAACAAATACCAACATTATTATTATTAACTGCTGCAAGAGGCACAAGGGGCCCCCGGGAGCATCTCCCACCCTAGGACACTTTACAACCAAAGGCCACTGACAGCTACAGGAAGGGTCCCAGCAGCAGGCCTGGCCACCTGGTGGTTGCAGGTTAACCCCCTGGGGCCTTCTGCCATGCTAGGTCATCTGACAGCTGCAGGAAGCTCTCCATTGTCCTGCCACCCCAGGCCACCTGGCAGCAGCAGAAAGCCTCCCTGGGACCTTCTGCTATGTTTAGTCACCTGCAGAAAGACTTGTTGCCTCTGCCACCAAAGGCTACCTGACAGCCATGAGAAACCCTTCTGGGGCCCTCTGACACTACTGGCAACCTGCCAACTACAGTAAGCAACCGTGGGACCCCCTGCCAGCATAAGCCAACTCAGAGCTAAGAGAGGCTCCACTGGAACTCTCTGCCACCCTAGACCACCTGACAGTTGCAGAAAGTCCTTGTGGAACCTTCTGCCAACCCAGGTCACCTGATTTTGGCCAACATCCCCCTTGGGACACTCTGCCACCCCAGACCATCTCATAGCTCCAGGAAGTCGAAATGGAGCTGTGTGCTACCCCAGACCACCGGACAGCTACAGGACATTCCCTGGAACATCTGACAGCTGCAGGAACCCCTCCTTCTATTCTTTGCCATCAAAGACGTTCTGGCAGCTGCAGGAAGAGCCCTGGGGCCTTCTGCCATCCCTTGGTGCCTTATGGCCACAGGAAGTCCTCATGGGGCCATCTGTCACTCCAGAGCACCTGACAGCTGCAGTAAACCACACTGGATCCCTCTGCCTCACCAGATAACCTGGCATCCATGGTTAGTTTCCCTGAGGGCTTGTGCCACCTCAGGCCACCTGACAGACACAGAAAGCCCCTCTGGTGCCCTCTGCCACACTAAGATACCTGACAGAGGAGGCCCCCCTGTGAACCTCTGCCAGTAAGGGTCAACTGACAACAATGGAAATCCCCCCTGGCACCTTCTGCAAGCCCTGGCCACTTGACAGGCACAGGAAGAACTGGCGAGGCCCTCTGCAATCCCAGGCCACCTGACAGCCACAGTTAGCCTCCTGGGTCCCTCTGCCATGAATGGCCACCTGAGAGCTGCAGGAAGCCCCTCGTCACTTTCTGCCACCCAGGACCACCTGACAATGGCAGGAGACACCCCGGGATCCTCTGCCACCCTAAGCTACCTGGAAGCTGCATGAAGATCCCTTAGGGGTCTTTGATGCACCAGGGCTCCTGAGAGTTACAGAAGGCCATCCGAGGTCCTCTGTAGCCCCAGGGGACCTTACAGATGCAGGAATACCCACTGAGACCCTCTGCCACAGAAGGGCAACCAACAGGTGACTCGTGGCCCAGGCGGGTGCAGAGTGTGTTGGAGATCTGCCTGGAGATCATGGTCATGGAGACACTGGGTCTTCCCTTGCTGCTGTTGCTACTGATTCTGGGGCTGGGGGATGCCTGACTGCTGGAGGCCCGAGCAACCTGCAAACTCCACCCCTCTGGTGCTAACCTTCTCAGTGGGCCTCATTCCTGCCTGTCCCACCGTTGACCCCTAGCCCAAGTCCTACCTCTGCTCTGGAATGCACTCCCACCTCAGATCCACCAGATAATCACTCTTCCCCCCTTCAAAGCCCTACTGAAGACTCTTCTCCTCCAAGAAGCCTTCCCAGACCAAACCCCCTTTTTCCTCAGCTTCCCTTCCCCTTCACGTGATCCCAACTTGCTCCCTTTGCTCTACCCTCCTCTCTCCGCCCCATAGCACATGTGTACATATGTACATATCTATAATTCTATTTATTTATATTGATGCCTGTTTACTTGTTTTGATGTGTATATAGCTATAATTCTATTTATGTATGTTGATGTCTGTTTACTTGTTTTGATGTCTGTCTCCCCACTATTAGACTCTAAGCCTGGCAAGGGCAAGGATTATCTCTCTATTGCTGAATTCTACTTTCCAGGTGTTTAATACAGTGCTCTGCACACAGTAAGTTCTCAATAAATACAATTGAATGAATTAATAAAGAGACCCCGGGGTCCCTCCCCACAACCCCCAGCCCCCCAGCACTTCTATCGATAGCTCCAATTAATTTATTCATCTTGGAGTCTGTCTCCTCATCTATACTGAAAACTCGTGTTAGTGGGAAATGTGTCTGCTATAGTGTTGTGTTGTACTCCCCCAAGTGCATAGTACAACTCTCTGCACATGGGATGTGCTCTATTAACACGCCTGATTGATGGATTGATTGAGTCAAGCTCAACACCAAGAATTCAGGCTTGTGAGATAGGAAGTAAAGTGGTATTGTCTAAAGTGATGTGAAAGAGATGCAGCTCTGTCTAGTGGTTAGCTCATGGGCTTGGGAATCAGGCGGTCCTGGGCTCTAATCCTGGCTCTGCCACATCTCAACTGTGTGAGCCTGAAGGCATCCACTTCCCTGTTATTTACCTATTAGTTCATTTATTTCTTCATTTATTAATTTATTTGTCTATATTATGTCTATCTCTCCCTCTAGACTGTAAACTCATTGAGGGTAGAGAATATGTCTGTTTATTGTTATATCGTACTCTCTCAAGCACTTGTGCACATGGTAGCTTACAGCGATATGCACATGGTAGCTCTCAATTAAGACGACTGAATAAAGGAATGCATGATTGAGTGAATGAATTAATTCTCTGGTCCTCTGTTACCTCATCTGTAAAAGGGGAGGTTAAGACTGTGTGTTCATCGTGGGACAGGATTGTGTCCAATCAAATTAGCTTGAATCTACCCCAGCCCTTAGTACAGTGTCTGACACACAGGAAGCACTTAGGCACAAATGACAGTAGAAGAAAAAGACAAAAGAACAAACAACAACAACAACAACAACAACAACAACAACAAAACAAACAGGTGCCAGGACAGGGTTTGAGTGGGAAGAGAAGGAGTTCTGTTTCAGACATGTCTAGTGGGAGGTGTCGGCAGGAAGTAGTAAACATGGTCCCTGTCCCAAGGAACTGGACAATGTAGATGGGAGGAAGGGACAAAAAATATATTCCCAGTAGGAGAATGGCATAGAGGATGACCAAGTATAAAGGAACTGAAGCATCGGTTGAGCATTGATGTAAGACTCTGTATACTTTGGCCATGGCCGACTCCTCTGGATTCCCACAGCTCCACTGCCTTCCAAACAACCCCACACAATACCTGGAGAAGCAGCAAAGCAAGTGGAAAAGGCTCAGGCCTGGGAGGTGGAAGACCTGGGTCACAGTCTCAGCTCCGCCACTTTTGTGCTGTGTGACCTTGACCTTGACCTCTTTGGCATGCGGGTACAGTGTAGTCCAACCAAATCACCGACCCAACCAATCAGGCCCTGTCGCGAGGTGAGGGAGGATGACATGGAAGCTTGGGCCAGAAAAACTGACGTTCGCTCTTGACAGAATTCACCTCCACTTAGCGAACTACAGCTCCCATCCTTCCCTCTGGTGGGGTCTGCGATCAATGGGCTGAGTGCGGAAGGCATGGGAGGTGGTTGTTCAGTCCATTTTCCTATTAATAATGATATTAATCATGGTATTTGTTAGTACTAGCTAACACTGCTCATGAGGTGTCACATAGAGAACACAAAGACCCAAACTGTCTCAAAATCAGGCACCCAGAATCTCATTCCCTCCCAGGAGAGCTTACCACACAACCACGGGTCAAAGCTTTGAGCAGCTCGACATACTGAGTTAGGGCCTCTTACCCGGGTGGGCTTATAACACATCCTTTCATTTGCATGAGCCCGTTCCAAGATGACACATGCAGATCCCCTTGGCTCTCCCAGAGATGCTCCCACAGGATGCTCCCACCCTCATTAGTCCCATCACTATCCATCAGGTTCCCTTGTAGTCCAGTCCAGGGACCAAGTCAAACAGACCTTGTTGCGAAGGAAGTGAGTATGGTGTTGCAGCTCAAGGCACAAAGATTTCTAGGGGTCATAGTCTGACTTTTGCTCTTGACGGTTCTTACCTTTGCCTACCGAACTATGGTAGGCAGTCCCATGGTGACCCGTGGTGGGGCTCGCAGCTGTTGAAGGGCACGCAGAAAGTGCAGAAAGTGGATATTCAGCCTCGGGTTGAGTGGAGTTGCAGCCGTGCTGAACCCCTTCCCACAAATCCCAGTCTCCCAGCATTTCCATCTATCTTGGTAATTAAATTATTTATATTACAGTCTATCTCTCCATTTAGATTGAAAACTGGTTGTCCAGAGGGCAAGTGTCTGCTGTACTGTTGTGCTGTCCTCTCCCAAGTGCTTATTTCAGCAATGTGCATACATGATGCACTCAATTAACATGATTGACTGATTGATTGATTGATTGAGTCAAGGACAACTCCAAGGATTCAGACTTGTGATACAGGGAGAAAAGTGGTATTATCTAAAGTGATGGGAAAGAGAAGCAGCGTGCTCTAGTGACAGGGAATCAGGAGGACTTGTGCTTTAATCCTGGCTCTGACACATTCATTCAATAGTATTTAGTGAGCACTTACTGTGTGCAGAGCATTGTACTAAGCGCTTGGAATGTACAAATCGGTAACAGATAGAGACAGTCCCAGCCCTTTGACGGGCTTACAGTATGTGAGCCTGTAAACAAGTCACTTACTTGTAGTTGAGCTATTTATTAATTTCTTTCGTTATTTCTTAATCTATTTCTCTATATTAATGTCTCTCTCCCCATCTAAAAGGTAAACTCATTAAGGGCAGGGAATGTGTCTGTTTTTTGCTATATCGGTGGAGGGTCAGGACCAGGCCAAGTAGGAGGACCAGGATGAGGCCAAGTAGGGTGACCAGGATGAGACTGAGTAGGGGGACCAGGCCCAGGGGAAGGTGGAGAGCCAGGACCTGGTGGAGGAGGAGTGACAGGGCTAGGTGAAGGAGGAGGGCCTGGACCAGGTGGAGAAAGAGGGCCAGGACCAGGCAGAGGCCAAAGACCAGGACCAGGTAGAGGCTGAGGATCAGGACCAGGTGGAGAAGGAGGGCCAGGACAGGGACCTGGAGGAGGGTCAGGACCAGGAGAAAGAGGAGAGGAGGGCCAGGTCCTGGACAAGGATGAGGGCCAAGATGAGGCAGAAGACAAATGCCAGGACCAGGCTCTGGAGGAGGTCCAGGAACAGGTTGGGGAGAATGTTCAAGACCAGGTGGAGGGGGATGGCCAGGACCAGGCAAGAGAGGAGGGCCAGGACCAGTCAGAGGAGGAGTGGCTGGACCAGGTGGAGAAGGAGGGCTGGCACCAAGCAGGGAAGGACGGCCAAGACCAGGCTGAGGAGGAGTGTCTGGACCATGTGGAGGCAGCGGGCCAGGAAAAGGCAGAGGCCGAGGACCAGGACCAGTCGCAGGAGGAGGACCAGGATCTGACAGGGGAAGAGGGCTATGACCAGGCCGAGGAGGAGAGGCAGGATGGTGCTGTGGAGGAGGGTTAAAACCAATCGCAGGAGGAGGGCCAGGACCTGACAGGGGAAAAGGGCCATGACCAGGTGGAGGAGGATTGCCAGGACCAGGTCAACTAGGACGGCAAGGACCAGGTGGAGGATGACTGCCAGGACCAAGTCAGTGAGGAGGGCCAGGACCAGATGGAGGCAGAGGGCCAGAATGAGATGGAGGAGAAGCACCAGGATCAGTCAGAGGAGGCAGAGGAGGAGGAGGACCAGGAGCAGGCATTGGCAGAGGGCCAGGAGCAGGTAGAGGAGAAGGGCCATGACCAGGTGGAGGAGGAGGGACAAAACCAGACAAGGGAGGAGGGCCAGAACCAAGCTCTGGAGGAGGGCTAGGCCCAGACAGAAGAGGAGGAACATGAACTGGCCGAAGAGGAGGGCCAGGACCAGGCGGAGGAGGTGGGCCAGGACGATGTCATAGAGGAGGGCTAAGACCAGTCGCAGGAAGAGCCCCAGGACTAGGATGAGGAGGAGGGCCAGGACCAGCTGGAGGAGGAGGACTAGGCCCAGACAGAGGAGGGTGACTACTTGTTTTGTTTTGTTGTCTGTCTCCCCTGATTAGACTGTGAGCCCATTGCTGGGCAGGTATTGTCTCTATCTGTTGCCGAACTGTACATTCCAAGCACTTAGTACAGTGTTCTGCACATAGTAAGTGCTCAACAAATATGATTGAATGAATGAATAATAATAATAATAATGTTGGTATTTGTTAAGCGCTTACTACGTGCAGAGCACTGTTCTAAGCGCTGGGGTAGATACAGGGGAATGAGGTTGTCCCACGTGAGGCTCACAGTCTTCATCCCCATTTTACAGAAGAGGGAACTGAGGCACAGAGAAGTGAAGTGACGCCCACAGTCACACAGCTGACAAGGGGCAGAGTCGGAATTCAAACCCATGACCTCTGACTCCCAAGCCCGGGCTCTTTCCACTGAGACACGCTGCTTCTCTATGAATCAGGAGGGACAGGAACTGGCCGTAAAGGAGGGCCAGGACCAGGCAGAGGAGGAGGGCCAGGATGATGACGTGGAGGAGGGCTGAGACCAGTCGCAGGAGGAGGTCGAGGACATGGCCAAGGATGAGGGCCAGGACCAGGCAGAGAAGGAGGGTCAAGACCTGACAGGGGAAGAGGGCGAGGACCAAATGGAGGAGGAGGGCTAAGACCAGGTGAGGGAGGAGGGCCAAGACGAGATCAGGTAGAATGGCCAGGACCAGGTCAGGGAGGAAGGCCAGGACCAGGTGTGCCTAGGCGAACCTGGGCACTGGCCATCTCAAGGTCAAAATGCTACCTGTGACTTAACTTCTCTGGACGGGGGCGGGGAAGAAAAATAGGTGTCACTCACCTCCATGCTGACCAAATAAGGTATGAGGGACAGAAGGGGCAGAGATTGAGCAAATGGAGGACAGAAGCCACCCAAGCCACAGGTAATAAGTACCTGTTGTCTCTGTCCTTCTGGGCAGGGGACCCAGACATGCAGCAGCAGCCCACGTGTCTCCCGTGCCCAGAGCGCCAGATGCCCTCTCTGCAACGAGAACCAAAGCATTGAGGAAAGGACCGCGGGATGGGTAAGTGTCTCGCCAAAGGTGTGTGGGTGGGAGCCAGGTACTTCACTATGGGCAGATAACGCATAGTGGATTCCTCCCAAGTGGAAAGTACACGTGGGCGAAAACTAGCCGTCTCACCACGTGTGGGTAATCGCATAAATCATTTACCTTACTGACCTCACCATGACCTTTCAATTCCCCTGCTTCCAACTGTCCTTCCCAATCCTCACCTTCCCCTTCCTCTCTACCACCCAGCTCTTTCCCTCACTTTGTTCCGACCCCTTCCCTCCTCCCCGCCCCCTCCCAAGAATCCCACTGTACCAGAGCCAACCCTCATCCCCCTCACCTTGTGCAGTTCACTGTCTAACCCCTCCCTTCTAACACCTTCCTTCCCTTCCTCCCCACCCCCGCCTCATCCCAGTTCTCCTGTCTCATCGCCACCCCTCATTCCCCTCTCCCCGCCCAGGCCTCCGTCAACTCATTCCCATCCAAACTCTCCCCACCCCCTGCACCCTTCGCCCTCTATCCCCTCCTTTCATAGCTGCTGCCAAATGTGGTCTATGGAACCGCTGTTGCATTATTGGTGAGCTCCCTTTCATCCTTGACCTGTTCCTTTCCCGCTCTCTCCTTGCCCTCACTGAGATCCGGTTCACCCCCGACGACACGCCCTCTTCTGCTTCTCTCTCCAGCAGAGGCCTCTTCTTTTCCCACTCCCCAAAACTCACTGGGAAAGGATGAGGTGTCGGCTTCCTTCTCACACCCCAAAGCCGCTTTGGCACTGTCCCTCCTCCCCTTCCCTTTCCTTCGCCTCCTTTGAAGCCCATATTATTCACCTCTACCACCACCTCCAGATTCTTGTAATTGTCATCTACTGCCCCCCTGTTCCCATGTCCAACTTCTTTAATGACCTTGACCCCTTTCTCACCTTCCTTTTCTCTTTTTCCATGCCCACTCTGATCCTCGGAGACTTCAACATCCACATGGATGTACCTAGTGCTTCCTCTGCCACCCGCCTTCTATCACTCCTTGACTCTGCCAACCTCCTCCTCCACCCCACCTCGCCCAAACACCAACTTGGTCACACCCTCGATCTCATCATGTCTTACAGCTGCACTATCTCCACCCTCACTAACTCTGAAATCCCTCTCTCTGACCATAACCTTCTCAACTGCCTCCTCTCTCACACTCCTCCCCCCCCGTAAATCTGTTTTATTCCCCATCAGAGACTTCACTTTTTCAAACCCATCCATCTCTCTCAATGCATCACACCCCACCTTGCCTCCCTATCCTCTCTACCCACTCTTGAGGACAAGATTACTGCTCTCAACTCCACCCTCTCTACTTAACTCAACTCACTCGTTCCCCTTTCTCTTCATTGCTCTTGCACCACTAACTCATAGCCCTTGGGTCACTGCCACTGTCTTCCTACTTTGCTCTTATGCTCGAGCTGCTGAACGCTGCTGTTGGAAGTCCAAGCACCAAGTCAACCTTTTTCACTTTAAATTTGTCCTTTCCTACCTTAACTCTGCCCTCTCCTCTGCCAGACGAAGCTATTTTTTCTTCCTTCATTGACACCCATGCCCATCACCCCCACCAGCTGTTCCGGACATTTAACTCCTACTCCCTCCTCAAGGCCCCCTGTTCCTCCCTTTCCTCCATCCCTCATACCCAGTGATCTATCCACCTACTTCATTAGGAAAATTAACACCATCAGGGCTGAGCTCCCCAGTGTCATCCCTCCCCCTTCTCCAGCCTCCCCTTTCTTAACCCTCTCCTCTACTTTCCTATCCTTCCCAGCAGTATTCATTCATTCAATCGTATTTATTGAGTGCTTACTATGTGCAGAGCACTGTACTAAGAGCTTGGAATGTACAATTCGGCAACAGATAGAGACAATCTCTGCCCCGTGACAGGCTCGCAGTCTAATCGGGGGAGACAGACAGCAGAGCAAAACAGAACAAAACAAAAACAAGACAACATTATCACAATAAATAGAATCAAGGGTATGTACACCTCATTAACAAAATACATAGAGGAATAAATAATATATACAAATGAGCACAGTGCTGAGGGGAGGAGAAGGGGGTAGGGGGAGGAGCAGAGGGTGGGGTGAGAAGGGGAAGGATGGGGGAGCAGAGGGAAAGGGGCTCAGCGTGGGGGGGGCGTGAAGGGTGAAGAGGAAGGAGCAGAGGGTGAAGGGGGAGCAGAGGGATAAGGGGGAAGCTCAGTCTGGGAAGGCCTCCTGGAGGAGGTGAGCTCTCAGTATCTTCAGAGGAGATCTCCTTCCTCCTCTCAAGTGCCAACCCCTCCACCTGTGCTTCAGACCCCATTCCCGCTCACCTTATAAAAACCCTCACCCCTTCCCTCTTCCCCTCCTTAACTTCCATCTTTAAATGCTCACTCTCCTACAGCGTCTTCCCTTCTGCCTTCAAACATGCCCATGTCTCCCCCATCCTAAAAAAACCCTCTCTTGACCCCACTGCCCCTTCCAGTTATCGTCTAGAGTGAGTCGCCTATACTCACTGCCTTGAATTCCTCAACTCCAACTCTCTCCTGAACCTCCTCCAATCTGACTTCCATCCCCTTCACTCCACCGAAACTGTCCTTTCAAAGGTCACCAATGAACTCCTTCTTGACAAATCCAATGGCTCCTACTCTAACCTAATTCTCCTCGACCTCTCAGCTGCCTTTGACACTGTCGACCGTCCCCTTCTCCTCAACATTTTATCTAACCTTGGCTTCAAGGACTCCATCCTCTCCTGGTTCTCCTCTTATCTCTCTGGCCTTCATTCTCGGTCTCCTTCGTGGGCTCCTCCTCCCCCTCCCATCCATTAACTATAGGGGTTCCTCAAGGTTCAGTTCTTGGTCCCCTTCTGTTCTCTATCTATATTCACTCCCTTGGTGAACTCATTCACTCCCACGGCTTCATCTATCATCTTTACATGGATACGAATGATACCCAAATCTGCATCTCCTCCCCTGTTCTATCTCCCTCCCTCCAGACTCCTATCTCCTCCTGCCTTCAGGACATCTCCACCTGGATGTCTGCCTGCCACCTAAAACTCAACATATCTAAGACTGAGCTCCTTATCTTCCCTTCCAAACCCTGTCTTCTCCCTGACCTTCCCCTCACTGTGGACGGCACTACCATCCTTCCCATCTCACAAGCCTGCAAAGTTGGTGTCACCCGTGACTCCGCTCTCTCATTCACCCCACACATCCAATCTGTCACCAAAACCTGCCGGTCTCACCTTCACAACATCGCCAAGATCCACCCTTTCCTCTCCATCTGAACCACCACCTTGTTGGTACAATCACTCGTCATATCCTGACTGGATTACTGCATCAGCCTTCTTTCTGACCTCCCAACCTCCTGTCTCTCCCTGCTTCAGTCTTCCCTTCACTCCGCTGCCCGGATTATCTTTCTACAGAAACGCTCTGGGCATGTCACTCCCCTCCTCAAAAAACTCCAGTGGTTGCCTATCAACCTTCACATGAAGCAAAAACTCTTCACTATTGGCTTCAAAGCTCTTCATCATCTTACCCCTTCCTACCTCACCTCCCTTCTCTCCTTCTACAGCCTGCAAAATCTGTTCCTCTCCCACTAACCTCTTCACTGTGCCTCATTCTTGCCTGTCTCACCGTCGACCTCTGGCCCACGTCCTACCTCTGATGCCCTCTCTCCTCACATCCATCAAACTAACTCTCTTCCCCTCTTCACAGCCCTACTGAAAGCTCTTCTCCTCAAGGAGATCTTCCCAGACTAAGCCCTCCCTTTCCCTCTGCTCCTCCTCCCCTCCCCACTGCCCCTACTCCCTCCCTTTGCTCTAGCCCTTTCCCTTCCCCACAGCACTTGTGTTTATTTGTGCATATTTATTACTCTATTTATTTTGTTAATGATGTGCATTTATCTATGATTCTATTTATCTATTTTGATGGTATTGATGCCTGTCTACTTGTTTTGTTTTGTTTTGTTGTTTGTCTCCCCTTGACTGTGACTGTGACTGTGAGCCTATTGTTGGGTAAGGATTGTCTCTATCTGTTGCTGAATTGTACTTTCCAAGCGCTTAGTACAGTGTTCTGCACACAGTAAGCGCTTAATAAATGTGATTGAACGAATGAATGAATAAGTGGATTCCTCCTGAGTGTGAAGTGCACGTGGGTGTGAGCTAGTCGCCTCACCACGTGCGGGTAATGCATAAATGGATTCCTCCCTAGTGGGAAGTGCACATGGGCGAGAGTTAGCCACCTCACCCTGTGCGAACAAACTCTATGTGAATTCCTCCTGGTTGTGACCTGGGGGTTCTGCCATACACTAGTAACATATAAATATATTCCTCCCTTTAGGGAAGCTCTAATATCATTAAGAATTATATTCCTCCCAAAAGGGGAGTTCAATTTGCCACATCCAAAATAATCAAATAATTCAATTCGCCTCACAGAATAAATTTTGTATAAAACTCAGGCTTTCTGTTCCCAGTTTCTCTCTCTCTCTCTCTCTCTCTCTCTCTCTCTCTCTCTCTCCATGCTAATTCCTTAACCCACCCATCCTGGGTGACAGGTGATGCCAGGTAGAGGAGGATTACCAGGACTAAGTCCAGAAGGAGGACCAGTATCAGGAGGAGGAGGAGGACCAGGACCAGGCAGAGGATGAGTGCAAGGACCACGCTCTGGAGGAGGGCCAGGATCAAACAAGCCGAGGAGGATATTCAGGACCAGGCAGAGGGGGAGGTCCAGGACCGGGTGGAAGAGGAGGACCAGGTCCAGATGGAGGGGGAGAGACTGGACCTGGTGGAGGAGGAGGGCCAGGACCAGGCCCTGGATGGGAGCCAGGACCAGGCAGAGGCAGAGGACCAGGACCTGACAGGGGAAGAGATCCAGGACCAGGTGGGGAAGGAGGGCCAGAAACAGGAGGAAGGGAAAGGCCAAGACCAGACACTGGGGGAGTGCCATGACTAGGTGGAGGAGGATGACCAGGACCAACAAAAGGAGTAGGGCCAATACCAGACTTAGGAGGAGGGCCAGGACCAGGCAGAGGCAGAGGGCCAGGATGAGGGGGAGGAGGAGGTCCAGGACCAGCAGAGGAGGAGGACCAGGACCAGGTATTGGCAGAGAGACAGGAGCAGGCAGAGGAGAAGGGCCACGACCAGGTGGAGGAGGAGGGCCAAATCCAGGCAGAAGAAAAGGGCCAGGAACTGGCAAGGAAAAGGGCCAGGACCAGGCAGAGGAGGAGGGCCAGAAACAGGAGGACGAGGAGGGCCAGGACCAGGTGGGGGACACAGGCCAGGACCATTAGGTGGTAGAGGTTCTGCACCAGGTGGAGGAGGAGGGCCAGGATCGAGGGAGGAGTAGGAGGTGGAAGTAATTTGGATGGAGAGGAAAGGGTGGATTTTAGCTATGCTGTGAAGGTAGGACTGACAGAATTTAGTGATGGATTGAATATGTGGGTTGAATGAGAGAAATAAGGCAAGGATAATGCCAAGGTTAAGGGCTTGTGAGACAGGAAGGATGGTAGTGCTGTCTATAGTGACGGGGAAGTCAGTGAGAGGACAGGGTTCGGGTGGGAAGATAAGGAGCTTTGTTTTGGACATGTTAAGTTTGAGGAGAAGGGAGAACATCCAAGTAGAGATGGCAGGAGGAGATGTGAGACTGCAGAGAGAAAGAGAGATCAGGTCTGGAGATGTAGATTTGGGTATCATCCACATAAAGGTGGTAGCTGAAGCCAATGGGAGCAAATGAGTTCTCCAAGGCAGTGGATGTAGATGGAGAATAGAAAGGAGCCCAGAACTGAACCTTGAGGGACCACCACAGTTAGGGAGTGGGAGTCAGAGGAAAAGCCCGAAAGGAGACTGAGAATGTATGGCCAGGGAGATAAGAGGAGAACCAGGAGAGGACAGTGAAGCCAAGGTTGGATAGCGTTTCCAGGAGGAGGGGGTCGTCCACATTGTCAAAGGCAGGTCGAGGAGGATTGCTGTGGGCAGGGAATGTGACTATGAATTCTTGTATTTTACTATTCCAAGCTCATAGTATAGTGCTCTGCACACAATAAGGGCTCAATAAATATGATTGAATGAATGAATGCAGTAGAGGTAGTTGGATTTGACCAGGAGGAGATCGTGGGTGACCTTTAAGAGAGCAGTTTCTGTAGAGTGAAGGTGACAGAAGCCAGATTGGAGGGGGTTATGGAGAGGATTGGAGGGGGTTATGGAGGGAATTGGAGAAGAGGAATTTGAAACAGCAGGTGTAGACAACTTGCTCAAATCATTTAGAGAGAAATGGTAGGAGGGAGATGGGGCAGTACCTGGAGGGAATCATGGGGTCAAGGAAGGGTTTTTTTAGGTTAGGGGAAACATGGGCATTGGAGTGGAGAGCAGTGGAGAAAGAAGCCATTGGAGAGAGAGAGCAGTTGAAGATGGCCGTTAGGAAGGGAAGAGGAGAGGGGGTGAGAGTTTTGATAAGGTGTGAAGGAATTGGATCGGATGTGCAGGTGGAGGGGGTGGCTTTGAGAGAAGGCAGGGGATCCCTCTGGAGATACTGTTGGGAAGAATAGGAGAGTTGAAAAGGGGGCCGGGAGGGCTGAAGAGGAGCAGGGACCAATTTTAGGGAGCCCATGCCTGATAGTATCAATTTTCTTAATAAAGTAGGTGGCTAGGTCATTGGGAGAAAGGAATGGGGAGGTGATGGGCAGGGGGTCTGAGGAGAGAGATAAATATGTGAAACAACTAGAGAGGGTGATGTGCATGGTTATCATTAAGGGTGGAGAAATAATTTTGCCAGGCAGAGGAGAGGGTAGAGTTAAAACATACAAGGATAAACTTGAAGTGGACCAAGTCAGACTTGAGATAAGGTTAGCTCTAGAGTTAAGTTTAGAGTTAGCGTTATGATTTTGGTGAAGATTAGGGTAAGGGTTAGGGTTAGGGTTATAGTGATATTTAGTGATAGGTTTAAAGTTAGAGTTAGAGCTAGGGCTAGGGTTAAAGTTAGAATTAGGATTAGGGTTAAAATTAGGATTAGAGATAGTGTTGAACCTAGGGTTAGGATTAGGGTTAGGGCTAGGTTTAAATAACAGTTAGAGTTTCAGTTAGTGCTAGAGCAAGAATTAGGGTTAGGGTTCAGACTGAGGTTAAGGTTACTTTTAAGGAATCTGCCTTTTCCTCTCCACACAAACTGCTACCATGTTCATTCATTCAATCCTATTTACTGCACGCTTACTGTGTGCAGAGCACTATACAAAGTACTTGAAAAGTACAATTCTGCAACAGGTAGAGACAATCCCTACCCAACAATGGGCTCACAGTCTAGAGGGGGAGAACATAGTTGCTCATTTTATCCTGTCTAGATTACTGCATCACCCTCCTTGCTGAGCTCCCAGCCTCCTGCCTCTCCTCTCTCCAGTCCATATTTCACTCCGCTGCCTGGATCATTTTTCTTCAGAAATGTTGAGGACAGGACATCCCACTCCTCAAAACACTTCAGTGGTTTCCCACCCACCTCCTTATGGAACAAAAACTCCTCAACATTACCATAAGGCACTTTATTACCCCTGCCCCTCCTACCTCACCCCACTACTTTCTTATTACAACCCAGCCCACACACTTCACTTCTCTAATGCTAATCTTCTCATTGTGCCTCCATCACACCTATCTCACTACTGACCCCTTACCCATGTCCTGCCTCTGTCCTGCCTCTGGCCCTCCCTCCTCAAATCCGACAGACGATTACTCTCTCCTGTTTCAAAGCCTTATTGAAGGCACATCTCGTCCAGGAGGCCTTCCCTGAGAAAGCCCCCCATTTCTTCTTTTCCCACTCTCTTCTGCATCCCTGTGACTTGCACCCTTTGTTTTTTATCTCTTCCAGGCCCACAGCACTTATGTATATATCGGTAATTTATTTATTTACATTAATGTTTTTCTCCCCCCCTAGAGTGTAAACTCTTTGTGGGCAGGGAATATGTCTGTTTATTGCTGTATTGTACTCTCCCAAGCACTTAATATAGTGTTCTGCACACAGTACGTGCTCAATTAATATGATTGAATGAATGAATGAATGAATGAATGAATGAATGATAAGGGCTAGGGTTAGTTTTAGCACAATTTGTTGTCCTGGAAGATTTACCGGGAAAATGTCCTTTTAATAATAATAATTATGGTATTTTTTAAGCACTTACTATGTGTTGAGCACTGTTGGAGTAGATACAAGGTAATCAGGGTTGTCCCAAGGGGAGCTCACCATTTCAATCCCCATTTTACAGAGAAGTTAAGCGGCTTGCCCAAGGTCACACAGAAGAAAAGTGACAGAGCTGGGATTAGAACCCATGTCCTCTGATTTCCAAGCTTGTGCTCTTTCCATTAAGCCACGCTGCATTTTCATTCATTCAATCAATCATATTTATTGAGTGCTTACTATGTGCAGAACACTGCACTAAGTGCTTGGAAAGTACAATTTGGAAACAGATAGAGACAATACCTACCCAACAATGGGCTCACAGTCTAGAAGGGGGTGGCAGGCAACAAAACAAAACAAGTAGCCAGGCACCAATAGCATCAAAATAAATAAATAGAATTATAAATATATGCACATTAATAAAATAAATAAAATAATAAATATGTACATATATACACAAGTGCTATGGGGTGGGGAGTGGGGTAGAATAGAGGGAGGGAGTAGGGGCAATGAGGAGAAGAGGAGCAGAGGAAAAGAGAGGGTCAGCCAGGGAAGGCCTCCTGGAGGAGGTGAGCTTTCAATAGAGCTTTGAAGTGGAGAAGTGTGTTAGTTTGGTGGATGTGGGGAGGGAGAGCATTCCAGCCCAGAGGTAGGATGTGTTCCAGCAGTCGATGGTGGGACAGGTGAGAACGAGGCACAGTGGGGAGGTTAGCGGCAGAGGAGTGGAGTGTGCAGGCTGGGCTGTAGAAGGAGAGAGGGGAGGCAGTAAGGGGAGGCAAGGTGATGAAGCCAATAGTGAGGCGTTTTTGCTTGATACAAAGGTTGATAGACAACCACTGGAGATTCCTGAAGAGGGGGTGACATACCCAGAGTGTTTCTGTAGAAAGATAATCAGGGCAGCACAATGAAATATAGACTGAAGTGGGGAAAGAGAAGATTGGGAGGTCAGAAAGAAGGCTGATGGCAGTAATCCAGTTAGGATATGATGAGTGATTGTACCAACAAGGTAGCAGTGTGGATGGGGAGGAAAGGGCAGATCTTGGCGATGTTGTGAAGGTGACACCGGCAGGTTTTGGTGACGGATTGGATGTGTGGGGTGAATGAGAGAGCAGAATCAAAGAAGACATCTAGGTTGCAGGACTGTGAGACAGGAATCCATCCACAGCCATCCGCAGTGAGGGGAAAGTCAGGGAGAAGACAGGTTTTGGGAGAGAAGATGAGAAGCTCAGACTTAGATATGTTGAGTGGACATCCAGGTGGAGATGTCCTGAAGGCAGCAGGAGATACGAGCCTGGAGGGAGGGAGAGAGAACAGGGTAGGAAATGTAGATTTGGGTATCATATGCTTAAAGATGATAGTTGAAGCTCTGGGAGTGAATGAGTTCACCAGAGGAGTGAGTATAGATGGAGAACAGAAGGGGACCAAGGACTGACTTGAGGAACTCCTACAGTTAGGTGATGGGAGAGGGAGGAGGAGCCCATGAAGGAGACTGAGAATGAACGGCCAGAGAGATGAGGAGAACTAGGAGAGGATGGAGTCTGTGAAGCCAAAGTTGGATAATGTGTTGAGGAGAAGGGGATGGTCGACAGTGTCAAAGGCAGCTGAAAGGTCGAGGAGGATTAGGATAGAGTAGGAGCCATTGGATTTGGCAAGAAGGAGGCCATTGGTGACCTTTGAGAGGGCAATTTCAGTGGAGTGGAGGGAACAGAAGCCAGATTGGAGGGGGTCCAGGAGAGAGTTGGAGGTTAGGAATTCGAGGCAGCCAGTATAGGTGACTCACTCTAGGAGTTTGGAAAGGAAGGGTAGGAGGGAGATGGGGCAATTTCTGGGCTGGTCCACCCATGAGGGCCACAAGATGATTCCACAGGCCAGGGGATTTAGGGTAAAGGTTAGAGTTAAGGATAGGGTCAGGGTTAGGATAAGGGCTAGGGCTTTGGCTAGGGCTAAGGCTAGGTTAGGTTTGAGTTAGGGTTAGGGATGGTCTAGTTCTTGGCCTAGGGCTAGAGATAAGATTAGAATTAGGGTTAGGGACAGGATGAGGGCTAGGGCTAAGGTTAGGTTTAGGGTGGGAGAAGAGTTAAGACTAGGGTTAGAGTAAAGGTTAGGGTGAGCGTTAGAGCTAGGGTTAGAGTTAGTTTTAGGATAAGGGTTAGTGTTAGGGTTAGACATTTGAGCTACGGTTAGAGTTGGGTAGGGGTTAGGACTAAGGTTAGGTTTTGGGTTTAGATTAGGTTTATTGTTATTGTTAGGGTAAGGGTTAGGGTTGTGTTAGTTTGTTGCCCTGGGAGAGTTGCTAAGTGAACGCTATTTTCGAGGCTGGAAAATCCCACCTGGGAGGACTCCTTGACTTGCTCCCACAGGCCAGGAGATTTAGGGCAAAGGTAAGCATTAGAATTAGGAATAGGGTTAGGGTTAGGGTAAGGGCTAGGGCTAGGACTAGGGCTTGGGCTAGATTAAGGTTAGGGTTAGGGTTAGTTTTAGGGTTAGGGTTAGGGATGGCCCAGTTCTTGGCCTAGGGCTGGGGTTAAGGTTAGAATAGGGTTAGGATTAGGATTAGACATAGGGTGAAAGCTAGGGCTAGAGTTAGGTAAGAGTTAGAGTTGGGTATGGCCTAGTGTTAGGGTAAAAGTTAGTGTTAGGGTTAGAGTTCGGGTTAGCCTAGGTTTAGGGTAAGGGTAAGGGAAAGGGTTAGAGTTAGAGTTAGTGTTAGGACTAGGGTTAGGGCAAGGGTATGGATTAGCATTAGGGTTAGGGTTAGGGTTGGAATGAGCACTAGGACTAGGGCTGAGTTAGGGGTCAGTTAGGTTTATGGTTAGGGTTAGGGTTAGGCCTAGGTTTGGGTTTAGGGTTAGGATTAAGGTTAGTGGTATGCTTAAAGCTAGAACTAGGGTTAGGATTAGGGTTATAGCTAAACCTAAGGCTATGGTTAGCATTAGGGTTAGAGATAGAGTTATGGTTAGGATTAGAGTTATGATGAGTTTTAGTGTTATGGTTGTTAAGACTAGGGTTAGGCTTAGGGTTAGGGGTAGGGTTAGTCTTAGTGTTAGGTCTAGGGTTAGTTGTAGGGGTAGATTTGGGGATTTGTCTATGGTTAGAGTTAGGGTTATGATTTGGGTTAGGCTTAGGGTTAGGGTTAGAGTTGAGGGTAAAGGCTAAGGTAAACATTAGGGTTGTGGCAAGGGCTAGGTTTAGGATTAAGGTTAGGGTAAAGGGTAGGTTTAGGCTAGGGTTAAGTTTATGTGTAGGGCTGGGTTTAGGGTTAGGGTTAGGGTAAGTGGTGAACTAAAAGCTAGGACTAGGGCTAGAGTTAGCAGCATGGCTTAGTGGAAAGAGCCGGGGTTTGGAAGCCAGAGGTCATGGGCTCTAATCTCGGCTCTGCTATTTGTCAGCTATGTGACTTTGGGCAAGTCACTTCACTTCTCTGTGCCGCAATTACCTCATCTGTAAAATGGGAATATGACTGTGAGCCCCACGTGGGACAACCTAATTACCTTGTATCTACCCCAGCGCTTAAAACAGTGCTTGGCACATAGGAAGCACTTGACAAATACCATCATTATTATTAAGGTTAGGTTTAGGGCTAAGCCTAGGGCTAGGGTTAGGGTTACGGTAAGGGGTTCGAGTTAAGGCTAGTTTTAGGATTATGGTTAGAGCCAAGTTTAGGTTTAGGGTTAGCCTTAGAGTTAGGGTTAGTGGTAGACCTATTCCTAGGCTTAGGGCTATGGTTAGATGAGGATGAGGTTTAGGATTAGGGTTATTTTTAGGCTTATTGTTATAGCTATATCTGGGTTAGGGTTTTAGTTAGTGGTAGGCCTATGGTTAGGACTAATGTTAGGGGTAGGTTTATGTTTAAGGTAGGGCTAGGTTTAGGATTAGCTCAATTTGTTATCCTTACTATGTGCAGAGCACTGTACTAAGTGATTGGAACGTACAAGTCGGCAACAGATAGAGACAGTCCCTGCCCTTTGATGGGCTTCCAGTCTAATTGGGGGAGACAGGCAGACAAGAACAATGGCAACAAATAGAGTCAAGGGGAAGAACATCTCATAAAACAATGGCAAATAAATAGAATTAGGGCGATGTACATCTCATTAAACAAAGCAAATAGGGTGATGAAGATATATACAGTTGAGTGGACGAGTACAGTGCTGAGGGGATGGGAAGGGAGGGGGGAGGAGCAGAGGGAAAGGGGGGAGAAGAGGGTTTAGCTGAGGAGACGTGAAGGAGGGGGGTAGAGGGAGCAGAGGGAAAAAGGGGGGAGCTCAGTCTGGGAAGGCCTCTTGGAGGAGGTGAGCTTTAAGTAGGGATTTGAAGAGGGGAAGAGAATTAGATTGATGGAGGTGAGGAGGGAGGGCATTCCAGGACGGTGGGAAGACGTGGCCCAGGGGTCGACGGCAGGATAGGTGAGACCGAGGGACAGTGAGGAGATGGGCGGCAGAGGAGTGGAGTGTGCGGGGTGGGCAGTAGAAAGAGAGAAGGGAGGAGAGGTATGAAGGGGCAAGGTGATGGAAAGCCTTGAAGCCTAGAGTGAAGAGGTTTTGTTTTGAATGGAGGTTGATAGGCAACCACTGGAGGTGTTTAATAATAATAATAATAATGTTGGTATTTGTTAAGCGCTTACTATGTGCCGAGCACTGTTCTAAGCGCTGGGGTAGACATAGGGGTATCAGGTTGTCCCACGTGGGGCTCCCAGTCTTAATCCCCATTTTACAGATGAGGGAACTGAGGCACAGAGAAGTTAAGTGACTTGCCCACAGTCACACAGCCGACAAGTGGCAGAGCTGGGATTCGAACTTATGAGCCCTGACTCCAAAGCCCGTGCTCTTTCCACTGAGCCACGCTGTTTAAGAAGGGGAGTGACATGCCCAGAACATTTCTGCAGGAAGATAAGCCAGGCAGCGAAGTGAAGAATAGACTGGAGCGGGGCAAGAGAGGTGGAAGGGAGATCTGAGAGAAGGCTGACACAGTAGTCTAGCCGGGATATAACAAGAGCCTGTAGCAGTAAGGTAGCCGTTTGGGTGGAAAGGAAAGGGCGGATCTTGGTGATACTGTAAAGGTGAGACCGGCAGGTCTTGATAACGGATTGGATGTGTGGGGTGAATGAGAGAGACGAGTCAAAGATGACACCGAGGTTGCGGGCCTGAGAGACGGGAAGGATGGTCGTACCATCCACGGTGATAAGGAAGTCTGGGAGAGGACCGGGCTTGGGAGGGAAGATGCGGAGCTCAGTCTTGCTTATGTTGAGTTTTAGGTGGCGGACAGACATCCAGGTGGAAAGGTCCTGGAGGCAGGAGGAGATGCGAGCCTGAAGGGAGGGGGAGAGGACAGGGGCAGAGATGTAGATCTGCGTGTCATCTGTGTAGAGATAGTAGTCAAAGCCGTGAGAGCAAATGAGTTCACCAAGGGAGTGAGTGTAAATGGAGAACAGAAGAGGACCAAGAACTGACCCCTGAGGAACTCCAACAGTTAAAGGATGGGAGGGAGAGGAGGCACCTGCAAAGGAGACCGAGAATGACCGGCCAGAGAGATAAGAGGAGAACCAGGAGAGGATGGAGTCCGAGAAGCTAAGGTGAGATAAGGTGTGGAGGAGGAGGGGATGGTCGACAGTGTCAAAGGCAGCTGAGAGGTCAAGAAGGATTAGAATGGAGTAGGAGTCATTGGATTTGTCAAGAAGGAGTTCATTGGTGACCTTAGAGAGAGCAGTCTTGGTAAAGTGGAGGGTACGGAATACTTTGGGTTGGAAAATCCCATGCGCATGGCCCTCCAGTCATGCTTTTGCAGAGCTGGGGCTTTTGGGTTCAGTTGAGAGTTACCGAGAAGGAGAGGGTTAGGGTTTAGGGTTAGAGTTATGATTAGGGTGAAGTCTAGGCCTAGGGCTAGGGTAAGGGTTGGATTAGGATTCAGAGTAGGATTAGGGTTAGAGTTAGGGTTAGGTTAGGGTTTGGGTTAGGGTTAAGATGAGAATTTGGGTGAGTTTTAGGATTATGGTTAGTTTTAGGGTTAGTGTTAGAGTTAGATCTAGGGTTAGGGTTAGGTTTAGGTTTTGGTTTAGGGCTAGGTATAGAGCTAGGGTTAGGTTTAGGTTTAGAGCTAGAGTTAGTGTTAGGGCTTGGGCTAGGAGAATTGCACGGTGAACGTAATTTTGGATGCTGGAAGAGTCCATGCACACAGCCTCCTAGGCACGCTTTCCAAGCCCCTCATATTTAGGGTATGGGTGAGGGTTAGACTTGGGAATAGGTAAGGGTTAGGGTTATTGTGAGATTTACAGTTAGGGTTTGTGATAAATCTAGGCCTAGAGCTATGATTAGGGTTAGGGTTAGGGTTATGGTGAGGTTTAGGGTTATCATTATTATCTGGTGCCATCAAGTCATTTCTGATTCATAGCGATTCTATGGATATATTTTCTTCAGAATGTCCTGTCTTCTGCCATAATCCATAACTTTTCTAGCGGTTCTTACATTATCATTGTTATGGTCTCTATCCATTTATCTGCTGGTTTGCCATTTCTATGTTTCCCCTGGACTTTTCCTAGCATTAGTGTCTTCTTCAGAGACTTACTACTCCTGATTATGTGTTCAAAATATGCTAATCCAAGTCGAGTCATTTAACCTTTCAAAGACAAGGGTTTAGAGATTTAGGGTTAGGTCTAGGGCTAGGGTTAGAGTTACTGCTATGGTTAGGGTTAGGGTTTGGGCTAGACCTAACCCTAGCCTCTCCAGCTGCCCTTTCCTTTCCATCCTAGTTGCTACTAGTTCAATACAGTGAATTATCCGATCCTCCCTTGATTATTGTATTGTCCTCCTTGCTGACCTTCCAGCTTCTTGTTTCTCCCAACTCCAGTCCATACTTCACTCTGCTGCCCAGATCATTTTTGTACAAAAATGTTCAGGGCATGCTTCCCACTCCTCAAGAAACTTCAGTGGTTGCCCGTCCACTTCCATATCAGACTAAAACTCCTCACCATTGACTTTAAAGCACTCAATCACTTTGTCCCCTCCTACCTCACCTCACTACTCTCATATTACCACTCAGCCCATACACTTCACTCTTCTAATGCTATCCTTCTCATTGTACCTTCATTTCACCTATCTCGCCACTGACCCTTCACCCACAGGCTTTGGAGTCAGAGGTCATGGGTTCGAACCCCGGCTCTGCCCCTTGGCAGCTGTGTGACTGTGGGCAAGTCACTTCACTTCTCTGTGCCTCAGTTCCTTCATCTGTAAAATGAGGATTAAGACTGTGAGCCCCACGTGGGATAAGCTGATTCCCCTGTGTCTACCCCAGCGCTTAGAACAGTGCTCGGCACATAGTAATTGCTTAACAAATACCAACATTATTATTATTATTATTATTATCCTGGCTCTGGCCTGGAAACCTCTCCCTCCTCCAATCCGTTAGATAACTACTCTCCCTCCTTTAAAGCCTTATTGATGACACATCTCCTCCAAGAGGCCTTCCCTAACTAAGCCCTCCTTTCCTCTTCTCCCATTCCCTCGTGTGTCACCCTGTCTTTCTCCCTTTATTCAACCCACTTATGCATAAGTGTAATTTATTTATTTTTATTAGTCTGTCCCCTCCTCTAAACTGTAAACTCATTGTGGGCAGTGAATGTGCCTGTTTATTGTTATATTGTACTCTTCCAGGTGCTTAGTACAGTGCTCTGCCTGCACACAAGTGCCCAATAAATATAACTGAATGAATGAATGAATCTAGGGTTAGAATTAGGATTACAGTTCAGGTTAGGTGTGAGGCTAGTGTTAATGCTATGGTTATGGTTATGGTTAGATTTAGGGTTAGGACTATGGCTAGATCTAGGGTTGTCTAGATTTAGGTTGAAGATTTGATTTAGGGTTAGTTTTAGGGTGAGGGTTGAGATCAAGGTTAGAGTTAAGGTCAGGTTTAGGGTCAGTGTTATAACTGGGGCTAGATTTACAGTTAGCGATAGGACTCCTGTAAGGATTACAGCTAAGGCTAGGTTTAAGGTTAGGGTTTGGTCTAGGTCTAAGTGTAAGTCTAAGCGTAGCATTAGGGTTAAGGTTAGAGTTAGGGATAGACTTAGGGTTAGGGTAAGTGTTGGGGCTAGGGTGAGGGTTAGGGTTATAGTTAGAGATAGGGTTGGGGTTAGGGATAAGGTTAGGGTTAAGCAAAGGGTTAGAGTTGTGGGCTAGATTAGAATTAGATTTAGGGTTTGTGCTAGCGCTAGACCTAGGACTGGATTAGGGTAAGGTTTAGGTTTAGGATTAGGGTTAGGACTAGGTTTAGGATTAATGCAATTCATTGTCCTGGGATAGTGAATGTTATTTTGGGGGCTGGAAGAACCCATGAACATGGGTCCCCAGACCTGCTTTCCAAGCCCCTCTTATTTAGAGTATGGGTGAGGGTTAGACTTAGGGATAGGTTAGGACTACTGTGAGATTTTGGGTTAGGTTTTGCATTAAATCCAAACATAGAGCTAGGTTTAGGGTTAGATTTAAATTTGGGGTTAGAGTTTTAGGTAGGCTTAGTGTTTGGGCTAAGGTAAGGGCAAGAATTAAAGTTAGGGCTACAGTTAGGGTTAGAGTTGTGGTTAGGGTTAGATTTAGGGTTAAGGTTAGAGTTAGAGCTAGGACTAGGTTTTGGTTTAGGATTAGGGTTATGGTTAGCCTTAATCCTAAGGCTAGTGTTAGGGTTAGTTATAGCTTTAGGGTTGGGTTAGAGATAGGCATAGGGATTGGATTGGATTGGATAGGGATTGGATTGGGTTAAATTTAAGGATAGGGTTAGGGTTCAGGACAGGGCTAGAAATAGGGTTAGGTTTTGGGTTAAGGTTAGAATCAGGGCTAGCACTAGTCCTTGGGCTAGATCAGGGTTAGGGTTAGGATTAGCATTAGGTTTAGAGTTATGGCTAACACTAGTCCTAGGGCTAGATTGGAGTTGTGGTTAGAGTTAGGGGTAGGTTTAGGGTTTGGGTTAGAGTTGGCACTAGAGCTATGGGTAGAGGTAGGATAGGGTTATGGTTACTGGTAAGCTTAAGGCTAGGCTTAGGTCATGAGCTCCGAATGAGATCTTTTCAGGAGCTCAAGTCCTGAATGAAAGCTATCTTTGTCACCATTTATATTTCATGAGCCCCAGGCCCTGCTCTATAGATTCCAAATCAGTCTCTTCACCTGAGCCAGGAAAGCCCCAGGTCCTTCTTTATGAGTTTGAAACCAGCCCATCCTCCTGAGCTGGGAAAATTCCTTATCCTAATTGACCTCAAAGGTTGGGAGTAGCCTAACTCATCCAGTATGTCTGAGACAGATCTTAAACGTACCAACCAGGAATTTCTTAGACCAGGCATTCTGTGAAACTAAAACACCACTGTAAACATATTTATTCCATGTTTAGTCTAATTAAGATGGGTAAATGCGTACACATGCTCGCACGCATGCGCATGCACACACACACACACACACACCTCCTCCCCCTCCACGCCCCCATCCCCCCCCATCTAACTGGTTTCCTCAAGTTCCTGCAGATGGTCCCATGTTGGAGGAGTTCAAGGAATCCAGCCGCCCACAGCACATCGTCCTGACTCAAGTCTTAGGTGAGTTTTGGCAGTCGCTGTAGGTGTCTCAGTGCATTTCTTAGATGGTTTTGCCACCTCCTAGGGGCTGGTTCTTTCCCCTTTTAATCCACTCAAAGCAGTTGTTTTTTTTTTTTTGTGGGGGTGGGGGTCGCAGCGGGGGGCCTGATTCGCCATTCCGATTGCCTGCTGTCTCAAGCCCTTTCCCGGGGAAACCTGGGGGCAGGGGGTGGCTACTCCTCCTCCCCGAAGCCCATCCTGATCTTTTGCAAGAAGCATCGGCAGTTTTTCTCCTGCCTGACAGTAAGACAATTCAGTTCCTCCTCACACTTCTCAGCAATTCAGTTCCTCCTCACATTCCTCAACAATTCAGTTCAGTTTCTCATCAAATTCCTCCTTTGATATTGTTGTTCACTGGGTCAAACAGTCTCTTATGAAATGACTTCTGCATTACAAGATGGATTCACTCTTACTCACCACATTCCATCCCTAGATCCCGTGGGGCAACAACACTCACTCACACACTGAGGGTTAGTTTGACGGGGGATTTTCATATCAAGATACATGATTTCGGCAGGTAATTGTGTCACATGCATACAAATTGCCTTAATGCAAATTAATAGAGGATGATTCATTCAATAGTATTTATTGAGTGCTTACTATGTGCAGAGCACTGTACTAAGTGCTTGGAATGTACAATTCGGCAACAGATAGAGACAATCCCTGCCCAGTGATAGGCTCACAGTCTAATCGGGGGAGACAGACGGCCAAGCAAAACAGAAAGAAACAGAAACAAGACAACATTATGATGATGAATAGAATCACGGGGATGTACACCTCATTAACAAAATAAATAGGGTAATAAATAATATATTCAAATGAGCACAGTGCTGAGGGGAGGGGAAAGGAGAGGGGGAGGAGCAGAGGGAAAGAGGGCTTAGCTGAGGGGAGGTGAAGGGGGAAGGGGGAGGAGCAGAGGGAAAAAGGGGTAGCTCAGTCTGGGAAGGCCTCTTGGAATACGTCTGTACCATCAAACCTCCCTGCAATAGGAGTTTCCTAATTGTTCCTTAATTTGGCAATAAATATCATCACAACAATTATATAAAATAATACACCAAAGGCAAATGCTCTTATGGTCTTGAAGTTCCCATCTTTATCCAGATGCTCGTGCCCAAATTCTCTATACCAGGTGCTCTGCTGGGATCATATGCCTGTCCTTTTCACATAATGGCTCAGATTGGAAACAAGCTCTCTCAGAGGCAGATACAATTAAAAGTTTGAAGTGACAGCTCTTTCCAAAATTTAACAATTATTGTTAATTATTTTAGAAATTATTCTTAAAAAGCTTCATAACAATTTAACAATTATTTCTATTATCTTTTTGTTACTCTCCAAATCCTTGGGATGATGCCTAAACCTTCTTCAGTCCCTTGAAAATAAACACAATTGCAAAACCAAAGTAAACATCCAGGACTTTGCCCATCACCCCCACCAATTGTTCTGGACCTTTAATTCTCTCCTCAGGCCCCCTGTTCCTCCCCCTCCCCCACCCCTCCCCCCCAACAATCTGGCCACCTACTTCATCACTAAAATTAACAATCATGTTTGAGCTCACCAAAGTCACCCCACCTCCTTCTGCCTCCCCCGGCATCCCAATCCTCTCCCCTACTTTCCCATCCTTCCCTGCTGTATCCTCAGAGGAGATCTCCCTCCTCGCAAGTGCCACCCCCTCCACCCTGTGCTTCGGACCCCATTCCCACTCACCTTATAAAAAACATCACCCCATCCCTCCTCCCCTCCTTAACTTCTATCTTTAATGGCTCACTCTCCAATGGTTTCTTCCCCTCTGCCCATGTCTCCCCCATCGTAAAAAAACCCTCTCTCGACCCCACTTCCCCTTCCAATTATCGCCCTACCTCTCTCCTACCCTTCCTTTCCAAACTCCTAGAACGAGTCATCTACACTTGCTGCCTTGAATCCCTCAACTTCAACTCTCTCCTGGACCCCCTCCAATCCGGCTTCCATTCCCTCCATTCTACCGAGACTGCTCTCTCAAAGGTCACCCATGACCTTCTTCTTGCCAAATCCAATGGCTCCTATTCTATCCTACTCCTCCTCGACCTCTCAGCTGCCTTTGACACTGTATACCATCCCCTTCTCCTCCACACCTTATCTCACCTTTGCTTCACGGACTCTGTCCTCTCCTGGTTCTCTTATCTTTCTGGCCATTCATTCTCGGTCTCCTTCGCAGGCTCCCCCTCCCCCTCCCATCCTCCAACTGTAGGGGTTCCTCAAGGGTCAGTTCTTGGCCCTCTTCTGTTCTCCATCTACACTCACTCCCTTGATGAACTCATTCGCTCCCACTGCTTCAACTATCATCTCTATGCAGATGCCACACAAATCTACATCTCCGCCCCTGTTCTCTCCCCCTCTCTTCAGACTCGTATCTCCTCTTGCCTCCAGGACGTCTCTACTTGGTTGTCTGCCCGCCTCCTAAAACTCAACATGTCCAAAACTGAGCTGCTTATCTTCCTTCACAAGCCCTGTCCTCTTCCTGACTTCCCTATCACTGTGGATGGTACAACCATCCTTCATTCACGTCTCTCAAGCCCGCAATCTTGGTGTCATCCTTGACTCAGCTCTCTCATTCACCTAACACATCCAATCCGTCACCAAGGCCTGCCGGTCTCACCTTTACAATATCACCAAGATCTGCCCTTTCCTCTCCATCCAAACGGCTATCTTACTGGTACAGGCTCTCATAATATCCCAACTGGATTACTGTGTCAGCCTTCTCTCTGATCTCCCTTCCTCCTGTCTCTTCCCGCTCCAGTCTATTCTTCATTCCGCTGCCTGGATCATCTTCTTGCAGAAACGCTCTGGGCATGTCACTCTCCTTCTTAAAAACCTCCAGTGGTTGCCTATCAACCTCCGCACGAAACAAAAACTTCTCACTGTAGGCTTCAAGGGTCTCCATCACTTTACCCCCTCCTACCTCTCCTCCCTTCTCTCTTTCTACTGCCCACCCCATGGGCTCCGCTCCTCTGCCGCTCACCTCCTCACCGTCCCCAGTTCTCGCCTATCCCACCGTCAACCCCTGGGCCACATCCTCCCGCTGTCCTGGAATGCCCTCCCTTCTCACCTCTGCCAAACTAACTTTCTTCCGCTCTTCAAAGCCCTACTGAGGGCTCACCTCCTCCAAGAGGCCTTCCCAGAACTGAGCTTCCCCTTTTCCCTCTGCTCTGTCCCCCCTTCAACTCCCCTCAGCTAAGCCCCCTTTCCCTCTGCTCCTCCCCGTTTCCCTTCCCTCAACACTGTGCTCATTTGTATATATTTTATTACACTATTTATTTTGTTAATGAGGTGTACATCCCCTTGATTCTATTTATCGTGATTAAGTTGTCTTATTTTTTGTCTGTCTCCCCTGATTAGACTGTAAGCCTGTCAATGAGCAGGGATTGTCTCTATCTGTTGCTGAATTATACATTCCAAGCACTTAATACAGTGCTCTGCACATAGTAAGCACTCAATAAATACTATTGAATGAGTGAATGACTTTTTCTTTTACATATGTATAACACAGAGTGACAAACATTCATCTGCTTCTAGCACAATTAGCCAGGCTAGAGACAGCAGACAGAGCTTGTATTGTTTTAGCCCTTAACATAAAGGAATTTTTTTATTAAAGACCGTTTGAACCAAAAGATCAATTTAACATGCAAAGGACCTAAACCTAAACTGAACTCTATTCCTAACCTAACCCTAATCCCAAACCTATCTCTAATCATAAACCTGAAGATAGCTCTAGCCCAAGCCTACAATTAACCTTAACCCTAATCTGAGCCCTAACCCTAAACCTAACCCTAACCCGATCTATAATGCTAAGCATAACACTAGCCCTAGGCCTATCCCTAGCCCTAACCCTAACCCCAACCCCAACATAAACACTAGCCCTAAGTCTAGCCCAATATCTAACCCTAACCCTATTACTAGGCCTGTCCTGGCCTCAACCCTGACCCTAACTCTAGCCCTAACCCTCACCCTAACCCTATTCCTAGGCCAGTTCTAGCCCTATCTCTAACCCTAACCTTAAGCATAAACTTAACCCTATCCCTTACTCATTGCCCTAGCCCTAGTACTAAATCTAATACTTGGCGTAGTGGCTAGAGCACAGGCTTGGGAGTCAGAAAGTTGTGGATTCTTACCCCTGCTCTGTCTTTTATCTGCTTTATGACTCTGGGTAAGTCACTTTACTTCTCTGTGCCTCAGTTTCCTCATCAGTAAAATGGTGATTAAGACTGTGAGCCCCACATGGGACTGTGTCCAACCCGATTTGCTTGTATCCACCCCACAGCTTAGAACAGTGCTTGGCACAAAGTAAGCGCCTAACAAATACTAGAATTATTATTAATCCTAACCATAGCTTTAGCCCAACCTTAACCTTAACCCTCACTCTAAATGTAACTCTAACCCTCACCATAACTCTAATAACCCTAACCCGAACTCTAACCCTAGCCTGAAACTTAACTAACACTTGTTCTCTCCTAAACCCTACCCATAATCCTAATCATAATGTTAACTGTAGTCTTAGGCCATCCTTAGCCCTAGTCTTAACCCTAGACCTAACCAAACCCTAGCCCTAATCCTAAACCTAGGTCTACCACTAACTGTAACTCTAACCCCCCACCTAACACTGACTTTAACCCTAATTCTAACACTAACCCAAACCCAAATTCCCAGGACTGCAGAAGCTTGTCTGGGAATCTGTGGGTAGATTCTTCCATTCCCTATTATGCCACTCACCCTGAAACTCTCTCAAGGGCAACAGACTGCTCTAACTCGAACCATAACTTTAACCGTAACCCCAACCCTACCCCTAGGACTAGCGAAAGCCTAACCTTAACCATAATTGAATCCCTAATTACAACCCTCGCTCTAGGCCAAGTTCTAGCCTTAGTTTAAACTCTAACACTAACTCTAATGCTAAATCCAGGCCTAGCCCTAACCCGATCCCATTGTCCCAGCCCTAGTCCCTGGAGTCTGAAGGATTGGGTTCTAATCCCAACTCCATCATGTGTCTGCTGTGTGATCCTGGGCAAGCCACTTCATTTGCTTGGATCTCGGTTCCCTCATCTGAAAAATGAGTATTAAGACTATGAGCCCCATGTAGGGCAAGGGCTTTGTCCAATCTGATTAGTTTAAATCTACCCAACCACTTAATACAGTGCCTAGCATGTAGTAAGGGCTTAAATACCATTAAAAAAATAATGAAGGCGAGAGACTGGCTTTCCAGTGTCCAGTTTCCAGAGTAGGGAGGTCAGGGCCAGGCAGGGACAGGGTGAGGCTGAAGAGTGACAAGGAAAGCTAAGCAGCTGCAGGCCCTTACCATCTGCTCCAGGGAGTCCCAGGGCAATAGGTCAGTCAATCAGTGGTCCTTATTGAGCACTTACTGAGTGTAGAACACTATACTTATTATTAAAAGCTTGGGAGAGTGCAACACAGTTGGGCTGCCATCAAGGAGGTTAAAGTTTAGATGCAGCCAAGTGGCCAGTCTCTGAGAGCATGAAGTCCTGACTCCCAACTTGTCTCTGCCTCACTTTCCCTTCCCTCTCTCCCATCTGTACCCCGCTTTTCCAGACCCATGTCCCCTTCCACAGTGTCCATATCACAGGCTTGGCCTGAGGTACCAGCCCTGAGTCTACTGCTGCTGCCATGAGTGGCTGACACCCATGGATGCTCTCACACCATACCCATGAGCCTGAGGACCAGAGTGTGTCTGTATGAGAAACCGTCTCCACCAGGAGTCAAGCCTGGGGCATGCTGTGATCCCTCTCCCCAACCTAGGAAAGAGATTCCCCTGGGCTCCATTCACCCCGCACCCACAAACACCTTCAATTCTGGGAGAACAGGGGAGGCAAATCCCCCAAAAAGGAAGGGCATCAACAGGGCCGGACACTGGACCATCTCCCTGACCTTTCTGCCTCTCTCCCTGCCCTCCCTAATCCCAGGTGTCCTGACTCGGTCTGATCTCTCCATTCCTCTGGCCACCGCTTGCCAGTCCTGCCTGCTGCTGCTCACCACTGCCTGTCAAGTCCCACCCCTATGCTGTAGTTGACAGGCAGAACCTCCTGCCCCCTGACTTGATAACATCACTGATGGCCACCCTGTGGACCCTAGGGGCCCGGGCAGAGAAAGAAGATGGCCAGGCTGTCTGGAAGAGACCATTTCTTTTTAAATGGTCCCATGGTGGGGGTGGGGGAAAAGGGTCTTGCACCCACCCCCACCTCCAAGATGAGGGAGGGGGCTAGAAAGAGCAGATGACCCAGGCTCCATGGAACTCCAAGACCTCAGGCCCAACCCATCCCTCTCCTCTCCCGCCTCTCCCCTCCCCTTCATTGTGTCCCTCAAGGCCAGGATCTATTGCTCCAATCTCCACATCCAGGGAGAGCCCTGGGAAAGGCCAGAGAGGGAAAGGCTATTCCAAGGGGGAGAACCCAAAGGAATCTTGTTACTAGGGGGCAGGGGGCAGGTGGGGAGCAGGACAGAGGGAGAGCAGCACAGGCAGAGACCAGACTTCACAGGGAGGATCAAGAGGCAAGGAAGGGGGAGCTGGGGGGGGGGGGACACAGCAGAGGAAGGGGGAGCTGGGGCTGGGAAAGAGCACAGAGCTTGTGCATAGCAAGTTCTTGTCCTAGAGCAGGTGGCATGGATAGGAGTTGGCATGGAGAGGAAGGAAGAAGTAGGAGGAAGGAGGGAGGCGGAAGGTAGCGTACCCAGGAGAGGCTGTGCAGGAGGGACCTGTAGCAGGATTTGGGGGCAGCATGGAAATGATCCTCTCAGCAAGGCTGCAGGGAGTGCAGGGACTGGGGATCATGAGATCAATCTCTGCAGCAATCATAGGAATAACAGTAGTAGTAATAGATGCAATAGTAATAATTATAATTATGGTATTTCTTAAATGCTTATTATGTGTCAAAAACTATTCTAAGTGCTGGGGTGGACACACGTTAATCAGATTGGGCAGTCCCTGCCCCACATGGGGCTCACAGTCTAAGTAGGAAGGAGAATAGGTAATTTCTTCTCATTTTACAGTTGAGGAAACCAAGGCACAGAGAAGTTAAGTGACTTGCCCAGGGTCATGCATCAGGCAAGTGGTAGAGCCAGGATTAGGACCAAGGTCCTCTGACTCCCAGGCCCATACTCCTTCCACTAAGCCACGCTACTTCCCTGATAGTAGCAGCAGGAGCACTTAATGAACATTATCCTTGACTTATCTCTTTCAACTCACATATTCAATCTGTCACCAAATCCTGTTGGTTCTGCCTTCACCACACTGCTAAAAATCTGCTCATTCCTATCCATCCAAACTCTCCAATCACTTAACCTATCCCACCTTGTCTACTGAATCAGCCTGTCTCTCCCCACTCCAGTCCATGCTTCGCTCTGCTGGACGGATCATTCTTCTACAGGACCATTCAGTCCATGTGTTCCCACTCCTCAAGAACCTCCAGGGGTAGCCACATCAAACAGAACCTTCTTACCATTGACTTTAAAGCACTCGATCATCTTGCCCCCTTTTACCTCTCTGATTTCCTACTACAACCCAGCATGCTCACTTCACTCCTCCAACACTAACCTTCTCCCTGTATCTCCACTGACCCCTCACCCACATCCTGCCTTTAACCTAGAAGCACTTAGTACAGTGCTTTGCACATGGTAAACACTCAATAAATATGACTGAACTTCCTCCCTTTTCATATTTGACAGAATACCACATGCCTGACCTTTAAAAGTCATTTAAAATCACATCTTCTCCAAAAGGCTTTCCCTGGCTAAGCCCTTATTTCCCCTATTCCTTCCTTCTGCATCACCCTTGCATTTGGATTTATACCCTTTATTCACTCCACCCTCAACACCACAGCACATACGTTAAATGCTGTTGTTTCCAACCCATAGCGACTCCATGAGCACATCCTCTTCAGAACACCCCATCTTCTGTCACAATGTCGTTCTGGTATGTGTATCCGTAGTTTTCTTGGTATAGACGGAAGCAGCTTACCGCTGCCTTCTTCTATGCAGTAAAAACCTGAGTCTACCATTGTCTTCGATCGTTTTGAGCATTCGGTCACCTGCCTATAACTCTTTCCCATGCCCCTGCTGCCTGTGTCCATCCAGGGTACAGCAAGAACTCCCCATGTCCTTCTCTTCCAGGCACACAGCTTGCAATCTCTCTTTCCGAGATGGCCGAAGGTCTTCTCCTTGATCTAGCTGGCCCCTTCTTCCTCCCCAGTCCTTCCCTCTGATTGGCTCAGGGAAGTCTTAGAGAGGGGTACCATGGAGTGACTCTCCTGACTTCCCCTCCCCTTTGAGTGTGTGGGGGGGGGGCCCACTGGACCAGCCATCCCACTTTTACACTCACATTTCTACATTTTTACTCTTCCGTGGCACTGGAGAGGCAAATGAGCCCATCTAGTATACAGCTCAGTCAGGTATTAGCTTCTCCCTGACGATCAAGAGGGAGAGGGCTAACGGTTGAGGCTCATTCAGCCGAGGCTGATGGTGGTACTTACACCAAGGGACCAATGAGCATTTGGGAAATTAATTTATTCAAATTTCAGAAATACCTTCCCAAAAGGTAACAAAATAGACTGTACTGTAAACATAGCAGAACCACCAATTCATCCCTTTGGCTTTGAAGGAGGCAACGCCTCCAGAGGTCTGGACTCAGCACAAAAGGGTGAGGTCTCCCAGAAGGGAGCTGCAGGGAGCCCCAGCCTCACCCTCCGAGTCCTGGTCCAGCGCAAACTAGAAGATGGCGGAGACCCTCACCTGATCCCATGATAGGGCACCGCCCAGGACCTGAGCACGGGGGTTCCAGAACCCGGCTGGGGCTGAAGCTGGAGGGTTCCTTCCCTTTCTTTTTGGGCTTGGGGCCCCCTGATCCTGAAGATATGGAGGCCTGCCAATGCTCCAGCCCAGGTAGGCTAAGGCTTGTTGGGGGAGCTTTTATTCCATGGGAATGTGTGTGTGTGTGTATGTGCGCTTCTGGCAGACTGGGGAAGGGCAAGGGGGAAGAGTGGATGTATGTGAACGCCAGGCTGATAGCGGTGTGGATGTGTGAATGCAAGCACGTGTGCGCGCTCCTGTCTAGGAGGGGAGAAGGAGGTGAGGCAGGGTGGGGCATGTGTGTGTGTGCGCGCACGCTCTGGGAGACTGGGGGAGGGTAAGGGGGATAAGGGGATGTGTGTGAACTCCAGGCAGACTGGGGTGTGGGTATGTGTGTGCATGAGTGTGCGCGTGCTCCTGGCAGACTAGTGAGGGAGAGAGAGGCGAGTCGGGGTGGTGTGTGGGTGTATGAGTGTGAGTGTGCTCCTGGCAGACTGGGGTGGGGGAAGAAAGGATATGTGTGAACTCCAGGCAGATTAGGGTGCGGGTGTGTGCATGTCTACGCATGTGCGCTCCTGGCAGACTGCGGGGAGAGGGAAGTGTGTGTGCGTGTGTGTTTGTGTGTGCATGTGTGCGTGTGAGAGACTGCTCCAGGCAGACTGGGCCAGGGGGGAAATGGGTGTGCGTGTTTGCATGTGTGTGAGCGCTCCCAGAAGGCTGAGGGATGAACGCACAGCCCCTCCAAAACGGGCCCGGGCAGCGGAGCTGTACCTGGGCTGGGTCCCTGCCTTCCCCGGAACCCCTTTGAGGCAGCCCGAAAGCCACCTGGGTGACAGGTGACCGGCTCCACATGACCCTAAAGCAGAGCCACCATCTCAGGCTGACTGGATTCCTGCGTTTCTCCCGACTGCTCCTTCTCTGGCGGTGGTGGCGGAAGTTCTCCGTTGGTTTCCTGCAGGGGCACGTACGTGTATTGCCTATCCAGGCGCCGCATCAGGGTGGTTCTGGGGCCTAGAGCCAGCTTGACATTGACCGCAGCACTGATCGCCAGGAGTAGGGCCAGAGCCACCGTGAGGGAGAGCCAGGCAGCCCTGTGGGTGGAGGGAGCCGTTGGTGAGGATGGCCCCTTGCCCCGCCCACTCCTATCCCTTCTCCCAGCCGCCTCCTCTCCCTTCCTGGCCAATGCCGGGCGGCCTCCTCTGGGTGGGAGGTGAAGGGAAGCGCACTGCGATTTGCCCTTGCCCACAGCAGGCTCTAGCAGTGTGATGGAAAGCCCTCAGTTTACGGGGCCACAGTGTGGGCAGCGCTGACACAGGCACCTCCCTCCGACTCCCACGCCTGGTGGATGTGCTTCTGTGTCCAGGGCCTCCTCCCCCGGGCCAGGAGCCAGCAGCAGTCGCCCTGGCCCCTCCGCCAGGCAGCAGCTCAAGGCCCAGGCGCATTACCAACCCCCACAGTTGAGGCAATTCCCGGAGTTTCTTGTCTCTCACGCCCACTGATGCCACCCTCCTTCTCTGAAGCTGTGCTGAGGAAGGAGACTGCCCTCTCCCCATTCAGGGCCCACAGGCTCCTGTCCTGCCTGGGGGAGCGCCCCAGACTCTGCATCTGGTGGGAGGAGGGTGACAGCTACTCTCCTGTGCTGGAGGAGCCAACAGCAGCAGAGGGAGGTAGGCGCGCTCATTCAGTGGAGAGAATCTGCCTGGCAGGAAGACTGGGTGAGAACTTCCCCACGCACAGAGGCTCTAGCACCCCCGACTTCTCCCTGATGTCCACTATTTACAGACCTAGAAATACGTTTACTAGTTTTAGGGGTATGGCCGATTTCAGCTCATTTTTATGGCCCGTCCAAAGAAATAGACGGTTGGCCGCCCCAGTTCCTCTACTATGGCCCTCCGCAGGGGGAGCCTGTGGGCTTGGGGTGCAGATGAGCGGGGAGGGCTTGAGGAGTGGTGTGCCAGGTCCACTTGCCCACAGAACCTCAGGTACTGGCCAGAATACAGTACATTATGGGATAGAGGGGCGGATTATGCTCCAGCTTTAGACTTCTTGCCCTTTTCCTGCCCCTGCCCCATTTTGTGCTCAGGCCCCAGGAAACTTACTCAGTGATGTGAGGGTCATCTCTCCTCAGGGAGGGAGCCAGACACTGACCAGCTGCAAGACAGTCAGACACATGCACAGGTGATCATGCACGCATGTGCACTGAGGGAGTGCCCCAGGCCCAGGGCCCTCTCTCCTCCCCCTCCTGCAGAGGAACCCCGAAGCGGCCTGTACCTCTTGAAAGCACCTCGTGGACAGCGGAAGACTGAGTAAGGTTGCAGCTGCCGGTCTCTGGATCACAGGGACACGTGTTCTCACACTCACACTGCTGCTGGCAGTTGGGACCATACCAGCCCAGGGGACATGCTGGCGAGGGGGGCAGGCAGGAGGTGAAGGAGGAGGTAGGAAAGCTTCCCCCACAAGAGGCTGATCTTGGGCTCCAACTCCTTCTGTCCCCCCGACCCCCACCCTCAGGTTGCTTCTCCAGCCTGAGCAGTGGGACAGGACTCTGGTGCCAAAGGGGGTTGAATGAGCAGTTGTATCTCCTCTCCCCTGGACCCACGCCCCAGCCTCCCCAGGAAAATGTCTACGGCAGCCCGTGGGGCAGAGGCAGAGATAAGGAGAACACCCCCCGGGCAGCGATTCTCGGCTACCACCTCCTCCCATCCTGGGCCCCAGTTGTCCCTCACTCTGGGTGCAGATGTCTCCGTGGAAGCCAGCGGGGCAGGCACAGGTCCCATGCACGGGGTCGCACGTGGCTCCATTCTGACACCGACACTGCTGGGTGCAGCCATTCCCGAAGAAGCCAGGGACGCAGGCTGTGGGAAGAGGGTGCTCTAGATTGGTGCCAACCCCTAGCTCACTCCTCCCCTTCAGAGATGGGATGATGATAATCACAACAATTATTATAATTATAATACTAATAACTGGGGTACTTGTTAGGCACTTACTATGTACCAGGTGCTGTACTAACCACTGCGGTGGGTACAAGCAAATTGGGTTGGACACAGTCCCTGTCCCACATGGGGCTCACAGTCTTAATCTCCAATTTACAGGTGAAGTAACTGAGGCCCAGAGAAGGGAAGTGACTTGCTCAAGGTCACACAGCAGACAAGAGGCAGAGCTGGAATTAGAATGCAGGTCCTTCTGACTCCCAGGCCCGTGGTCTATCCATTAGGCCAGTCTGCTTCTCAGTATAGACAGACCGGATACAGCAGCTTCGGCCCCCATTCCTCCCTGCTCGCAGGGAAGAGGGCCAGTGCCCCTCACCCCTTGCCCCCAGGGACTTTGAATCATCAGGGAAAGTCACTGTGTTGGCCGAGGGGGCTACCCAAGGTCATCGGCATCACCTCCTCTCCCCAGCAGCCAGGCTGCCTGGGGTGGAAGTGTGCTGAGCAGCAGGGAACCATGTAGCGGCTGTTACCTTCGCTGCAGTTACTGCCCATCCAACCTGCGTCACAGAGACAGCCAGCTGTAGAAACGAGAGGGAGATAAGTGCCAAGAATCTGCAAGCCTCGAAAGGCCGGCCAGACCGTCTAGACTGTAAACCCACTGTGGGAAGGGAATGTGACTGTGATATTGTTGTACTGTATTCTCTCAAGTCCTTGGTACAGTGCTCTGCCCACAGTAAGCGCTCAATTAACATGACTGTCTGACCCTCAGCTCCCAACGGGCTCTGGGATTCAGGGCCTGGATTTTTCCTCGCACTGAGGCACTGGCTGAGGGAGACCAACTGCAGGACTGACTGGCACGTGGTCTGTCCCAGGCCACAGGTGCCTCCACCACCGGCTGCCCTGGTGCCCAGCAGCTGTAGGGAGGGCCATATAATGATAACTATGGCATTTGTTGAGCACTTACTATGTGACAAGCACTGTCCTAAGGGCTGGTCCTAGATATAAGAAGCAGCGTGGCTCAGTGGAAAGAGCACGGGCTTTGGAGTCAGAGCTCATGAGTTCGAATCCCAGCTCTGCCACTTGTCAGCTGTGTGACTGTGGGCAAGTCACTTCACTTCTCTGTGCCTCAGTTCCCTCATCTGTAAAATGGGGATTAAGACTGTGAGCCCCACGTGGGACAACCTGACTCCCCTGTATCCACCCCAGCGCTTAGAACAGTGCTCTGCACATAGTAAGCGCTTAACAAATACCAACATTATTATTATACAAGACAAAAATGGGCTCATGGTCTAAGTAGGAGGAACAGGAATTCCATTTTGAAGATGAGGAAACTGAGGTACAGAGAAATGAAATGACTTGCCCAAGGTCACAGATTGGGCAAGTGGCAGATCTAGGATTAGAAGCCAGTTCCTTCTGACCCCCAGGCCCAGGCTCTCCCACTATGGACGGATATAAGGCTAACACTGAGTTCTTGGCCTCTGGGGCCCCTCTGCTGGTCCAGGCTGAGTCCAAGGACAGTAGGAAGGACCCCGGTGCTTCTGCGAGAGGACACTCGCCTTGGCCACTCCCACCCTCGACACCTCCTCCCTGTCTCCTCACCCCACCTCCCTGAACCATCCTCTTACTGTCACTGCACAGCCCGTGCAGGCTGCAGTTGGAGGGGCCACAGTCCAGCACGTTGCAGCTGGGGCCGCTCCAGAAGGCCCCGGTGCAGTGGCAGGTGCCCTGGATGCAGTTCCCATGGCCGCTGCAGTCGGGTGGCTCGCAGCGGGGCTCGTGCAGGCACACCACGGTGGAGACAGAGCGGGGGCAGCGCCACATGCCGTTCTCTCGGCTGAAGAGGAAACATCACGAGGAGAGGCCAGAGGATAAGACCGAGGCCTGTAGACCGTAAACTCGTTACGGGCAGGGAACGTGTCCGATAATCCTGCTGCACTGTATTCGCCCAAGTGCTTAGTACAGTGCCCTGCACACAGTAAGCGCTCAATGAATACCAGACCGATTGACCGACTGAGGCCAAGGCCGGCCAGGCTGCTGCTTCCTCACTTGAGGAAGACAGCCCAGGCCAGATCCATCCTGAAATCCCGTCCCCTGGCCATCACCCACCCTCTGGCCCGGAGGCGACCACCTGCCCTCTGAAAGGAGCTGTCACCTCCAGTCAGGAACCTTGGAGCAGGGTGGACCTGGGTTTGTCTGTGGGCACCATCACCTCCTGGGCCCCGATAACCCTGGGGAGCAAAAGGCCGACACCGTCGGGGATGGGCGTGGGGGATCTTGGGGCCTGCCACCGGTGGCCACCCGGAAAAATCATAGGGTCTCCCATTCATCCCTACTGACCAG
The DNA here is from genome assembly GCF_004115215.2 of Ornithorhynchus anatinus. Lineage (NCBI taxonomy): Eukaryota > Metazoa > Chordata > Mammalia > Monotremata > Ornithorhynchidae > Ornithorhynchus > Ornithorhynchus anatinus. The sequence continues at coordinate 60,874,822 of NC_041729.1, read as the reverse complement.
TGATCGGACGGGTAGCTGGCCAGGGTCCCATTGACAACAAACGTGGCTGACCCTCCTCCGTCCAGGTTGATGGCATTCACCACTCCCTGCTCCTTCAGGAACTCGGCCATCTCCCACAGGTTAATGCTGCATCAAGAGGGGACGACCGTGGTCAGGAGCAGGAAACCCCTGGCCCAGGGAGATGCTAGGAGCGGTGACCCTCGAGGATCTTCCTCTTTCTTGGAGAGGGGCTGCCCCGTTCAGAGATTCCCCTAGACGGCCACGGGGCCAGGGTCTCGCCCGGGGGCTGTGCAACTGCAGTAGCCGGGCCCCTGCCTTCCGGCCCTTCCACTCACCCCCTGCGGTCCGTCTGCCCATCCGCGTGGAACAGCACCAACCGCCCCTCCTTGTCGTGTCCCAGGGCTGTCCTGGCTGACACCACGTTTACAAACTTGGAAAACGTCCCTGGGAGAGGAGAGGATCGGCGTGTGCGTGGGGGGTGGAGGACTCCTCGAGAGGTCGTTCCGTCCCTCCCTTCTCCCCACTCCCGTCCTCCCTCGCCACCCAGAGTTTGGCTCAGGCGGGTGGAGCCGGCTTCTACCCCCTCCGGGCCCCTACCCGTCTCCTGGGTCTTGTCACACTCCAACTCCTGACTTTCGTTGACATAGCTGCGTCCGGCCCGCAGCAGCCACACCACCCCGCTCACCAGCTGCACAAACGGATTCTCCTCGTCCAGCACCTCCTCCTCCGTCAAATATCTGGAACACGGGTCCCCGCGATGCCACGCCAGGGCCGGCGATGCCCCCTCCCGGCCTTGGACCCCCCCCCCCACCGACTCGGGTCCGTTCCCCCCCTCCCCGCCCTCGGGGAGGCAGGAGGGGGCAAGTCCACTTCTCTGTGCCTCAGTTCCCTCATCTGTAAAATGGGGATTAAGACTGGGAGCCTCACGTGGGACAACCTGATGACCCTGTATCTCCCCCAGCGCTTAGAACAGTGCTTGGCACATAGTCAGCGCTTAACATTATTAGGAGGGGGCGGCGGGGGTCCTCGGGGCAGCTCCACCCGCCCTCTCGGTGTTGGGGCGCGGGCGGACGTGGGAGGGGAGGGGCAGCAGGATCTAGGCCCCGGCCGGTCCTCCCCACTCCAGTTGCCTCGTTGCTTGGCCCGCGCTGTCCCCGGCCCGCCCCGGCTCCCCGCGTCCTCACCCGGTGACCAAGGTCCCGTCCCGGCGGATCCCGAACTGCGCGTTCTGCAGCCCCCCCGCGTCGCCAACGCGCCGCCCGTCGCTCACCAAGTTCCCCAGACACTCGCCCGTCTCCATGCGGAAGAAGCCTCCGTTTTGGGCGACGAGGCAGCCAGCGGCCCGGGCCGTGTCCTCCACGGGCCGGCGGCGGCCGGCGGCGCAGCCCCCGGGACCCCCGGGCTCCAACACCGAGAAGCTCCGCAGCGGCGCAGTCGCCACCGTCAAATGTCCGGACACCGCCCGCTTCCACCCATTCTCCACGGCGGGGAAGTAGGAGACGAAACTGTGGACCACCAGGCCGTGGGCGGCGGAGTCGGGGGGACCCGGCGGCCAGGTCTCGTGGGGACGACTCCCGTTGCGGACGGGCCGACAGTCCCTGGGCTCCCGGGGCCGCGCCCGAGGGTAAGGCAGGAGCAGGTCGTCGTCCAGGGAGGCTCTGCGGGACGGGGAGGGGGCCGGGTGAGGTGCGAAGAAGAAGAAGAATGTTAGTATTTGTTAAGCGCTTACTGTGTGCCGAGCGCTGTTCTAAGCGCTGGGGTAGACCCAGGGGAAAATCAGGTTGTCCCACGTGGGGCTCACCGTCTTAAGCCCCATTTTACAGATGAGGGAACTAAGGCCCAGAGAAGTGAAGTGACTTGCACACAGTCCCACAGCTGACAGGTGGCAGAGCTGGGATAATGATGTTGGCATTTGTTAAGCAGTTACTCCGTGCGGAGCACTGATTAGACCGGGAGCCCGTCAAACCCCAGGGACCGATTCTATCTCTTGCCGACTTGCTCATTCCAAGCGCTCAGTCCAGCGCTCTGCACACAGTAAGCGCTCAATATTGATTCATTCATTCCATAGTATTTATTGAGCGCTTACTCTGTGCAGAGCGCTTGGAATGAACAAGTCGGGAACAGATAGAGACAGTCCCTGCCGTTGGACGGGCTTACAGTCTAATCGGGGGAGATGGACAGACGAGAACAATGGCAATAAATAGAGTCAAGGGGAAGAACATCTCGTAAAAACAATGGCAACTAAATAGAATTCATTCATTCATTCAATAGTATTTATTGAGCGCTTACTATGTGCAGAGCACTGTACTAAGCGCTTGGAATGAACAAGTCGGCAACAGATAGAGACAATCCCTGCCGTCTGACGGGCTTAAGGTCTAATCGGGGGAGACAGACAGACAAGAACAATGGCAATAAATAGAGTCAAGGGGAAGAACATCTCGTAAAAACCATGGCAACTAAATAGAATCAAAGCGATGTACATTGCATTGACGAAATAAATCGGGTAATGTCAAATAAATCCTAGTGAATGAATGAATGCATGAAAAGTGCGGAGAGGGACCGGCCGGGAGCCCGGACATCATAATAATAATAATAATAATAACGTGGGTATGTTAGGCGCTGTGTGCGGAGCACTGTTCTAAGCGCTGGGGGGAGGCGGGGGAATGAGGTGGTCCCACGGGAGGCTCCCAGTCTTCACCCCCATTTTCCAGATGAGGTCACTGAGGCCCAGAGAGGTGAAATGCCCTCGCCCACGGTGTCCCCCCGAGCTGACAAGCGGCAGAGGCGGGATTCGAACCCACGACCTCGGGCTCCCCGGCCCGGCTGCTTCCCACGGCCCCGGGCTGACGGTGCGGAGCTGAGTCCGAGGGGAGCCGCACTCACCCTCCGCGGGGCCGGAATCCGAACCCGCCGCCCGCCGCCAAGAAGCAGCTCAGCAGCAAGGCGACGGAGGCGGCCGCCATCTCCAGCGGGGGGGGGGGGGGGGGCGGTGCCTCCGGGTCACGTGACCGACGCGCACGTGACGCCCGGGGAAGGGGCCGGGGGAGGGGGGGAGCGCGCGACCAACCGACCTCCCTCCCCCGCCCTCCCGGCTCTAAGTCTCGCGAGAGCGAAGGCCTGAAGCCAGAGGCGGGCTGCCGCCTGCCCGGCTGACGTCACTTCCGCCAGCTGCTCCTCCTCCCCCCTCCCCCGAGGCGGAGCCGCCGCCGCTCCCCTCTGACGGGCGGGTCGCTCTGTGGGGCGCGTAGCGCAGTGTTGTCTATGTAGTAGACAAGAGAAGCAGCGTGGCTCAGTGGAAAGAGCACGGGCTTTGGAGTCAGGGCTCCTGAGTTCGAATCCCGGCTCTGCCACTTGTCGGCTGTGTGACTGTGGGCGAGTCACTTAGCTTCTCGGTGCCTCAGTTCCCTCATCTGTAAAATGGGGATGAAGACTGTGAGCCCCACGTGGGACAACCTGATTCCCCTATGTCTACCCCAGCCCTTAGAACAGTGCTCGGCACATAGTAAGCGCTTAACAAATACCAACATTCATTAATTAGTAGGCGCCCCCCCCGCCGCCGTCCTGCCTCCGCCCCGGGGGCCCCAGGCACCGTCCCCAACCCCCGCAGCCTGCGGCCGTTCGTTAATAATGTGGGCGTGTGTTAATAATAATAATGTTGGTATTTGTTAAGCGCTTACTCTGTGCAGAGCACTGTTCTAAAGCGCTGGGGGAGACACAGGGGAATCAGGTTGTCCCACGTGGGGCTCCCAGTCTTCATCCCCATTTGACAGATGAGGGAACTGAGGCCCAGAGAAGTGAAGTGACGCCCACAGTCACCCAGCTGACAAGTGGCCGAGCCGGGATTCGAACCCATGACCTCTGACTCCCAAGCCCGGGCTCTTTCCACTGAGCCACGCTGTGTTCAGCGCTTACTCTGTGCAGAGCACTGTTCTAAGCGCTGGGGTGGACACCGGGGAATCAGGTTGTCCCACCTGGGGCTCCCCGTCTCCATCCCCATTTTCCAGATGAGGTCGCTGAGGCCCAGAGAAGTGAAGCGACTGGCTCACAGTCACCCGGCTGACAAGTGGTGGAGTCGGGATTCGAACCCGTGACCTCGGACTCCCAAGCCCGGGCTCTTTCCACTGAGCCACGCTCATTCGATCGTACTTATTGAGCGCCTACTGTGGGCACAGCACTGCCCTAAGCGCTTGGATTGGACAAATCGGCAACAGGTAAAGACCATCCCTGCCCAACGACGGGGCTCACAGTCTAAAAGGGGAGGGGGGGGACAGGCAGTAAAACAAAACAAGTAGTCAGGCATCAATACCATCCAAATAGATAAAGAGAATCACAGATATATATATATATATATACATGCGTCATTAATAAAATAGAGAAATATACAAATATACACAAGCGCTGTGGGGAGGAGAAGGGGTAGAGCGGAGGGAGGGAGTAGGGAGAATGGGGAGGGGAAGAGGAGCAGAGGGAAATGGGGAAGCTCACTCTGGGAAGGCCTCCTGGAGGAGGTGAGCTCTCAGTAGGGTTTTGAAGAGGGGAAGAGAGTGAGTTTGGCGGAGGTGAGGAGGGAGGGCGTTCCAGGACCGCGGGAGGATGTGGCCCAGGGGTCGATGGCAGGATCGGCGAGACCAAGGGACGGTGAAGAGGTGGGTGGCAGAGGAACAGAATGTGCGGGGTGGGCAGTAGAAAGAGAGAAGGGAGGAGAGGTAGGAAGGGGCGAGGTGATGGAGAGCCTTGAAGCCTAGAGTGAGGAGTTTTTGTTTGGAGAGGAGGTTGATAGGCAACCACTGGAGGTTTTTGAGGAGGGGAGTGACATGCCCAGAGCCTTTCTCTTGAGCGTGGCTGTCATAGTAAGCACTTACCAAATATGATCAAAAAAAAAATAAAAAGGCAGTTCCCCACTGCCACCTGCTGTCTCCTTCCTTCAGCTTGAGATCCCATTGTGGACACCGGTAAAATGACGGTTAAGTGATAGTACAAATTGTCTGGGCTGGTGAAGATCATCTAGGACCGACAAGGGCCAGAGAAGTGGCCAGAACCTTTGGTCTCTTATGATCTTTGTAATAATAATAATGATAACGATAGTATTCGTTAAGTGCTTACTATGGGTCAAGCACTGTTCTAAGTGTTGGGGGGAGGCATACAAGGTAATCATGTTGACCCACATGGGGCTGGGGGGGGTCACAGTCTTAATCCCCATTTTATAGATGAGGGAACTGAATCACAAAGAAGTTAAGTGACTCACCCAAAGTCACAGAGCTGACAAGTGGCAGAGCCGGGATTAGAACCCATGACCTCTGACTCCCAAGCCCATGCTCTTTCCACGGAGTCATGCTGCTTCTCTGATGAGCACCTGTGTCATAAATCTGAGGGAATCTCTCGAACCCTACTTATGATGGTTTAATGTGATCTTGTTTATCAGACTTCTTGGTGGTTACTGATTCAGGTCGTTTCTTAAAACTCAGGATTTGTGAGTGGGATCCTCTGAGAGCCTAGTCCTGAACACAATAAGGGAGAAAGGCTTGAAAGTTTCTAGAACAGAAAAATAATAATAACAGTTATGGTATTTTTTAAGCACTTATGTTTCAAGCACTATACTAAGCTTTGAGGTAGAGGCAAGTTAATCAGATTGGACCCTATCCTTGTCCAACATGGGGCTCGCAGTCTAGGAGGGAGAACATCCCCATTTTACAGATGAGGAAACTGAGACACAGAAACGTTAAATGACTTGCCTAAGGTCTTACAGCAGGCAATTGACAGAGCCAGGATTAGATCCCAGGTCCTCTGACTCCCAAGCTCCAGCTCTTTCCATTGGGTCACACTGCTTCTAAGAAAACAACTGACTTATCTGGACTTTTCACAGGGAGAAGGCCCTCTTGCATGCGATAATAATAATAATTCTGGTATTCGTTAAGCACTTACTATGTGCCACACACTGTACTAAGCACCATGTGGGACAACCTGATTACCCTGTATCTACCCCAGCGCTTAGAACAGTGCTCTGCACATAGTAAGCGCTTAACAAATACCAACATTATTATTATTATTATTATTATTATTATTATTACAAGCAAATTGGGTTGGACATAGTCCCTGTCCCACACGGGGCTCTCAGTCTCAATCCCCGTTTTACAGAGGAGGAAACTGAGGCACCGAGAAGTGAAGTGACTTGTCCAAGGTCACATAGACAAGTGGCAGAACGGGGATTAGAACCCACAGCCTCTGACTCCCAGTCCTGTGCTCTATCCACTACGCCATGCTGGGATGCCAGTCACTCACCTGGTGACCACAGCAGGGGTGCAATCATTTACCAGAGCGGACTTGGGCCAGGAGAAGGGCACTAGGAGACTGGAAGGAACCCCCAGAGCCCATGCTAGGCCCTGAAGGGACCCCTTGGAGAAGCTGGGGTTCACCTGGAAGGCTGGAAGTTAGCAATCCCTATTTCCACTTTGCTGTGGTCCCTGTGGCGGACTGACCTCAACAGTCAATCAATCATATTTATTGAGCACTCACTGTGTGCAGGGTGCCGTGCTAAATGTGAAACAATATAACAGAGTTGGGATGTGTTCCCTGCCCAGTCACAGAAACAGTACAGCAAAACTTCTCTTCGAAGTGTCATTTTTCAGATAGAGGAGCTTAAGGTTGTAGCATGACGCTGGATCATGCTCTAGTGACTAATCTAATCCAAGTTTTGAAAGGACAGAATGGGACTTTTGATGCAGCTGAAATTCCACTTAACACTGGTGTCCTTATTCAACATTAGTAGTATTATCTGTTCTTCCCTTCTAGTCCAGCTCAAGTTTGCAAGCCCAGGGTGAAAAATTTGTATGAGTTTCATGTGAGTTTTTCAGGATGGGGGTGTGGTGTGTGTGGGGCAGGGTGGGGTGGGGGTGTTTACGCACACGTGCGTGTGGTGGGGGGAGGGAGAGAGGGGGTTTGTTTTAACCCATTAGTTCCTAAGGAAAACAAGAAACTCAAGAGGCAGTGAAATAGTGAGTTTGTGAAAATCAATCAATAGTATTTATCAAACACTTACTGTATGCATAACATTGTCCTAAAGGCTTGGGAGACTACATTCCCTGCCCACAAGGATCTTATAGTCTAGAGGGTGAGGCAGCCACTAATATAAATACATAAATTATGAATGTGTACATAAGTGCTATAAGGCTGAGGGTGGGGCAAATAAAGTGCAGGAATTTGGGGGGAAAGGAAATTTATCCAGGGCAAACAACCTTTGGCCTAAATTAATCTGGCAGAGATTGCCACATGCAGGCAAAAGTGCTGTTTTGGAGCGACATACTTGAATGCTACCCCAGATATCCCAAAGAGCTGAATAATCTCCTCATCATCAGGCTGAATTTCCTCGTTTTGTCTTCTCTTAATCCCTCCAGTCTTGCCTCTGTGCCCTGCTGCCAACCTGAAGGGCCCCCAAAAAGCCCCCAGGGTTTGGACTCCAGGCATTCTAACAATACTAAAGGTCACTTGTCTGCTGTGTGACCTTGAGCAAGTCACTTGACTTCTCTGTGCCTCAACCACTTCTTCTGTAAAATGGGGATTGACTTTCAATCCTACATGAGACGGGGACAACCCGATTAGTTTGTACTACCCCAGTGTTTAGTAGAGTGCCTGGCACATAGTAAGCACTTAACAAATACCATTAATAAAAGAAGGGCCCATTACGGGCAATAACTGAACTCTGAAGTCATCGATGGGGTCGGGTTTTTTGGTTTTTTTCTTCTCTGAAAAAGTAGAATTGCAGCAGGGGCTGTGGAGCTTAAGAATATTAAAAATTCAGCTTCTGCAAAGTTAAAATCTAAACTGGAAGTCCTTACAAGTCAAGAGTAGATTAGAACTAAAGAATCAGCACCCCCGCGCAGGGGCTGTTCATTAGGGGACATGCCTAAAGATGCAGCCTCTTATGAAAGATCTGTCTTTCCATCCTCCTCCAAAGGCTTTTTTTTTAAATGGTATTTGTTAAGCCCTTACTATGTGCCCAACTAGGGAGTAGATACAAAATAATCAGGTTAGACACAGTCCGGTTCCCACAGTCTTAATCCCCTTTTTACAGATGAGGCAATAGGCATAGAGAAGTGAAGTGACTTGCTCAAGGTCATGCAGCAGACAAGTGGGAGAGTTGACATTAGAACACAGGTCTTTCTGACTCCCTGGCCTGTGCTTAAGGCTTAGCAACCTTTCTTTGCTGACTGGTGACAAAAAGGACATACTTGAAGAAGTACCCTCTTCCCTCTCCGTGGTGGACTAATAGGGCAGATTTCGTTAGGATCAGTAAAGAGAAATGGGAATTTTGCCTACTGTTTTTATATTGATTTTAACTTTGTGCCTGTTCCATCGTAAATTAAATATCAAATATCTTAAGGAGAATATGAGAGGATTGAAGATTGACCACAAACATGATTAAAGAGTTGACGACCCGAAAGAATAAGTGGGAAAGGAGAAGGTTGAGAGATGATTTAACAATCCTCAAATTCATTAGACGATAACAGTTTTCAAATTTTAAAGACAGGCAGCTGCTCTCCATCTGCAGCAAGAGAGATCCCGCTAGACTTACAAGCTTGGTGTGAGAAGAGAATGTGTCTACCAACTCTGTTGTATTGCACTCTCCCAAGTGCTTAATACAGAGCTCTGCTCACAGTAAGCGCTCAATAAATACCTTTGCTTGATTTAAGCTAGACACAGAAAGAACTTCCAAGAGTTATTGGGCACTGGACTGAGCTAGAAAGGGAAGCCATGGAATCTTCTCTGGAAGTCTTTGAAAATGGGATGAATTCCATTCTTTCTGGTATGATGTTAGTGAGAGCACACCTTAAGGTTGAGGAATGGACTAGATGACTTCCTAGGGTCAGCTTCAGATTCTTTGGCGGATCCAACTCTGGAATCTAGTTTGCAAATTCTTGCTGGTCTGCTCAGTAAGAAGCAGGAGGAGCAAATTGACCACATGTTGGGACTTGGGACTGGGAAAACCAACAGATAAATTGATGCATCTTAACTGCGGATCCTAAGATTTCCATTTTCAATCAGTCTTCTGAACCTTGCCGCTTAAGAAAGTGCAGGGGGTGGCTGGAGGGCTGGGGGTGGGGTGAGTGTGTGTGTGTGTGTGTGGTTCCCAGGGCAGCAAAGGCAACATTCATCACAAGTACACTCAGTATTCCTATAATGTGGGATTACTTTCTCAACAGTCCCTGCATTCAAGAAAACTCATGTTGTCGTAAATCTTGATTGGTGCCACATGCATTAATAATAATAACTGTGGTATTTGTTAAGTACTTACTATGTGCCAGGTACTGTATTAAGCCCTGGGGTGGATAGAAGCAAATCACAGTCCCTGTCCCACGTGGGGCTCACAATCCCTGTTCCACATGGGGCTCCCAGTCTCAATCCTCATTTTCCAGATGAGGTAACTGAGGCCCAGAAAGTGAAGTGACTTGTCCAAGGTCACACAGCAGACAAGCAGTGGAGGTGGGATTAGAATCCATGACCATCTGACTCCCAAACCCATGCTCTATCCACTATACCATGCTGCTTCTCCATTATTCTCCAATAATGCTGCATTACTATTATTATTGTTATAGTATATGTTAAGCACTCACTCTGTGTCAAACACTGTTCTGTCAAACACTGTTCTAGGCACTGGAGTAGATACAAATTAATCAGGTTTGAACATAGTCCCTGTCTCACACGGGGGACTCACAGTTTAAGTAGGAGGGGTAATAGACATTTAATCCCCATTTTACAGTTGGGGAAACTGAGGTACAGAGAAGTTAAGTGACCTACTCAAGGTCACACAAAAAAGCAATTGGCAGAGGTCAGGATGAGAACCCAGGCCTTCTGACTCCCAGGCCTTGCTCTTTTGACCAGGCCATGCTGCTTCTTAACTGCTTGTTCCAGCATTGAGTTGCATTCTGGAAGCAGCGTGGCTCAGTGGAAAGAGCACGGGCTTGGGAGTCAGAAGTCATGGGTTTGAATCCCAGATCTGCCACTTGTCAGCTGTGTGACTGTGGGCAAGTCACTGAACTTCTCTGTGCCTCAGTGACCTCATCTGTAAAATGGGGATTAAGACTGTGAGCCTCACATGGGACAACCTGATTACCCTGTATCTACCCCAGTGCTTAGAACAGTGCTCTGCACATAGTAAGTGCTTAACAAATACCAACATTATTATTTATTATTATTATTCTAGGCAAATTTCCCCATGCTGCTGGGAAAACTTTCCTTATTCCCTCACACCGCTCTACTTAAAATGCATACAAAACACATGTTATGGAAGAAGTTAGGGTATAAAAAAAGGAAAAGAAGATCTAATAACATTAATAATGCCATAATGTGGCTACCAGGGGAACCCTACCCTATACACAACCAAAGACCTTCATTGGGAAATTCAAGCTCAAGGCCATTCCTGAATTCTGCTCCCCAGATAGTGTACCTTCTAAGCTGCATTCAGAGAAAAATCAAGAAGTCCTCTTTGGGAGGACTTTGGACAGAGTGTGGTTCCAATTTCCAAGCCCCACCCCCTTCAACGGCCATGGTGATGGTCCCATTCCAGTCCATTCATATTTCATTTTGCTGCCTGGATCATTTTCTAAAAAACCATTCAGTCCCTGTCTCCCCACTCCTCAAGAACCCCTAGTGATTGCTCCTCCCCCTCCATGTCAAACAGAAACTCCTTACCATTGGCTTTAAAGCACTCAATCAACTTCCCCCTCATACCAATCAATCAATTGTATTTATTGAGCACTTACTGTGTGCAGAGCACTGTACCAAAGGATCAGGAGAGTACAATATAACAAAGTTGGTAGACATGTTCCCTGCACTATCTTACCTTGCTGATTTCTCACTACAATCAGCTTGCTCACCTTGCTCCTCTAACACCAACCTGTACATCGATTAGGTCTATCTTGTTTCTGACCCCTTGCCCACATCCTGTCTCTAGCCCAAAACTCCCTCCCTCTTCACATCTGACAGACTATAACTCTTCACACCTAAAAAAGCCGTATTAAATCGCATCTCCAAGAGGCCTTCCCCAACTAGGCCCTCATTTCCTTTTCTCCCATTCCATTCTGTGTCACCCTTGCACTTGAATTTGTGCCCTTTATTCACCACCCGCCCCCCCGCCCCACATACACAGCACTAATGTATATATCCATAGTCTACTTACTGATATTACTATTCGTCTCCCACTTTATACTGTAAACTCCTCGTAGGAAGGGAACATGTCTACCAACTGTTCTTTCCTAGGTCCAGTGCTCTGCACAGATGTAAGTGCTCAAAAAGTACAATTGATTCAAATCACCCTGAAGGACTGTAGGTGGGAGTAGTGTTCAACCTTTCGCACGGCTGGGAGACCTGAATGTCACATATGGCTTCTTGAACAGATTTACTCATTCCTCCACAAACCATCCTCATCCTCGTCATGGAACCTGAACCTCAGTCAGTTTTGTTCCTGTTGCTATCGTTGTCTAGGGTTGTCTAAAAGGCAATTTCCCTCAGGTTCGAGGCCTTCTGTTGCTGTTCAATAATAATAATAATGGTGGTATTTAAGTGCTTACTATATGCAAAGCACTGTTCTAAGCGCTGGGGGGGATACAAGGTGATCCGGTTGTCCCACGTAGGGCTCACAGTTTTAATCCCCATTTTACAGATGAGGTAACTGAGGCCCAGAGAAGTTAAGTGACTTGCCCAAAGTCACACAGCTGGCAAGCAGCGGAGCCAGGATTAGAACCCATGACCTCTGACTCCCAAGCCTGGGCTCTTTCCACTGAGCCTCCAGAGCTGAAACCTTCTACTGTGGGAAATAGCGCGCACACACCGAAGTTCTTAATTCATTTCAATTCTAACTTTATTAATTTTGAAAAGGACTTCTATGAGGCTGAGGACAGTAATGAAAGAAATGACTACTCAAATTACTACAGCAGAGAGCCACCTAGCTACAAAGAATGATTAAAAGGCATTTTGATTGGACACAAGGGGCCATAAAGAGAGCACAATGTATAATTCAGAAAATCTAGACTTTGTAAATCAACTTAAGAAACATTTTTTTTGTTAGTGAGCAGTGTAAATAATCAGACATAACTGAACATGAGATATGGACCTCAAAGGGGCATTGATCATCTTGGGGACTGCCTGGGGCTCTCATGTTCAGGTGGCTTTTGAGGACTGTCCTGTGACTTCATTCCCCATTCCCAGGGAATGTGTTTACCAACTCTGTTGTATTGAACTCTCCCAAGTGCTTAGTACAGTGCCCTGCACAAAGTAAATGATCAATAAATGCCATTGATTGATTGATTGAAACTGAAAGTAGGCTGTTACATTGGCAATCCTGGCCAGGGACTCTCTTCTCTTGGCTGTGTGGATCTTGTGCAGGAGTCTGGGAAGCAGTAGCCCAAACAAGTGCTTAGTCCTCCTGTGCTCTGCACCCATTAAACACTCAATAAATACCACTGACTGATTGATCGATTAATTGGTTGAAGGTCTCAGGATTTCCTGACATGAAAGTAAGACGTTCCAACTGGATGGGTGGGGAATGACTTTCCAGAATGAACTCTGTTGATTATTTAGTAGAGGCAGAATTTCCTCTAACTTTGCTAATTTATTCATTCAATTGTATTTATTGAGTGCTTATTGTATAAACCTTTTGCTGGAACCCATATTTCCAAAAGTAAGATTCTTTACTGATCTGTTTACTGAGGGTTTTTTAAAGGTGCTTAAGTGCTTAAGAAGTTAGGTAGATACATACTAATCAGGTTGAACACAGTCCATGTTCCACACTAGGCTCACAGCAATCCCCATTTTATAGATGAGGTAACTGAGGCCCAGAGAAGTTCCCAAGGTCACACAGCAGACAAGTGTCAGAGCCAGGATTAGAACCCAGGTTCTCCTGACTCCCAGGCCCATGCTCTATCCACTAGGCCACACTTCTCACTTTGTCACTTTTCTAATCACTTTCCTAATCTTAATTCTTTGTGTGGGAAAATTAAGGATCCTCGGGAAAGATAGTTTCAATGAGAGTGGCCAGCAGTCACACTATTATTATTATATGTGTTAAGTGCTTATTATGAGCAATCACTATGCTAAGCACTGGGGTGGATACAAGATAATCAGGTCAGATACAGTCCCTGTTCCACACAGGGCTTGCAGTCTAAGTAGGCAGGAGAATAGGTGTTGAACTGCTATTTAACAGATAAGGAAACTGAGGCCCAGAGAGGTAAAATGATTTGCCCAAGGTCATTCAATGGATAAGTGGCTGAGCAGGGATCAGAACCCAGATCCTCTGACTCCCAGGCCCGGGCTCCTTCAAATAGTTCACGCTGTTTCTTACTAGGCTGTGCTGCTTCTCTTCAGTTGCTGTCCGCTCGGTGTGAAGCTCTCGCTGGGCTCAGTGCCAGCATGTGAGGGGTCCGCAAGGTGGTAGAGGAAGCCCCCCAAGGCCCCAACTGCCACAGCTGTGTTGTGGGAGGAACAGCCATCTGAGAAGAAGAGAATCTGTTAAGGCGGCTGCCTACCAGGTGTCCTGGCAGGACATTTAACAATCCCTTGGATTAAACTAGGATTGCCCAACCTTGCAGTGTGCACACGTTATCTCATTCATTGCTTGGACATCACCTTGTGAGAGAAGCAGGGGCTCATGATTTTCCCCTGCCCTTTTACTGAGGGTTTGGGGCTGGCCCCCTCAAATAGATGGTGAGTGCATCAGGATTAGAGCAAGCATAAAAAGAACCCAAGCCACCTAATTTCCAGTTCTGTTTCTCTGCCAAAAGGAGCTGTGCTCATTGCATTTCAACCACCCAATTGACTTCTGTTCCCATCAGTCAGATGGGAAGAACTGCCCTGAATATTTTTTAATGGTATTTGTTAAGCACTTACTATATGTCAGGCCCTGTACTGGGGTAGATGCAAGATAATCAGATTGGACAAAGACCATATCCCACATGGGGCTCGCAGTCTTAATCCCCATTTTACAGATGAGGTAATTGAGGCCCAGAGAAGTGAAGTGATTTGCCCAAGGTCACATGGCAGACACGTGGTGGAGCCAGCATTAGAACCCAGGTTCCTCTAACTTCCAGCCCCATTATCTTTCCACTAGACCACACTGCACGGCTTTTCTGGGAATAGGCTTTTCTGGGAGACCTGAATGTCACATATGGCTTCTTGACAATTGACAATTGACAATTGAGGAGAGGCATCTGTCCAGTCAGCTCACATTTACCCTTGGAAGTGATGGCTAGGGTAGTTTATATAAATGAAATCCAACAGTCAGCATGTAAACTCCATGTGGGCAGGGAGCATGTCCCTTCTTTTGTTTGTACTTCCCAAGTTCTTAGCACAATGCACCGCACCAAGTGAATACTTAATACCTGCTTATATAGCTAAAATAGCTAATTGCAAAGTCTCACAATAGTTCAACACAACCTACAAAATCTTTTTCTAGAGTAACAAAATTGAATTTCCCCTCTTTCTGCTTCTTCTGTTCATCTGTTGGCAAGACAATGGCCTAAGAGCAGGCCCCTGGCCTGAATAGGTTGAGCAATAAAAGCCCAGGATAATTTACAAACATTATTATTGTTGATTGTCAATAATAGATTATTTTTTTCATGGTATATGCTAAGCACTTACTATGCGCCAGACACTGAACTAAGTGCTGGGGTACATCAGGTTAGATACAGTCCATGTCCCCCATAGGGCTCACAGTTTTAATTCCCATTTTATGGCTGAGATAACTGCGGCCCAGAGAAGCTAAGTGACTTGCCTGAGATCATACAGCAGACAAGTGATAGAGACAAGTTTAGAACCTGGGTCTTTCTGACTGCCAGGTCCATTATTTCTGAGATCATTATCCTTTTCAGTATTGAGTACCTACAATGTGAGAACATTATACTAAACACTTGGAAATATACAATAGAAGTTTTCAGAGGGGATTGTGGTGAGCACAGAGGTAGGAGAGAGGCTGGCACAAGAGTTGGGGATGGATTGGATGGGAGTGAGCCCATGGGGTGTGATGCTGAGGATGGGAGGTTTGGGATGGTGGCAAGAGAGAGAAAAGGGGTGTGGCGAACAGAGGGATGGGGGAGAGGTCATGGAACTCAAGGACAATAGCCTTCAACCTCTCGTTCCTTCCAGATTGCCTCCCAAATCTCAATTCAAAATGGCAGAGAAGGTTCTTCCCCCCAGTTAACTAGCTCCATCCTCGTTTCCTAATCCTTCCTTTTATTTGACTGGATTCTAGGTGGAGGCACCTAATAAATTCCTGGTACTTAACCTGGCCTCAAGAAGTGGGTCATTCTAGCAGAGGGATGGGGAGAGAGGTCATGGAACTAAAGAACAGTAGCGTGCAGGACCTGATCCTGAGGGAAAGCCGCTTTCAGTCCTCAATTTTCTGTGGCTGCAGTTTCCCATGCATATGTAAGAGTTTAGTACAGTGTTCTGCACACCATAAATGCTCAGTAAATACCACTGATTGATGTATCTTCCATATATACTGGGAACGCTATGTATTTTCACTGCTTTTACCTGCAAATCCTTTATCTCGTCTCTTAACTCTTCTTAAAAATTGCTGTTCATTCCGACCAACTGTGGTTATTGGACTTGAATTCATATCTGATGAGAGGAAATAGGGAAGTGTAATTAAAGAAAAATTCCTGGGACATCCCAGGGTCTCCTTAGCCCTTCATCCTGTCCAAATAGCCCTTAGAGCTACTTAGAAGGCCCGGGACATCCTATAATGTCCAAAGGACCCTAAAGCCTTTGGGTTTCTCCCTCCAGGGATGGACAAGAATCCAGTTTCCTACCATGAACCCCACTGCTGCACTCCTTCTTGATAGTTTCCACCACCCTTAGTCTCTCAAATCAACACCCTCAAAGAGCAAGAGAGTCATTTGGTTCCAGTCATGGCAGTGCTCCCCACTCCCAATTGTGGTTCCAGGAAGCTCAAAGGTGTCTTATCTCCCTCTTGCCCTTAGCTCCCCACAAAAGGTGTCTCCCCAGCTACAAGCTGTCTTTGCCCACCAAAGGCAGACCCAAAGCACTAAGTGGTTTTTTTTCATCAATAAATTGGAAGGACATTTAACAAGTTCCTTAGGTAAAAGAGAGAACAGAATTTGGATCCCAAACACCTTTCCCTTTCCTCTAACACTTCCCCTTTCCAGTTTCCTGGGATTGTCCTGGTGCACATTCCCCCTCTCTTCTCTCTGGGCCTCCGAAGTTTTTCTGTACCCCATCCAGATCCTCCCTTCAGGCTTTCTGGATGCCAGGGTTGAACTGCTGCCAATCCAAACAATCGTTTCTCCCACTCGGGGGTAATGACTGAGGTATGTGTTAAGTGTTTACTATCCACCAAGCCCTGAACTGAACGCTGGGGGAGATACAAGATAATCAAGTCCCACATGGGCTCACAGTCTAAGTAAGAGGGAGAATAGGCACTGAATCCCCATTTTGCAGATGAGGGAACTGAAGCCGAGAGAAATTAAGTGACTTGATCAAGGTCACACAGAGGGTAAGTGGCAGTATCAAATTAGAACCCAGATCCTTTGACTCCCAGGCCTGTGGTCTTTCCATGTACCATGCTACTTCTCAGGGTTAGGAACCTGGTTCCTCTGGAAACCTAACTCTTGGTCCCAAAATGGAGAACCTTTCTCTTGCAACCTGTCCCTCTGAAATTGTTTCCCAAATCTCAATTCAAAATGGTGGAGGGGTTCTTCCTCCAATTAACTAGCCCCATGCTCTTTTTCTAATCCTACCCTTTATTTGGTTGGGTGGAGACATTCCTGGTGCTTAATTAAATTAACCTGTCCTCAGGAAGGGGGTCATTCTAGCAACTTCTAGCAAGCTCTAAAGTTTTCTTCCTCCATTTTCTCTACCTGGGCCTTGCTTGAGTGACCTTCCCAATTCCTCACCCAAATTTTCACTAGAGATTCAGTAGTTCCTGATTCCTTCCCATGGAATTCTTTCTCAGCAAGCTACTCTCTAACTTCTTAGTAATCTGCTGAGGTCTCTCTCTTCTCCCACCTCTCTGCATCCTTCCCCATGGTTTGGAATGTTCTTCTATTGCCCATCACATTCCTCAAATTCCACAGCTAGCTTCATCCCCCAGACTTAGGTTTGTCTTCAGGGACATGAAGGGAGTTCTTCTTCCCTCTGTGTCCTCCGCAGGGGGCAGCTCCACCTCACCTGCTGCCAGTGATGGAAGCTTTACTCACGGGGTTTCCCGAAGCATCCTTCCGGTCTCTGCCAGGTGAGGATGATCTCTAGCCAGTGGGGCTTGTAGAAATCGGAGAAGCCACAGATACCACAAAACATAACTGAAGGACAAGTACAGAGCAGATTAGCTTGTTTCCCAATGCCTTGTACAAACCTTGTGATTCTCCTTCTCTTTCCCCACCCCTCCTTCTACCTTTGGCAGCCTCCCTGGTCAGAGACTCGAGAGCTTGACCTCCAGAATCCCTAGGGTGGACTGGGCTGAGTAGAGCAGTGTGGGGCTTCTGGGTTCTGCCTCATTTAACTCAAAATGAGTTTTGGATTACTGATGAATGCGTGTTTTGGGCATTTATATTTGAGGAAGGACCCTGTAGAAATTTTAACTCAGAGTATTAATTCTATCCCATACCCGGAAGGCTCTCAATTTCTAAGGATTGATAAGTATTTTGAGGAGCCTGGTCAAGTAAAGAAGGCTGGGCCATAAAGAAGGTGTATGTAGGCACACGTGCATGGGACCTGAAACAGGTGATGTAGACTTTTCTGGAGACAAAGAGATGGTTTCATACTATTTTCCATGAAGAGATCACGATCAGGAACCTGGAATCCAGCATTTTCAATAGCCAAGTTCACTTTCATCATGTTTGCACATAAATTGTTCTTGTAATATTGGCCACTGAGGAACAGGTCATCTGAGCAGCCTTTCTAGGGATAAGAAAACCAGGAAATGCATACTTTAGCCTCTAGGGAGAGGAGTAATTCGGAGTTGTTACAAGGAAAGCCTGCATATACGTTGTCACTGAGTTTGAATAAGTCCTTTTGCCAGGACGCGTCCAGCAAGACGTCTCCCAATTTGTAATTTGTGTTTGGGCTTCCTAACTTCAGTCCTGCCACCGTTCCAAGTAAATAGCTCGCTCCCTTTTCTGGAAATAATGAGGGGCCACCTCTGTGAGCCACACTGAGATGACACCAACTCTCCACTGCTTCTTTCCATATGTTACCAAAGAAGAGCTTCCGTCCCTTCTTCTCACATGAGTTTCCAAGGTTCTTCCCAACAAGGTTTGGAGAGTGACCCTTAGCTAACAGACAAGCTCACATAACTCCACTGGAGGGTCAGGCAATCAATCAATTATTATTATTGTTGTTGTTATCGTTATGGAAGTTCAATCAGTCAATTTATCAATCATCTTTATTGAATGCACTGTACTTTGTGCTTGGGAGAGTACGATATATAATAATTATGGGACTTGTTAAACACTTACTATGTACCAAGCACTGTTCTAAGTGCTGGGATAGATACAAGATAATCAGGTTGGGCACAGTTCCTATCCCACACAGGGCTCACACTCTTCATCCCCGTTTTACAGATGATGTAATTGAGGCCTAGAGAAGTGAAGGTCACACAGCAGACATATGGCAGAGCCAGAATTAGAACCCATCACCTTCTGACTCCCAGGCCCATGTTCTATCCACTAAGCCACACTGCTTCTCAGAGTTGATAGAGTTGGTAGACACATTCCCTGCCCACAGGGAGCTTTGTCTTGTCTTATGCAGTCGAGTCATTTCCAGCCTATAACTACTCCATGAACACCTCTCTCCCAGAACACCCCACCTTCATCTGCAATCGTTCTGGTAGTGTATCCATAGAGTTTCCAGTCTAGAAAAGGGAAAGAATGTGGCTTAGTAGCATGGGCCTAGGAGTCAGAAGAACCTAGGTTCTAATCCCAGCTCCACCACTCATCTGCTGTGTGACTTTGGGCAAGTTAATCATGGCATAGTGGGTAGAGCACGGGCCTGGGAGTCAGAAGGCCATGGATTCTAATCCCAACTCCACCACCTGTCTGCCATGTGACCTTGAGCAAGTCACTTCACTTCTCTGTGCCTCCATTACCTCATCTGTAAAATGGGGATTGAGACTGTGAGCACTATGTGCCTAACTGGATTTACTTGTATCCACCCCAGCGCTTAGTACAGTGGCTGGCACATAGTAAGCTCTTAACAAACACCATCATTATTATCATTATTATTATTTTCTGTTCCTCGGTTTCCTCATCTGTAAAATGGGAATTAAATCCTACTCCCTCCTACCTAGATTGTGAGCCCCAGGTGGGATAGGGACCATATCTGACCTGATAACTTTGTGTACCCCCTAGTGCTTAGAGCAGTTCTTGGCACATAGTAAGTGCTCAACAAATACTATTATTATTAGTGAGGAGGCCATAATATCAATAAATTACATATGTTTACGTAAATTCTGTAGGGCTGAGGCTGATGTAATTAAGGATGCAAATCCAAGTGCATCCATAGGGGCTATTTGGCATTTGTTCAGTGCTTTTCTTGTCTTATGCTGTCGAGCATCTCTGACCCATAGCAAATCCAAGAACACATCTCTTCCGGAACACCCCACCTCCATCTGCAATCGTTCTAGTAATGTATCCCTAGAGTTTTCTTGGTAAAAATCCCAAAGTGGTTTACTATTGCCTCCTTCTACTCAGTAACCTTGAGTCTCCACCCTCAGCTCTCTCCCATGTCTCTGCTGCCCAGCACAGGTGAGTTTTGTCTTGTAGCATATTGACTCCCAATCGCTAGCCACTGGCCAAGCTAGGAATGGAATGGGTTTGCCTCTGCTCGACTCTCCCTCCCATAGTGAGGTCCCGAGAGAGGTGTTAAGTGCTAAATATATGTCAAATACTGTTGTAAGTGCTAGGGTATATACAAGTTGATCAGGAAAGACACAGTCCCTGCCCCACATGGGACTAAGAGTCTAATAGGAGGAAGAACAGGCATTGAATCCCCATTTTACAGATGAGAAAAGTAAGGCACAGGGAAGGTAACTGACTTGTCCAAGATCACACAGCAGGCAACTAGAGGAGCCCAAATTAGAACCCTGGTCACATGACTCCCAATCTCATGTTCTTTCCACTAGGCCACACTGATCCTCCTTACTGTGTGTAATTCACTAAAATTAATTACAGAGAGGGGAAATGGCAGAACATAGAGTTATGTACATAAATGCTGTGGGGAGATTATCAAAATGTTTAAGGGGAATTGCCATAAGTGCATAGGTGACACAGAAGGGAGAGAAAATAGGGGAAATGAGGGTTTAATCAGGGAAGGTTTCTTGGAGGAGGAATGATTTTTAGGAGAGTTTTTAAAGAAATGAGAGTGTGGTATGGCAGATATAAAGAGGGAGGAAGTTCCAGGTCAGAGGGTAGACATGTACAAAGGATGGGTGTTGAAAAAGACAAGGTTGAGGTTCAGTAAGTAGATTGACATTAAAAGAGCAAAGCGTGTAGGCTGAGTTGTAGTGAGAGACCCTTAAGGCTGGGGGAGAGAAGGAGCCGGGATGGGAGGCCGCTGATTGCATGCCTTAATGCCAAAGGTGAGGAGTTTCTGTTTGATGTGGAGATGGACTGGCAACCAGTGGAGGTTTCTGAGGAATGGGAAGATGTGGACTGAATGTCTTTTTAGAAAAATGATGCAGGGAGCAGAATTAAATATGGATTGGAGAGGAGAGAGACAAGAGGTAGGGAGGCCAGTGAGGAGGGTAGTCACTGAGGGATAAATGTTTGGATCAGTGTGGTAGCCACTTGGATAGAGAGAAGGGGTGGATTCTAGAGATGTGAAGGTAGAACTGATAGGATTTAGTGGAAAACTGACTATGTGGGTGGATTAAGAGAGATGAGTTGAGGATAATGTCAAGGTTACGGACTTGTGAGAGAGGGAGGATGTTAGTTCTGTCTGCAGTGATGGGAAAGTCCGTGAGTGGATGACAGGGTTTAGGTGGGAAGGTGAGGAGTCCCGTTTTGGTCACATTAAATTTGAGGTGTTGGAGTGTTATCCAAGTGGAGATGTACTGAAGGCGGGAGGAAATGCGTACCCCCTCTAGACTGTAAGCTTGTTGTGGACAGGAATGTGTCCACCAACTCTGTTATAACTCTCCTAAGCACTCAGTACAATGCTCTACACACTTTAAGTGCTAAATAAATGCAACTGAGGGACATGTGAGACTGGAGGGAAGGAGAAAGTTCAGGGCTGGAGAGGGAGATTTGGAAATCATCTGCATAGCAACGGTAGCTGAAGTGGTGGGACCAATGGGTTCTCCAAGTGAGAGGGTATAGGTGGAGAGTAGAAGGGGAACAAGAACTGAATCTGGAGGGATTCCCACAGTTATGAGGTAGGGTACAGAGGAGGAGCCAGAGAAAGAGCCCAAGAAAGGAGGAGACCAGGAGAGGACAGCGTCAGTAAAGCCAAAGTTAAATAGCTAAAGCTAGTAAGGTTTTAGAAAAGTCTGAGGAAAGAAGTTCAGGGACTCCTTCCCTCTCTTCCCATGACCAGGTCCTATGGATGGGAAATGGAGTCAAAGGCTCAAATGAACTGGGGAGCTGACTGAGAACTCCAACTCAAGGCTTGGTACCTGATCCAGACAGAGAGGGACCAAGGACTAATCAGTCAATCAGTCAATTAATGAGCAGTATTATTGAGGGCCTACTCTGTGCAGAGCACTCAGTACTTGGGAGAATACTGAAGGATTTGGAGACAAGATCTTTGTTCTCAAGGAGTTACAATCCAGCATGGGAGACAGACACTCTGATAGATTACAGATAGGAGGATGTGATAAAGTGTAAAGATGTGCACATAAGTGCAGTGATGAGTTGAGGGGGTGGGAGGGTGGTGAGTATCCAAGCACTTATCCTATCTTGCCTTGACTACTGAATCTGCTGCCTCACTGAAATCCCCGCCTCACTCCAGTCTATACTTCACTCTGCTGCCTGGGTCATTTTCCTAAAAAACTGTTCAGTCCACATCTCCCCACTCCTCAAGAACCTCCAGTCAAACAGAAACACCATATCATTGGCTTTAAAGCATTAAATTAGCTCCCCTCCTCCTAACTGACCTCACTGATTTCCTACTACAGCCCAGCCCGCACATTTCACTCCTCTAAGGTCCATTTACTCACTGTGCCCTGATCTTGTCTGTCTTACTGATGACCCTTTCCCATGTCCTCCCTCTAGCCTGAAACTCCCTCCCTGTCCATGTATGCCAGACCACCTCTCTCCCCGCCTTCAAAGCCTTATTAAAATCACATCTCCTCCAAGATCCTTCTCTGATTAAACCCTGTTTTCCCTGGCTCCCTCTCCCCTCCGTGGCTTCTATGCACTTGAATCTGTACTCAGTGAGCGTTGGGTTTTCACCCCACCCTCAGCCCCACAGCTCTTATGTACACACCCATAAATTATTTATTTATATTAATGTCTAAACTGTCAGCTCATCATGGGCAGGGAATATATCTACCAACTCGTGTTGTAGTAATAATAATAATAAAGATGATGTTTTTAGCACTTTGTAGGCACTTAGTAAGCGCTAAGGTGGATACAAGCAAATTGAGTTGGATACAGTCCCTGTCCCATGTGGGGCTCACAGTCTCAACCCCCATTTTACAGATGAGATAACTGAGGGACAGAGAAGACAACTGACTTGCCCAAGGTCACACAGCAGACAAATGGCAGGGGCAGAATTAGAACCCATGACCTTCTGACTCTCAGGCCTGAGCTCTAATCACTAGTACAGAGCCCTGCCCACAATAAGTGGTTAATAAATACCACTGATTGATTGGCTGATGTGAGGGTGCTGAAGTATTGTTTGGAAGGAGATATAGGATAGGAAGGTGAAAGATCAATCAAGGAAGGCCTCCTGGATGAGATGTGATTTCAGAAAAGTTTGCAATATATTTAAGCCTCAAGCTGTGAAGGGAATTGGGGTTGCCTATCAACCTCCGCACGAAATAAACTCCTCACTCTCGGCTTCAAAGCTCTCCATCACCTTGCCCCCTCCTACCTCACCTCCCTTCTCTCTTTCTACTGCCCACCCTGTACACTCCACTCCTCTGCCGCTCACCTCTTCACGGTCCCCCGTTCACGCCTATCTTGCTGTCGACCCCTGGCCCATGTCCTTCTTCTGTCCTGGAATGCCCTCCCTCCTCACGTCCGCCAAACTAACTCTCTTCCTCTCTTAAAGCCCTTCTGAGAGTTCACCTCCTCCAAGAGGTCTTCCCAGACTGAGCTCCCCCCTTTTCCCTCTCCTCCCCCTCCACCCTCTGCTCTTCCCCTTCCCCCTTCACTTCCCCTCGGCTGAGCCCCCTTTCCTCCTGCTCCCCCTCCTCTTCCCACCCCACCCTCTGCTCCTCCCCTCAGCACTGTGCCCATTTGTATATATTATTTATTACCCTATTTATTTCATTAATGAGGTGTACATCCCCTTGATTCTATTTATCGTGATTATGTTGTCTTGTTTTTGTTTCATTCTGTTTTGCTGTGCTGTCTGTCTCCCCCGATTCTGTGAGCCTGTTATTGGGCAGGGATTGTCTTTATCTGTTGCCGAATTGTACATTCCAAGTGCTTAGTGCAGTGCTCTGCACATAGTAAGCGCTCAGTAAATACTATTGAATGAATGAGATGAGAGAGGGGAGTGGATCAGGGTGAAGTGACATGCACTGAAAACGTGGAAAGTAAATGGGGGAACAAATGGTTGTGCAGCCACAGGGAGTGTGAATTGCCAGCCTGTTCTGTGAGCATTAAGTTTCCAGATCCACCCACTTGTATTCCTCCTAGCTGGTCCCACCCACCAGGCCCCCAAGGAAATTCCAAGGCCCTGGATTTAATACTCACCATTTCAGCCAACATAAAGTAGAGGAGCTGGTGAGACAACATATAGCCCTGGGTGCCAGGTTGGGTCATAAGGTCCCTGCAAGTGTCAGTGACGATGCAGGGCTTGCCATCCTCCTGCCTGGGGAGCAGATATTTCAGGGTAGTTATGGGAGGAAAAACCATGGATGGGAACGGAACAAACTGGTGGCCTGGTCCCTCAAGGCAGAGCAAAAGCAAGAAAGGGTGTATGGAAATGAAATCATGTCAGAAGGGCTAGAATAGAAGAGATGGTCAAGGTGGGATGGGGCAAGGCATGTCAGGGCAGGGCACTTAGCCTTGCCATGACCAGCAAGGGAGGAAAAGACAATCACACTCACCACGTTCCCAGCAAAAAAGACATGCACGAATCACTCAGCTCCTCTGAAAAAGAGTCTGACTTCTTCAAGTAGTTGTCCACCGTGGTGATATTCGTGTGATCCCAAGAGTGAGAGAGCTTCCAAAACCCCGACTGGAGAGTCTGATTGAATTCTGACAAAGCGGAAGGGTAGAATTGGCCAGTGACAGAAAGGCAAAGGGTCACCTTGTTCAGCCCCTGCTTCAGGGTTGCCAAGAGTTCTCAGCTCCCTGAGCATCTGGAGCCTCATAAGCCTCTTGGAGGAGCATCTCTTGGCCAACAGTGAGTGAATGATGTTTGCAGTTGGGGCTGTATCTTGTCAAGAGAGACAAGAGAATCTTGTTAAGAGAAGTGGGGTGGTTTAGTGGAAAGAGCCCTGGCTTGAGAGTCAGAGGACATGGGTTCTAATCCCAGCTCCGCCACTTGTCTGCCGGGTGACCTTGAGCAAGTCACTTCACTTCTCTGTGCCTCAGTTACCTCATCTGCAAAATGGGGATTAAAAGTGTGAGCCCCATATGGGACAACCTGATTACCTGGCATCTTCCCCAGTGCTTAGAACAGTGCTTGGCACATAGTAAGCTCTTAGCAAATATCACAATTGTTATTATTATTATCTTCATTTCAACTGAGAGCCCTTTGAGTCCGTTTCCCTCCCTCACTCCCCAATTGCAGAATTGTACTTTCCAAGTGCTTAATTCAGTGCTCTGCACACAGTAAGCACTCAACAAATATGATTGAATAAATGAATGAATGAATCCCAGGTCCTTGGGCAGGATGGAGGGCTGTTTGAGTCTGTGGTTTCCTCAGTGTCAAACCTTGCCAAAAAGCACCCTCTGCCTCCCACAACCCTGGAGACTAGGGCCGGGAAAATTTGTGCTCGCCCTCATCCTCTTCCAGGGCAGAGCACTAGGCCCGGCAGCCACGATGCTCATCTCGGCTTTGGTGCTCATCTTACTCAGCTCTGGGGGCTTGACTGTTTGGTGCGAAGGGGAGGTTGGGGGGAGAAGAATTTCCAGATCTGGGGTCCGACTTTAGATATCACTGTTTCACTGCGAGACGAATCAACGGGCTTTGATGACATCATCCGGTGAGCTCAGCCTTCCCTGCCCCGAGTGGCCCCCTACCTTACTTTTTAAGTAGTTGGAGTCCTGCAGTTCCAGGAAGTAAATGGCCGAGGTGATGAGTGATGACAGTTTGGTACTGATCTTCTCTGTTCGTAGTTTCAGAGACTGCATGGCGGGGTTCAGGTCCCACTTGTCTTCGACACCTTTCAGCTGAGCTGGGGAAGAGCACCATGGCACTATGAATGGCCTGTTTGCTGGCTCACCTCCCCCTATGGTTTGGTTCAGAACCAAGAGCTCTGACCACTCCTGGTTGCTCGGTTTCTCTCTCTGGCTGATTCTTGGGTTTCCTCAAGAAGAGCTTCTGCTCTCTCCACTAGCTATTTCCAGCGTTCCCCCCACAGCATTGACATGTAAGTGCTTGGCTGGAGAGGAGTGTGCATAAATGAGAAAGAGAGGGGAGAGAGACAGAGGCAGAGACAGAGAGAAACCGAGACAGAGAGAGAGAGAGAGAGAGAGAGAAAATGGATGTCTTTTTTATAGTAGTAATAATTCTGGTATTTGTTAAGTGCTTACTATGCGCCAGGCACTATGAAGAGCACTGGGGTAGAGAAAAGATGATCAGGCCCCACATGGGGCTCACAGTCTAAATAGGAGGGAGAACAGCTATTGAATCCCCATTTTATAGATGAGGGAATTGAAACACAGGAAAATGAAGTGATTTGACCAAGTTCACTCAGCAGACAAGTGGCAGAACTGGAATTAGAACAAAGGCCTTCTGACTCCCAGACAACTCTATTCTTTCCACTAGGCCACATGGCTTCCCTTATGGTAAGAGCTTACTATGTGTCTAGAAGTGTTATAAGTGCTTGGGATAGCTACAAGTCAATCAGGTGGGATTGTCCCTGTCCCACATGGGGCTCACAGTCCAAGTAGGAAGAAGAACACCACCCCAGACTGTGATAGACCCAGGGCTAGTCAGTCAGTCAATCCATCATCTTCAGTGAGCACCTACTGTCAAGGAGCTTACTGTCTAATGGGGGAGGCAGGAAGACATAGGTCATTCATAAAATGCCACAGCTGCTGATAACAAAAGAATAGAAGGATAAATAGATAAGTGTCAATTAATCTAAGACTAGAAGATGCGTAAGCGTTGAGGTGTTCAAATTTAAGAGCTATGGAGAGCTGTTGGATGGGGCTCACCTGGGAAGTGAAGCTTAATTGGGGATTGCCTCAATGGATGAAATGGGTTTTCAAGAGGCCCCTAAAGATGGGGAATGCTAGGGTCTGGTGGATAATCCATCTCCCACTCTGTTTCCCAAGTGATACTGGCACTTGCTCAGGTCAACACAAAGTCATGAGGAAGGGTGTGGTCTTGGGTGAGAGACTTTAATGTGACAAGACTGTGAGCTCTTGTTGGGGAGTGAACATGTGTACCAACTGTGTTATATTGTATTCTCTCAAGTTCTTAGCATCGTGCTCTGCACCAAGAAAGCACGTGATAAATACCACTGATTGATCATGAGAACCTCTTGAGAAGTAGAGAAGCAGTGTGGTCTAGTACACCATGCTGGGGAAGCAGTATGACGCAGTGGATAGAGCACGGGCCTGGGATTCAGAAGGACCTAGGTTGTAATCCCAGCTCTACCACTTAGCTGCTGTGTGAACTTGGGCAAGTCACTTCTCTTCTCTGATCCTCAGTTACCTCATCTGTAAAATGGGGATTAAAAATATGAACCCCATGTAAGATAGGGACTGTGTCCAACCTGGTTATCTGAATAATAATAATAAATAATAATTACGGTATTTGTAAAGGGCTTACTCTGTGCAAGGCACTGTACTAAACGCCGGGGTGGATACAAGTAAATCGAGTTGGACACAGTCCTTGTCCCATGTGGAACTCACAGTCTCAATTCCCATTTTACAGATGAGATAACTGAGGCACAGAGAAGTGACATGTTCAAGGTCACACAGCAGACAAGTGGCGGAGCCGAGATTAGAACACAAGACCTTCTGACTCCCAGGCCCGTGCTCTATCCACTACACCATGCTGCATCTTGCATCTACCACAGCACTTAGTACAGTGTCTAGCACATAGTAAGCACTTAACAAATACCACAATTATGATTATTATTGTTACAGTGCCTGGCAGCACATAGTGAGCACTTAAACACAAATGGTGTGTCTGGACAGTAGAAATACTAGTGTCAGAGCTGAGGCTAGCATATATAAACAGGAACCCAAACCAAGCTTACTTGTGACTGTCAAGGAGAGAATAGGGCCCACTGCAGGAGTCCTGAGGAGCTAAGGCCCCGTTTCCAGAAATGTTGCAATTTTTTTCTCCAGATGGAAAAATCAGTGAGTTAATGGTCCACCCACACTAAATTCAGGGACTGGTGGGAAACCCCTTCTAGTCATAGAGAAAGACATCTGAGTGAGGGCCTCTCTCTCCCCTCGATACCGTGAAAATGAGGTGCTGTCCTAAAGCCCTACCACCATCTGGGAACTACCATCTAAAGGCAGGACCTAGAGGATGCATGTGGAGAGTTGCATTAAGCTGGACTCTCCAAAAGTCAAAGAGGCTTCTCAGATGCCAGTCCAGGACTTAATAATGTTGGTATTTGTTAAGCGCTTACTATGTGCCGAGCACTGTTCTAAGCGCTGGGGTAGACACAGGGGAATCAGGTTGTCCCACATGGGGCTCACAGTCTTCATCCCCATTTTACAGATGAGGGAACTGAGGCACCGAGAAGTTAAGTGACTCGCCCAAAGTCACACAGCTGACAAGTGGCAGAGCCGGGGTTTGAACCCATGACCTCTGACTCCAAAGCCCCGGCTCTTTCCAGTGAGCCACGCTGCTTCTCTGGGACTTGTTAGGCCCAGTGCTCAAGGCCTGGGCCTTGTAACTTGTGGCAACTAGGAATGGATCTCCGAAACTCCTCCACCTCCCACACTCCCGAGGAATGGTTCAGCAGTTGAAGGAAATACAGAGACTGATTTCTAGAAAGTTCCATGAGGCTTTTCCTTCCTCAGTTTCCACTAGTCACTTTACAGCTCCTGGCTGTGGCCTGTGATGGGCCATTTCCGGGGTGCCAATCTGTCCTTCTGACCTGAGGACTGTCTACAAACCTGTTCTGGGAAGGAAGGGGAAATGAGAGAAGTGGGGTTGGCGTCTACCTGGGACTTTCTGGAATATAAGAAGGGTCCTGCCCCAGGAAGTCTTACTATAAAGAATGAGATTAAGGGCACAACTCCAATTACCCAGTGGGAGAGAGATTGGGCCCCAGTTCTGTGTCTGATCTGATTTCCTCCTTCTTACTTCAGTGCTACGCTCAGTGCTTAGGCACATAATATGGGCTTAAAAATGGTCTTGTTATTATTATAACCTCCTGGAAATGGCTGGGGACCAGACCAGACCACAATGGGGGAATTTTCACCCTTAGGGGTAGTGGTGCTCTTGTGGGGAAGGGCAGCCTTGAGCTTCTTAAGGGTAGTACTGTTTCTGTTTAGCTTGGCAATTCTCCAACATGCTCAGCATTCTCTTCAAAAGCTGAACAAATACTTAGCCCTTTTCTCAGCCCCTCAAAACCAGAGCCCTGAGGTTTGGGGAGGCGGGGGGAAGGAGAAGGGTAGGGTGAGGGGGAATGGCACAGGGTTTGCCGGGGGCCAGAATGAAAATCCACTTTTTCGTCAGGAACCATTTGCCCCTGGGGTCCTTGGCAGTCCTTGAGGTACTCTCATTTGAATCAGACCCCCTCTTCCTTTCCCCACCCCTTTTTCCTTCCCAACTATCCAACCCTTTCCTTCCTTCCCCAGACCCTTGCTCCTTCCCAACTCTCCAACCCCTTCCTCCTTCCCAATCTCCCCAATCCTGAATTGACAGGAAGGGGCTAAAATTCAGTGCTTTCGGAGGATCTTTGGAAAAACCTAAATTCCTATAATGCTCTCAAAACTAGAAAGCAGTAAATTCACACTCCCAAGACCCACATCCCTCCTATAATGCTCTCAAAGCTAGAGAGCAGTAAGTTCACACTACTAAGTCCCACATCCCTCCTCAGGCTTAAAGAATATTCAAGCTGTCAGATAGGATTTGGTACCCTCCTAATCTCAAAGAAACAGTCTCTCCAAAGTCTGAAACCACTCCAATTCCCAACCAGACTGTGAGTTGGTTGAACAGGAAGAAATACCTTCTAATATCCGAAAGCCCAACACTCCATCCAGGTTGAGCTCCCTGTGTCTTTTCTTCATGAAGACAGTTGCTTTCTCCATGGCAGAAAGGATCACAGCCCTGTCATCCTTGCTCTCTATCCATTCTGGCTGCTGAAGAAATAGGAGTAGTAGGAGCAGCAAACCTAAAACAGCCATGGCTCTTCTGTCCTTCCTTCCGTGAAGTGAGTCATAGTAGCTCCTGCATTCCCCTCCCTCTTGCCTTCTCACTGGCCAAAAGGAGGAGCCAGAAATATGCCTTTTGACTGACAAATATATGAGCCAGGGCTCAGTTGAGGACTCAGGTGCCCTGAGCAGAACTTCAATCAATCAGTCAGTCAGACGTATTTATTCATTCATTCGATCGTATTTATGGAGCGCTTACTGTGGGCGGAGCATTTTACTAATATTTGTGCGAGTACAATACAACAATAAATGGACACATTCCCTGTCCACAACGAGCTTACAGTCAAGAGGGGGAGACAGATATAAATAAATAAATTACAGAAATGTATATGTATTGTGGGGCTGGGAGGGGGTGATGTGAAAAAGGGAGCCAGTCAAGGTGATGCAGAAGGCTGTGGGAGAAGAGGAAAGGAGGGCTTAGTCAGGGAAGACCTCTTGGAGGAGATGTGCCTTCAATAAGGCTTTGAAGCGGGGGGAGTAACTGTTGATTATGAGGAGGAGGGCGTTGCAGGCCAGAGGTAGGACGTGGGCTAGGGATTGGTGGCGAGATAGATGAGATCAAGGTACAGTGAGGTTTGCATTAGATCAGAAAAGTGTGCAGGCTGGGATGTAGTAAGGGAGTGGCAAGGTGAGGTAGGAGGGGGCAAGGTGATAGAGTGCTTTAAAGCCGGAATCAGGAGTTTTTGTTTGTTGCGGAGGTGGATGGGCAGCCACTGGAGGTTCTTGAGGAGAACATGGCCTGAACATTTTTGTAGAAAAATGATATGGGCAGCAGAGTGAAGTATGGACTGGAGTGGGGAAAGACAGAAGACAGGGAAGTCAGCAAGGCGGTTAATACAGTAATCAAGGCGGGGTAGGATAACTGATTGGATTGAGTGTTTGCTATGTGCAGAGTACTGTACTGACTGCTTGGGAAAGTACAGTATGACAAAGTTGGTAGACATGTTCCCTGTCCACAACAAGCTTCCCTCCGGGCTTGCCCCCGTGTGCCACCCTTATACAAAATTGAAAATTGAATAGTAGTAAGAAAAGTCTAGTTCACCTGTCATTTAGTACCAGTTATTTGGATCCAACTCGCTTCCAATTAGGCCTCTCATTGTACTTTGATATAAGAAGAACTAGGCAGGTTGGATTTGGTTAACACATGGGTCCCATTGAGGCTGTCACCCTCCCTCCTGCTCTTCTGTCCCTGTTTCCATCTACGAGGTTGTCCTGGACTTCCTGGACCTTTGTCATATGGCCTTTTGTCCATTTTTAGCGGCCTCATCCTTTATCTGGTACTGATCAAACCTTTTTTTGTTGGTTTTTTATGGTATTTTTTAAGCACTTACTGTGTGCCAGACACTGTACTAAGTGCTGGGGTGGATACAAGCTTATCAGGTTAAACACAGTCCTTGTCTCATATGGGGCTCACAGTCTTCAACTCCATTTTGTAGATGAGGTAACTGAGGCAGAGAGAAGTGAAGTGACTTGCCCAGGGTCACACGGCAGACAAGTGGTGGAGCCAGAATTAGAACCCAGGTCCTTCTGACTCCCGGACCCAGATTCTATCCACTAGACCACGCTGCTTCTCTTCAGTTCCAAGCCTGCTATTTGTTTTCCTAATGTCTGATCTTCCTCCACCTCGACTCCAGATGAGGCTCGCATCTTGGAAGCAGATCTGTGTTAATAGGGACCTGGAAGGGGAGTTGAGGGGAACACAGAAATTCTAGGGCAAAGGAGGGGGTCAGGGATCCCACCGGCTAGATGCTCTAGATTCCCTGGGTTTCCACAAAGAAATTTTTTAGTGTATCCCTAAAATGCCATTACATTATGTCATGCAATATATGTAACACAACATACATCTCTGCTTCAGCATACAGTGTTAAGACCCAACAGTGACCACCTTCACCACCACAGGTCAAAGATTGTGCTATTGGGTCTACGTGGGAAGATGTCAATGGTCGATAAGACCTGGGATCCCTCTAAGGCCTGCCGGTCTGAGCTGGGAGCCAGTCAGGATGAGCCAAAATGTGATTAAAATAAGAATCCTGATTCCTTTATTTGGTCCCACTCACACCCAGGCCAAAGCAAAATCACAGAAAGATAGAAACAGCCAGGGCCCAAAAAGCAGTCTCCCCCCAAATCACCTAGTATACTAGTAAAATTCATTGCAACATGGCCTAACGGCTGGATTCTCACCTAGGTCCAACGCATTTAGCAAAATTAATTACAACATGGCCTGAGCCTTCGGCCTTGCCTAGGTCCAACACATTATGGTGTGACTCACCTCCGGAGCTTACTTAGACTTACCTGGGTCAAAAGTGTATTCAGCACAAATGCAGACCCCTCAAAAGTGGGGTCTACTTACAAGAAAACTCCAACCAACCAGGCTCCCCATCTTATTAGCGGTGCCATAGAAGAGCGGGCATCACACCCTCTGGGTTAGGGGAGGGCATTAGACTAGCTGACAGAGGTCTCATCCCTCTACAGAGTGCTGTTCCTCACTGCTGATTTATATAGAAGTGTCTGGCAGAACTCAGTAATTTTTCACTCCAGATGACCCCCACCTTAGCTCTGCCCTACTTTCCTAATTATTGAGTCCAGGTGGGCGAAGACCTCTTCCTGCTTCCGAACTGATAAACCTGGGAGGAACAGCCCTATCCTGCCTCAAGATCTCGATAAGGGAGGAATAGCCCCATCCTGTCCTGAGACAAACAGGCTAGGCTCCCCGATAAGGCAGACATCTGGGCAGGGGGCACAATGATGGGGGACAGGGTACGTGATGTGCTTACCTTGAGCAAATGGCAGTTTGGCTATAGAAGATGGAGTCCAAGCCTAAAGGCCCATCACAGGAAGAGATGTAGGCTGGCCCTGGATGGCCTGCCAGTGATCAGGAGCCAATCGTGGGTGTGTTCTGGTTGGGTCCTGGAGTTGTTGACTGGTGGGTAGGGAATGCTCTGTTGTGCTGTGTCAGAAGGTTGCAATAGGTGTGGGAACTGGTCACAGTGCTGTTCCTATTTCCTTCTGTTCCACCCAGTCCTTGATATGAGCCTTGCAATGAATGATCCCTCCCTCCTTTCTACCTGGCTCATTCACAGGCCAGGATGAGGGCCCCTTGGGTCTGGGAGAGAGCTTCATCTGGAGTATAAAAGCTACTACAATTGAGCTGACTTAGTCAATCAACCATATTTCTACAATGCTTACTGTATGCAGAGAACTGCACTAAGTGCTTGGGAGAGTACAATATCACAATATGACAGAGTTGGTAGACACCATCCCTACACGCAGCGAGCTTGCAGTCTGGAAGGGAAGACGGACAATAATATGAATAAATAAATTATGGATATGTGCCTAAGTGCTGTGGGGCTGAGGGAGGGGTGAATAAAGGGTGAAAATTCAAGTGCAAGGGTGATCTCAAAAAGTGCTCTTAAAAATGATCTTCACATCGGACTACTTAACCATTTGATTGATTTACTGGGGGCTTCATGTGGCCTAGTGATAGGAGGAGGAGGAGTAATCAGATTTTTTTTGAGCGTTTACTCTGTGCAGAGCACTGAACTAACAGCTTGGGAGAGTACAGTATTCATTAATCATATTTATTGAGTGCCTACTTTGTGCAGAACACTGTACAGTATAATTAGTATGCATGACCCTGCCCTCGAGAAGCTTACAGTCTAGCAGGGGAGACAGACACTAAAATAAATTACAGGTAGGGGCAGCAACCGAATTAAAAGATCCAAACAAAAGTACTGTGGGGAGAGGGGTCAGGTGAATGCTTAGGGCTTGTGGGGTGAGGAATCAAGTGTATAAACTGGGGACCTGAGAGATTGTTCAGGGAAGAGTTCCAGGAGGAGATGAGATTTTAGTAGGGCTTTGAAGATGTGAAGTGTTGTGGCCTGTCACATAAATGGGGAGGGAGTTCCAGGCAGAAGGGAGAGCATAAGCAGGTTATCATAAGTGAGAGAGACAACAGTGAGGAAGGCAGAGTGAGTAGGTTGGTGTTAGAGGAACAACCTGTGCAGGCTGGGTTGAAGTGGGAGAGGAGTGAGATTGACGAAGTAGGGGGAGAGCTGATGTGAGGGACTTAAAGCTGATGGTGAGAAGTGTCTGCTTGATAGAAGGATTGGCTGGTTTTGAGGAGTGCAGAGATGAGCAAAACAATTTTTTAGAAAGAGACCTGGGCAGCAGAGTGAAATATGGACCGGACAGGGGAGAGGCTGGCAGTGGGGAGGTCAGCAAGGAGGCTGATGCAGGAGTTGAGCAGGGATATGACCAGTGCTTGGACCAGAGGGGTGGCAGTTTGGATGAGAGGAAAGAGTGTATTCTGGACATGTTATCTAGGTAGAACTAGCAGGATTTGGTGATTGACTGAATGTGTGGGCTGAAAGACAGACATGAATCAAGGATGATGTCAAGGTGGTAGGCTTGGAGGCAGGGATGATGGTGGTGGTGTCAATGGGGATGGGAAAGTCATGGGTTTTGGAAGGAAAATGAAAAGCAGAGTGGCCTAGTGGAAAGAGTGAGAGCCAAAGGATCTGGGTTTGAATTCTGTTTCTGCCACTTACCTGCTGCAAATCACTTCACTTCTCTGGTCCTCAATATCTCATCTGTAAAATAGGCACTCAGTAACTGTTCTGCCCCCTACTTAGATGGTGAGCCCTATGGGGACAGGAACTATGTCTGATCTGATTATTTTATACCTACCCCAGTGCTTAGCACACAGCTAGCACTTAATAAATATCACATTTATTCCTCTTTTTAAGCCCACTTTGGTTTGACAGTGACCCACTAGTGAGGAGGTGGTGGGGTCATGTCGAGGGAGGCAACGAGACTTTTACCTTTAGACAGACAGCAGAGTCCTGATACTCCACCCCTGGACAGGGAGATATTTTTGTGAAATGGGCTTATATGCCACTGCTCTCTTTGCTCCTCCTATCACCCAGTTACCCCCACTTTCCCCGAGCTGGACACCTGGGTTCTACACTTGTTCACTCCACCTCTACATGCCACCACCCCTCAGTTTGGCCCAGCTAGGGCTGAAGGGAGGCAGGGAAGCAGCATGGCTCAGTGGAAAGAGCCTGGGCTTCGGAGTCAGAGGTCATGATTTCGACTCCCGGCTCTGCCACTTGTCAGCTGTGTGACTGTGGGCAAGTCACTTAACTTCTCTGTGCCTCAGTTACCTCATCTGTAAAATGGGGATTAATTGTGAGCCTCACGTGGGATGACCTGATTACCCTGTATCTCCCCCAGCGTTTAGAACAGTGCTCTGCACATAGTAAGCGCTTAACAAATACCAACACTATTAAGGGAGTTGTAGGGAAGGTGTGGGGAGAGGGGCAGAGTAAGCTAACATCATCTGGAGTCCACATTTTTACTTAGTTTTGTTTAGTCAGTTGATTTTGTAACTTGAGCTTTTCACAATGGTTCTTGTTTAACTGATTAAAGGTTTTGGATGTCCCTTTTGCCAGAGTTTTTGCTTTTGAATTCCTGGAGAAAGAGCATGAGCTAGGAAGTCAGGGCACCTGGGTTGTAGTCCCAGGTCCACATGTTCCAATGCGTGAAACTTTTCTAGGCTTCTATTTCCTCAATTATACAATGGGGATTATTGCCTCTTAATTTGCAGACCCCCTGTGGGATGGAGATTGGGTCCAATATGATTATCTTCTATCTACTCATCATCAGCAATGGTATTTATTGAGAACTTACTAAGGACTTGGGGAGTGCAATACAACAGAGTTGATTGACATGTTCCCTGTCCACAATGAGATTACAGTCTAGTCTGCAATCTATTAGAGCATTTAGCTTATAATAGGTGCTTAGTAAATACTATAATTACCCAATTATGATACTATAATTACCCAAACAAATGATTCCCTCCACCC
Organism: Ornithorhynchus anatinus; assembly: GCF_004115215.2. Classification (NCBI taxonomy): domain Eukaryota; kingdom Metazoa; phylum Chordata; class Mammalia; order Monotremata; family Ornithorhynchidae; genus Ornithorhynchus; species Ornithorhynchus anatinus. Next base: position 60,839,262 of record NC_041729.1, on the reverse strand, counting down.
CAATATTTAATTATTTTGCTTCTTCAAAGCGTGATTTTTCTCGGCTGTTATTTGAAATTCTACACCATCTGGAAATCACTTCCTTCCTTTCAAGAATGTGAGTTTTCAGTTGATTAGCTGTCATAAACATGTCATTCAGTGACAATTGAAAGAAGTCAACAAATGATTGAAAATGATCAATATCTCTCTGCGCAGTAGAACCTCTATGCACTGCACCAAGGGGAAATTACCTTCCACTCCAGCTGTGGAGAAGACTGACCGCCTGACCCCCTCCAACCTGCTCCCTGGCTTCACCCACAGAGTCCCCTGCCAGACCATTTCCCTGAGAGGGGGGCAGCTGAAGGTGGCAAGAAGCGTCTGAGCTGGGCTGGGTCCCTTGTTCTCTCTTTCTTGTTTGGTCCTTGTTTGGAGGCCCATGGGAGTGGCTGGGGCAGGAGGCGCTGAGCACTGAGGGTCCTCTTCCACCCCCCAACCTGGCAGGGGGGTGGGTGGGGAGGGAGGAAAAGAGAGGCAGAGAGACAAAAGAAGACAGAGGGAGAAACAGAGATGGAGACAGAGAGACAGAAAGATCTAGAGAGACAGAGAGACACAGCTGGCTGGCTGATGGTCAATACCCCCCTCATTCCCTTGGGAGGATTTGAGCGACCGCACAGATCAAGGAGATGGAGAGATGGACTAATAAACTGTTGGAGAGATGGAAAGTGCGGAGGATCCATACACAAACCACCACCGCCTCCTTCACCACCGCTTTTCCCAGCCCTCTCCCTGGTTCAGCCATGGAAGACCTCCCCCCTTGGGACCAATAGGGGTGGGGTGGGGTAAGCACTTAACAATCATATGTGTCCTTGTCACAAAATGACCAGTCAGAGGAAGGAGCACTCAACAAGCAGATATGTCCCTAGATCAGGCACTAACCAAAGGAAAGGGCATGTCTGGCACTTAACAAGCAGATGTGTCAATCAATAAATCAAACAATGGTATTTATTGAGCCCTTACTGAGTGCAGGGCACTGTACTAAGTGCTTGGGAGGGTACGACAGAATTAGCAGACACATTCCCTGCTCACAATGAGTTTATAATCTAGAGGATGAGTTTAGAGTGATTGGAATTCTTGCCTCGTTGTACTATTACACGTAGCCCAAGTTTTAACTCTTAGCTTGGAGAATATGAGCTCCTCAACTAGGTTTGGACCTCACAGAAGCCATGTGCTCCTCCTAAATTCCATCTCCTTGCGGGTTGTGGATGAACGTGTCAAGAGTGTGAGGTACAGGAAGAGAAGAGGTTTTTTTTTTTTGGAGAACATCAAGGCGAACGATGAAAAATCATCCAATCAAATTGGTTGAGTATGTTGAGTACTTACTGTGTGCAGAAGAATGTACTAAGCATTTGGGAGAGGTTAACTATTAGTACATATGATCCCTGACCTTAGGAGGTTACAATTTAGCAGGTGAGACAGACACTGAAGTAGATCACAGATAGGAGGAAGAAGGAAAAGAGGAAGAAGAAAAGAGTGTACGAATTACCACTTAAGCAATGGGGTGTGTAACATACATTCATGTATAGGTGATGTGGTTGTTTGATATTTATACATGCCTTGGAAGCTTGGAAGTGCCATGCGGGGAAGACATATAAACTAGGGAGATTCAAAAGCAGTCGGAGAACACCATCTGGAGGAAATGTGATTTCAGAAGGGCTTTTGAAGATAGGGAGAGTTGTGGACTACCAGATATGAAGCACTTAATACAGTGCTTTGCACACAGTAAGCTTAACAAATATGATTGAATGAAGGGGCAAGGAGCTCCAGGCTGCGGAAAGGATGTGAACAGGAGATTGGTGGTGGGAGAGGAAAAACTAGACACACTGCATGCAGGAGCTTTAGAGGAACATAGTTATAGTGGGAGAAGAGAGGGAGCAGGAGGGAGAGAGCTGATTGAGGGCTTCAAAGCAAATGGTCAGGAAGAGGAAAGGAATGAGTAAGTATTTGAGGCATTTAAGAACTGGGGAGACATTTCAAATGACTTTAGAAAAAGGAACTGGACAGCGGGGCGCTGTGTGGACTGGAGCGGGGAGAGACAGGAGGCAGGAAGATCAGTGAGGAGGCTAATGCAGTAGTAAAGCAAGGATATGACCAGAATGGTGGCTATTTTTTATGGTATTTCTTAAGCATTTACTATTTGCCAGGTACTGTACTAAGTGCTGGGATAGATACGATCTAATCAGATTGGACACAGTCCATGCCCCAAATGGGGTTCACAGTCTTAATCCACATTTTACAGATGAGGGAACTGTGGCGCAGAGAAGTGAAGTGACTTGCCCAAGGTCACACAGCAGATGAGTGACAGAGCTGGAACTAGACCTAGATCCTGCTGACTCCCAGGCCTGTGCTCTATCCATTAGGCCATGCTGCTTCTTGAAAGAAAGGGAAGGTTCTGGGAATGTTGTGGAAGGAAAAACTGACATGATTTGGTGACAGACTGAATTTAGGGTGGAAAGATAGGAAAGAGTCAAGAATAATGCCAAAGGTGTGGGCTTCAGAGATGGAAAGGATGGTGGTGTTGTCAACTGTGACTGGAATGTTAGATGGAGGAGAATACTTAAGAGGAAAGATGAATTTAGTTTTGGGCATAGGACTTGAGATGACACCAGACTACCCAAGTAGAAATGTCCTGGAGGCAGAAGGAAATTTTGCAGGCAGCCAAGAGGACTGAACAGGTTTAGGATCAAGTAGAGCCTGTTAGATTTGGCCAGCTAGAGATCACTGGTGACCTTGAAGACAGCAGTCTCAGTGGAGAGAACTTGAGGTGACAGAGGGACATCCAAGTAGAGATGTCCCGGAGGCAGAAGGAAATATTCATTCATACATTCAATAGTATTTATTGAGCGCTTACTATGTGCAGAGCACTGTACTAAGTGCTTGGAATGTACAATTTGGCAACAGATAGAGACAATCCCTGCCCATTGATGGGCTTACAGTCTAATCGGTGGAGACAGACGGACAAAAAACAAGGCAACTTAATCACGATAAATAGAATCAAGGGGATGTACACCTCATTAACAAAATAAATAGGGTAATAAAAACATATACAAATGAGCATAGTGCTGAGGGGAGGGGAAGGGAGAGGGGGAGGAGCAGAATATGAGAGTGCAGAGAAGTAGAGAGGTCAGGGCAATTGAGGTAAGTGCAGGTCATCTGCCTAGAGGAGATAGTTGAAGCCATGGGAGTGCATGAAGGAGGATAAAGTAAGAAAAGGGGCCCAGAAGAGCTTTGAGAGACTCCTCACGAGTAAGGGGTGGAAAGAAGAGGAAGAGCCAGCTAACAAAAGGGAAAAGGAGCCGCCAAAGAGGTAATTGAAGAATCGGGAGAGAACAATCAATAAAACCAAGATTAGATGAAATTTCCAGGAGAAGGGAATAGTCTACAAATGTCTAAGGCAGCCAAGAGGTGGAAGAGGATTAGGATCAAGCAGAGTCCATGAGATTTGGCCAAATAGAGGTCACTGGAGACCTTGGAAGCAGCTGGCTCAGAGGAGAGAAAGGAGAAGAACCTGGATTGTAGAGGGTCGAGAAGGGAGTTGTGGGGAGAAGAAGGGGAGGCAGCGGGTGTAAAAAACCACATTTGAGGAGTTTGGACAGGAAGGGGAGGAGGGAGATGGGGAGATAGCTGAATGTTGCGGTGTGATCCAGAAAGGGAATTTTAAAGCTAAGGTTTGATTAAAGGTAGAGGGGAAGAAACCATCTGAGAAATGTGGTGGAAGAAAGATGGAGGTCAGGGAAGAAAGAACAGGATTTTGAGAAGATAAGAAGGGATGGGGTCAGAGTCAGAGAGGGTAGATTTTAAAAGCAGGAGAGAGATGTGCTAATTCTGCTAGAATCCTGCTACTAAAAAAAGAGTAGCTCAATTGACTCAATAAAAGAACACAACCCATGCCTCAAAAAACCTAAGTTTATTTTCTGGCAGTAATTTGAGCTGTCCTACACAACCGCTGAGAACCAACTAAAGGACACACCTACCTAAAGAGACTCATCTCCTGTCATCTGGATGGAGTTAAGGACAAAAATAAAGTTTCTAGTCTCCAGGCCTCCCTTGGTTGTTGGCATAACAATGTTTCAATTACACTTGCTGTTTGGCTCTGCTGTATTACAGTCAGTCTTCAGTGAGAGCTGTGTGTTTTCAAAATATCAAGGGCTACCATTTGGAGAGCCTGGTCAATAGCTGGAATTGGACTCAGCTCTAGCCTAGCAGCTCATTTTTCAAGGATGTCCACAAAATGGAGTCCATCTTAGGTGGACATTAGTTCGCCCTGATTTGCATACAGTTCTTCCATACAGCCCCTGATTTGCATACAGTTCTTCCATACAGTTCTTCCATACAGGAGCCAAAAGACTTAGGCTATAGCCATGGAGCTCAGCCCCAAGACCAACTGTGGAGCACCGAGTGACTCCGCTGCTGGCTTCAAAATAGAAAGATTTCATCCAATAAATTGATCTCTTGGGCCCAGCTGAGGTTTAGTGTGGAGGGAGGCCCTGGTTGAGAAATGCAGAAAGACTGGGGTGCTTTCTTCTGTTCGTTCATTGAAATTAGACCTCATTACAGGATGTGAGATGGTGATGAGCGAGGCAGTCGTGGTGAGATGGTGGTGGTGCAATGGCAGCGACCAGTCAGATGGCCACTGATGGCCTTCAACAGTTACATGGGATGGTCACAAGTAGTATGTCACGTGCACATGCAATGAAACCACATTATTCACGCCATTTTTCAGCAGTCAATGGTAATTTATTGAGCACTTACTATCTGCATTGTACTAAGTGCTTGGCAAAGAATGAATCAAGAGAATTAGCAGACCCATTTTCTGCCCATCCCAATTCTTCCTAAACCTAGATTGCTTCTTTGGGTGAGTCCCCTACTTTCCCATCCACTCCCTCGCCCCAACATACACACACACACACACTCTCTCTCTCTCTCTCTCTCTCTCGCTCCAGAGTCTTTGCGCTCCCCTCATGTCCTTTAGAACACAAGTGTCTCTTCCGAGCCATGGCCGAGGGAGGCTGAGTGCTTAAACTATAGATAGTAGTGATAAAAGGCACCCGGTGCCACTCCCGTATTGGACAAATGACACGTTTCTGAAAAACAGACTGTTTCCTATTAGGCGAATAAATGGCCACCCCTGCAATACTAATCGGAGCATTGGATTTCTCTCCAAAATTTCCAAAGCCCGCCCATTCCTTTTCACATAAAACAAAAACTTCCAACCACTAGGTTCATGGCACTCTGGCTATTTCCCTTTTACCTACTCCCAACACTCTCCTGCTATAACCTAGCTTGCACTCTTTGCTCCTCCTACCCAAACCTAAGGGTGCCTTGCTGTGGCCCTCCCATCTCCAAGACAGTTTTTTTTTAAATAGTATTTGTTACCAGTGCTTACCAGTGCTTACTATGTACCAGGTACTGTACTAAGCAACGGGTAGATACAAGCTTATCAGGTTGGACACAGTCCCTGTCCCACATGGGACTCACAGTCCTGTTCCCCATTTTACAGAAGAGTTAACTGAGGCACAGAGAAGTTAAGTGACTTGCCCAAGGTCACACAGCCAACACATGGCAGAGTCAGGATTAGAACCCAGGTCCTTCTGACTCCCAGGCGCATGCTCTATTCACTAGGTCATGCTGCTTGTCAGGCCCTGCCCCTAGCATTGGAGTCTGGGGCCCCTGGTTTCTGCCTGAATCCTGGCTGGTCTTGGAGGAACGGTAGCAGGCTCTGCTGGAGGTCACTGCCTCCCAATGGGACAGAGTCACTTCCCAATCCCCTGCCACTTCTTCAGGAAGATTCTCTAGGCCAGCTCTTTCTCTGGCTCTAAGGCTGGAACAATATGGTTCCAGGTACTTGCCAATCTACTCTACTAATAGAGTAGAGCGCTTCAGAAATTCTCACTCATTCATTCAATAGTATTTATTGAACACTTACTATGTGCAGAGCACTGTACTAAGCGCTTGGAATGTACAATTCGGCAACAGATAGAGACAATCCCTGCCCATTGACGGGCTTACAGTCTAATTGGGGGAGACAGACAGACAAGAACAATAGCAGTAAATAGGATCAAGGGGATGAACATCTCATTAACAAAATAAATAGGGTAATGAAGATATATACAGTTGAGCGGACGAGTACAGTGCTGAGGGGATGGGAAAGGAGAGGGGGAGGAGCAGAGGGAAAGGAGGGAAAAGAGGGCTTAACTGAGGATAGGTGAAGGGGGGGGGGGGGTAGAGGGAGTAGAGGGAAAAAGGAGCTCAGTCTGGGAAGGACTCTTGGAGGAGGTGAGCTTTAAGTAGGGTTTTGAAGAGGGGAAGAGAATTAGTTTGGCAGAGGGGAGGAGGGAGGGCATTCCAGGACCACGGGTGGATGTGGCCCAGAGGTCGACGGCGGGATAGGCAAGAACGGGGGATGGTGAGGAGGTGGGTGGCAGAGGAGTGGAGCGTGCGGGGTGGGCAGTGGAAAGAGAGAAGGGAGGAGAGTTAGGAGGGGGCAAGGTGATGGAGAGCCTTGAAGCCTAGAGTGAGAAGTTTTTGTTTTGTGCGGAGGTCGATAGGCAACCACTGGAGATTTTTAAGAAGGGGAGTGACATGCCCCGAGCGTTTCTGCAGGAAGATGAGCTGGGCAGTGGAGTGAAGAATAGACTGGAGCGGGGTGAGAGAGGAGGAAGGGAGATCAGAGAGCAGGCTGACATAGTAATCTAGCCGGGATATTATGAGAGCCTGTAGCAGTAAGATAGTCGTTTGGGTGGAGAGGAAAGGGCGGATCTTGGCGATATTATAAAGGTGAGACCGGCAGGTTTTGGTGACGGATCAGATGTGTGGGGTGAACGAGAGAGCCGAGTCAAAGATGACACCGAGGTTGCGGGCCCGAGAGACGGGAAGGATGGTCGTATCATTCACAGTGATAGGGAAGTCAGGAAGAGGACAGGGCTTGGGAGGGAAGATGAGGAGCTCAGTTTTGGTCATGTTGAGTTTTAGGTGGCGGGCAGACATCCAGGTGGAGACGTCTTGGAGGCAGGAGGAGATACGAGCCTGAAGGGAGGGGGAGAGGACAGGGGCAGAGATGTAGATCTGTGTGTCATCTGCCTAGAGATGATAGTTGAAGCCGTGATAGCGAATGAGTTCACCGAGGGAGTGTATATGGAGAACAGAAGAGGGCCAAGAACTGACCCTTGAGGAACCCCAACAGTTAGAGGATGGGAGGGGGAGGAGGAGCTTGCGAAGGAGATCGAGAGTGACCGGCCAGAGAGATAAGAGGAGAACCAGGAGAGGACGGAGTCCGTGAAGCCAACATGAGATAAGGTATGGAGGAGAAGGGGATGGTGGACAGTGTCAAATGCAGCTGAGAAATCAAGGAGGATTAGAATAGATTAGGAGCCATTGGATTTGGCAAGAAGGAGGTTAGAGAGAGCAGTCTTGGTAGAGTGGAGGGGATGGAAGCCAGATTGGAGGGGCTCCAGGAGAAAATGGGAGTTAAGGAATTCTAAGCAACGAGTATAGACGACTCGTTCTAGGATCTTGGAAAGGAAGGGTAGTAGGGAGATAGGGCGATAACTGGAAGGGGAATTGGGTTCTAAGCCTGGCTCCCCCCCTTGTCTGCTGGGTGACCTTGGGCAAGTCACTTCACTGCTCTGTGTCAGTCACCTCATCTGTAAAATGGGGATTAAGACTGTGAGCCCCCTATGGGCCATGGACTGTGTCCAAGCTTGTATCTACCCTAACACTTACTATAGTGCCTGGCATATAGTAAATGCTTAACAAATACCATTTAAAAAAAGCAGTTGTGTTTCTGGCACAGGGGGCCAATCAGAGGAGGGGGTTGGGTGAGCACTCAACAGGCAGATGGGCCAATCCGGAACTGGGGGGAGCTGACACCAAGCAGAAGGATCTGGGTTCTCACCCCAACTCCACCACTTGTCTGTTGTGTGACTTTGGCCAAGTCACTTCACTTATCTGTGTTTCAGTTACCTCATCTGTAAAATGAGGATTAAGAATGTGAGCCCCATGTGGGATATGGACTGTGTCCAGCCGGATTATTTTGTATCTATCCCAGCACTTAATACATTGTCTGACAAAGAGTAAAGACTGGCAGCCCCTTGTGGGGCAGGGACTGTGAAATCACTGTTGCGGGGGGATGTGTCTATTTATTGTTAATACTGTACTTTCCCAAGTGCTTAGTTTAGTGCATATTTATAAGACTGAATGAGTGAATGAATGATTGTGTCCAAACTAATTAGCTTGTGTATACCCCAACATTACTACAGTGCTTGGCAAATAGTAAGTGCTTATTAAAAATAATAATAATAATATTGCTATTTGTTAAGCAGGGGAGTGACATGCTCAGAGCGTTTCTGCAGGAAGATGAGCTGGGCAGCGGAGTGAAGAATAGACTGGAGTGGGGAGAGAGAGGAGGAAGGGAGACTGTTCCAAGCACTGTTCTAAGCACTGGGGTAGATACAAGGTCATGAGGTTGTCTCCTGGGGCTCGCAGTCTTAAACCCCATTTTACAGATGAGGTCACTGAGGCTCATAGAAGTGAAGTGACTTGCCCAAGGTCACATAGCAGACAAGTGGCAGAATCGGGATGAGAACCCACGATCTCTGACTCCCAAATCTGGGCTCTTTCCACTGAGCCACGCTGCTTCTCTAACAGATATCATAAAAAAAGCAGAAGTTTCTTTGGCTCAGGGGGCCAAACAGAGGAAGGGCAGGGTCCAGTCGGCAGTCAAGTAGCAGATGGGTCCACCAATGAAGGGGACACCAGATGGTCAATCAATGTTTCTTTTGGGGAGGGAGAAAGGGAAGGGATTCGAACACCATATGACCAAAAGCCTCTCGTTTTCGAGTGAGTCTCTGTGGCTAATTCTGTGGCATTGATTCAAGGCCCTACATCACCTTGCCCCTTCCTACCTCTCCTCCCTTCTCTCTTTCTACCGCCCACCCCGCACGCTCCGCTCCTCTGCCGCCCACCTCCTCACCGTCCCTCGGTCTCGCCTATCCCGCCGTCGACCCCCGGGCCACGTCCTCCCGCGGTCCTGGAACGCCCTCCCTCCTCACCTCCGCCAAACTGATTCTCTTCCCCTCTTCAAAACCCTACTTAAAGCTCACCTCCTCCAAGAGGCCTCCCCAGACTGAGCTCCTCTTCTCCCTCTACCACCCCCCCTTCACCTCTCCGCAGCTTAACCCTCTTTTCCCATTTCCCTCTGCTCCTCCCCCTCTCTCTTCCCATCCCCTCAGGACTGTACTCATCTGCTCAACTGTATATATTTTCATTACCCTATTTATTTTGTTAATGAACTGTACATCGCCTTGATTCTATTTAGTTGCCATTGTTTTTACGAGATGTTCTTCCCCTTAACTCTATTTATTGCCATTGTTCTTGTCTGTCTCCCCCGATTAGACCGTAAGCCCGTCAAACGGCAGGGACTGTCTCTATCTGTTGCCGAATTGTTCATTCCAAGCGCTTAGTACAGTGCTCTGCACATAGTAAGCGCTCAATAAATACTATTGAATGAATGAATGAATTGTAATCTCTGAAGGGTTTAGTACAGTGTTCTGCGCATACTAAGCGCTCCATAAGTAGCAATGACGGATTGAGTTGTTTCGTTGCAGAAGGTGACTGTGCTGAGAGCCAGGACTCCCTGCCGGTGGCTTTCCTGATGGGACCTGTAGGAAGCAGTTGTCAGGAAGCAATGTGAACCCATGGATACAGCCCGGGCCTGGGAGTCAGAAGGCCCTGGGTTCTAATCCCACCCCCGCCACTTGTTCGCGGCGTGACTCTGGTGCAAGTCGCTTCGCTTCCCTTTGCTGCCTCAGTTCCCTGCTCTGTAAAATGGGGATTAAGACTGTGAGCCCCACGGGGGACATGGGCTGTGTCCAACCTGATTCATTCATTCACTAGTATTTATTAATAATAACAATAACAATAATAATAATAATGTTGGTATTTGTTAAGCGCTTACTATGTGCAGAGCACTGTTCTAAGTGCTGGGGGAGATACAGGGTAATCAGGTTGTCCCACTTGAGGCTCACAGTTAATCCCCATTTTCCAGATGAGGTAACTGAGGCCCAGAGAAGTGAAGTTATTTGCCCACAGTCACACAGCTGACAGTTGGCAGAGCCGGGATTCGAACCCATGACCTCTGGCTCCCAAGCCCGGGCTCTTTCCACTGAGCCACGCTGCTTTTTTATTGAGCGCTTACTATGTGCAGAGCCCTGTATTAGGTGCTTGAAATGTCCAATTTGGCAACAGATAGCGACCATCCCTGCCCGATGAGGGACTCACAGTCTAATCAGGGGAGACAGACAGCAGAGCCAAACAAAACGGAACAATAATAATAATAATGTTGGTATTTGTTAAGCGCTTACTAGGTGCAGAGCACTGTTCTAAGCGCTGGGGGAGATACAGGGTAATCAGGTTGTCCCACGTGAGGCTCACAGTTAATCCCCATTTTACAGATGAGGTAACTGAGGCCCAGAGAAGTGAAGTGACTTGCCCCCAGTCACACAGCTGACAGTTGGCAGAGGCGGGTTTCGAACCCATGGCCTCTGGCTCCCAAGCCCGGGCTCTTTCCATTGAACCACGCTGCTTCTTTATTGAGCGCTTACTATGTGCAGAGCCCTGTATTAGGCGCTTGAAAAGTCCAATTCGGCAACAGATGACAGGCTCACAGTCTAATCGGGGGAGACAGCAGAGCCAAACAGAACGGAACAATAATAATAATAATGTTGGTATTTGTTAAGCGCTTACTATGTGCAAAGCACTGTACTAAGCGCTTGGAATGTCCAATTCGGCAACAGATAGAGACCAGCCCTGCCCGATGACGGGCTCACAGTCTAATCGGGGGAGACAGACGGCAGAGCCAAACAGAACGAAACAAAAACAGGACAACATTATCACGCTAAATAGAATGAAGGGGGGTGGACACCTCATAACCTGACGACCCTGTAGTACTAATAATCATGTTGGTATCTGTTAAGCGCTTACTATGTGCAGAGCACTGTTCTAAGCGCTGGGGGAAAGACAGGGTCCTCAGGTTGTCCCACGGGAGGGTCCCAGGCAAGATGTTCTTCCCCTTGACTCTATTTATTGCCATTGTTCTCGTCTGTCTGTCTCCCCCGATTAGACTGTAAGCCCGTCAAACGGCAGGGACTGTCTCTATCCGTTGCCGACTTGTTCATTCCAAGCGCTTTAGTACAGTGCTCTGCACAGAGTAAGCGCTCAATACATACTATTGAATGAATGAATGAATGAATGCCCATTTTCCCGATGAGGTGACTGAGGCACCGAGCAGTGAAGCGACTGGGCCACAGTCACCCAGATGACTATGTCTACCCCAGCGCTTAGAACAGTGCTCGGCACATAGTAAGCGCTTAACAAATACCAACATTATTATTATTATTAATAAGCGGCGGGGCGGGATTCGAACCCGCCCTTTCCCGTCCGCCCCCCACTCCCCGCCACTCCGGGGAGGGGGGCAGTGCGCATGCGCGAGCCGTCTGGGCGAGGGAGGGGGCGGTGCGCATGCGCGCGCCGCCTGGACGAGTGAGGGGCGGTGCGCAGTGCGCATGCGCGAGCCGCCTGGGCGAGGGAAGGGGCAGTGCGCGTGCGCGCGCCCCCTGGGCGAGGGGGGCAGTGCGCATGCGCGCGCCGCCCGGGTTGGGGGGCGGGAGCAGGTGAGGCCGCCTCCCAAGATGGCGGAGGCCGGCGCGGCCTGGTTCGCGCTGGCGGGCGGCGGCGGGGGGCTGGTCCTGCTGCTGCTCGTGCTCGTGCGGCGGGGGCGGCGGCCCCGGCACGTGTGCGTGGTGGTGCTGGGGGACGTGGGCCGCAGCCCCCGGATGCAGTATCACGCGCTGGCCCTGGCCAAGCGCGGCTTCGCCGTTACCCTGCTCGGCTTCCGGGGTGAGCGCGCGCGGCCGGCGGGGGCGGGAGCGCGCGCGCGCCGCCGGGGCCGGGCCTGAGGCGATGGATAACAAGCCCTGCGCTAGTCGCCAACCACTGGACTAAGCGCCGGCGTAGATAGCAGCGGGGCTCAGTGGAAAGAGCCCGGGCTTGGGAGACAGAGGTCGTGGGTGCGAATCCAGGCTCTGCCACTTGTCAGCTGGGTGACTGTGGGCCAGTCCCTTCACTTCCCTGGGCCACAGTTCCCTCCTCTGGAAAATGGGGATGAAGACTGGGAGCCATCATATGGGACAACCTGATTACCCTGGATCTACCCCAGCGCTTAGAACAGTGCTCGGCACATAGGAAGGGCTTAACAAATACCAGCATTATTATTATTAAAGAGCTCGGGCTTGGGAGACAGAGGTCGTGGGTGCGAATTCCGGCTCTGCCACTTGTCAGCTGGGTGACTGTGGGCCAGTCGCTTCACTTCTCCGGGCCTCAGTTCCCAGATTTTACAGATTTCCCAGATTTCTCATTTTACAGATGATGTAAAATGGGGATGAAGACTGAGAGCCATCATGTGGGATAACCTGATTACCCTGGATCTACCCCAGCGCTTAGAACAGTGCTCGGCACATAGGAAGGGCTTAACAAATACCAGCATTATTATTATTAAAGAGCTCGGGCTTGGGAGACAGAGGTCGTGGGTTCGAATTCCGGCTCTGCCACTTGTCAGCTGGGTGACTGGGCCAGGCAATTCACTTCTCTGGGCCTCAGTTACCTCATTTGGAAAATGGGGATGAATAATAATAATAATGATGTTGGTATTTGTTAAGCGCTAACTATGTGCTTGTATTACCCTGTATGTAGCCCAGCACTTAGAACGGTGCTCTGCACAGAGTAAGCGCTTAACAAATACCAACATTATTATTATTATTTAGGTCCATAGCTGTAATTTATTTATTTACATTAATGTCTATCTCCCCCTCTAGACTATAAATTTGTTGTAGTCAGGGAGTGTGTTTATTGTTATAGTGTACTCTCCTAAGTGCTTAGTACAGTGCTCTGCACACAGTAAGCCTTCAATAAATATGATTGAATGAATAAGGAGGGAGATCCAGTATTGAATCCCCATTTAGCAGATGAGGGACCCGAACGACAGAGAAGTGAAGTGATTTGCCCAGGGTCACATAGGAGGTAAGAAGCAGAGCCTGGATTAGAACCTGGGTCCTCTGGTTCCCAGACCCCTGCTCCTTCCACTAGGCGCCCACCTCGCGTGGGACCCCCTGACCTTCGCATTCCTCTCGTTTCAGGTTCCAAGCCCCACGATGCTCTCTTACACTGTGAGAGAATTAGGATTGTGCCTCTGGCGGAGGTCAAGAGGCTCCCAGGTGAGGCTGCCGCAGCACTGAGCCGTAGTGCGGGCACAATATCCTCTGCCCCCCCCACCCCCCATTCTAATCAAGTTCTTTTCCAATTCGCAGCTGGGCCCCAGATCCTTCAGTATGCCGTCAAAGTCGCTCTTCAAGCCCTGCAGCTTCTGTGGGCCCTCCTGAAGACAGATCCTGCTGTTTACATTTTCCTCCAGGTGCGTGTTGACCAATGCCCCCAGTTATTGGTGATGATAAGGGTGTTTGTTGAGTCCATGCTGTGTGGCAGGCACTGAGCACTGGGGTAGGTACAAAATGATCAGGTTGGACATAGTCCCCGTCCGATGTGGGGCTCGCAGTCTCATTACGGGGAGAACAGTCGAGAAGCAGCGTGGCTCAGTGGAAAGAGCCCGGACTTGGGAGTCGGAGGTCATGAGTTCAAATCCCAGCTCTGCCACTTGTCGGCTGTGTGACTGTGGGCAAGTCACTTCACTTCTCTGGGCCTCAGTTCCCTCATCTGTAAAATGGGGATTAACTGTGAGCCCCATGTGGGACAACCTGATTACCCTGTATCTACCCCAGCGCTTAGAACAGTGCTCTGCACATAGTAAGCGCCTAACAAATAACATTATTAACAGTTCAATCAATTAGTGGTATTTATTAAGTACTTGAATCCCGGTTCTGCCACCAGTCAGCTGTGTGACTGTGGGCAAGTTACTTCACTTCTCTGTGCCTCAGTTACCTCATCTGTAAAATGGGGATTAAGACTGTGAGCCCCAAGTGGGACAACCTGATTACCCTGAATCTACCCCAGTGCTTAGAACAGTGCTCTGCACATAGTAAGTGCTTAAATACCAACATTATTATTATTATTATGTTGTGTAGATTAGTGTACCAAGCCCTGGGGAGAGTATCTTGCAACAGAGTTGATAGCAACGTTCCCTGCCCACCAATAGAACAGATGAAGCGGTGTGGCCTAGTGGATAAAGAACAGACTTGAGAGTCAGAAGGACCTCTATTGTGATGCCAGCTCTGCCACTTGTTTGCTCTATTACCTTAGACAAGTCACTTCACTTCTCGGTACCTCAGTTACTTCATCTGTAAAATGGGGATAAAGACTGTGAGCCCCCTATGGGAGATGGAGTGTGCCAGTCTGTCATTCATTTAGTGAGAAGCAGCATGGCTCAGTGGAAAGAGCCTGGGCTTTGGAGTCAGAGGTCATGAGTTCAAATCCCAGCTCTGCCACTTGTCAGCTGTGTGACTGTGGGCAAGTCACTTAACTTCTCTGGGCCTCAGTTACCTCATCTGTAAAATGGGGATTAAGACTGTGAGCCCCATGTGGGACAACCTGATTCCCCCGTGTCTCCCCCAGCGCTTAGAACAGTGCTCTGCACATAGTAAGTGCTTAACAAATACCAACATCATCATCATCATCATCATCATCATTCATATTTACTGAGCCCTTACTATGTGCAAAGCACTGTACTGAGTGATTGGGGGAGTACAGTATAACAATTTAACAGACATTCCCTGCCCACAAGGAACTTACAGTCCAGAGAGGGAGACAGACAGTATAAATAAATAAATTACAGCTATGCACTTAAGTGCTGAGGGGCTGGGCAGGGGGATGAATAAAAAGAGCAAGTCAGGGCGGAGCAGAAGGGATTTGAAAAAAACTAAAAGAAGACTTAGGGAAGGCATCTTGGAGGAAATCTGCCTTCTATAAGGCTTTGAAAGAGGGGAGAGTAATTGTTGGATTTGAGGAGGGAGGACATTCCAGGCCAGAGGGAGCACTTAAGTGATAGGTTGGCATTAGAGGAGCGAAGTGTGTGGGTTCGGTTGTAGTAGGAGAGTAGCGAGGAGAGGTAGGTGGGGGCAAGGTGATTGAGTGATTTAAAGCCAGTGGTGAGGAGTTTCTGTTTGTTACTGAGGTGGATGGGCAGCCACCTTGAGGAGAAGGGAAACGTCCTGAATATTTCTGTAGAAAAATGATCCAGGCAGCAGAGTGAAGTGTGGATTAGTGTTGGGAGAGACAGGAGGTAGGGAGGTCAGCAAGGAGGCTGATACAGGATTTAGTGATGGATTGAATATGTGGGTTGAGTGAGAGAGAGAGGAGTCAAGAGTAGTGCCAAGGTTATGAGCTTGAGGGATAGGAGGGATGGTGGTGCCATCTGCAGTGATGAGAAAGTCAGGGGAGGACAGGTTTTGGGTGGGATGATAAGGAGATCTGTTTTAGAAATGTTAAGTTTGAGGTGACAGGAGGGCATCCAACCTGATTATCTTGCGTCTATCCCAGAGCTTATCACGGTGCTTGGCACAGAGTAAGTGCTTAACAAATACCATAAAAGAAAAAAAAAGCAAGTTTCCAGTCTAGTTGTGTTCTGTCACTCTGCTGCAGTTACCAATGGTATTTAGGAGTCCTGGGCTGTGCCTTACTGTTGTTTTAAAATAGCTATTGCTCTCATCAGTAGTTTTTACTGAGCAGTTTACAGTGTCTAGTCAGTCAGTTGTATTTATTGAGTGCTTACTGTGTGCAGAGCACTGTACTAAGCCCAGGGGAGAGTACAGTACAACAATAAACTGGCACATTCCCTGCCCACAACACACAGTCTAGAGGGGGCAACAGACATTAACATAAATGTAAATATTATATTTATGTAAGAGTGGTAGGGGAGACATGGGCACTCTTAGAGGTACTCATCCCACCCCCCACAGCATCTTTGTGTATAACTTCATCTTCGGTTCCTTTTCCTAAATGAAATATATTCTGTCTGTCTCCTCTGCTAGAATGTAAACTTTTTGAGGGCAGGGATTGTGTCTACCTACTCTATTGTACCTTTTCAAGTACTTAGTCAAGCACCCTGCTTAAAGTAAGTGCTCAGTAAGTAGCATTGATTGATTGATCTGTCCATTTCAGGGATAGAGAAGTGTTTGATGGGGTCACTGGGCAAAGCCCTGGGGCCAGGGGCCTTTCTCTTGGGGGCTTTCGCCCTGGGCCTCCCTTTGAAGTCCACATTGTCCAAGGCATGGAGGCCAGTGGTGGGCCTGGGTATTTGTGGGCACATAGGGCAGTTCCAGATCATCTTTCGCATTAGACCTGGCCGGGATGGATGAAGAAGGGACAGTTTGTTTCCGTATCTCCGGTGTCTTTACTAATGGATAGGGAGGCATGTGTCACCCAGGCTCTGGCCCTCAGAGTGACAGAGTGATTATAATAATAAATACCACTATTATGATTATTATTATGATTAAGTGCTTATTGTATGCCAAGCACTGTACTAATTACTGGGGTAGATATGAGGTATTCAGGTTGGACCCAATCTCTGTCCCAACTAGAGTTCACACTCTAAGTAGGAGGGAGAACAGGTATTGAATTCCTATTCTACAGATGAGGAAACTCAGGCATAGAGAAGTTAAGCGTCTTTCCCAGGGTCACATAGGAAGCAAGTGGCGGAACTGGGATTAGAGCCCAGATCCTCTAAGTCCCAGGCCTGGGCTCCTTAGGCCATGTGGCTTCTCCAACTTTCACCCTGCACCCTCACCTGTTCATGACTAACAATTGTTAGTCATGTTAGAGAATTGTTAGAGAAACAGCATGGCTCAGTGGAAAGAGCATGGGCTTTGGAGTCAGAGATCATGGGTTCGAATCCCGGCTCGGCCACTTGTCAGCTGTGTGACTTTGGGCAAGTCACTTCTCTGTGCCTCAGTTACCTCATCTGTAAAATGAGGATTAAGACTGAGCCCCATGTGGGACAACCTGATTCCCCTGTGTCTACCCCAGCGCTTAGAACAGTGCTCGGCACATAGTAAGCGCTTAACAAATACCAACATTATTAATTGTCTTTCTTTCCTAGAATCCCCCTGGCTTGCCCAGCATCGCCGTCACCTGGGCAGTGTGCTGCCTGCGTGGAAGCAAGCTGGCCATAGACTGGCACAATTATGGCTACACCATCCTGGGCTTGACGCATGGACCCAGACACCCCATCGTCCAGCTGGCCATGTGGTACGAGCTGCTGCGTGCACACCTCAGGGGCAGGAAGCAGCCAGAGAGAGTTGCCAAACTGGTCCCTGAAGACGCTGCAGGCCAGGGATCACTAGAGAAGGTTAAGTGAGTGAACCTGGCCAAGAGAACCAGCTTGGCTGTCTCCTGGAGTCGAAGCTTTGCTGTCTAGTCTCTTAATGGTCGGGGAGACAAAATAGTCGGGAGAGAGAGGAGAGCGCCTTTCTTGGGCTACAGAAGGTCTTTAGGCAGGGCTCACTCTTACACTACATGATCAGAGCAGAGGTTCTTCTGGGATCTAGAGTCTGGTTATAGCCCTGGTGAGGTAAGAGACTTGAAGTGGATAGCTCCAGCAGCACACCCAGTTAAGGTCCAAATGGCCTGATCTGCCAAGCAGCAGTATTTATCGAGTGCTTACTATGTGCAGAGCACTGTACTAGGCACTTGGAAGAGTACAGTAGAACAGAGTCTGACGTTTTTGTTGAGACCGTTAGCTCCTCCTTCTAAGCTGAAGCTCCTTATGGGCAGGGAAAATGTTTACCAATCCTAATATATTATACTCTCCCAAGAGCTTAGTACAGAGCTCTGCCTCCATTAAGCCCTCAATAAATAACAGGATTGATTGATGGATTGATCTCTCCCAGGTACGAAAAACTGTTTGGGCGTTTGTCAGACCTGAACTTATGTGTGACCAATGCGATGAGGGAAGACCTGGCGAGGAGCTGCAACATCAGGTATGTCCGGTGGTAAGGGAGGTCTGGGGGATCGGTACCCCGTAGTTGGCTTTTTCGAACGTGCAATCAGTTTGGTCAGCTGTGTTGGGGAGAGGTTTGCTAGTAATACCTATGGGGAGAGTTTGGTCTTCCCCACATTCTATTGCTTCCAGTTGTGCCTTCGTTGTCATCAACGAACAATGTTGGGCACCCGCTCTGGGCAACGTAAAGCCTTAGGTAGCCCAGGCCTGGCTAATCCGGCAGCAAGGGATGACTGTCGTTGGATCTGGCAAGGTCTGACTGGTTTCAGATAGTGTCCTGAAATGTGGAGGTGTTATTATCAATTGTCAGTAGTAAATCTGTTTATAGCTGTCCATAGCCATGTACTAAGTGCTTGGGGAACCTACTGAGGAGTAAAAATTGTAGTCTAGTCCCAAGTTGCTTAGTGAACCCCATTTGGAGAATTCAGGTTGGGGGTGCCCCTCCCAGTGTGCAGGCAATATATTTTAAACTTCGATGACCAAGTTTAGCTTCCCACTGGCCCGGCTGTCCACGTGCGCAGGCCTGGTGGTAATGCAGAAGTGAGGCAGGCTTAGCCAGGATGGTCTGGACTCACCTCTGGTCTGGTGCTCCAACAGTGTGGCCTAGTGGATGGAGCATGGGCTGCCACTTGAATGCTGTGTGACCTTGGGCAAGTCACTTCACTTCTCTGTGCCTCAGTTACCTCATCTGTAAAATGGGGATGAAAACTGTGAGCCCCATGTGTCCAACATGATTAGCTTGTAGCTACCCTAGCACTTAGTACAGAGCATGGCACATAGTAAGCATTTAACAAATACCATAAGAAGAAGAAGTTACTGGGGTCTGAACCCTGGATTTCACTGAACTCTGGTTGGGATGGGATGGAATAGTATAATGTTTTAGCCTAAATTGCCTTGTCGAGCTTCTCTAAGAAATTTCAGCCTCTCTCCCTGCTCTGAGGAGGGAAAAGGGAGTGAGAGAGTCCCCATTGCCCTCATCGTCTCCCTGCCCCGTCTCCTGCCTCACTGTCAATCAACCAATGGTATTTATTGAACGTCTACTATGTGCAGAGTACTGTATTGAGCATTTGGGAGAATACAATACAACAGAGTTGATAGGGATGATGATTTCCCCAAGGAGCGTACAGTGTACAAAGGGAGACAGACATTAAAATAAATGATGATTTGTGGAAATAGAGCATAAGGACACCCACACATGTGCTGTGGGGCTGGGATGAGTTTCAAAATGCTTAAGGGGTACACAGCCAAGTACACAGTCAATGCAGAGGGGAGGGTGGATAGGGGAAAATGGCTTAGGGAAGACCTCTTGGAAGAGATGTGATTTTAGGAGGACTTTAAAGGTGGGAAGAGTGGTCTGCTAATATCAATTGATGGTACTTGTTGAGTACTTACTGAGTGCAGAACACCATACTAAGTGCTTGGGGAGTACAATACAAAAGAGTTGGTGGGTCTAGAGTTGGTGGGTTGATTGGTTGGTGGGTAGAGTTGGTAGGTCCTTGCCCAAAAGGAGTTCATTCAATAGTATTTATTGAGCCCTTACTATGTGCAGAGCACTCTACTAAGCACTTGGAATGTACCAAGTCAGCAACAGATAGAGTCTTTGCCATTTGATGGGCTTACAGTCTAATCGGGGGAGACAGACAGACAAGAACAATGGCAATAAAGGGGAAGAACATCTCATTAAAATAATGGCAAATAAATAGAATCAGGGTGATGTACATCTCATTAAACAAAATAAATAGGGTGATGAAGATATATACAGTTGAGCGGACGAGTACAGTGCTTAGGGGATGGGACAGGAGAGGGGGAGGAGCAGAGGCAGGGGGGAGAAGAGGGTTTAGCTGCAGAGAGGTGAGGGGGGCTAGAGGGAGCAGAGGGAAAAGGGGGGAGCTTAGTCTGGGAAGGCCTCTTGGAGGAGATGAGCTTTCAGTAGGGATTTGAAGAGGGGAAGAGAATTAGTTTGGCGGAGGTGAGGAGGGAGGGCATTCCAGGACGGGGCCAGGGGTCGACAGCGGGATAGGCGAGAATAGGGGATGTTGAGGAGGTGGGCGGCAGAGGAGCGATGCCTGAGGGGTGGGCAGTAGAAAGAGAGAAGGGAGGAGAAGTAGGAGGGAGCAAGGTGATGGGGAGCCTTGAAGCCTAGAGTGAGAAGTTTTTGTTTCGTGTGGAGGTTGATAGGCAACCACTGGAGGTTTTTAATAAGGGGAGTGACATGCCCAGAGTGTTTCTGCAGGAAGGTGAGCCGGGCAGTGGAGTGAAGAATAGACTGGAGCAGGGTGAGAGAGGAGGAAGGGAGATCAGAGAGCAGGCTGACATAGTAATCTAGCCGGGATATTATGAGAGCCTGTAGCAGTAAGATAGTCGTTTGGGTGGAGAGGAAAGGGCGGATCTTGGCGATATTATAAAGGTGAGACCGGCAGGTTTTGGTGACGGATCAGATGTGTGGGGTGAACGAGAGAGCCGAGTCAAAGATGACACCGAGGTTGCGGGCCCGAGAGACGGGAAGGATGGTCGTATCATTCACAGTGATAGGGAAGTCAGGAAGAGGACAGGGCTTGGGAGGGAAGATGAGGAGCTCAGTTTTGGTCATGTTGAGTTTTAGGTGGCGGGCAGACATCCAGGTGGAGACGTCCTGGAGGTAGGAGGAGATGCGAGCCTGAAGGGAGGGGGAGAGGACAGAGGCAGAGATGTAGATCTGTGTGTCATCTGCATAGAGATGATAGTTGAAGCCGTGAGAGAGAATGAGTTCACCGAGGGAGGTAGTATATATGGAGAACAGAAGAGGGCCAAGAACTGACCCTTGAGGATCTCCAACAGTTAGAGGATGGGAGGGGGAGGAGGAGTCCGCGAAGGAGACCGAGAATGACTGGCCAGAGGGATAAGAGGAGAACCAGGAGAGGACAGAGTCCGTGAAGCCAAGGTGAGATAAAGTGTGGAGGAGAAGGGGATGGTCGACAGTGTCAAAGGCAGCTGAGAGATCAAGGAGGATTAGAATGGAGTAGGAGCCATTGGATTTGGCAAGAAGGAGGTCATGGGTGACCTTAGCGAGAGCAGTTTCGGTAGATTGGAGGGGTCCAGGAGAGAATGGGAGTTAGGGAATTCTAGAATGAGTCGTCTAGCTCGTTCTAGGATTTTGGAAAGGAAGGGTAGTAGGGAGATAGGGCGATAACTGGAAGGGTAAGTGGGGTCGAGAGAGGGTTTTTTTAGGATGGGGTTACATGGGCATGTTTGAAGGCAGAGGGGAAAGAGCCATTGGAGAGTGAGTGGTTAAAGATAGAAGTTAAGGAGGGGAGGCGGGCAGAGGCGATGGTTTTTATAAGGCGAGCGGGAATGGGGTCCGAGGAACAGGTGGAGAGGGAGGCATTTGCGAGGAGGGAGGAGATCTCCTCTGAGGATACTGCAGGGAAGGATGGGAAAGTAGGGGAGAGGTTGGGGGGGGAGGCAAGAGGGTGAGGGGTGACTTTGGGGAGCTCAGACCTGATTGTGTTGATTTTTGTGATGAAGTAGGTGGCCAGATCATTGGGGGTGAGAGATGGGGGAGGGGGAGGAACAGGGGGCCTAAGAAGAGAATTAAAGGTCTGGAACAATTGGCGGGGGTGATGGGCATGGGTGTCGATGAGGCAGGAGAAGAAGTTTTGCCTGGCGGAGGAGAGGGCAGAGTTAAGGCAGGAAAGGATAAATTTGAAGTGTGTGAGGTTGGCCTGGTGCTTGGACTTTCGCCAGCAGCGCTCAGCAGCTCGAGCATAGGGGCGTAGGAGGCGGACAGAGGAGGTGATCCAGGGCTGTGGGTTAGTGGAGCGAGAGCAGCGGAGGGAAAGGGGGGCGAGAGAGTTGAAATGAGTAGAGAAGGTGGAGTTGAGAGCGGAGACCTGATTATCGAGAATGGGAAGAGAGGACCGGGGGCAAGGTGGGGAGAGCTGCTTTTGGAGAGATGGATGGGATCAAGAGAGCGGAGGGCTCTGTGGGGGAGTAGCAAAGATTTGCAGGGGGAGGGAGTGTGAGAGATGAGGCAGGTGAGAAGGTTATGGTCAGAGAGAGGGATTTCAGAGTTGGTGAGGGAGGAGATAGTGCAGCGGTAGGAGATGACGAGATCGAGGGTGTGACCGAGTTGGTGAGTGGGCGCGGTACGGTGGAGCAGGAGGTTGGCAGAGTTGAGGAGGGATAGCAGGTGGGCGGCAGAGGTGTCATCGGGTACATCCATGTGGTTGTTGAAGTCTCCAAGGATCAGAGTGGGCAGAGAGAAGGAGAGAATGAAGGTGAGAAAGGGGTCAAGGTGGTTGAAGAAGTCAGAGGTGGGACCAGGGCGGTAGATGAGAGCAACAAGTATCTGGAGGGGGTGGTAGAGGCGAATGATATGGGCTTCGAAGGAGGGGAAGGAGAGGGAGGGGGGAGGAGGGATAGTGCGGAAGTGGCAACGGGGTGAGAGGAGGAAGCCGACGCCTCCTCCCCTTCTGGTGAGTCTGGGGGAGTGGGAGGAGAGCCCGCCGCTGGAGAGAGCAGCGGCGGAGACCGTGTCTTTGGGAGTGAGCCAAGTTTCCGAAGGAGCGAGGAGGAGGAGAGAGCGGGAAAGGAAAAGGTCATGGATGAAAGGTAGTTTACCTGTAATGGAGTGGGGGTTCCAGAGGCCACACTTGAAAGTAGCTATGGGTGCAAGGGGGGAGAGCGGGGGGAGGGGAAGGTTTGGATGGGAACGAGGTGGTGGGGCCCTGGATGGGGAGAGGGTGAGGAGGGGTGGCCATGGGACAGGAGGACTGGGATAGGGCGTGGGTGGGTAAGAGGGAATGGGGGAGGGTGTGAGGAGGGGGTTTGGTGCAGGGGAGAGTAGGGGGAGGGGGAAGAGGGGTGGCGCTGGTAAAGTGGGGTTCTAGGGCAGGGGAGAGGAGGCGGGGAGGAGGCAGAGTAGAGAGCGGGAAAGAGCTCGGCGAGAGAGGGGAAGGGGAAGGGGAGGATTGGAAGGGGCAGGAGGTGGGGCGGTGGAGGGATATGGTGAGGCCAGAGAGGTGTGTGGTAGCATTGACAACAATAAACAATAAGCGAAATTGGTAATATAGTAACATGATACAGTATGATACAATAAAATAGTGTTAATAAGCGGGCGATGACCAGGGTCGGGGGTCGGCTTGCCTAAAGGTCGACCTGATCAAACTCAAAGTCAAAAGGCCAGCGGCCAGGAGAGTCCCGGAGCTCATGACCAAATGTCTCTGAGGTGGCAGCGGGGGCCCTAAGGTTGTCCGGGGTGGGTTGCGGGCATAGGTGGCGGCTAAGGTAAGGTAACATGGTGAGAACAAGGACATCGTCGCCTGGGGTGGGGGAGAACAATCACCTCACGGGCGAAGGGGGGTGAGGGCTTACCAAAATGGCCGCTTCAAGCGGAGTGGGGTCGGGGGGGCAGTTGGGGAGCACAACGTCCCCGGGCCCGAGCAGGGAGACACAATGTCCCCAGGGCCGAGCAGGGGGACAGAATGGGAACTGGTGGCTGGGGGTGTGTGGGGGCGGGGAGGGGCGGGAGGGGAAGATCCTTAGTGTCGGAGTCCTTGAGTGGGAGTGCGGAGGTCCAGGTTGCGAAAGGATGAGGCGGGTGCGGGCTCGGGCGGTCCAGGGCACAGCTCCCCGGGGGAGGCGGTGGCGGCGCGGATCAGTTGGCGAGCGGCAGGCGAAGGGCTTGTCAGGAATAGGGGCCAGGCGATCCAAGACTCCGCCCAAGGTGAGCAGAGATGCCGAGCCCACGTGGTAATGGCTCCAAGGGTCCGGGCGGTCACAAGGCTCAGCTCCCAGGAGAGGCGGTCCCGGCGTGGATGGGTTGGTGATCGGCGGCCAACAAGCTGCCAAAGAGCTAGCCGGGAAAGGGGGCTGGGCGGTCCAAGGATCCACTGCAAGGAAGTAGAGCTCCCGAGTCCATGTGGTGGTTGATTCAGTCGAGGGGGCGACAGGCATTAAAATAAATTACAGATCTGTATGTAAGTGCTATTAGGCGAATATCAAGTGCTTAAAGGTTACAGACCCAAATGTGAGGGTAATTCAGAAGGGAGAGGAAATAGGGGAAATGAGGGTTTAGTTGGGGAAAGCCTCTTGGAGGAGATGTGATTTTAATAAGCCTTTGAAGATGGCGAGAGTGGTGGTCTGCCGGTTATGAAGTTCCAGGCCAGAGGGAGGATCTGGGCAAAGGGTTGGCAGCGAGATAGATGAGAATGAGTTAAGGACAGTAGGTTGGTGTTAGAGGAGTGAAGTGGGTTGCAGTAGGAATCAGTGAGATAAGAGAAACAGGCTGATTGAGTGCTTTAAAACCAGAGATAAAGAATTTCTGTTGTGTGAGGAGGTGGATGGGCAACCACTGGAGGTTCTTGAACAATGGGAAAACATGGACTAAACTTTTTTTAGGAAAATGAACTGGGCAGCAGAGTGAACTTTGGGCAGGAGTGAGGAGAGACAGGAAGCAGAGAGGTAATCAAGGACGTCAGTGCAGTAGTGAAAATGGAATATAAATGCTTGGATCAGTGTACTAGCAGTTTGGAGGGAGAGGAAAGGGCATGACATTGTGAAGGTTTTTATGACATTGAATATGTGAGTTGGATGAAAGAGATGAGGTGGGTAATGCCAAGGTTATGGGCATGTGAGTCAGAAGGGGGAGGTCCTCTCTACAGTGATAGAAAAGTCAGTCAGAGGCAGGGTTTGGGTGGGAAGGTGAACTCTGTTTTGGACATTTTAAGTTTGAGGTGTCAGTGAGACATCCAGGTAGAGGTTTCCTGAAGGCAGAAGGAAACACGAGACTGTGGAGAAGGAGAAAAGTCAGGGCTGGAAAGGTAGCATCATAGTTGAAGCCGTTGGAGAAAATGAGTTCACAGGGGAGTGGGTGAAGATGGAGAATAGAAAGAGACCCAGAACTGAAGTTTTGAGGGACTCTCACATTTAGGGGCCAGGAGGCAGAGGAGAAACCTGTGAAAGAGACTGAGAATGAACAGCCCGAGTGTTAGGAGGGGAACCTGGAGAGGGCAGTTTTAGTGAAGCCAAGGCTGGATAAAATTTCTATGAGAAGGAGATGGTCCACAATGTCAAAAGCAACTGAAAGTTTGAGGAGGATTAGGATGGAGTTGAGGCCATTGGATTTGGCAAGAAAGTTGACCTTGGTGACCTTAGGCAATTTCTGTGAAGTGTGGGGGCCAGAAGCCAGATTGGGGTGGGACAGAGAGAATTGGACAAGTGGAAATGGAGGTAGCAGGCATCGTCAACTCATTCCAGGAGTTGGATAGGAATAGTCGGGGGGAGATGGGTGGTGGAGGGATGGAGGGAGCGGTGGGGTCAAGATGTGTCTGATATGT
The DNA here is from genome assembly GCF_004115215.2 of Ornithorhynchus anatinus. NCBI lineage: Eukaryota > Metazoa > Chordata > Mammalia > Monotremata > Ornithorhynchidae > Ornithorhynchus > Ornithorhynchus anatinus. The sequence continues at coordinate 60,813,909 of NC_041729.1, read as the reverse complement.
TGTGCTCTCCCAAGTGCTTAGTACAGTGACTTGTGTACAGTAAGTGCTCATAAATATGATTGATTGATGGGTTTTTGTTGAATGGGGGATATTTGGGTATGTTTGAAAGCAGTGGGAAAGAAGCAACTGGAAAGTGAACAGTTGAGATGGTGGTCAGGGAGGGAAGAAGAGACAGGACAAGTATTTTGATGAGATGTGAAGAGATGGGGTCAGAGGTACAGGTAGGCAGAGTAGATTTTGAGAGGAGGGCAGGCGATTTTGCCTCTTGAGGTACCCTGGGAAAGATGGGAGAGTCAAAGAAGGGGCAGGAGGAGGGAGGGATTGGAGAGGAGCAGGGGATGTTTTAGGGATACAAAGTGGGAGGGAATTCCTAGTTAGGGGAAAGCATGGGCAAAGGATTAATGGCGAGACACCTGAGATTGAGGTACAGTGAATAGATTGGTGTGAGTGAAGTGTGCGGGTTGGATTCTAATAAGACAGTGAGGTAAGGTAGGCGGGGGAGAGCTGATTGCCATTAAGCCAATGGTTAGAAGTTTCAGTTTGATGCAGCGTTGCAACCACTGGAGATTCTTAAGGAGTGGAGAAATGTGAACTGAATTTTTTTTAGAAAAATGATCTGGGCAGGAGAGAAATATTGACAGGAGTGGGGAGAGGCATGAAACTGGGAGATCAACCACGTAGGTCAGCTGCAAGATGACAGGAAGCTGGGAGGCCAGCTGGCAAGGTCGTTACGAGCAGGGGTTGGGGGGTTTGAGGGAGGAAAGTCTTAAATGGCTTTAGCAGGCACTGCTCATGGGAGTAGATATGGATGGAGAATATTGCTGTTGGGCAGAGATAGCAGAATTAAAATGGGTGAGGATGAACTTGAGATAGATGAAGTCTGCCTGGCCTCACTTTGTCCACATCTGTGCTCAAGCTGCGGAGCGCTGCTAGTGGAAATCCTCAGCTTGAGCACAGATGTGGAGGAAGCATTCTGTAGAGGTGTCCCGGGGCTGAGAGTGGGTGGGAATGAGATTGGTGGAGGGTCAGGGGAGCATTCCATTCAGTGGAATGGGTGGATGTGGATGTCAAGAGAAGGTAGGTTGGGTATGGAGACTAATTGGAAAAGAAAGTTGGAGGTGGTCAAAAGATTGGAGGGAACAGGACAGATTTGCGGGGAGTGGGTATGTGGGAGAAAAGACGGGGGGAGGTTCATTCAATCGTATTTATTGAGCACTCACTATGTGCACAGCACTGTACTAAGTGCTTGGAATGTACAATTCAGCCACAGAGACAATCCCTGCCCAATGACGGGCTCACAGTCTAAACGGGGGAGACAGCAAAGCAAAACAGAACAAAACAAAAACAAGGCAACATCATCAAGGTAAACAGAATCTAGGAGATATACACCTTATTAACAAAATAAATAGGGTAATAAATAATATATACAAATGAGCACAGTGCTGAGGGGAAGGGGGAAGAATAGAGGGTGGGAGGGAGGAGGGGGAGCAGAGGGAAAGGGGGGGCTCAGTCTGGGAAGGCCTCCTGGAGGAGGTGAGCTCTCAGTAGGGCTTTGAAGAGGGGAAGAGAGTTTGGCGGATATGAAGAGGGAGAGCATTCCAGGATAGCAGTAGGATGACCAGGGGTTGATGTCGGGATAGGCGGGATCTGGGGACCATGAGGAGGTGAGCGGCAGAGGAGCGGAGTGTACGGGGTAGGCAGTAGAAGAGAGAAGGGAGATGAGGTAGGAGGGGGCAAGGTAATGGAGAGCTTTGAAGCCCAGAGTGAGAAGTTCTTCTTTCGTGCCGAGGTTGATAGGCAACCACTGGAGGTTTTTGAGGAGGGAAGTGACATGCCCAGACCATTTCTGTAGGAAGATGATCTGGGAAACAGAATGAAGAATAGACTGGCATGGGGAGAGACAGGAGGAAGGGAGATCAGAGAGGAGGTTGACACAATAATCCAGTCAGGATATTATGAGAGATTGTACCAGCATGATAGCAGTTTGGATGGAGAGGAAAGGGCGGATCTTAGCGATATTGTAAAGGTGAGACCGGCAGGTGTTGGTGACGGATTGGATGTGTGGGGTGAAGGAGAGAGCAGAGTCAAGGATGACACCAAGGTTGCAGGCCTGTGAGACAGGAAGGATGGTCGTGCCGTCCACAGTGACGAGGAAGTCAGGGAGAGGACAGGGTTTGGGCGGGAAGATAAGGAGCTCAGTTTTAGACATGTTTAGACAGGTTGTGGTCCGACAGTGGAATTTCAGAGTTGGTGAGGGTGGAGATTGTACAGTGACTAGAGATGATCTCCCTCTCCTTCTCTCCCCGCAAACTGTTCTAACTCTATTAAACTGTATTCTCCCAACCGCATAGTCCAGTGTTCTGTACACAATAAATGCTTAATAAATATGATTGATTGGATTGTTTGAAATCTGTGGCTGATGAGCCTCCTCCTTTCTGTTATTGCAGGGCGGTGACAGTTTATGACAGGCCAGCCTCTTTCTTTAAGGAGACACCCCTGGAATTACAGCATGAGCTCTACATGAAACTGGGCCTCACTCACGCCCCGTTCAGAGCACGGTGTGTCTCCCGGGTCCCGGATCCCAAGTTCAGTCTCTCCCTCTGGGGCTGCTGGGTGTGCCCGGCTCCTGGGTCCCTTTTACCTAGAGGAAGAATCTCTCTCTACCCCGTGACCTCCCCTGACCGTTCTGCCCCCTTCAGCCTCAACATGGGATCCATCTCTTCTGGGCAGGAAAGTTGCTGGACCAAGAGTCAGGAGACCCTCGTCCCTGTTCCCTCATCCCAATCTCTCTGAGTTTGGAAGTCTTCATGCATGCTCCTTTTAGGGGGTTGGAGGGTAAATGAGATTGGAGGAGCTCTGGGGAGGGAATCAACTTGGTGGTGGTTTTCTGGATATTCACTTGCTTGGGGCTGCTGGGATAGTTGGGGCAGTCATATTTGATAGGGGCTGGGTAGGGCTACTTCCTAGAGAGGTGCCGAGGTAAAGAGCAGGAACAGCATCCTGTGCACCCTCCTCTGGTCTCCACAGATGCTGAGGAGCCAAGTGGGCCCCAAGCCCGGGGAGACCATCCGACCTGTCGGCGGGGCCCCAAATTTGCCAGTGTGGGCTGGTTAGCTTCTCCCCGACATTGTCTCCCAAGAATGAGGATGATGGAGCAGGTTCTCTCAGTGGTCCCCTAGGTTGTTCCTGCCAGGTGACCCTCTGGTCAGCCCAGGGCCCACGAGGTCAAGCCTACCTGGTGTTCACGGTGCCCATGTCCCTACCTATGCAGCGGGGCGCCCCTGGAGCCAGCCATCCAGAGATCTGCCTTCACCGAGCGAGACACCCGCAGTGGGAGCGTGAGCCACCTGGAGGGGCGGCCGGCCCTGTTGGTCAGCAGCACGAGCTGGACAGGTCTCAAGATCCCTCCCAGTTGGGTGCTATGGGAGCAGGGCAGGGTCCTGGAGAGGCTGGACGGATGGATGGACGGTCGAGGGTTCATTTCTGCTGCTTTCTGAGCTTTCCTTAGAGCACATTTGTAGCAGAAGGGTCAGTGGGGCATCAGGGAGCGTCCAGTCTCTTCCTGGCCACTGGGCTGGGGGGTGAGAGGAAGGTGACTGAAATGTACGGGGGGAGGCGGGGCCGTGGGGACATAAATGAGTCATGCTGGGTTTCTTCTTTCAGAGGATGAAGATTTTTCCATCCTCCTCAAAGCACTGGAAAGTAAGTGACCTGCATTGGTTAGTGATGTCCTGGTTACCAGAGATGAAGGAGAGGGATAGGGAGGGAGAGGAAGGCAGTGTTGGAGAGAGACCCCTGCCTACTTGTTCACTCTTGTTTTCTTGGATGGGTATAATGCAGCCTTCTGTGTTCCTGGACAGGATGGGGTGTGTGTGGGTGTGGGGTGTGTGTGTGTGTTTTTTCTTTAATGGTATTTGGTAGGCAAGTGGTGGAGGAAGGATTAAAAATAATATAAAAAATAAATAAATGTTGGTATGTGTTAAGAGCTTACTATGTGCAGAGCACTGTTCTAAGCACTGGGGTAGATACAGGGTAATCAGGTGAGGCTCACAGTTAATCCCCATTTTACAGATGAGGTAACTGAGGCACAGAGAAGTTGTAACTTTGGCACGGAGAAGTTGTGACTTGCCCACAGTCACACAGCTGACAAGTGGCAGAGCTGGGATTAGAACCCAGGTTCCAGGTCCATGCTCTTTCCCTTAGGCCAGCCTGCTTCAGCCCCCTAACCTGGATGAGTTTAATGCTCAAGAGGTTCATTCATTCATTCAATTGTATTTATTGAGTGCTTACTGTGTACAGAGCACTGTGCTAAGCGCTTGGAAAGTACAATTCAGCAACAGATAGAGACAGTCCCTACCCAACCACAGGCTCACAGTTTAGAAGGGGGAGACAGACAACAAAACAAGTAGACAGGCATCAATAACATCAAAATAGATAAATAGAATCATAGATATATACACATCATTAATAAAATAGAGTAATGAATATGTACAAACATATACAAGTGCTGTGGGGAGGGGAGGGGTAGAGCAGAGGGAGAGAGTAGGGGCGATGAGGGGAGGAGGAGCAGAGGGAAAGGGAAGGCTCAATCTGTGAAGGCCTCCTAGAGGAGGGGAGCTCTCAGTAGGGTTTTGAAGAGGGGAAGAGAGTTAGTTTGGCGGATGTGAGGAGGGAGGTCATTCCAGGTCAGCGGTAGGACGTGGGCCAGGGGTCAACGGTGGAATAGGTGAGAATGAGGCACAGTGAGGAGGTTAGCGACAGGAGCGGAGTGAGCGAGGTGTGCTGTAGAAGGAGAGAAGGGAGGTGAGATAGGAGGGGGCAAGGTGATGGAGAGCTTTGAAGCCAATAGTGTGGAATTTTTGCTTCATGCAAAGGTTGAAAAGCAACCACTGGAGGTTTTTGAGGAGGGGAGTGATGTGCCCAGAGCGTTTCTGTAGAAAGATAATCCGGGCAGCAGAGTGAAGTATAGACTGAAGCGGGGAGAGACAAGAGGTTGGGAGATCAGAAAGGATGCTGATGCAGTAATCCAGTTGTGTTATAATGAGAGACTGTAGTAGTGTGGTTGCAGTTTGGACAGAGAGGAAAGGGCAGATCTTGGCGATGTTATGAAGGTGAGGCTGGCAGGTTTTGGTGCCGGATTGGATGTGTGGGGTGAATGAGAGTGAAGGACGACACCAAGGTTGCGGGCTTGTGAGATGGGAAGGATGGTAGTGCCATCCACAGTGACGGGGAAGTCAGGGAGAGGATAGAGTTTGGGAGGGAAGATAAGGAGCTCAGTCTTGGACGTGTTGAATTTTAGGTCAAGCTGCTTCTGGGCTCTGGTCCTCCCACTCTCTAGCATTGAAGCAATAAACTAAAAACCCTGGTTTTGCTTTCTTTTGATTCTGCTAAGCTTTGAGGGCTGGGGTGGGGATGTCAGATAAGAGCTGGCCATGATGCCTTTTCTGGAAGGGACAGCCATTTTTATTCTCCTGTTGCCGGGTTGATTTCCTCAGCTAGGCTGTCTCACCTGTTCTCTCTACATCTTCCTGGGCCTCCCAGTGTGTTTCTCTCCCGGGAAGTATTTTTTTCCTCACCCCTACCTTCACAGCCCCCAAGGCATGGATAGTTTTTGCTTCCCATCTGAATCCCTGAGCTCCCAGTCATACTGGAGGTGGAACAGAGATAAGGGAGGAAGGCAGGCAGGAAGAGCTGGGTCCCAGAGATTTTTCTCCCCTCCTGGCCTCTTCTCCTCCGTCTTTCTCACGGGCAGTTTGTAACTCAGTTTCTTGCTTGGCTTGCAGGATTTGATCAGTTGAGCAGTGAAGGAGTGAGCCTCCCATCTCTGGTGTGTGTGATAACAGGTACAACATGCTTCCAGTCTTTCTGGGGAGGTGATGGGTCAGGAGACAGGTCTGGGTGCCCAGAGGAAAGGCAGGGACGGAACTCTGCACCGTCAGTGTGGGTGCTGCTGAGAGATGCCGGCCTTGGGGTTGAGTGGGTAGCCATTTCCCGAAGGCCTGCCTTGTCCCATGGAATATGACCAGCTTGCCCGGCGGACTGATCTGGGGCAGGTCCCCTTTCTGGTGGATTGCTGGTCTGGACGCTAAAGGAGTGAGCCCTCACATTGTTACGAGGGCTTACTGGGCTGCTCTTTACTGTCTGCCACTGTTGGTGAATATTTGACATTTCTACAAGATGATAATTGTAATAAGTATGGTGTTAAGTGCTTAAATCTGTGCCAAGCTTCGTACTAAGCATTGAGGCAGATTACAAAATAATGAGATTGAGGACAATCTTTGTCCAAACATGAGACAGTTTAAAATTTTAGCTTTGTATCCCAGCTAGGCAGGAAGAAAATACATGATAGCTTTTATTCTGGGTTGCAGGGGGGTGAGGGGAGGAGGGAGAGGTGTGTATGTGTTGGATCTGAAACTCCAGCGGGACACTACGGAGGTTATGGGAACCACGAGAGAGTTGTAGGGTTTAGGGGCCTTGGCTGTGGATTGGAGAATAAAGTTTTAGAACTGTGGGAACCAGGTTGTCCTCCCCTGCATTGAAGACAGAGGAACTAAGAGGTCTGGTTTTATGATTTGGTGATCTAGTAAAAATGGTGGCATTTAAGTGCTTGTTAAGTGCCAAACACTATTCTGAGTTTTGGGGTGGATACAATAGAATTGAAGCGGTGTAGCGTAGTGGATAGAGCACAGCCCTGGGAGTGGGACCTGGGTTCTAATCCCGGCTCCACCCCTTGTCTGCTGTGTGACCTTGGGCCAGTTGGTTAATTTTTTTGTGCCTCCGTTATCTCACCTGTAAAATGGGAATTAAGATTTTAAAATGGTATTTATTATTATTATTATTATTAATTATTATTATGGTATTTGTTGAGTGCTTACTATGTGCCAAGCTCTGTTTTAAGCGCTGGGGTAGATACAAGGTAATGAGGTTGTTCCTTGTGGGGCTTACAGTCTTAATCCCCATTTTACAGATGAGGTAACTGAGGTAAGTGAAGTGACTTGCCCAAGGTCACACAGCACACAAGTGGCAGAGGTGGCATTAAGCGCTTACTGTGTGCCACACACTGTACTAAGCACTGGGGTGGATACAAACAAATCGGGGTAGAACCAATCCCTGTCCCACATGGGGCTCACAATCTTGATCCCCATTTTACAGATGAGGGAACTGAGGTTCAGTGAAGTGACTTGCCCAAGGCCACACAGCAGACAAGTGACAGAGCTGGGATTAGAACCCATCACCTTCTGACTCTCAGGCCTGGGCTCTAGCCACTATGCCAGTCTGCTTCCCCTAAGATTATGAACCCCCATTTGTGACATGGACTGTGTCCAACCTGATTAGCTTGTGTCTACCCTAGTACTCAGTACAGTGCCTGGCACATAGTAAGTGCATAACAAATACCATTCCAAAAAAAATAAAAATCAGACACTGTCCCTGTCCCACCTAGGCTGGCTCACTGTGTGCAGGAGGGAAAGGAGGTACTTTATGAAGAAGTCTGGGAGGTCTAGGGAGAGAAGAAAAATGTGTTTTGGGTGTGGGAATAGGTTTTATTTTGGGGTGAAGTACCCTTGCATAGTTTTACCTGACACTTACCTAGGGATCTAGTCAGTACCATTTCAGGTTCCTTCTACTGGACCCCCGAGGGACTGGCCTGGAGTGGTCTGTGCCTCGGGCTGGACCTAGGCTGGGGGTGAGGCCGGCCTGCTGGTTTGCTACGTGGGGGCTGCTTGGGTCTTTGCCTTTTGTCAGCGTAATCCAGGAACAGGAACCATCCGTCAGTGAGGGTCACGCTGCCTGTCTGTTTTCCCCTTCTAAGGCAAAGGGCCTCTCAAGGACCATTACAGCCACATCATCAGTCAGCTGAGCCTCAAAAACGTACAGATCTGCATGCCGTGGCTGGAAGCTGAGGATTACCCCCTGCTCCTGGGTAAGCAAGATAACGCCAGCCTTTTAGCATGAAGCAGGAAGTGGATCCACCAGTGATGTTTACTGAGCTCTTACTGTGGGCACAGCACTGTTAGAAATTGGGTGTGACTGAGAGGATGGGCTCCAGGTGTATGGATGGGCTGGGTGGGATCCAAGGCTAAAGGAGAGAAGGAATGATTACGGGTGCTTGTTCTCGCTCCCTGGAAGCCGGCAGCTGGAACTACGGTAGGGAGCCGCTCTTTCTAACTTCCATCCTCTGGGGGGATTTGTCTCTTTTCCTCCTTCAGCTCATCTTTCCTCAGCTTAGGCTGAGGGGCTCATGTTCAGGCCTGGGTGCAGAACAAATAGCTCAGCTCCCCAAGGGCTACACAGGAACTGTGGGCTTGGTGGGACATTTGCTCTTGGCTGATCTGGCAGCCTAGGGGAGACCTGTGTGCCCAACAGTGATATCGGGGATATTTTAGAGCCAAGGCTGGAAAGACTTACCAACTGTCAATCAACCAGAGGTTTTTATTGAGGGCTCACTATGTGCAGAACATTGGACTGAGCACTGTCCTGAGTCTGGGCTGCTTGGGCTACCTGACCTGGGAGGCGTAGTCAGCAAGGCCCCTTGAAGGACCTGTCTTGACAGGCTATGCCGAATCTCATTCTGAGCCATTTCCTCTCCTTTGCAATTGCTAGGATCGGCAGATCTGGGAGTTTGTCTTCACAAATCCTCCAGTGGTTTGGATCTGCCCATGAAAGTGGTGGATATGTTTGGCTGCTGTTTACCTGTCTGCGCCGTGCACTTCCAATGGTAGGAATCGGTAATTTTAGAACACGTGTGTCCATCAGTCAATCAGTGGTATCTACTGAGTGCTTATTTTGTGCAGATCACTGTACTAAGCACTTGGGAGAGTACAGTACAACAGAGTTAACACATTCCCTGCCCACAGTGACTTTACAGTCTAGGTAGGGAGACATCATGAATATAAATACATAATTTATAATATATAATTTAAAGATAGGTACATAAGTGCTGCGGGGTTGAAGTTTGGACAAATATCAAATGCCCAAATGTCACAGATCCAAGGGCATAGACGAAGGGACAGGGAGCCGGGGGAAAGAGGGCTTAATCGGTGAAGTCCTCTTGGAGAAGATGTGACCTTAATAATGCTTTGAAGGTGGGGAGAGTGGTGGTCTGGAATATATATATGAACAGGGAGGGAGTTCCAGATTAATGGGAAAGGGGTGGGCGGCAAGAGAGATGAGATCAGGGCACAGTGAGAAAATTGGCGCTAGAGGAGTGAAGTGTTTTCTCTGGACTGTCGTAAGAGATCAGTGAGGTGAGTTTGAATGGAGCAAGCTGTTTGAGGGCTTTAAAGCCGATGGTAAGGAGTTTCTGTTTGATACAGAAGTGGATGGGCAGCCATTGGAGGTTCTTGAGGTGTGGAGAATCCTGGACTGAACATTTTTGTAGAAAAGTGATCCGGGCCGCAGAATGAAGTCACCCCCCTCCTCAGAAATCTCCAGTGGATGCCTGTCAACCTCTCTATCAAGCACAAACTTTCACTATTGGCTTCAAGGTTCTCCATCACCTTGTCCCCTCCTACCTCACCTCCCTTCTCTCCTTCTACATCCTGGCCCATACACTTGGCTCCTCTGGTGTTAACCTTCTCACTGTTCCTCATTCTCGCTCATCCCGCCGTCGGCCCCTGGCCCACATTCACCTCTGGCCTGGAATGCCCTCCCTCCTCAAATCTGCCAATCACACTTCCCCCCTTCAAAGTCCTTCAGGAGGCCTTCCCAGACTAAGCCCCTCTTTTCCTTAGCTCCCCCTCCCCTCCCCATCTTCCCGACTCACTCCCTTTGCTCTACCACCCCTCCTTGGCTCACAGCACTTGTGTATGTATCTACATATCTATAATTCTATTTATTCATATTAATGTCTACTTGTTTTGATGTGTATATAACTATAATTCTATTTATACTGATGCTATTGATACCTGTTTACTTGTTTTGATGCCCCTGTCTAGACTGTGAGCCCACTGTGGGCAGGGATTGTCTCTCTTTGTTGCTGAGTTGTACTTTCTAAGTGCTTAGTACAGTGCTCTGCACACAGTTAAGCATTCAATAAATAAGATTGAATGAATGGACTGGAGTGGGGAGAGACAGAACAGGAGACAGGGAGGTTAGCGAGGAGGCAGATGCAGTCAGTATTCAAGGCAAATTAGGATAAGTGCTTGGCTCAACATGGTAGCAGTTTGGATGGAGAGGAATGGGCAGATTTTAGGAATGATGTGAATTTAGAACTGACAGAATTTGGTGACAGATTGAATGTGTGGGTGGAATGAGAAAGATGAGTCGAGGACAACGCCAAGATTATGGGTTTATGAGATAGGATAGTGATACTGTCTACGGTGATAGGAAGGATGGGGGAGGACAGAGGTTGGCTGGAAAGATAAGGAGTTCAGTTTTGGATATGTTTAGTTTGAGGTGTTGGGAAATCCAGTTAGAGGTGCCCTGAGGGCAAGAGAAGATGCGAGATTGAAGGGAAAGAGAGAGAGATCAGCATTGGGAATCATCTGCATAGCAATGGTAGTTGATGCCAGGGGAGTGAATGAGTTCTCCAAGGCAATGGATATAGATGGACAATAGAAGGGCACCTAAAACTGAGCCATGAGGAAACACCACTGCCAGAAGGTGGGAGGTAAAGGAGCCTCCAGCAAAAAAAACTGAGAAGAAACAGAGATGGGAGGAGAATCAAGAGAGAACAGTGTCAGAGAAGCCAAGATTGGATAATTTCAAGGAGAAGGCTGCTATGTTGAAGGCAGCTGAGAAGTCTAGGAGGATTAGGTTAGAGTAGAGGCTATCAGATTTGGCAAGTAGGTCACTCGTTATCTTAGAGAGGGCTGTTTCCTTGAAGTGAAGGGGGCAGAAGCCAGATTGGAGGGGGATTAAGGAGAGAATTGGATGACAGGAAATGTTAACAACTCACTCAAGGAGTTTGGAGGGCAAGGCTAGGAGGGAGATGGCATGATAATGGAAGGAGCCTTGGGGTTAACGGATTATTTTTTTAGGACGGGATATGTAAGCATGTTTGAAAACTGTGGAGAAGAAGCCTTTGGAAAGCGAATAGTTGACTAAGGCAGTCAAGGAGGGAAGGAGGGAGGGGGAGTGTGTTTTAAAAGGTATGAAAGGATGGGGTCAGGAGCAAAAGTGGAGGGGGTAGATTTAGAGAGGAGGCGAGAGATCTTACTTTGCGTTACTGCAGGGAATATAGGGAGAGTCGAAGAGGGAGGAGGAGCTGGGGTATTGGAGAGGAGCAGCGGAGATTTTAGGGAGATCACTCCTGATGGTTTCAATTTTGGTAATGAAGTATGTAGCCAGGTCATTAGGGGAAAGGGATGGTGGAAGCAGGGAGACAAGAGGTACAGGAGATTTGAGAAAGGAATTAAATGTCTGAAAGAGCTAGCGGGGCCAATTTGGGAGTAACTTAGGAAGGACAAGAATTGTTACTGGGCAGAGGAGAGGGCCCAATTGAAGCAGATAAGAATTAAGGTGTACAAGGTCAGAGAACTGTCTGGATTTCTGCCAACAGCATTCCTCAGCTCGGGCACGGGAGCGGAGGAAGTGTAATGTGAAGGTGATCCAGGGTTGCATGTTAGCGGTATGTTTTGTGGGTGTATAAAATCAGAGGCATGGGGATTGGGATGCCATAGAGTGGAACCACCAGAAGTTATATCACCTAGGACAAGTGTGCTCAGAAAACCTTTGGGAACAGATAATAAATTTTGCATCAAATACCCAGATGCCTTTCATGTGCTAAGAGCTAAATCCAAAATTCTGGCTGGGCCAGGATCTGCTGCTTTGGGCAGCCAGGGTAATCGGTATGTTGTACGTTCAGGTATGAACAATGCTTCTTTAACACCTAGCTATATGCAGTGGAGAGGGACTTTTTGTCACTTAGAATTAGGTGAGTTTTACCTTGCCACTGTTTCCTGGAAGTGGAGGGACAGAAGAAGAGGCATGAGTTAGTTGTCTTACCAAGCTGGCTCCAGGAGGGTGGCAGCCAGCCTTTCCTCTTAGGTGAGTCCGCCTCTTTCCTTTCGGGTTGCTGTCTTACTTGGCCCTCATTTTTCTTCCTAGCCTACATGAGCTTGTGAAACATGAAGAAAATGGCCTGATCTTTAAGGATTCTGAGGAACTAACAGCTCAGCTAAAGGTAGGGGGGTTTGCAAGCAGACGGGTTCTGTGCGGGCTTCTGTGGAAATCTATAGCCACTTGTCAATCTTCACTCACCGAAAGTGCCCCAAGGGTGGGTGATGTAACCCCCATTTCCCTGTTTGTACTCTAGAGGATATTCTAGTCTTCCCTAGTCTTTCTGTATCCCTTCCTGGGAGCGGGGGAGGAAGTAGAGGGGGTGGGGAGAGAGAAATAGGTCAAGAGCAGTCTGTTTCCTTCATGATCTCTATCTTCAATTTCCCTTGTAGATGCTCTTCTCGGGATATCCTAATCCTGCTGGCAAACTTCACCTGTTTAGGACAAACCTGCGGTTGTCCAAGCAGTTACGCTGGGATGAGAGCTGGGAGCAAACGGTGCTCCCTTTACTTCACGAATTTTGACTGTTTCCTCCCCAGTGCCATTTGTGTGGAGATGAAAAACTGGCACCTGAAGACTCAGTCTGATGCCCGAGCCCCGGAGGGTACCACGCCAAATGGATCTGATCCGAGGACATTGGCTCACCCCCTGGCCGGACTTTGCCCTCAACGACACCTCTGGGCTCCTTGGGAGTTGGAGAAGTGCCCCGAGCACACCCGATCCCAGGGTTGGGGGTGGGAATGGGACTGGGAGGGAAGAGAGAATACCGGTGGTGCCACACGAGCCACCGCTTCTGAAATCAATTCCTCTGGGCAGGTTCTTGGTCAGGAAACCCCAGACTTGAAGCTTGGCCTCTAGGCACATGGGAGACTCAGTCACCAACAGCACTTGTCTTAGGAGTCTGCAGTCACAGGATGTGAGAACTGACCTGTTTTATGTCAATCATTTTGGGGAGTAGGTTATTCATTTTCTGAATAGGATAATGATGATGTTTTGTTTTGTTCTGTTTAGCTTTGCTGCCTGTTTCCCCTTTTCAGACTGTGAGCCCATTATTGGGCAGGGACTGGCTCAATCTGTTGCTGAATTGTATATTCCAAGTTCATTGTGAGCAGGGAACTTGTCTACCAACTTTTGTTGTGTTGTACTCTCCCAAGTGCTTAATGCTCTGGACACAGTAAGTGCTCAGTAAATACTAGGTGATAATGATGATGCTAAAGGGCAAGTTCTGGATAATGTTAAAGAATTCTCCTGTTAGGTCAAATTCCGCGTGGCTCAGTGGAAAGAGCCCGGGCTTAGAGTCTGAAGTAATGGGTTCTAATCCCGGCCCCACCACTTGTCCACTGTGTGACTTTGGGCAAGTCACAATTTCTCAGTGCCTCAGTTCCCTCATCTGTAAAATGGGGATTAAGCCTGTGAGCCTCATGTGGGACAATCTGATTACCTTGTACCTACCCCAGTAGGCACATAGTAAACGCTTAACAAATACCAACATTATTATTATTGTTATTATTATTAAATTTAGCATGTTCACTAACATATTTTAACTGGTCATTTCTAGTTCTGAAGATATATGGGTGGTCAAAGGTCACATGGTCAGTCACTTGTATGTATTGAGAACTTACTGTGTACAGAGCATTGTACTAAGTGCTTGGGAGAGTACAATGCAACAGACACATTCCCCACTCACAGCCAAGCTTACAGTCTGGAAGGGGAGAAATACATTGATATAAATAAATTACAGATGTGTTTGTAAGTATTCACCCAGCGTGGTGCTGGGCACAGAGGAGACATTCAACAGTCTGCTGCTGTGTGGATGGGGTACCACTGCATGTTTGAGGTGTCTTTTTTTCATCAATCCCATTGACCTGCTGGGCTGCTGTGCCCCTCGGCTCTGGCTGATCACAGCAAAAGCTGCACAGGTGCTGGTGGCGGCCCCCTCCCACCACGTTGACCTCAACTAGTCCACTTTGTCACTCAACTTGTTGGGGCCCAATGTACGTTTATGTTGTCTTTTATTTATATATTCATTCGATTGTATTTATTGAGTGTTTACTGTGTGCAAAGTACTATATTAAGCGCTTGGGAGAGTATAGTACAATAACAGACACATTCCCTGCCCACAACTAGCTCACAGTTTAGAGGGGGAGGCAGACATTAATATACATAAATAATAGATATGTACTTGTGTGCTATGGGGATGGGCAGGAGGATAAATGAAGGGAGCAAGGCAGGGCAACGCAGAAGGGAGTGGGAGAAGTGGAGAGGAGGGATTAGGGAAGATTTCTTAGAGGAGATATGCCTTTAATAAGCCTTTGAGGTGGGGGAGAGCTATTATCTGTCTGGTAGGAGGAGGAAGGGCTTTCCAGGCCAGAGGTAGGCTGTGGGTGAGAGGTTGGCAGCAAGATAGACGAGATTGAGGTACATTGAGAAGGTTAGCATTAGAGGAACAAAGTATTTGGGTTACAGCTGGAGCGTAGTGAGGTGAGGTAGGAGGGGGGCAAAGTGATTGAGTGCTTTAAAGCCAGTGGTGAGTTTTTGTTGTGAAAGTTAAGGTAGAGGTGGTAGTTACACCTGTAAGGGTGGATGAGGAGAGGATTATAGACTGGGAATAGAAGAGGATCCCGTACTAAACCTAGAGTCAACTTTAGCAGCGTGGCCCACTGGATAGAGCACGGGTTTAGGAATAAGAAGGACTTGGGTTCTAATTCCAGCTCTGCCCACATGCCTTCTGTATGTCCTTGGACAAGTCATATAATTTCTCTGGCCTTTTCCCTCATCTCTAAAATTGGGATTCAATACCTGTTCTCCTTCATTTCATTTATGAGCCCCAGGTGGGACAGGGACTGAATCTAACCTCTTGTACCTTTCCTAATGCTTAGAATAGGGCTTGACCCAGAGCAAGTACTTAACAAATACCACAACTAATCCCAACAGGAGGCACAAGCACCACACTGTCTGAAGAAGATGTCATCAATTTCATCCTTGTTTTAGGGTCCAGTCCTGGGTAAAGAATCCTTTTGCGTTAACATACCTAGTTGATGGTCTACTCAAATGTAATTTAGTAATATGGAATGCTACACATCAGCCTGCTGAAGACTAACTGCTAACCAAACTCAGTTATTTTGGTTGTTGGTGTAGAAAAATGAAAACATCCATCATTGATTTTTTTTAAAAAAAAACCAACAAAGATATTTAATAGATCCTCTGCATGAGTGGAAATTATGAAGCCACTGAGGGTACCCCATATGTTTGACCTGATCTCTCTTGAATGCAAGAGAACACAAGAGGTAAATGTTCTTTAAAAATTAACTTTTGGGGCTTTGCAGCTTACCCTTCTCAGCTACAAGGAGGCTTTTGAGGGTGATAAAACGGGGGTTGGTAGAAATCCAAGGTTTATAGGACAGAGGAAATTTGTGACCTTCGTCACACTGGATGGAATTCAAAGTGGTTAATTTTTTAAAATGCACCCTACATCCACTCAGTTTTGCCAGACTTGTTTTCACTACACTTCTTGGTTAGAACATGGTGGCAGAACTGGGGGGACATTCTCTGGACAATGTGCAGCTGTCCGCATCCAGCATGGTGTGAGGTGGGAAGTAGTCACATCTGTGGTTGTGTCATCCAACAAGGGGGTGAGTTCTGCAGCTCTCCCCAAGGGCCTGGGGGAAGCGTCACGGATTACTGAAGAGACCATGGCACTGGGAGACTGGAGATCAGTTCCAATCCCAGTTTTGCTGCTGCTCTCCTTGTGACTTTGGGCAAGTCACTTAACCTCACTAAACTCCAGTTTCCTCCTTTGTAAAATGGGATTAAATATTTGCTCGCTCCCCCTCTTAGAATATGACTCTTGTTTGGGTCAGGAATAACAATGGTTTGGCAGATAGGAAATTTATTAAAACACCATAATTATGAGTTTTCCTTAATGTGTGGATTGCCAAGGACAGAATTTCTGGGTGGAAGTATAGTGAAAGTAGTGTAAAAGGCATTTTTACTTTTAAAGTACTCCGGTTACAAGAAATTCAAAGTAACATCACTATTAAATGCAGTATAGTAACAAAGGTTTGTTTTTTTTTAATGGTATTTGTTAAGCTCTTACTATGTGCCAGGCACTAAGTGCTGGGGAAGATACAAAGTTGTCTGGTTGGACATAGTCCTGCCTAGGGCTCCTGGTTTTAATCCCCATTTTACATATGAGGTAACTGAGGGACAGAGAAGTAAAGTGACTCACCCCAGGTCACAAGGCAAGCGGTGGAGCAAGAATCAGAACCCAGGTCTTTCTGACTCCTAGACCCATGCTCTATCCAGCAGGCCACACTGCTGAAGGTGACTCAAGGTTTAGTTCTGGATCTCCTTTTATTCCCAGTCTATAATCCCTCACTACTCAGCCACTCTTATAGGTGCAACTACCGCCTACGCCTCCATCTCACAAGCTCCGAACTTCTCTCCTTCCTGCCAGCTCGTATCTTCTCCTGCCTCCAAAACATCTCTGTGGTGGTCCCACTGGCACCTCAAGCTCAAGATGATCAACCAATCAATTGATGGTAGTTTTTGAGCGCTTACTGGGATCACAGCACTAAACTAAGCTCTTGGGAGAGCACAACAGACAGTTCCCTGCCCACGATGAGGTTACAGTATAGAGGGAGAGACAGACTTTAATATAAATGTTTTATAATACAAAGAATTTATACATTAAAAACTGAACTCATCTGTCCCCTCAGATCTCCTAATCTTTCCATCACTGTTGACACTTCCACTACCCTTCACATCCCTCAATCCTACAACCTTATCCTTGACTCCACTCTCTAAACTCCCCTATTCAGTCACTAAATCCTTCACATGCCCATAATCTTTTCCCCCTTCATTCAAGCTGCCCTCTATGCTGGTCCAAGCCCTTGTCATATCTCAATTGCTGCAACAGCAGCCTCTCTGATTTCCCTGCCTCCTGTTTCCCCTTCCTCTAATCCATACTTTGCTCCCCAGATCATTTTTCTAAAAAAAATACTGTGCACATCTCCCCATTCAGAAACCTTCGATGGTTGTCCATCCGCTTCTACTTCAAATAGAAGCCCCCTCATCGTTGGATTTAAGGCAGTCATTCAGCTCTCTCCTTCCTTCCGATCCTCACTCCTCTCCTGATAATAATAATTATGGTATTTGTTAAGCGCTTACTTTGTGCCAGGCACTGTTCTAAACCCTGGGGTGGATAGAGGCAAATTGGGTTGGATACAATCCCTTGTTCCATGTGGGGCTCAGTCTCCCTATTTTACAGATGAGGTAACTGAGGCATAGGAAGTAACTTGTCCAAGGTCACATAGTAGACAAGTGGCCAGAGCAGGATTAGAATCCATGACCTTCTGACTCCTAGGCCTTGATCTATCCGCTATGCCATACCACTTTGCCTCTACTTCCCTCATACTTTGCTCCTCTAAAATCAGCCTACTCAATGTGCCTTGATCTCATGTCTTGCCATCAACCTCTTGCTCAGATCCTCCTTCCTAATGGAACCATCCCATCCCTTCTCATCCAGCCAACCACTCCTCTCTCATTTTCAAATCTCTTCTGCAGTAAGTCTTCCCTGAATAAATCTCGCATCTCCCCACACTATTACTAGCACTTCTATAGTATCTATCTGTAATTTTATTTATTTGTATTGATGTCTCTCCCTCCCTTTCTAGATGGTTAGTTCACTGTGGACAGGGAATGTCACTGTTTGTTGTTGTATTGTACTTTCCTAAGTTCTTAGTACAGTGATCTGCACACAGTAAGCACTTAATAAATATGAATGAATGAGTGAACTTGAGAACCAGATATTAGTGCCCAGCAAATAATCCAATTTCATGAATCCTAACTTGGCGGTTTGGTGGGATAGATGTTAAGTATCTACGATACTAAACTGTGAGATCGAGACTGTGAGCCCCATGTAAGACATGGACCGCGTCCAAGCTAATTAGCTTGTTATCTACCCTAGTGCTTAGTTTAGTGCCTGGCATATAGTGCTTAACAATTAACAATATCAAGAACAAAAAGTAACTTTTTTTCAACCTTCTGTATCCTCAGCTATGGCATCCAAATTTCAAAAACACTTGCTCCATCAAAAACACATGCCAATGATAATAATGATAATCATTATGCTATAAGTATTGTTTCAGGCACTGTGCTAAGCACTAGGGTAGATATAGGCTAACCCACATTGGGCTCACTGTCAGACACTGAGAGATCAGGTAGTAGTAGTTGTAAAATTCAATCGTATTTATTGAGCGCTTACTGTGTGCAGAGCACTGTACTAAGCGCTTGGGAGAGTACAATACAACACATTGTACTAGTAGTATTGAGAATTTTCTGGCTCCAGTGCTCTGTACTAAACATTTGTGAAGTAGAGAATAAACAGGTGACACATTCCCTGCCCATAAGGAGCTAACTTTTTAATGGAGAAAGATATGAAAAAAGTGTTCACAAATAGCATACTCGAAGTAATTGAAGCAGTGTGACTTAGTAGCAAGAGCACAGGCTTGGAAGTCAGAAGGATTTGGGTTCTAGTTCCACCTCTGCCTCTTGTCTGTTGTGTGACCTTGGGCAAGTCCCTTAACTTCTCTCAGTCACCTCATCTGTAAAATGGGGAATAAGACTGTGAGCCCCATGTGGTACAACCTGATCACCCTGTATCTACCCCAGTGCTTAGAACAGTACTTGGCATGTAGTAGGCGCTTAACAAATACCACAATTATTGGTACTTAATGTACTACTTGTGGGTTTGTACAATTTAGGGTCCTAGGAAGTGAGGAAGGTTTGGTATAGGAAGGGGGATATTAGGAGGTCACTGAAGGTTAGGAGTGGGGAATCCTGGCTGGGAGATCAGTGTGGGTGAGAGGATGAAGGCATGAGAGGCAAGAGCATTTAGGAAGTTAGCTTGAGGAGTTCAATCATTCAATAGTATTTATTGAGCGCTTACTATGTGCAGAGCACTGTACTAAGCACTTGGAAAGTACAATTCAGCAACAGAGACAATCCCTGCCCATTAAGGGCTTACAGTCTAATCGGGGGAGACAGACAAAAACAATAGCAATAAATGGAATCAAGGGGATGTACATCTCATTAACAAAAATAAATAAGGTAATAAAAATATATACAACTGAGGAGATGAGCACAGTGCTGAGGAGAGGGGAAGGGAGGGGGGAGGAGCAGAGGGAAAGGGGGGGAATAAGGGGCTTAGCTGAGGGGAGGTGAAAGGGGGGGCAGAGAGGCAGCAGAGGGAAAAGGGGAAGCTCAGTCTGGGAAGGCCTCTTGGAGGACGTGAGCTCTCAGTAGGGTTTTGAAGAGGGGAAGAGAATTAGTTTGGCGGAGGTGAGGGGGGAGGGCATTTCAGAACAGTGGGAGGACGAGGGCCAGGGGTCGATGGCGGGATAGGTGAGAATGGGGGACGGTGAAGAGGTGGGTGGCAGAGGAGCGGAGCCTACAGGGTGGGCAGTAGAAAGAGAGAAGGGAGGAGAGGTAGGAGGGGGCAAGGTGATGGAGAGCCTTGAAGGCTAGAGTGAGAAGTTTTTGTTTTGTGAGGAGGTTGATAGGCAACCACTGGAGGTTTTTAATAAGGGGAGTGACATGCCCAGAGCGTTTCTGCAGGAAGATGAGCTGGGCAGCGGAATGAAGAATAGACTGGAGCGGAGAGAGACAGGAGGAAGGGAGATCAGAGAGAAGGCTGACACAGTAATCCAGCTGGGATATTATTAGAGCCTGTACCAGTAAGATAGCCGTTTGGGTGGCGTGGAAAGGGTAGATCTTGGCGATATTATAAAAGTGAGACTGGCAGGTCTTGGTGACGGATTGGATGTGTAGGTTGAATGAGAGAGCCAAGTCAAGGATGACACCAAGGTTGTGGGCTTGAGAGACGGGAAGGATGGTCGTACCATCTACAGTGATAGGGAAGTCAGGAAGAGGACAGGGCTTGGGAGGGAAGATGAGAAGCTCAGTTTTGCTCATGTTAAGTTTTAGGTGGCGGGCAGACATCCAGGTAGAGACGTCTTGGAGGCAGAAGGAGATACGAGCCTGAAGGGAGGGGAAGAGAACAGGGGAGGAGATGTAGATTTGTGTGTCATCTGCATAGAGATGATAGTTGAAGCCGTGAGAGCGAATGAGTTCACCGAGGGAGTGAGTGTATATGGAGAACAGAAGAGGGCCAAGAACTGACCCTTGAGGAACTCCAACAGTTAGAGGATGGGAGAGGGGAGGAGAAGCCTGCAAAGGAGACCGAGAATAAACGGTCAGAAAGATAAGAGAACCAGGAGAGGACGGAGTCCGTGAAGCCAAGGTGAGATAAGGTGTGGAGGAGAAGGGGATGATCTATAGTGTCAAAGGCAGCTGAGAGGTTGAAGAGGATTAGGATAGAGTAGGAGCCATTGAATTTGGCAAGAAGGAGGTCATGGGTGACCTTTGAGAAAGCAGTCTCGGTAGAGTGGAGGGAACGGAAGCTAGATTGGAGGGGGTCCAGGAGAGAATTGGAGTTAAGGAATTCTAGGTAGTGGGTGTAGACAACTCGTTCTAGGAGCTTGGAAAGGAAGGGTAGTAAGGAGATAGGGCGATAATTAGAAGGGGAAGTGGGGTCGAGAGGGTTTTTTTAGGATGGGGGAGACATGGGCATGTTTGAAGACAGAGGGGAAGAAGCCATTGGAGAGTGAGTGGTTAAAGATAGAAGTTAAGGAGGGGAGGAGGGAAGGGGCGATGGTTTTTATAAGGTGAGCGGGAATGGGGTCCGAAGCACAGGTGGAGGGGGTGGCACTTGCGAGGATGGAGGAGATCTCCTCTGAGGATACTGCAGGGAAAGAAGGGAAAGTAGGGAAAAGGGGTGCAAGGGGAGGCAGAGGGGGAGGGGTGACTTTGGGGAGTTCAGGAGTGAGCAGGGGTGCAATGAGTGAAGAGAGCAGATGTAAAGTGAGGTCTGCTGGTTGAGAACTCTGAATCTAATGCATGGAGTTTTTGGTTGACTCAGGGGGAAATAGGAAACCAGCTGAGAAATGTGTGCTGTTGAGCAACACTCCAAAGAGATAATCCATCATCGCGTGAGTAGTGTACAGTGGGGAGAGGCCAAAACAAGCAGGCTGATGCAAAAGTCAAGCCGAGTATGACCATAGCTTGTACCAAGGTGGTAGAAGTGTGAAGAGAGAAAAAAGATCAAATCCAGGAGATGTTGTGCAGGAAGAACTGGCAGGATTTGGCAATAGATTGAATATGTGAATTGAAAAATAGCACTGAGTACAAGAGGACACTGAGAATGAAGGCTTCTGTGACGGAAAGGATGGTAGTGTTATCAACACAGATGAGAAAGTAAGGAGGAAGAGAAGGGTCTAGAGGGGGAGATTAGTTGTGTTTTTATATGAGTGTGAGTTCCTGGCAGGAGGAGTCCAGGCTGACGTTGATGTTGCAGGTTTCTGTAATGGGAAGAATGATAGTGTTATCAAAAGAAGGGAAATTTAGGAGGAGATGGATCAAGAGGGGAAGATTAGGTGGTTTTTGATGTATTGAGTGTGAGGTTCTAGGTCAAAGACTCTATTCCCGGTTCCGCCTCTTGTCTGCTTGGGCAGGTCAATTCACTTCTCACTTCTCTGGGCCTCAGTGACCGCATCTGTACAATGGGGATTGAGTCTGTGAAGCCCACGTGGGACAGGGACTGTGTCCACCCGACTGGCTTACATCAACCCCAGCGCTTAGTATAGTGCCTTGCACATAGTAAGCGCTTAACACATATTATTATTATTATTAGGTACTGGTGGGATATTCAGGGGGAGATGCAGGATTACAGGAGGGATGAAAAGTCCCTCCTAGATTTGAGACGGCTTCCCCACTAGACTGACTATAAGCTCACTGTGGGCAGGGAATGTGTCTACCAACTCAGCTTTATTGCACTCTCCCAAATACTTAATACAGTGTTCTGCACACAGTGAGTGCTCAGTAGTTATAACTGATAACTATGCCTGCCTAGAGATAGCAGCTGAAACTATGTAAGTGAATGTTTACCAAAGGAATGTTTTATCCTCATTTCATAGATGAGGTGTAAGAGATGTTAAGTGATTTACCCAGTGTCAGAGCTGGGATTAGAGCTCCCCAAGTCCTCTCTATTAGGCCACACTGGCTCCTATTAAGCCTTTTGGATGTGAATTCGATCACTGATCAAACAATGGAATGACGCTAGTTAAAGGTTACTGAATCATGTGTTCCATTTTTAGCCATTGTCAGTGCTGTGGACAGCAATGTAGCAGGGACCCTCTGAGAGAATTTCCCCCAGGGGTCTAACCCCCTGCCTCAGGGCAGGTTCCCAAAGAACGAACAGACACATCAAGGGGTCTGAGACATAGCTGTTCACCAAAGATGGAGATGTCGGAGAGTGGCCATCTCACACCATGGACACCCCAGCCAGGTGGGCTCTCAGTCTTCACAGTGGAGTTGAGGGGCACTGTCCCTTCCCCCAAACACCCCTCCTTCCTGGTTTCACTCCAAACTCAGGTCTCCCCATCTCTGATGTCACGTTTGGGGTAGGCCTGGGCATTTCCAAGGTTCCTGGATGGTTTCAGGCCAAGATTTTGCACATTCCTCACAAAGAGGTCTCCATCGGTTCAGCTGACACAACTTCTGTCTTGAAAACTGAATGCGCAAGGAGGAGTTGCTGTTTTCTATCTTCCAAAGGCACTCCACTTCATGGTCTTCTGTGATCACAGTTTTGACCTTCCTGATAGAGATGGTGGAATCATCTTGCTCAGTTCTCACTTCATTTAGTGTTGCTTCCCTACTGCCAACAGCAGTTCTCCTGCCTGGATCACCTTGTAGTCCATAAACTGGCTGTCGGCAGGGAATGTGTTTTCCAACTATGTTGTATTTTACTCTCCCAGGTGCTTAATCTACTGCTCTGCTCATAGTAAACATTCCAGAAATACAAGTGATTTACCCAATTTGAGAGATGGAAAGAAAGTAGAGATTGTATGTGTCATTCAAGACTACTGCAGTTTTCTGCTTGTGAATTATTACTCACATTTTACTACTCACATTTTTCACCACAATATTCTGACGTTTTGTTTCCTTTTTCCCCGCCATACGGGGAACTAACCGTACTACACACAGTAATAATTATCATAATGACAGTGGCATTTATTAAACTTTTACTATGTGTCAAACACTGTAGTAAGCTCTGGGGTAGATTCAAAATATTCAGGTCGGACAAAGTCCCTGTCCCTCATAAGGCTCACAGTCAAAGTAGGAGAGAGAACAAGTAGTGAACCCCATTTTTACAGATGAGGAAACTGAGGCACAGAGAAGTGAAGTGCTTTGCCCAAGGTCATCCAGCAGGTAAGTGGCAGAGCCGGGATTAGAAGCCAGGTCCTCTGAATCCCAGGCCCCTGCTCTGTCCACCAGGCCATGCTACTTCCCAATGCACACTACTTGTTTTCTCCATCAGCTTTCCAAAATTTATCCCATAATAATCAATCCCTGCTCAGTTCTGAAATATTTAGGGTTTACAGAAATAATTTTAGAATTCCCATCTGAGAATGTTGTTCATAAGGAAACAAGGTTTGCTTGTGATTGGGGATTGCCTGCCATCCAATCCCAGCTTTATCTAGAAAAAGAAACAGAAAACATGTTTTAGTGCTGGGGCATGTTGGAGAGGATTCCCTGAACAAGTGCTCCCTCCACTGGATGGGATACACAGTTCGAATATCAATCAATCAAAGGTATTTATTGTTTACTATGTGCAGAGCACTGTACTAAATGCTTGGGTGAGTACAATACAACAGAACTAGCAGACGTGATTCCTGCCCATAACGATATATTCTGTACTAATACCCCCTGAGGTTTACTTCACTCTCTCACTACTGAGATCTCAAAACACTTCCTAGATAGCCTATTTATCCTCATACTCCTGCCGGGGGGAAGGGCAGAGACACAAGGGGAGTCCAAATGATTTATGCCAAACTACAACTACAACATTAGGTGAACCCAAGGCTGCCTAACTTGATCAGTGGTATTTATTGTGAGCTTACTGTGTGCAGAGTACTGAACTAAGCACTTGAGAGAGTACAATACAGTAGGTAGACATGTTCCCTGCCCACAAGGAGCTCACAGCCTAGATAGGGAAGCAGGCTTTAATAATATAAATGAATACATTATGGAGATGGACCTATGTGCTGAGGGGCTGAGTGGGGGTTGGGGAGCTTCAGCTCAGGGCTCTAACTGGAAACTGCTGTCCTAGGGGTCTGCACTGGGCCCACTGCTAGGGGCTGTGCCCCTACAGCTCCTGTATGAGCTAGGTCAGGCGGCTGTGCTGGGCGCCTACGACCCCAGTAATGAGTCTTCCCCAGGCTGCTTCCTAGGATAGCTGGCATGGACGGGGGTGCCTTAGCAAAGAGGCTGGAGCTTTGGCAAATCTCTTTTTGGGGGAATGGGTTCAAATTTCAGAGCTGCCAATTTATTCCCATTACATTTAGCTCTTCCATTAAGTTTCCATGTGGGCAAGGAATGTTTGTCTTCCCTTTCCTCTACTCTCCCAGTGCTTAAGCCCTCAGAGCTGGGAGTCTGGCCCTGACTTATCTACTTGTCCCTTTGTCCTGTCTCTTCTTCAACCAGTCAATAATTTTGCACCTGCCTTCCCTGCATCCTGCAGAGCTGCCCCACTGCAAGCGCAGCCCGAGGCAGACTCTGGCCTGGTGCCACCCTCCACAGATGTAGGTGCTCCCTCGTCCCTGGCAATGCAGCAGGGCCTGGAATTTTGTTTTTTTATGGTATATGTTAAGTGCATATTATGTGCCAGGCACTGGACTAAGCGCTGGAGTAGATACAAGATAATTGGGTTGGACACAGTCCATGTCCCACATGCGGCTCACAGTCTTACTTGCCATTTTACAGGTGAGGGAATTGAGGCCCAGAGAAGGAAGTGAGTTGCCCTTAAGTCACAGATCAGACCGGTGGCAGAGCCAGAATAGGAACCCATGTCCTCTGACTCCCAGGCCCAAGCTCTTTCCACTGGACCATGCTGGAATTCCACCATCCCCGGATCATTCCACCCTGGCCACGCCCCTAGTGAAGTTCTGGGCCCTGGTGGGGCCTTCCAGGCTAGATTAGACCTCCGGGGCCAACCCTGCAGGATCCCTGCAGCCCTTCCAGCTGGTCCATCGCGTTCCTCTGTGCAAGCTTCTTGAGAAGCAGTGTTGCCTAGTGGATAGAGCCCCGGTCTGCGAGTCAGAAGGATCTGGGTTCTAATGTCATCTCCACTACTTGTCTGCTGGGTGAACATGGACAGCAGACACTTCACTTCTCTGGGCCTCAGTTACCTCATCTGTAAAAAGGGATTAAGACGTGCACTGTGTCCAACTTGATGAGCTTGTATCTACAGTGCCTGGCATATAGTAAGTGCTTAACACCCCACCCACTGAAAAAAAGTGCAAACTCTCTCCCCCATGGTATTCATTCAACAGACCACTGCTCTCTCCACCACCTAAGTCCGAAATTCACATCTCTTTCAAGAGGTCTTCCCCAACTAAGCCTTCATTTCCCCTCCTTGTTTTCCCTTTTGTGTCACTTGGATCTGAACTCTTTAAATGCTTCATAGTCACCCCACTCTCAACCCCACACAGCAGTTATATACACAACCATAATTTATTTTAGTGTTATTTTGTTTAAATGTGTGGCCAGGTGGAAAGAGAATGGACTTGGGGAGTCAAAGAACCTGGGTTCTAACCCCAGCTCAGCCAATTGCTTGCTGTGTGACCTTGGGCACGTCACTTCACTCCTTTGTGCCTCAATTTCCTCAACTTTAAAATGGGGATTAAATATCTATTTAGACTGTATGCCCCAGTCTAACTTGTGTCTAACTTGATTGATATGTAGCTATCCCAGGACATAGAACAGTGCTTGAAACATAGTAAGCACTTAAAAAATACCATTAAAAAAGAAAAGAAGAAAAAATTATCCCACTGAAAGCTCCTTGTAGGCAGGGAACAAATGTACCAAGTCAGACTGTACTTTCCCTAGTGCTCTGCATAGACTAAGCACTCAATAAATACCACTAATTGAGAAGTAGTGTGGCCTATTGGAAAGAACATAGACATAGGAGTCAGAGGGCCTGGATTCTAATCCTGGTTCTACCACCTGCCCAGTGTGTGACTTTGAGCAAGTCACTTAAACTCTTGTGTCTGTTTCCTCATCTATAAAATGGGGATTCAATCATCAGTGGTACTAAGCCCTTGGAAGAGCACAATACAACAGAGTTGCTATTTCCGTTCCCTGTCTACAACAAGTTTGCCATCTAGACTCAATACCTCTTCTCCCTTCTTACTTGATCTAGGAGGCCAATAAAACACAGTCAATGTATCTGGACTTGATTATCTTGTATATACCCCAGGTATTACACTAAATACAACATGAGAGAAACTGGATTGGATGAAGGCGACAGGGAGTGAAGATTGGAGGAAAGAATATAAACAACCTTGGTTATGCTGATGATACTACCATATTAGTATAAAGTGTAGAAGATTTGAAGGGTTTAATATTTACAGGTAAGGAACAGAGAGCAAAAAGATGGGCCTACATTAGAATGTCAAGAAAACAATGATCATTACAACTGGAAGTTTTAACACATCTGTAGTGGATGGAGAGAAGATTGAAATAGTTGACAACTTTTCTCTCCGGGGATCAATAATAATAAAGGAACTAGTAGTCAAGAAATACACCGAAGATTAATTTTAGGAAGATTTGCAATGAAGAGCCTGGAAAAAGTCATGAAACATGCTGATTTAACAGTTGCCACAAAAATACAAATGGTCAATTCTATGAGGTTTCCAGTGACAATATATGGATCTGAAAGCTGGACAATGAAAAAACAGGGTAGAAAGAACATCGATTCTTTTGAAATGTGGTGCTGGAGAAGGCTTTTGCAAATACCATGGACTGCCTGAAAAACACACAGATTTTGGAGCAAATTAAACCAAAGTGGTCTTTGGGAGGTCAAATGACTCGACTTAGATTAGCATATTTTGGACACAAATTCAGGAGGAGTAATTCTCTGGAGAAGACACTAATGCTAGGAAAAGTCCAGGGAAAACATGGATAGAAACCATAACAACGATAACGAAAGAACCGTTAACAAGGTTATGGATTATGTTAGAAGACAGAACGTTCTGGAGAAAATATACCCATAGAGTCGCTATGAATCTGGGGCCCTGGGGACACTGTGCTCCCCTACTCGGACCTGGGGACACTGTGCTCCCCTGGGGATATTGTGCTCCCCTGCTTGGCTCTGGGGACACTGTGTCCCCCTGCTCGGGCCCGGGGACACTGTGCTCCCCAACCGCCTTTCCCCCACTCCGCCCAAAGCGGCCATTTTGGGAAGCCCTCACTCCCTCTTCCCCCATGAGGTGATTCATCTCCCCACCCCGGGCGACGACGTCCTTGTTCTTACCGTGTTACCCTACCTTAGCTGCCGCCTACGTCCGCAACCCACCCCGGACATCCTCAGGGCTCCCGCAGCAGCCTCATAGACATTTGGACATGAGCCCCGGGACTCTCCTTGCCGCTAGCCTTTTGACTTCGATTTTTATCAGGTTGACCCTTAGTCAAGTCGACCTCCGACCCTGGTCATCACCCACTTATTAATATTATTCTATTGTATCATATTACTATATTACCGATTTCGCATGTTATCATTAATTGTTGTCAGTGCTGCCACCTACCTCCCTGGCCTCACCATGTCCTTCCACACCCCCTCCTCCCTCCTGCCCCTCCCAATCCTCTCCTTCCCCTTCCCTTCTCTCACCCAGCTCTTTCCCGCTCTCTCCTCTGCCTCCTCTCCCCTCCCCTCCTCTGCCCTAGAACCCCAGTTTACCAGTGCCACCCCTCTTCCCCCTCCACCTACGCTCCTCCCCACCAAAACCCCTCCTCCCGTCCTCCCCCCTTCCCTCTTCCCCACCCACGCCCCATCCCAGTCCTCCTGTCCCACCGCCACCCCTCCTCCCCCTTTCCCCATCCAGGGCCCCGCCACCTCGTTCCCATCCAAAACCTCCCCTCCCCTCCCCCCACTCCTCCCCTTCTCCCCGACTTGCACCCATAGCTACTTTCAAGTGTGGCCTCTGGAAACCCCACTCCATTACAGGTAAACTACTTTTCACCCATGACCTTTTCCTTTCCCGCTCTCTCCTGCTCCTCGCTCTTACGAAAACCTGGCTCACTCCTGATAACACGGTCTCCGCCGCTGCTCTCTCCAGCAGAGGCCTCTCTTTCTCCCACTCCCCCAGACTCACCGGAAGAGGAGGAGGCGTCAGCTTTCTCCTCTCACCCCGTTGCCGCTTCTGCACTATCCCTCCTCCCACCCACCCCCCTTCTCCTCCTTCGAAGCCCATATCATTCGCCTCTACCACCCCCTCCAGATACTTGTCGCTGTCATCTACCGTCCTCCCGGTCCCACCTCCGACTTCTTCAACCACCTAGACCCTTTTCTCACCTTCCTTCTCTCCTTCTCTCTGCCCACTCTGATCCTCAGAGACTTCAACGTCCACATGGATGTACCCAGTGACTCCTCTGACGCCCACCTGCTATTGCTCCTCGACTCTGCTGACCTCCTGCTCTACCATACCTCGCCCACGCACGGACTCTGTCACACCCTCCATCTTGTCATCTCCTACCTCTGCACTATCTCCTCCCTCACCAACTCTGAAATCCCTCTCTCTGACCATAACCTTCTCACCTGCCTCATTTCTCACACTCCCTCCCCCTGCAAATCTTTGCTACTCCCCCACAGAGCCCTCCGCTCTCTTGATCCCATCCATCTCTCCAAAAGCATCTCTCCCCACCTTGCCCCCCGTCCTCTCTTCCCACTCTCGATGATCAGGTCACTGCGCTCAACTCCACCCTCTCTACTCATCTCAACTCTCTCGCCCCCCTTTCCCTCCGCTGCTCTCGTTCCACTAACCCACAGCCCTGGGCCACTGCCTCTGTCCGCCTCCTACGCTCCTATGCTCGAGCTGCCGAGCGCTGCTGGCCAAAGTTCAAGCACCAAGCCGACTCATACATTTCAAATTTATCCTTTTCTGCCTTAACTCTGCCCTCTCCTCCACCAGGCAAAACTTCTTCTCCTCCCTCATTGACACCCATGCCCATCACCCTCGCCAATTATTCCGGACCTTTAAATCTCCCCTTAGGCCCCCTGTTCCTCCCCCTCCCCCCACTCACTCCCTCGGTGCCCTCATTCGCTCTCACGGCTTCAACTATCATCTCTATGCAGATGACACACAGATCTACATCTCTCCCCCTGTCCTCTCCCCCTCCCTTCAGGCTTGTATCTCCTCCTGCCTCCAAGACGTCTCTACCTGGATGTCTGCCCGCCACCTAAAACTCAACATGATCAAAACTGAGCTCCTCATCTTCCCTCCCAAGCCCTGTCCTCTCCCTGACTTCCCTATCACCATGGATGATACAACATCCTTCCTGTGGAAAGAGCAGGGGCTTTGGAATCAGAGGTCATGAGTTCGAATCCCAGCTCTGCCACTTGTCAGCTGTGTGACTGTGGGCAAGTCACTTAACTGCTCGGTGACTCAGTTACTTCATCTGTAAAATGGGGATTAAGACTGTGATTCCCCTGTGTCTACCCCAGCGCTTAGAACAGTGCTCGGCACATAGTAAGCGCTTAACAAATACAACATTATTATTATTATTATTCCCGTCTCTCGGGCCCACAACCTCGGTGTCATCTTTGACTCGGCTCTCTCGTTCACCCCACACATCCGATCTGTCACCAAAACCTGCCGGTCTCACCTTTATACTATAGCCAAGATCCGCCCTTTCCTCTCCACCCAAACGGCTACCTTACTGTTAACGGGCTCTCGTAATATCCCGGCTAGATTACTGTGTCATCCTGCTCTCTGATCTCCCTTCCTCCTCTCTCTCCTCACTCCAGTCTATTCTTCACTCTGCTGCCCGCTCATCTTCCTGCAGAAACGCTCTGGGCATGTCACTCCCGTTCTTAAAAACCTCCAGTGGTTGCTATCAACCTCTGCGCAAAACAAAAACTTCTCACTCTAGGCTTCAAGGCTCTCCGTCACCTTGCCCCCTCCTACCTCTCCTCCCTTCTCTCTTTCCACTGCCCACCCCGCATGCTCCACTCCTCTGCTGCTCACCTCCTCGCTGTCCCGCCTATCCCACCGTCGTCGACCCCTGGGCCACGCCCTCCCACGTTCCTGGAATGCACTCCCTCCTCACGTCCGCCAAACTAATTCTCTTCCCCTCTTCAAAACCCTACTTATAGCTCACCTCCTCCAAGAGGCCTTCCCAGACTGAGCTCCCCTTCTCCCTCTACTACCCCCCTTCACCTCTCCGCAGCTTAACCCTCTTTTCCCCCCATTTCCCTCTGCTCCTCCCCCTCTCCCTTCCCATCCCCTCAGCACTATACTCATCTGCTCAACTGTATATATTTCCATTACCCTATTTATTTTGTTAATGAAATGTACATCGCCTTGATTCTATTTATTTGCTATTGTTTTAATGAGATGTTCATCCCCTTGATTCCATTTATTGCTATTGTTCTTGTCTGTCTGTCTCCCCCGATTAGACTGTAAGCCCATCAAAAGGCAGGGACTGTCTCTGTTACCGATTTGTACATTCCAAGCACTTAGTACAGTGTTCTGCATATAGTAAGCGCTCAATAAATACTATTGAATGAATGAATGAATCGGAAATGACTCAACGGCACTGATAATAATAATAACCCCGCAGCTTAAAACAGTGTTTGGCACATAGCACTTAAATCCCATAATTGTTATAATTTTTAATGCTCACCCCCAAATGGTAAGGGAGCAGAAAACAATGTTAATCAATCAATAATATTTATTTATTTTGATGGCATTGGTTAAGCCTTTACTATGTGTCAAACACTCTAAGCCCTGGAGTACGTACAGGTAAAGTCAGACACAGTCCTTGTCCTGCATGAGGCTCACAGTCTAAATAGGAGGCGGAACAGGTATTGAATTCCCATTTTACAGTTGAGGAAACTGAGGAGTGGGGAGATATGGACTGAACTTATTTTAAAAAAAGCGATCTGGGTGACAGAGTGACATATGGACTGGAGTGGGCTCTGTTTTCATGAACACTCACCCTCAGAGACACAGTCACCACCAGCAACAAACAAGCTGATGAGCTGATGATCATTAAATGCCAGACCAGGCTGGCTCCTTGAAATTCACTTGGTTTTCCTCAGCCTTCTTGAATTTCCCCAGTGGGACTGCCCAAAGCCACATACTATTTCAGTAGTTTTCAAACCCTGGAATCTCTCATTTACCCCTGAAACAGCTGTTTCATAGTGTTTAAAAGAGCTTAACTTCGGTGCTATGGGAGGAGGGTTGCACAGTTTAGATGGAAAGTTTGGGAGACGCATTGAGTGCCCTTTGAGGAGTCCAAATGCCATTTCCACTTGTGAGTTGTTTTAACTCCTGAAGCACTTCTGTACAGATCTTTATTCTCTATTACTTCCTCCTCACTGTCCCTTGCTAGACCGCGCACTCCTTGAGAACAGAGATTGTGTCTATTAATTCTGTTACACTTTCCTCAGGGCTTAGTAATAATACAGTGCTCTGCACACTGTAGGTATGCAAGAAATACTTTTTTAATTGACTAATTGACTAGTGGGTAAAGACAGTCAATGTGTAAGATGGAGGAAGCTTGTGAAGAGCTTTGAAGCCAATAGTAGGGAGTTTCCGCTTGCTCCAGAGGGAAACAGACAGCCTCTGGAGGGTTTTGTGAGGGTGGGTGGGTGAGTATGTGTGTGGGGAGGGAGACCCAGAGGTAACTGCCCCCTTGTCTCTTCTCTGCTGATGCACGGAGAGCCGGGTCACACTCACCGAGCTCCGTTTGAAAGAGCTGACATGTCTGTGGGTTCCGCACGGTGTAGGCGACGTACACTTCTGGAGGGCTCTGGTCTGTCCTACAAGTGGATAGTTTCTGCAGCACACCAACGAGGCAGAGGATGACCTCCGGGTCATACAGGACATCTACAACCGAAAGCCCGATAAAGCGCATGACTTACAGGTAGGGCCTGGGAACCCTCGGTAGAGAGGCCAGGGCCGGAGGAACCCAGCAGTTACAGTCATTTCACACTTCATTAGGCAGGTAAAAGGGCAAACTTGGGAGCAAATTCCTAACTTTCAGCGTGATATGGGGCACAGTTGAAATCAGAGAAAAATCCTAAGCACTAAGTGGTGATCTTTGGAAAATCAATATTTTGCCTCTTGGCCGATGTAGAAGATACATCATAAAGTAAATCTCAATTTTTATCCCTAGCTTTTTCATGATACAATGGGCGAATTTTTCATTTGCTTTCTTGTCAGTGGCAATTTATCACCCAAAGGCTCTCCATCACCTTGCCCCCTCCTACCTCTCCTCCCTTTTCTCTTTCCACTGCCCACCCGCCAGCTCTGCTCCTCTGCTGCCCACCTCCTCACTGTCCCCCGTTCTCACCTATCCCACCATTGACCCCTGGGCCACGTCCTCCCGCGGTCCTGGAATGCCCTCCCTCCTCACCTCCGCCAAACTAATTCTCTTCCCCTCTTCAAAACTCTACTTAAAGCTCACCTCCTCCAAGAGTCCTTCCCAGACTGAGCTCCCCTTTTCCCTCTACTCCCTCTACCCGCCCTCCTTCACCTCTCCTCAGTTAAGCCCTCTTTTCCCCCCATTTCCCTCTGCTCCTCCCCCATCCCTTCCCATCCCCTCAGCACTGTACTTGTCTACTCAATTGTATATATTTTCATTACCCTATTTATTTTGTTAATGAAATGTACATCGCCTTAATTCTATTTATTTGTTATTGTTTTAATGAGACATTCATCCCCTAGATTCTATTTAATGCTATTGCTCTTATCTGTCCATCTCCCCCGATTAGACTGTAAGCCTGTCAAAGGGCAGGGACTGTCTCTATCTGTTACCTATTTGTACATTCCAAGCACTTAGTACAGTGCTCTGCACATAGTAAGCACTCAATAAATACTATTGAATGAATGAATGAATGAATAAAGGGGCAGGAGCTGGAAGACGAATGCGGACCAAGAGATAGAGAAGTTCTCCTTTTGCCTTGAGTTTGGCTTTTCTAGTCTCAGCGGAGGGGGCAGAGATGGACGAGGTGGGGACACATTATCATCAGCCTGTAGTGGATCCTATCAGCTATGAAACAAGTCCCTGGATGCAGTTCTTCCCTAGGGCTGCACTTTGCTCAGAGGCAAAGATCCTGCTGATTCAATCATACTTAAGCCCATACTCATCGACAACCACGTTTTCTTTCTCATCCATCTGTATATCATTTTGATGTCTATCTCTTCTGCTAGACTGAAGTTTCCTAAGGGCAGGTCTTCCAACTCTACTGACCTCTCCCCCGAGTGCTTAGTCTAGTGCTGTACACAGCAGGCAATCACTAAAGGCCACTGATCCAAAGGAGAGTCTGTTCACCCTCATCCTATGAGGACATCAAGGAAGATTGGGCTTAAGAAGCAAAGCTGCCAATATGCATAGGGAATTCCAGCAGCTGTCATGCCTTCGACATAACTGAGAAGGGGAGGAACGGACAGC
The DNA here is from genome assembly GCF_004115215.2 of Ornithorhynchus anatinus. Lineage (NCBI taxonomy): Eukaryota > Metazoa > Chordata > Mammalia > Monotremata > Ornithorhynchidae > Ornithorhynchus > Ornithorhynchus anatinus. Next base: position 60,780,333 of record NC_041729.1, on the reverse strand, counting down.
GCACTGTCAGCAGAATTGCTGGCCACAGTGATGTCCTTTCTGGGTGGTCATGCGGTTTGGAACCTGACCTGGTTCCTCTAGGCTCTGGTAGAAGGACTCCACTCTACTAAACACTTTCCAATCAACTTGTCTGTTCTCACAGCTCATTCCCCCTCAACCTGGTTTCTCCCTTCCAGGCAAATGTTCCTCCCCTGGGTCTTCACCTCCAACCTCCACTGAGTCTTTGTTTGCCCAAACAGTCTCAGATCTATGAGCTAATCACCCTGGCCCCCTCTCTACCACCCTATCCCTCTCACCTTCCTTACATTATAGCTCAGAGGCCCACCTGCTTCCCAAATCACCTCATACAATCTCTTGCCCCCTAGAACAATATGTGACCCACCCCCTTCCCTAAACTCACTTCTTTGTGTTGATTTTACATTCAACTGTTTGCCTCGTCTACTGTTCTTCAAGGGCAGGGACCATGACTTTTTTCTGAAGTGTCCTTCCTAAGGCTTGGAGCACCACTTCCTATCCTGCAGCTACTCAACAATTAATAATAATAATAATGTTGGTATTTGTTAAGCGCCTACTATGTGCCAAGCACTGTTCTAATCGCTGGGGTAGACACAGGGGAATCAGGTTGTCCCACATGGGGCTCACAGTCTTCATCCCCATTTTACAGATGAGGTAACTGAGGCACCGAGAAGTTAAGTGACTTGCCCAAAGTTACACAGCTGACAAGTGGCCGAGCTGGGATTCAAACCCATGACCTCTGACTCCAAAGCCCGTGCTCTTTCCGCTGAGCCATGCTGCTTCTCAATTGCTTCTCAATTATAATAATAACAATAATAGTAGTCCCTGTTAAGTGCTTAATGTGTGTCAAGCACTGTACTAAATACTGGGGTATATACAAGACAATCAGATGAGATACAGTCCCTGTCCCTCATGGAGCTCACAATCTAGGAAGGCATAGGATTTAATCCCCATTTCATGGACGAGGAACCTGAGGCTCAGAGAACTGAAGTAACTTGCTCATTGTCACCCAACTGACAAGTCGTTAGTTGGAGAAGCAGCGTGGCTTAGTGGAAGGAGCACGGGCTTGGGAGTCAGAGAATGTGGGTTCCAATCTCGGCTCCACCATTTATCAGCTGTGTGGCTTTAGGCAAGTCACTTAACTTCTCTGTGCCTCAGTTACCTCATCTGTAAAATGGGGATTAAGACTGTGAGCCCCATGTGGGACAATTTGATTACCTTGTATCTGCCCCAGCACTTAGAACAATGCTTGGCACATAGCTTAACAAATATCATAATTATTAAGTGACAGAGCTGGGATTAGAACAGAGGTCCTCTGACTCCCAGGCTCGGGCTCTTTCCATTAGACCACGCAGCTTTCCAACCAGTAGATGCCCTCTCCTGCCTTCTTCAACCCCTGCTCTGGCCCTCCAATGAGCACGATGTGGTACCTGCTGCCACGACGACATCCGGCTGGAAGGCATTGAGTTGTTCTGGAGTCACCAGAGCCCAGTCCAGCTCAACGGCAGCCACTCTGGGCCTCCGGGAGCTGAGGGCCTCCGAGCTGGGGGATGGTGACGGGATCGAGCTGTCTGGCTCTTCCAGGAAGCCATTTAGGCCTATGTTTCTCTGGAGCTGCTGGAGGACGTGACTGTGACAGTCACTAAAAACATAGGCTTCAGGACCACACGTCTTGCAGATGGCAAGACCTGTGAGACCGACTCCACTGCCAAGTTCCAAGATGGTCCTGGACATTTAAGAGAGGGGGAAAAACTCAGTGTTGGTCACCACTTCTACCCATCCCCGGCTCATTTGAGCCCAACACCCACTACCTGTTCCTGAAGACGGTTGGGTTCTCTATGGCCCATTCTGCAAGGTAGAGAGCAGCATCCCATGTGACTAGGCCTGTAGTTCCTTGGGAAATGATGGCTGTGCTCTCACAGAGAGTGACTGAGTCTCCGGAGGGCTGGACCAAGGAAGAGAAAGTAGCAGCTGTAGCACCAAAGGAAAATTACCCCCTTTAAAAAAGGCTCCCCAGAATCCCAGCCCTGAAGCTCTTTCCCAAGAATTCCTGAGCACCATGACCTTTCAATTCCCCCACTCCTGCCTGCCCAACCCAGTCCTCACCTCCCCCATCCCTTTTCCCACCCATCTCCTCCCCTCCCCTTGCTCTGCCCCCTCCTCTTCTCCCTGCCCCTTCCCTGGAATCCCTCTGTACCAGTGCCACCCCTTGTCTCCCTCTCCCTGTGCAGGTCCCTGCCAAACCCCTCTATCCAACGCCTTCCCGCCCCTCCCTCCCGCCTCATCCCTTTCCTCCTGTCCCAGCGCCACCCTTCATACTCCTCTCCCATCCCCAACTCCCGCCAACTCATTCCCATCCAAACTCTCCCCACCCCGAGCCCTTCCCTCTCTCCTCCATCCATAGCTGCTGCCAAGTGTAGCCTATGGAACCCCTGCTCGATCATGGGTAAACTCCCCTTCATTCTTGACCTGTTCCTGTCCCATTTTCTCCTTCTCCTCGCCATCACTGAAACCTGGCTCACCCCTGTGACATGGTCTCTCCTGCTGCTCTCTCCAGTGAAGGCCTTTTCTTCTCCCACTCCCCCAGACTCACTGGGAAATAAGGAGGTGTTGGCTTCCTTCTCACGCCCCAGTGCCGCTTTCGCACCGTCCCTCCTCCCCCTTTCCTTTTCTTCTCCTTCTCTGACATCCATATTATCCGCCTCTACCACCCCCTACAGATTCTTATAGCTGTCATCTACCACCCCCCTGGCCCCACCTCCAACTTCTTTGACCATTTTGACCCCTTTCTCACGTTCCTTCTTTCTTTTTCCATGCTCGCTTTGATCCTTGGAGACTTCAACATCTACGTAGAGGTACCCGATGACTCCTCTGTCACCCACCTTCTATCACTCCTTGCTCCAACCTCCTGCTCCACCCCACCTCACCCACTCACCAATTTGGACACACCCTTGATCTCATGATCTCTAACAGCTGCACAATCTCCACCCTCACCAACTCTGAAATCCCTCTCTCTGACCACAACCTTCTCATCTGCCTCTTGTCTCACACTCCTCCTCCCCATAAATCTGTACTATTCCCCCACAGAGACCTCCGCTCTCTTGACCCCATCCAACTCTCTCAGCACATCACACCCCACCTAGCCTCCATACCCATTCTACCCACTCTTGATGACCAAATGGATGCTCTCAACTCACTTCTTCCCCTATCCCTTCATCACTCTTGCACCACTAACCCACGGTCCTGGATCTTCCACAGTCCACCTCCTTCACTCTTGTGCTCGAGCCACTGAACGCTACTGGTGGAACTCTAAACACCAGGCCAAACTTTTCCGCTTTAAGTTTGTCCTTTCTTGCCTTACTCTGACCTCTCCTCTGCCCAGAAAAATTATTTCTCTTCCCTGATTGACACTCATGCCCATCACCTTTGTCAGTTATTCTGGACATTTAACTCCCTCCTCGACATTTATCTCCCTCCTCAGGCCCCCTGTTCCTCCCACTCCCCCATTCTTCGCCCCCAATGATCTGGCCACCTACTTCATTAGGAAAATTAACAACATCAGGTCTGAGCTCCCCCAAATCACCTCTCCCCATCCTCCAACCCCACTACTCTCGATTCCCCCCTCTACTTTCCCAGCAGTATCTTCAGAGATCTCCTCCCTCCTCTCAAGTGCCACCACTTCCACATGCGCATCAGACCCCATTCCTTTCCACCTTATAAAAACTCTCGCCCCTTCCCTCCTCCCCTCCTTAACTTCCATCTTCAACCACTCACTCTCCAATGGCTTCTTTCCTTCTGCCTTCAAACATCCCCATGTCTCCCCCATCCTAAAAAACCCCTCCCTTGACCCCTCATCCCCCTCCAGTTATTGCCCCTTGAGTGATTGTATTAATGTGGTAGCAGTTTGGATGGAGAGGAAAAGGTGGATTTTAGCGATGTTGTGAAGATGGGGCCAACAGGATTTAGTGATGGATTGAATATGTGGGGTGAATGAGAGAGACGAGTCAAGGTTAATGCCAACTTTATAGGCTTGTGAGACAGGAAGGATGGTGGTGCCATCTCATCAGTCAATAAATTAAATCCAACAAAAACAAGCATGAGTTAAAGGATGCGGGAGGGTCACAGATTGTCCTAGGGGGCAGGAGATTATATTATTTATTGAGCGCTTACTATGTGCAGAGCAGGGCACTAAGCACTTGGAAGAATACAATACAACAGAAATAGCAGACACATTCCCTGCCCCAAATGAGCTTACCAGCAAATAGCTCCGGTGGCAATGGGCTGAGTCTTCGGCAGCTAGAACCTTTGCCAGTGCCTCATACAGCTCATCCAAGGGTTCTGTGTTGGCAGATTCATGCTGTGTTTGGGGGATAGACAGAGTTGATATTTAGACCTTCAGCCGAAACTGGGGCACTGAATTAGGAAATTCTGTCTGGCAAACTCTTGATTGCCAGTCATTGCAAGGGCAAGTGCCAGGAGCGTTCTCTTTATTTACCTGGAGGTTAGCCTGCTGGCTCCAACTGGGGCAATCACTTACCTTCCTAATGAGTTCAGAGAGGAAGCAGCGGGCATACTTTGCTGAAGGGGGATGCTTCACACACAGAGGATGGAGGACGGTCTGTAACAATATGATGATAAAATATTAAGTAATCAATCCCTCCAATCCTTCTTTGACTCTGACCAAACTTCACATCAAATTTTGAGGCGATGTGTACACCTGTAAGAAACACGGGGACTCTTCCATTCCAGAACTGAAATTGAAGGAGTTGTGACTTCTAACTTGGCAAACTCAGATGGGCGATACACATGGTTATACTCAAGTCCTAATAATAGTAATTATGGTGTTTTTTAAGTGCTTACTCTGTGTCAAACACTGTTCTAAGTACTGGAATAGATACAAGCTAATCAGGTTGGACAAAGTCTCTGTCCAACATGAGACTCACAGTCTTAATCACCATTTTTCAGATGAGGTAACTGAAGCATAGAGAAGTGATTTGCCCAAGGCCACACAGTAGACAAGTGGTGGAGCTGGGATTAGAACCCAGGTCCTTCTGACACCTAGGCCCATGCTGTATCCACTAGGTCCACTGCAACTCCCCGGATTTTCACAACAAACTGGAAAAGATCCTTCCACCCCCTACTTACTCAAGAGTAAGTAGCATACTCGACGACGGCTTACCAAATGGGGACAGGTTCCATGGTGCCGGCTGCTGCTGGGGTCTCTCACAGAGTCTATGCTGTGACCCCAGATGGTACCTGCTCTTCCTACCAGTGATCTGACCATGTGAGCTGCCAGGCATTTATTCATTCATTCAATCATATTTACGTATGCAGAGCACTGTACTAAGCTCTTGGAAAGTACAATAAAGCAATTAAGAGAGACAATCCCTGCCCACAACAGGCTCATAGTCTAGAGGTGGGGGAGACAGACATCTATATAAGTAAACAGGCATCACTATAAATAAATAGAAATATAGATAGACACATATATGCATAAGTGCTATGAGGCGGGGAGAGCAAAGGGAGCGAATCAAGGTGATGCAGAAGGGAGGGGGAGCTGAGGAAAAGGGGGCTTAGTCTGGGAAGGCCTCTTGTAGGAGGTACACCTTTGGTAGGGCTCTGAAGGGGGGAAGAGTGATTGTTTGGAGGATTTGAGGAGGGACAGTGTTCCAGGCCAGAGGTAGGACATGGGCCAGGGGTTGGTGGCAAGACAGGCAAGACCAAGGCACAGTGAGAAGATTAGCACCAGCGGAGCAGAGTGTACAGGCTGGGATGTAGAAAGAGAGAAGGGAGGAGAGGTAGGAGGGGGCAAGGTAATGCAGAGCTTTGAAGCCAATAGTGAGGAAATTTTACTGGATATGGAGGTTGATAGGCAACCACTGGAGACTTTTGAGGAGGGGAGTGACATGCCCATAACATTTCTGTAGAAAGATAATCCAGGCAGCAGAGTGAAGTATAGACTGAAGCGGGGAGAGACAGGAGGTTGGGAGATCAGAAAGGATGCTGATGCAGTAATCCACTTGGGATATGATGAGAGACTGTACTAACGTGGTAGCAATTTGGACAGAGAGGAAAGGGTGGATCTTGGCGATGTTGTGAAGCTGAGGCCGGCAGGTTTTGGTGACGGACTGGATGTATGAGAGAGCAGAGTCAAGGATGACACCAAGGTTGCAGGTTTGTGCCCAGTGACGCGAAAGTCAGGGAGAGGACAGGGTTTGGGAGGGAAGATAAGGGGCTCAGTCTTAGCAGAAAAATTATCTGGGCATCAGAATGGACTGGAATGGGGAGACAGGAGGCTGGTCAACAAAGAAGTTGATACAGTAATCAAGGTGGGATAGGATATGTGCTTGGATCAATGCGGTAGAGGTTTGGATGGAGAACAAAGGTAGGACTTTAGTAGTGTTGTACAGGTCTAATTGCCAGACTGAATATGAAGGCTGAATGATCTTCAGCCTTACAGGTCTGTGAGACAGGGAGGATGGTGTTGTCTACAGTGATGGGAAATTCAGGGGGAGGACAGTGGGAAGATGAGGTGTTCTGTTTTGCACACGTTAAACCTGAGGTGTTGGCAGGACATCCAGGTAGAGATGTCCTGAAGGCAGGAGGAAATACAAGACTCAGAGAAGGAGAGAACAGAGTTGGAGATGGCAGTTGAAACTGCAAGAGCAAATGAGTTCTCCAGAGGTTCCAAGGGCCTTTCCCTGAGATCAGGCAGCCAGGCCCCGGGGTGAGGAGAGCAACGCAGAACCACCCACAGTCCTCAGCAGCAGTGGTCAATGGCAAGAGAATGAGGAAGCACTGTTTCTAGACTGCAAGCTCATTGGAGGAAGGAAACGTGTCTACCAGCTCTGTTGTACTGCATTCTCCCAAATGCTTAGTACAGCATTCTGCATATTGTAAGCACTCAATAAATATCACTGATTAAGGAAAAAAAAAGTATGTACACTACCTAATGTTAGCCTATCTAACAGTTTCCAGTTTTTGTGGAATGAACAGCATAAAGAGGACTGGTAGCAAATTCTTCTGATGCTATCTGGCTAATGAGGCTCACTTAGAGAAGCTGCATGTCCTAGTGAATAGAGCACGGGCTTGGGAATCAGAAGGACCTGGGTCCTAATCCCCACTCTACCACTTGTCTGCTGTGTGTCTTCGGGTAAAACACTTAATTTCTCTGTGTCTCAGTTACCTCATCAGTAAAATAGGGATTAAGACTTTGAGCCCCATGTGGCATAGGGAAGTTATCCAACCTGATTAACTTGTATTTGTCCCGGTGTTTAGAACAGTGCTTGACATATGGTAAGTGCTTAATAAATATCATCATCAGTTCATTAGGCTTGGAACAGTGCTTGACACATAGTAAGTGCTTAATAAATATCATCATCATCACTTCATTAGGGTGGTTCATAAATATGCAGTTTCTAAAATGTGAAGCCTGACACTGGGTTTACTTTGAGCAGGTTCCCACGTGAAAACTGTTGACATAGGTCCCTATTTTCAAAGTAAAATACAAAACCTGCATTACAGCAGTTCTCGACTGCATTTTTCGACTTTTAACAAACGGCACTAACTATACTTTACACCCACCAAATTCACACCCTCCTTCAGTTTTTGGCACATTGGATTCAACCTGACAACATCCACCTCTTTTATGACCCTATTGAACCCTTGTGGCCCAGGTTTCTATGGGCAGTGTTGCTATCGGGCAACCCCGTCCCATCTCAACTCTCTGACCCTCTCCATCTTATACTCCCCAACCCCTGAGTTTTCCTCCCTTTCTCCCCACAACAAATAGATAAGCCGCACAGCCTAGTAGAAAGAACATGGGACTGGGCGTCAGAGGACCTGGGTTCTACTTGTGACAAAAATAAATCCTTTGTGTATTTTGGTGGCTTTCAGGCAGAGCCACCACAATAATAATAATAATGATGATATTTAAGCACTTAAAATGTGTCATACACTTTGAGAAGCAGTGTGGCCTCGTGGAAAGGGCATGGGCCTGGAAGTCAGAGGATCTGGATTATTATTCTAATCCCCAGATCTACCAACTGTTTGTTGGGTGATCTTGGGCAAGTCACTTCACGTCTCTGTGCCTCAGTTTTCTCAACTGCAAAATGGGGATTAAATCCTTCTCTCTCCTACTTAGACTGTGAGCCCCACGTAGGATAGGGACTGTATTCAACCTGATGAACCTGTATCTACTCCAGTGCTTAGAACAGTGTTTGACACATAGTAAGCACATAACAAATGCCAAAAAACAAACATTGTTCTAAGTGCTGGGGTAGATACAAGTTAAGCAAGCTAAACACGGACTGTTATCTTTATGGGACTTGTGTAATTGCTCTTTGCCCTAAACTATAAGGCCACAGTATAATTTAGTGTGGGTGTGCAGGCTCCAGAATCCCCTCTCATTTAGGAAAAAACGTATTCTGATTGTATAGGAAATGGGGCCAAAATTGTTCTTCAGAAAATGAGTTTGACCATTTGCCCCCACCATCCTTACCTAACTGCTCTAATGCCAACCTACTCACTGTACCTCGATCTTGTCTACCTCACTGCCAACTTCTCACCCACGTTTTGTCTGACCTGGAATGCCCTCCCTCTTCCTTTCTGACACATGATCATTCTCCCCACCTTCAAAACCTTATTTGAAGACCCATCTCCTTCTAAAGACCTTCCCGACTAAGCCCTCATTTCCTCTTCTCCTACTCCCTGTAGTGTTACCCTGATTTGCTCCATTCATTCATCCTTCCCTCAGCCCCATAGCACTTATGTATATATCCATAAGTCAGTCAAACATATTTTTTGAGTGCTTACTGTGTGTAGAGCACTGTACACTTGGAATAGTACAATGAGCTATCTCCCCCGCCCCCTCCCCGCAACTGTAAGCTCGTTGTGGGCAGGGAATGCATGTTATATTGTTGTATTGTACTCTCCAAATGCTTAGTACAGTGCTCTGCACACAGTAAGTGCTCAATAATTGATTGATTGATTCTAATGTTCGTTCTGTTCCTTGCCTGCCCTGTGACCTTCAGCAATTCACAACTTCTCTGTGCCTCAAGTTCCTCATCTAGAAAATGGGGATTATCTTGTCATGCTGTCCCGTCATTTATGACCCATAGCGACTCCATGGACACATCTCTCTCAGAATGCCCCACCTACAACTGCAATCATTCTAGTAGCGTATCCACAGAGTTTCCTTGGTAAAAATATGGACGTGGTTTATTTTTAACAGTGCCGCATCTATTTGTTTCACTGGCAGACTGGCCCTTTTCCTGGATGGATGTCATCCTCACCCCTGTCCACCAGCACTGAGACAGCTGTGGGGGCTGGACAAGATGGGCTGGGCCAGAGGAGAAGGCCTGGGAGGGGACTAGCGCTCCCCACTCACCCATTGACTATGGGGACTGGGCTGGAGAAGAAGGATGGAGGAAGGTGGCAGCTATCTGGTTCTCCAGACTGCAGAGCACCCTGTGTGTGGCGCTCTGTGGAAACACCGTGCTCGCAATGTCGTAGGCCCCCTCTCTGGGGGGTGATGGGGGCAATGAGCATCAGGCACAGTAAGTACTCAGTGAATACGATTGATTGACACCTCTCCTCTCTATGGACAGGAAAGGGAGCTGTCACTGGGGCCGCCCCTTGGAGCCGGAAGGAGGCTGGGGGTGGAGCCAAGATGGCAGCGCCATTCCTTGGCCTCTGCTGGCAGGAAACAGTTTCCAGACTGCAGAAGGGTGAGTTGGAGCTGCTCTCACCCCATTGCAGGGCACCCGTGGGGGTGAGCCGTCCTCTTCCCTGGCATCCAGGGGGTGAGCTGTTACTTCAACTCCCTGAATATGACCCACCGACTGCTGCCCCTAGCAAGTACTAGTAGCCCCCTGGCAGGGAAGCGCTCACTCTTAAGGACGCCAGGGCAGGGAGCGATTACAGCCCTTTGGCAGGGCACCCACATACTGATTACTGCATGTGGTGGGCTGGGTGCCAATCAGGGCAGGAGGTGAGAGCCATCTCTAAACCGGGCACCTTGGGCACTGGGGGCAAAGGGGCAGTAAGCATGAAAGGGATCACTTCACCCCTAAATGTGTTTGGTCCAGGAGCAAAGGCAGCTTCTGGCCTGGAAATCCAGTGGGGATAAGCTAAGTGGTAGCGATGGCCCAGGAGGAGTAAGAGGAAGTTGATGATGAGATGATAATAATAAATAATAATGTTGGTATTTGTTAAGCGCTATGTGCCACGCATTATTCTAAGTGCTGGGGTAGATAAGGGGTAATCAAGTTGTCCTACATGAGGCTCACAGTCTTAATCCCCATTTTACAGATGAGGTAATTGAGGCACCGAGAAGTTAAGTGACTTGCTCAAAGTCACACAGCTGACAGGTGGCAGAGCCCGGATTAGAACCCATGACTTCTGACTCCTATATCCGTGCTCTTTCCGCTGAGCCATGCAAGGCAGAGGGTCAGGTATCTTCATTCACTGGGGGACTATGCTGAATACAGCATTTATGCATTCATTCAATCATATTTATCAAGCACTTACTTTGTGCAGAGCACTGTACTAAGTGCTTGGGAGAGTACAATAAACAATGAACAGGCACATTCCCTGCCCATAACTAGCTTAAAATCTAGAGGCAGGGAGATAGACATCAATACAAATAAATAAATTACAGGTATGGACATAAGTGCTGTGGGGCTGGGAGGGGGGGAAGAGCAAAGGGAGAAAGTCACTGAGACACAGAAGGGAGTGGGAGATGAGGAAAGGTGGGGTTTAGTCAGGGAAGGCCTCTTGGAGGAGATGTGCCTTCAATAAGGCTTTGAAGGTGGGGAGAGTGACTGTTGGATTTGAGGAGGGAGGGCGTTCCAGGTCAGAGGCAGGACGTGGACTAGGGGTCGGTGGTGAGAGAGGTAAGATGGAGGCACAGTGAGAAGATTAGCACTAGAGAAGCAAAGTGTGCAGACTGGGTTGTAGAAGGAGAGAAGTGACGTGAGGTAGGAGGGGTGAAGGTGGTGGAGTGCTTTAAATCCAATGGTGAGGAGTTTTTGTTTGATGCAGAGGTGGATGGGCAATGACTGGAGTTTTCTGAGTAGCAGGGTGACATGTCCTGAATGTTTTTGTACAAAAATGATCTGGGCAGCAGAGTGAAGTACGGACTGGAGTGGGGAGAGACAGGGAGCTGGGAGGTAAGCAAGGAGGCTGTGCGTTAATCCTAGCGGGAAAGGATGAGTGACTGTATTAACATAGTCGCAGTTTGGATGGAGAGGAAAGGGTGGATTTTAGCTGTCTTGTGAAGGTGGAACTGACAGGATTCAGTGATGGATTGAATATGTGGGTTGAATGAGAGACAGGAGTCAAGATTAACAGTAAGGTTATGGGCTTATGAGACAGGAAGGATGGTGGTGCTGTCTACAGTGACGGGAAAGGCAGGGGGACGACAGGGATTAGGTGGGAAGATAAGGAGCTCTGTTTGGAAATGTTAAGTTTGAGGTGATGGGAGGATATCCAAGTAGAGATGTCTTGAAGGCAGGAGGAGATGCGAGACTGGAGACACAGAGAGGGATCAGAGCTGGAAATGTAGATTTGGGTGTCGTACACATACCGGTGATAGCTGAAGCCATGGCAGTGAATGAGTTCTCCAAGGGAGTCGGTATAGATGGAGAATAGAAGGGGATCCAGAACTGAACCTTGAGGGATTCCCAGGGTTAGGGAGTGGGAGGCAGAGGAGGAGCCCGCAAAGAAGACTGAGATTGAATGGCAAGAAAGATAAAAAGAGAACCAGGAGAGGACAGAATCAGTGAAGACAAGGTTGGATAATGTTTCCAGGAAAAGCAGCACTGTCTAGGCCCTTGGAGAAGGCTTCAAGAAGTTGATCAATTAACTGTATTTACTGAGCGCTTACTGTGTGCAGAGCACTGTACTACATGCTTGGGAGACTACATTATAAGAGAGTCAGTAGAAACAATCCCTGCTCACAATAACCTTACAGTTTAGCCAGGGAGACAGACATTAATATAAATAAATGATGGATATGTACATAAGTGCTGTGGGGATGAGTAAGGGGTGAACAAAGGGAGTAGGAATTGAGTCCAACAAAAGAGCCACAGTCTCAATAAGGCCCTCTCTATCTTACCTCTTCCATCTGTCCTCCCTTGATTCCTCCTCCAGCTTTGTTTCTCGCCACCAAGTTTTCATTCTCTCCCACTTATCCCTATCAAAGTCCCACACTCTTGATACTTTACTCCCAGCTTGCCCCTGCCCTCAGAAATGAAGAGGGCAATGTTTGCAGGAAAGCACCATGACACCAGAGAAGTCTGTTTGACTCTAGAACATTTCTCTGAATGGCAAGAAGGAGATCATTGATGACCTTTGACAGGGCAGTTTTGATGGCTCTTTCCTCTCCATCCAAACTGCTCCCATGTTAATAACAGTCACTCATCCTATCCCGCCTGGATTACCGCATCATCCTCCTTGCTGAAGTTGTGTCAGAGCCTTTGTGTACTTTCCCCAGGTCCTGGATAACACCGGTGCTGTTTCCAAGTCGATCTCAGCCAAGACAATCTTCTGACCAGCAACCTCACAGTGGGCAGCAGCACCTTTGACCTGAAGGCAACACCACCTCATCCCTTCAAACCTTACTTATCAAAACACTTGCCCCCTCCTTTCTTCCCTCTTTGACCACCATCTTCAACTGTTCACTCTCCAGTGACTCCTTCCAAACCTCCTCATGCCTCCCCTACTTTAAAACCCACCTCTCTTGTCCCAGGGCTCCCTCCAGTTATCACCTCATCTCCCTCCTACCACTCCTCTCAGTCCATGTCCCACATGGGGCTCAAAGTCTTAATCCCCATTTTACAGATGAGGTAACTGAGGCACAGGAACGTGAAGCGACTTGCCCAACATCACACAACAAATGGCAAAACTGGGATTAATAATGTTGCTATTTGTTAAGCGCTTACTATGTGCCGAGCACTGTTCTAAGCGCTGGGGTAGACATAGGGGAATCAGGTTGTCCCACGTGGGGCTCACAGTCTTAATCCCCATTTTACAGATGAGGGAACTGAGGCACAGAGAAGTTAAGTGACTTGCCCACAGTCACACAGCCGACAAGTGGAAGATCTGGGATTCGAACTCATGAGCCCTGACTCCAAAGCCCATGGTCTTTCCACTGAGCCACGCTGATTAGAACCCAGGTCCTTCTGAATTCCAGGCCCATGCTCTATCCCCTTCACTCCATTCATTCATTCAAATGCATTTATTGAGTACCTGCTGTACTAAGTGCTTGGGAGAGTACAATACAACAATAAACAGAGGTGGGGGAGACAAACACTAATATAAATAAATAAATTACAGCTATATACATAAGTTCTGCGGTTAGGAGAGGGAGAGAACAAAGGGAGAAGTTAGGGTAAGGCAGAAGGGAGTGGAGGAAGAGGAAAGGGGGTGCTTAGCCAGCGAACCCCTCTTGGAGGAGATGTGCCTTCAGTAAGGTTTTGAAGCAGGGGAGAGTAATTGTCTGTTGGATTTGAGGAAGGAGGGCGTTCCAAATCAGAGACTTGGGGGGTGGTCGGTGGGTGAGATAGACGAGACCGAGACACTGTGAGAAGGCTAGCACTAGAGAAGCAAAGTGTGTGGGCTGGGTTGTAATAGGAGAGTAACGAGGTGAGACAGAAGGGGGCAAGGTGGTGGAGTGTTTTAAAGCCAGTGGTGAGAAGTTTTTGTTTGATGTGGAGATGGATGGGCAACCACTGGAGTTTTCTAAGGAGTGGGGAGACATGTCCTGAATGTTTTTGTAGAAAAATGACCCAGGCAGCAGAGTGAAGTATGGACTGGAGTGGGGAGAGACAGGAGGCTGGTAGGTCAGCAAAGAGGCTAATGCAGTAATCCAGACGGGATAGGTTGAGTGACTGTATTAACGGGGGAGCAGTTTGAATGGAGAGGAAAGGGTCATCAAAACTGCCCTCTCAAAGGTCACCAGTTATCTCCTTCTTGCCAAATCCAATGGCCTCTACTGCATCCTCGACCTCTCAGCTGCCTTTGACAGTGAAGACCACCCCCTTCTCTTGGAAACATTCATTCAATCATATTTTTGAGCACTTACTGTGTGCAGAGCACTGTACTAAGCGCTTGGAAAGTACAATTCAGCAACAGATAGAGACAATCCCTACCCAACAATGGGCTCACAGTCTAGAAGGGGGAGACAGACAACAAAACAAATAGACAGGCATCAATAGCATCAAAATAGATAAATAGAATTATAGATATATACACATCATTAATAAAATAAATAGAATAATAAATAAGTAAAAATATACACAAGTGCTGTGGGACTGGGAAGGGGGTAGACCAGAGGGAGGAAATGGGGGCGATGGGGAGGAGCAGAGGAAACGGGGGGCTCAGTCTAGGAAGGCCTCCTGAAGGAGGTGAGCTCTCAGTAGGGCTTTGAAGGGGGGGAAGAGAGCTAATTTGGCAGATGTGACAAGGGAGAGCATTCCAGGCCAGAGGTAGGAGGTGGGCCAGGGGTCGAGAACGAGGCACAGTGAGGAGGTTAGCGGTGGCAGAGGAATGGAGTGTGTGGTCTGGGCTGTAGAAAGAGAGAAGGGAGGTGAGGTAGGAGGGGGCAAGGTGATGGAGAGTTTGAAGCCATTAGTGAGGAGTTTTTGCTTCATGCTAAGGTTGATAAGCAACCACTGGAGATTTTTGAGGAGGGGAGTGACATGCCCAGAGCATTGCTGTAGAAAGATAATCCGGGCAGCAGAGTGAGATATAGACTGAAGTGGGGCGAGATGGGAGGATGGGAGATCAGAAAGGATGCTGATGCAGTAATCCAGGCGGGATAAGATGAGAGATTGTACCAGCAAGGTAGCGGTTTGGATGGAGAAGAAAGAGTGAATCTTGGCGATGTTGTGAAGGTGAGACTGGCAGTTTTTGGTGACGGATTGGATGTCTGGGGTGAATGAGAGAGCAGAGTCAAGGATGACACCGAGGTTGTGGGCAAGTGAGACAGGAAGGATAGTAGTGCCATCCACAGTGATGGGAAAATCAGGGAGAGGAAAGGGTTTGGGAGAGAAGATAAGGAAACATCCAACCTTGGCTTCAGTGACACTGTCTTCTCCTCGTTCTTTTCCTATCCCTCTGGCCACTCATTCTCAGCCACTTTTAGGGGCTTCTCCTCTGCCTCCCACCCTCTGAGAGTGAGGGTCCATCAAGGTTTAGTTAGGCCCCTCCTCTTCTCCACCTACACTGACTCCCTTGGACAATTAATTTGCTCCATGGCTTCAACATCTTTATGCAGATGATTCCTAAATCTACCACTCCAACCCTGATATTTCTCCTTCTTTGCAGTCTCACATTTCCTTCTGCCTTCAGGACATCTCTACTTGGATGTCCCGCTGATGCTTCAAATTTAACATGTCCAGAGCAGGACTCCTCACCTCACACACAAACCCTGCACTCCCCTCAACTTTCCCATCACTGTGACAGCACCAGCATCCTCCCTGTTTCACAAGCCTGGCATTATCGACTCATGTCTCTCATTCAGCCCCCATATTCAATCTGTCGCCAGATCCTATGGTTCCAGCTTCACAACATCATAAAAATTCTCCCTTTCTTTCCATCCAAACTGCTACCTTACTGATCCATGCAGTTATTATACCCCCAGATATTCTGCATCATCCTCCTTGCTGACCTCCCTGCCTTCTTTATCTCTCCAGTCTAGTCCATATTTCACTCTGCTGCCTGGGTCATTTCTCTAAATAAACATTTAGTCCACATCTCCCCACGTCTCAAGAACTTCCAGTGGTTGCCCATCCAGCCAATCACATTTATGTGCAGAGCACTATACTAAGCACTTGGGTTAACACATTCCCTGATTACAATGAGTTTACAGTCTAGAGGGAGCTTACACCACCACATCAAACAGAAACTCCTTACCATAGGCTTTAAAATACTCAATCAGCTCTACTCCTCCTACCTTACATTGCTGATTTCCTACTTAAAATCCAACTTGCACACTTTGCTCCTCTAATGCCAACATACCTATCATTCCTCGACCTAGTCTATCTCGCCACTGACCCCTTGCCCATATCCTCCCTCTGGCCTGGACCTCCCTCTTTCATATACGCCAGACTACCACTCTCTCCACTTTCAGAACTTTACTGAAATCACAACTCCTCCAAGGGGCATTCCCTAAAGTCCTCATTTCCTCTATTCCCTCTCTCTTCTGCGACGCTTATGCACTTGATTCTGCACCCCTTAAGCAGTTGATATTTACCCCACCATCAGCTCCACAGCACTTATATATGTACTCATAATTTATTTTGATGTCTGTCCCCACCCCTCTAGATTGTAAACTTCATGTGGACAAGGAACATGGCAACCAACTCTATTGTATTGTGCTTTCCCATCCAAGTGTTTAGTACAGTGCTCTGCACGGAGGAAGTGTTCAATAAATACTGTTGACTGACTGATAGCCTATTTTGGTATATTCTGATAACCTTGTCTAGGAAAACAAACCCCTTACAATTTCCACTTTTAAACGATGCAGAATACATGGTACTAGTAGGCAGTAAATGTCAGTAAAACTTCTGGCACATAGTAAGCACTTAAATTTTATTATTAAACATCTACAGTGTAAGGCACTGTACTGCAGGTAATGGACCTACTCTGTGTCTTGATTCAGAGTGATTGGCCATCAAATTAAATATTTACCTTCTGCAAAATATCCAGCAGCAGCATGGAATTGGATGAATTCTTTAATTTCTCTTCGAGGTGCTATTTAAAAGAAAGAAAAAAGATGAGAAAGTCAAAGGAAGCAGTACTTTGGAAAACAAGGGTTCACAGTATTTGGGGCCAAAAGGAAATGGAAATCAAAAATATTATGAAAACTGGCTCCTGGAATTACAGAGGCTCCACTTGGATAGCTTAAAAGAGGAACAAATCCACAGAAATCCCTCCCCGTTGACAACTCTGTGTGGGGAGGCAAATCTGGGAGGTATGTTAGAAGGGTGGGGGTCGGGGAAGCGGGGCAGAGGGAGAGAGCAGAAAAGGGAAAGGGGGAAGAAGGTCGAGGTCCCCTCACTGTTGCTGTCGTGGAGTTTTCTGCCCTTTCTGAGGCCTCTAGGCCCTGAGAGGATGAGCTTTCTGCCTGTCTCAGTCTCCCTCTACTCTGGGCAGCTAGGAGCTTCACCTGGCCACCCCCTCCACCCCCAGAGAATTCTTCAACCACCTGGGGGGACCAGTCGGGGCAAAGGAGGTTCACTCTCACAAGGTTTCGGGCCTGGGTCCAAAGCCCTCTGAGGACAAGCAAGTGACTGCCCATCCACCTCCGCATCAAACAAAAATTCCTCACCATTGGCTATAAAGCACTCAATCACCTAGCCTCCTCCTACCTCACCTTGCTAATCTCCTACTATAACCCAACCCGCACACTTCGCTCCTCTAATGGTAACCTTCTCACTGTGCCTCAATCTCATCTACGTTGCTGCTGACCCCTCGCCGCCCTCCTGCCTCAGGCCTGGGACGCCCTCCCACCTCCAATCCAACAATCCAACTCTCCCCTCCTTCAAATCCTTACTGAAGGCACATCTCCTCCAGGAGGACTTCCCTGACTAAAGCCCTCTCTTTCCTCTTCTAATAATGTTGGTATTTGTTAAGAGCTTACTATGTGCAGAGCACTGTTCTAAGCGCTGGGGTAGACACAGGGGAATCAGGTTGTCCCACATGGGGCTCACAGTCTTAATCCCCATTTTACAGATGATGTCACTGAGGCACAGAGAAGTTAAGTGACTTGCCCACAGTCACACAGTTGACAAGGGGCAGAGCTGGGATTCAAACTCTTTCCACTGAGCCACGCTGCTTCTCACTGCTGCTGCTTCTCTTCTCCCACTCCCTCTACGTTGCCCTGACTTGCTCCTTTTTTCATTCTCCCTCCCAGCCCCACAGCACTTATGTACATATCTGTAATTTATTTATTTAGATTAATGTCTGTCTTCCCGTGCCCTCCCCCCACCAAAACTGTAAACCTGTTGTGGGCAGGGAATGTGTTCGTTTACTGTTGCACTGTACTCCCCCAAGAGCTTAGTACCTGTACTCTGCAGAGAGCAAGCACTCAAGTGTGGCTCAGTGGAAAGAGCCCAGGCTTGGGAGTCAGAGGTCATGGGTTCGAATCCCGGCTCTGCCACTTGTCAGCTGTGTGACTGTGGGCAAGTCACTTAACTTCTCTGTGCCTTAGTTACCTCATCTGTAAAATGAGGATTAAAACTGTGAGCCCCACGTGGGACAACCTGAACACCCTGTATCTACCCCAGTGCTTAGAACAGTGCTCTGCACACAGTAAGCGCTTAACAAATACCAACATCATTATTATTATTAATATGACTGACCGAATGAATGAATCCTTTTCCTCCTCCCCACCCACCTCCTATGTCTCCTGCCAGCAGTTGGGAAGATGTAGAGGCAGTATTTCAGCTTCCCCTCTGATTCCTTTGCAGCTCAGAGAAGAACGGCAGGCCAGCTATGGCTGCCTTCTCTGCACACAAGATTCAATTCACTTCAGTTATTTTTATTGAGCACTTACTGTGTGCAGAGCACTGTACTAAGCACTTGGGAGAGTACAACAGTAAACAGACACATCCCCTGCCCACAGCGAGCTCAGTCTAGAGGGGGAGGCGGACAATATGAATAAATAAATGAATACATAAATAAATAAATAAATTATAGCTATGTACACTAGTAGGGGTGGGAGAGGGGATGAATAAAGGGAGCAAGTCAAGGTGAAGCAGAGGGGAGTGGGAGAAGAGGAAAAGAGCGCTTAGTCAGGGAAGGCCTCTTGGAGGAGATGTGCTTTCAATAAAGCTTGGAAAGGGGGAAAGTAATTGCCTTTCAGATATGAGGAGGGAGGAAGTAGGTGAGAGGTCGGCAGCAAGATAAATGAAATCAAGCTAGTGAGTAGAAGGTTAGCATTAGAGGAGTGAATTGTGCGGGATGGGTGGTTAGTAAGAGTAGTGAGGTGAGATAGGAGGGGGCAAGGTGATTGAGTGCTTTAAAGCCAATGGTGAGAAGTCTGTTTGAGGCGGAGGCTGATGGGCAACCACTGGAGTTTTTTGAGGAGCAAGATGACACACTGTCTGGAACATTTTTGTAGAAGAATGATCGAAGCAGTAGAGTGAACTGGAGTGGGGAAAGATAATAATAATACTGGTATTTGTTAAGTGTTTACTATGTGCAAAGCACTGTTCTAAGCGCTGGGGGATATAAGGTGATCAGGTTGTCCCACGAGGGGCTCACAGTCTTCATCCCCATTTTACAGATGAGGAAAGTGAGGCACAGAGAAGTTAAGTGACTTGCCCCAAGTCACACAGCTGACAAGTGGCAGAGCCGGAATTCGAACCCATGATCTCTGACTCCCAAGCCCGGGCTCTTTCCACTGAGCCACGTTGCGAGGCAGGGCAGTCAGCAAGGAGGCTGCTACAATAATCAAGGTGAGAGAGGATAAAGAACTTGGATTAACGTGGTAGCACTTTGGATACCCTCTAGACTGTGAGCTGGTTGTGAGCAGGGATTGTCACTGTTTATTGTTGTACTGTTCTTTCTCAAGCACTTAGTACAGTTCTTTGCACAAGGTAAAGACTTAATAAATATGACTGAATAAATGATGGAGAGGAAAGGATTTTAGCGATATTGTGAAGGTGGGACTGACAGGATTTAGTGATGGATTGAATATGTGGGTTGAATGAGAGAGAAGAGTCAAGGATAACGCCAAGGTTACGGGCTGGTGAGACAGGAAGGATGGTGTTGTCAACTACAGAGATGGGAAAGTGAGGAGGAGGAGGAGGACAGGGTTTGGGTGGGAAGATAAGAAATTCTATTTTTGACTTGTTAAGTTTGAGATAACAGGAGAACAAGCAAGTAGAGATGTCTTGAAGGCAGGAGGAAATGTGAGACTGCAGAGAGGGAGAGAGATCAGGGCTGGAAATGTAGATTTGGGTGTCATCTGCATCGAGGTGGTAGCTGAAGCCATGGGAGTTAATGAGCTCTCCAAGGGAATGGGTGTAGATAGAAAATAGAAGGGGAGCCATAACTGAACCCTGAGGGACCCCCACAGTTAGGGGGTGGGAGGCTGAGGAGAAGCCTGCAAAAGAGACAGAGAATGACCAGGTAGAGAGGAGAACCAGGAAAGGACAATGTCAGCGAAGCCGAGGATGGATAATGATTCCAGGAGGAAGGGTAGGCAACAGTGTTGAAGGCAGCTGAGCGGTCGAGAAGGATTAGGATGGAGTAGAGGTCATTGGATTTGGCAAGAAGGAGATCATTGGTGACCTTTGAGAGGACGGTTTCTGTGGCATTAAGGTGTGGGGATAAAACTAATGACGTCTCCTCCTTGGTGCCCATCCCCTAGGGGTCACCACCCACTGAGCAACCATGGAGATCCCATTTGTGCCTCATACCCCCTCATCCATTCAACAGCTCTGCCTCTCGCTCAATCTGTAGTATTTACTGAGAGCCTGTTTCCTGGGCAGAGCCCCACTAAGTACTTAGTAAGTAATCAGTAAGTTAGTAAATTCTTAGTAAGTGCTAAGTATACTAAGTGAGAAGCAGCTTGGTTTAGTGGAAAGATCATGGACTTGGGAGTCATCTAATCCTGAGTTCTAATCCCTGCTCCACCACTTATCAGCTGTGTGACTTTGGGCAAGTCACTTAACTTCTCTGTGCCTCAGTTACCTCATCTATAAAATGAGGATTAAGTCTGTGAGCCCCACGTGGGAAAACCTGAATACCTTCTGTCTACCCCAGTGTTTAGAACAGTGCTTGGCACATAGTAAGCACTTAACAAATACCATTATTATTATTATTATTAATAATAATAATCACTTTGGAGAGAACCATAGGGTTAGCAGACAGGCCCCTGCCCTCAAGGAAAAGTAGCAAGACTTAGTGGAAAGAGCACAAGTCTGAGAGTCAGAGGACCTAAATTCTAATCCTGATTCTGCATCTTCAGTAAATCCTACTTTGGATAAATCACTTAACTTCTGTGTACCTCAATTTTCTCATCTAAAAAATGGGCACACAATAACTTCTCTCTCCTACTGAGATTGTGAGCTCTATATGAGGACAGGAACTGTACTGGCCCATTTATCTTTCAGCTACACAAGTGCTTAGTACTCAGTAAGTGCTTAACACCACTTTTTTATGGTATTTGTTAAGTGTATACTCTGTGTCAGGTACTCAACTAAGTACTGGGGTAGATACAAGCTAATCAGGTTGGACACAGTCCATATCCCACATGGGACTCACAGTCTTAATCCCCATTTTACAGATGAGGTTACTGAGGCACAGATAAGTGAATTGACTTGCCCGGCAGAGCTGGGATCAGAACCCAGGAGTGGGCTCTATCCAGCCAATCACACTGCTTCTGTAATCAATCAATCAATCAATGGTATTTATTGAGCACTTACTGTGTGCAGAACACTGTCCTAAATGCTAGGGAGAGTACATTATAGCTGGCAGACACAATCCCCACCCACAAGGATCTAGATGGCTTGGTGGAAAGAACCTGGGCTTGAGAGTCAGAGGTCGTGGGTTCTAATCCCACCTCTGCCACTTGTCTGCTGTGTGACCTTCTCTGAGCCTCAGTGTCACTTCACTTCTCTGAGCCTCAGTTACCTAATCAGTAAAATGGGGATTAAGACTGTAAGCCTCATGTGGGACAACCTGATTACATCTACCCCAGCGCTTAGAACACTGCTCGGCACAACATAGTAAGCGCTTAACAAATACCAACATTATTATTATTACCCTATGCCCTCTCTTCTCCCAGTACAACCCAGTTCCTCTCTAACGAAGGTAATCACAATTGCCTGGTTTCATCTCTTCCAGCCAGCCTCTTGAGAAACAGTGTGACTTAATGGTTGGATAATAATAATAATGATGTTGGTATTTGTTAAGCGCTTACCACGTGCAGAGCACTGTTCTAAGCGCTGGGGTAGATACAGGGTCATCAGGTTGTCCCACGTGAGGCTCACAGTTAATCTCCATTTTACAGATGAGGTAACTGAGGCACAGAGAAGTGAAGTGACTTGCCCACAGTCACACAGCTGACAAGTGGCAGAGCTGGGATTCGAACCCTTGGCCTCTGACTCCCAAGCCCAGGCTCTTTCCACTGAGCCACGCTGTTTCCAGGGTCCAGGAGTCAGAAGGACCTGGGTTCTATGCTGGCTCTGCCTCTTGTCTGCTTCGTGACCTTAGGCAAACCACTTCATTTCTCTGGGCTTCATTACCTCATCTGTAAAATGGGGATTAAAACTATGAGCCCCATGTGGGACTTGGCCTGTGGCCAACCTGATTAGCTTGTATCTATCCCAGCACTTAAAACAGTGCCTGGCACTTAATAAGCACTTAATAAATACCATTTTAAAAAATCCAAAAGAAAAAAACCCTCCTTTTCCACATCTGACAGACCACTGCTCTCCCCGGCAACAGTGATTTCCTTCTGAAATCACATCTCTTCCAAGAGGCATTCCTTAATTAATTTTTCAACTCCCCATTTACTATCCCTTCTTGTGCATTTCAAAATCTCTGCAGCACCAAAACACTCACTCTTTATTCTCCTCCTAGCTGTAACTGATGTCTGTCTCCCCTGATAAACCAAAAGCTCTTTGAGGGCAGGAACCCTGTCCACTTCTTCCATTGTGCCCTCCCAAGAACATAGTAGAGCTCACTCTGTTCCAACACAGGAGTGCAATGTTGGGGAAGCAGAACCTTTATCAGAATGGAGAACCTTGGAATTTTCCTGTTTACTGGACTTGTAGTTGGGGAGGAATAGGGTAAGGAGAAAAGACAGAGACATCAAGATGCTGTTAATAACAGAATATCTGGGATCCTTGTTAAGTGCTTACTATGTACCAACCAGTGTATTAAGCACTAAGGGAAATACAATATACAAAAGAGCAGATACAGTCTGATCTGAAGAATACTCTTCAGATGCCTGTTTCAAATTTTGGAGCTACTGCTGATGGATAATACAGTTGTTTTTTCCTCTCTTGTCTATGAGTTCCTTGGAAACAAGAACCATCTTTAATAAATCTTTTTGATACTCCCAAATGTCTAGTGAGAAGCAGCACGGTGTAGTGGCTAGAGCACGGGCCTGGGAGTCAGAAGGTCATGGGTTCTAATCCCAGAATTGCCACATGTCTGCTGTGTGATTTTGGGCAAGTCACTTCACTTCTCTGTGCCTCAGTTAACTCATCTGTAAAATGGGGATTGAGACTGTGAGCTCTACATGGGACAGGGACTGTGTCCAACCCACTGTGCTTATATCCACTCCAGCACTTAGTACAGTGCCAGGCACAGAGTAAGCACTTAACAAATACCATTATTATTATTATTAGCAGTACAGTGCATTCAATAAATGAATAAAATATAAAGAAAATGGTCTTACAGGGTTATGATATATTTTGAAAATTATACATGTAATTATTTCAATTACAATGGAACACCACTACGAGTATACAAAATTCCTCTCAAATGTTCTTCAGTCAATCCATGAATAACATTTAAAGCACACATGCTGTATGCAGAGCATTCTTTCACTCATTCATTAAATTATTTATTGAGTGCTTACTGTGTACAGAGCACTTTACTAAGCGTTTGGGAGAGTACAATACAATAATAAACAGACACATTCCCTGCCCACAATGAGTTTACAGTCAATAGCGGGGAGACAAACATTAAAATAAATTACAGATATGTACCTAAGTGTTGTGGGGCTGGGAGGAGGGGAAGAACAAAGGGAGCATGTCAGGGTGATGCAGAAGGGAGTGGGAGATGAGGAAAGAGGGGGTTTGGTCAGGGAAGGGCTCTTGGAGTAGATGTGCCTCCAATAAGGCTTTGAAGGAGGGAGGGCGTTTCAGGCCAGAGACAGGAGGTGGGCAAGGGGTTAGCGGTGAGACAAGTGAGATTGAGGCTCAGTGAGAAGGTCAGCATTAAAGGAGTGAAGTATGCAGATTGGGTGGTAGTAGGAGAGTATCAAGGCAAGGTGAGGTAGGAGGAGGCAAGATGATGGAGTACTTTAAAGCCAATGGTGAGGAGTTTGTGGTGAGGATTCAGAGGTGGATGGGCAACCACTAGAGTTTTTTTGAGTAGCAGGGTGACATGTCCTGAACGTTTTTGTAGAAAAATGATCTGGGCAGCAGAGTGAAGTATGGATTGGAATGGGGAGAGGCAGGAGGCTAGGAGGTCAGCAAGGAGGCTGAAGCAGTAATCCAGGCGGGATAGGATGAGTGACTGTATTAACTGTATTAATAGCTGCTGGGGGACAGGGGTCTGAAGCGGGAGTTAAATGTCTGGAACTACTGGTGAGGGCGGTGGGCACGGATGACAATAAGGGTGGAGAAATAATTTTGCCAGGCAGAAGAGGCCAGAGATAAAGCATGCAAGGATAAACTTGAAGTGGTCCAAGTTGGCTGATATTTAGATTTCCGCCAGCAGTGTTCTGCAGCTCGAGCACAGAAGCGAAGGAGGTGGACTATGGTGGTGATCCAGGGCAGTGGGTTGGTGGTACGAGATCAATGAAGGGAAAGGGGAATGAGTGAGCTGAGTTCAGTAGAGAGAGTGGTGTTGAGAGCATCTGTTTGGTCATCAATGGAGGGTAGTCTGGGTATGGAGGCTAAATGGGGCATGATGAGTTGAGAAAATTGGATGGGCTAAAAGATTGGAGCTCTCTCTGGGGGAAGAGCACAGATTTACAGGGAACAGGTATGTGGGAGAGGAGGCAAGTGAGGAGGTTGTGGTCAGATAGAGGGATTTCAGAGTTGGTGAGGGTAGAGATTGTGCAGTGGTTATAGCTGATGAGATCAAGTGTGTGTCTAAGTTGGTGAGTGGGCAAGGCTGGGTGAAGGAGGAGGTCAGTGGAGTTGAGGAGTGATAGAAGGCGGGCAGCAGAAGGGTCATCAGGAACCTCTATGTGGATACTGAAGTGCCCAAGGATCAATGTGAGCATGGAGAAAGAGAAAAGGAATGTGAGAAAGGAATCAAAATGGTTAAAGAAGTTGGAGGCGAGACCTGGGTGGACGGTAGATGCCAGTTACTAGAATCTGAAGTGGGTGGTAGAGGTGGATGATATGGGCTTCAAAGGAAGGGAAAGGAAGGGATGGAGGATGCAGAATAGGGCAAAAGTGTCATCGGGGTCCAGGAAGGAAGCCAACACCTCCTCCTTTTCCAGTGAGTCTGGGGGAGTGGGAGAAGATGAGGCCCCCTCTGGAGAGAACAGCAGGGGAGACCATGTCGTCTGGGGAAAACCAGGTTTCAGTGATGGCAAAGAGGAGTGACTGAGTCAGGAACAGGTCAAGGATGAAGGGAAGCTTCTCCATGATGGAGCGGGGGTTTCACAGGCCACACAGTACTAAGTGCTTGGAAGAGTACAATGCAACAGCTGGTAGAGTTGTTTCCTATCCACATACAAGAAATGCTTATTATGTCCAACTAGTAAAGTATCTAGTCTATGAAGTGGATGCCACATTGACTCTGGGGCCCAGGGTTTTTGAGAAGCAGCGTGGCTTAGTATAAAGAGCATGGGCTTGGGAGTCAGAGGTCATGGGTTCTAATCCCGGATCCTCCCCTTGTCAGTTGTGCGACTCTGGGCAAGTCACTTAGCTTCTCTGTGCCTCAGTTACCTCATCTGGAAAATGGGGATTAAGACTGTGACCCTCACTTGGGACAACCTGCTTTCCTTGAAACTACCCCAACGCTTAGAACAGTGTTTGGCACATATTAAGTGCTTAACAAATACCATCATTATTACTTTTGTTCACATCTAACAGACAGACCAAGAATCATTTTTCCTATGATCTAGCGAGACCCAGTCGGATCTGAGAACCGGCCCCTGGGCTAAAAGCTGGGGCCAGGCTCCTTAATTCTGATATCAATTTGCCTCACCAAAACATAATTCAGTACTGGTGCCCACGTCACCCCCATATGAGGTGTCCACTAACTGTCTTCCAACCCCCATACTGAGTCTGTCACCAAATTTTGTTGGCTTTACCTCCACATCATTTCCAGAATACTAATAGCATCTGTGGTATTGGTTAAGTGCTTACTATTTGCCAGACACTACTACTCGCTGGGGTAGATACAAGTTAATCAGGTTGGACACAGTCCATGTCCCCCATGGGGCTCACAGTCTTAATCCCCATTTTACAGATGAGAAAACTGAGGCCCAGGGAAGTGAAGTGACTTGCCCAAGGTCACATAGCAGACAGATGTGGAACCGGTATTAGAACTTAGGTCCTTCTGACTCCCAGGCCTGTGCTCTATCTACTAGGTCATGCTGCTTCTTCAGCACTTAGTGTGTGCCATGCATTCAACTCTTGCCTTTCTATCTATTCACTCTTCTCCCACTCTACCCCAGCTAACACTCTTCGGTTCTCCCGAGTTATTCTCCTCAGTCTGTCTCATCTCTCCCAGAACTAAAATTCCTGTTTACACCATTCCTCCTGTCTGGCACTTCTTCCCCTTTTGTGTGTGACAGATCACAGCTCTCCCCAACATCACTCAAACAACAACAACAAAGCTCTCCTGAAAATACCTTTCCTCCAAGACACCTTCACTAATTAATTAATTTCTACTCTCCCCAGTTATATCCCCCCCAACTGTCACTTGAGAATTTATGAACTCAAAGCCTCCCTTAGCACTTACACACAAATCACACACACCCTATTAGTTCAGCTTTAACTCATGTATATATTCCCTTTTTCTCTTTTCTCCTATCAGTAAACTAATTTAGTATCTGTCTCCACTTCTAAAATGTAGTTCCTTGAGGGCAGAGACTGTGTCTACCAAATCTACTGTATTCTGCTACTGATTGTTTCAGTGACTTATAAGATGGAAAAAGACATAGTGCAGAGCAGTGAGGACTGATGGAAGGAGAATGGCCTGGGAATCAAGGGACCTGGGTTCTAATCCTGCCTCCATCACCTGCTTGCCTTATGGCTTTGGGCAAGTCGCTTAATTTATCTGTGCTCCACTTTCCTCATCTCCCTTCTGCTTCTATGTGAACCTTTAGTGCGTCAGTGAAGGATTGGTAAAGTGATCAATCAATACTGAGCTCAAAAATTGAGCCTCTACACACAGTAGAGTACTGTACTAAGTAAGGGCTGAGAAGAACACAACAAGAGTTGTAGACATGGTCTCTGCCTTTAAGAAGTTTACATTTCAATGGAAGAGACAGACACCAAAATAATGTATTGTTAAGAGAAGAAACAGGGGCTATTCTCCATGACCATTATATATATATAATATAAATTATATGTAACAAAATATTTATTTATATTAATGTATTTACATTAGTCTTTATATTAATAATGTTAATACAATGGAACATGTCTGCCAACTCTCCCAAATGCTTACTCAGTATGGTGCCCTGTACAGCAACATGCATGGCTCAGCAGCATGCTCAGAAGCAGCATGGCTGTGGAAAGAACACAGGCTTGGGAGTCAGAAGTCATGGGTTCTAATCCCAGCTCTTCCACTTGTCAGATGTGTGACTTGGGGTAAGTCACTTGACTTCTCTGTGCCTCAGTTACTCATCTGTAAAATGGGGATTAAGACTGTGAGCCCCACGCGGGACAACCTCATCCCCTTATATCCCCCCTCCAGCACTTAGAACAGTACTTTGCACATAGTAAGTGCTTAACAAATACCATCATCATCATTATTATTATTACATAGTAAGTGCTCTATACATACCTCTGATGGATTTGATTGATTTAATGCTTAAATAGTAGGGTACAATAATAATTAATAATAATTATAGTATTTGTTAAGCACTTACTTTGTGCCAAGCACTGTTCTAAGAGCTGGAGTAATTATGTTGTCCCACGTGGGGCTCACAGTCTTAATCCCCATTTTACAGATGAGGTAAATGAGGTCCAGAGAAGATTTGCCCAAGGTCACACAGCAGACAAGTGGCAGAGCTGGGATTAGAGCCCATGTCCTCTGACTCCCAAGCCCGTGCTCTTGCCACTAAGCCATGCTGCTTCTATAAATGCTCCACCGTTTACCCTGCCTAGTGCCTCATCATGCCTTTAGTCTTTCCCACTAAGCATTTATGTACTTATCCTCATACTTGCTTGTAAGATTCTCGAAGGCAAGGATCGTCTCTACCAAGTCTATTGTACTGTCCCAAGTTTTTAGTACAGTGCTCATTCAATCATATTTATTTAGAGCTTACTGTATGAACAGCACTGTACTAAGAGCTTGGGAGAATACAACAACAAACAGACACATTCCCTGCCCACAGTGAGCTTACATACAGTTTAGAGGAAGCTTACAGTCTAGGCATGTTCAATAAATACCACATTCACTGGCTGAGTTCATAAGTGCTCAGGTAGCATAAAAATGCTGATGTAGCAGCTGGGGGGATAAAACCTGGGGAGAGTACAAATTAATTAGAGAAAACTTCTTGGAAGAAGTGTAATTTCAAGAGAGTGCTGAAGGGCAGACCTGAAGTCTGAAGGGGCTGGGAATTCCAGGTAGGGGAAAGAGTGTGAGAATGATGTTGGAAGAGTGAGAGAAGAGAAAGAGGCTTTGAGGAAATAATAATAATAATAATAATAATAATAATAATATTTGTTTAGCACTTACTATGTCCCAAGCACTGTACTTGACACTTATTTATTTGGCACACAGTAAGTAAGTACTGGGGGAAATGCAAGATAATCAGAACATAGTTCCTGTCTCAACATGGGGATCAGCGTTTAAGAGAGAGGTAGAACAGGCATTTAATTTCCATTTTACAAATGAGGAAAGTGAGGTACAGAGAAGTTAAGTGACTTGGTCAAGGTCACGCAGCAGGCAAGCGGCAGAGCTGGGAATAGCGTAGCCAGGTTCCAAGTCACTTACCTTCTCTGAAAAATGTGGATTTCAATACCTGGTCTCCCTTCCTCTGTCCTTCTGAGAGCCCTGTTATAGGTCAGGGTCTATGTCCGGCCTGATGATCTTGTATTTCCTCGCTTAGTACAGTGCGCACGCAGCACATAGTCATTTAACTGGGACCACGGTTGTTATCCACTCTCTCTTCAACCCCTATGTTCCATTTTCATCTCTTCCTATGTTGTCCTGTACTCTCCCAAGAGCTCTGGACAGTGCTTTGAACAGTTAGCACTCAAATACAACTGCCTGATTGATTCCTCTGTCAAGACCGAGACCAATATCTTGTAGTAATAATAATAATAATTATAGTATTTGTTAAGCGCTTACTATGTGCCAAGCACTGTTCTAAGCACTGGAGTAGATGCAGAGTAATCAGATTGTCCCACTTGGGGCTCACACTTTTAATCCCCATTTTACAGATGAGGAAACTGAGGCAACAGAGAAGTTAAGTGGCTTGCCCAAGTGGCAGAGCTGGGATCAGAACCCACGACCTCTGACTCCCAAGCCCACGCTCTTTCCACTAAGCCACGCTTGTAACTACCACAGCGCTTAGTACCGTGTTTAACAGATACCATAATAATGGTAATAATTGACCTAACTCCCAGGCCCCATGCTCTTCTCACTAGGCCATGCTGAGTAGGAGTGATGAGTACCTTAAAGCCAATTGTTCAGAATTTCCATTTGATGCTGAAATGGCTGGGCAAACTTTGGAGGTTTTGGAGGAGTGGGCAAAACCATTTTTAAAGAAAAATAATAATATATATTTATAGTTTATAAATATAGGTAAGGATAGTAATAGTTCAGTGTAGTGAACTACCAGCTGGAAAAGGGAGTTACAGGAAGCAGGAAGATCAGACGGCTGATGGCAGTAGTCAAGCCGGGCTATGATAAGTGCCTGGCCCAGTATTTGGATGGAGAGGTAAGGAGGGGGGATGGCAGTGGGAAGTGTTCAGCACCCGCACACAGTAGGTGTGTAACAAATGCCATAATAATAACTGTGGAGGAGAAACTGACAGGATTTAGTGAAACAGTGAATATGGGGGCTGGAAGAAAGGAAGGGAGAGAAGATTCTTTGTGCCTCAGTTACCTCATCTGTAAAATGGGGATTAAGACTGTGAGCCTCATGTGGGACATCCTGATTCCCCTGTATCTACCCCAGTGCTTAGAACTGTGCTCGGCACATAGTAAGTGCTTAACAAATACCAACATTATTATTATTATTATTAAGCGCTTACTATGTGCAGAGCACTGTTCTAAGCGGTGGGGTAGATAGAAGGTAATCAGGTTATCCTACATGAGGCTCCCAGATAATCCCCATTTTACAGATGAGGTAACCGAGGCCCAGAGAAGTGAAGTGACTTGCCCACAGTCACCCAGCTGACAAGTGGCAGAGCTGGGATTCGAACCCATGCCTTCTGACTCCTAAGCCCGAGCTCTTTCCACTGAGCCACGCTACTCTCCCAAGCGCTTAGGACAGTGCTCTGCTCAATAAATGTGACCGAATGAATGAAAAAGTGCCCACTATCATCTCTCCCTGCCCCCATAGTCCCCGTTTGACTAAATCCTGTCAGTGTTTGGGCCAGTCACTTCACTTCTCTGGGCCTCAGTGACCTCAGCTGGAAAATGGGGTTGAAGACTGAGCCCCATGAAGGACAACCTCCCGACCCTGTATCTGCCCCAGCGCTCAGAACAGAGCTTTGGCACACGACCTTAACAGACACCACCATTCTTCTTCTTCTTTTTACCCAAAGACCTTACAGTCTGGAGGACGCGTTTTGAGTCTAAAGGGACGATCTAGAGGGATGACCGTGGCGTGGTTGTTCAGTTAGTCGTTCAGTGTGTCCTCCGCGGCGATTATCACTCTGGCATTTAAGCCCCTCCTGTGCGCTGGCGGAGAGGGGACGAGAAGAGAAACCACGACCTTGTGACTCGGGCTCTGGCCACTGAGCCACGCTGCTTCTCTAGCCGCGCTGAGGGACGGACGGAGGCCTGCTCTCCGACCTGCTCCCCCATCCTCCCTCCCCGACCTGCTCCCCCATCCTCCCTCCCCGCCGCCCTCATCTGTGGGGGCGTAGGAGGAGCCCCCCGGGCTGACTGACCGGCCACGGGAACGAAGGAAGCCTGCGGCCCGCCAGGAAGCGCCGCTCGAAACTCCGGCCCAGCCCCGGGCTCCCGCTCCGCCCGCTCCCCGTCTCCTTCTCCTCCTCCTTCTCCTCCTCCGCCGCCGCCATGGGGCCGGGGAGCCGGGGCTAGGTTGGGGCGGACGGACGGGAAGGGGAAGCAGGGCGGAGCTCAGCGCCACGAGGAGGGGCTGGGCTGGGGAGTCACAGGTCACGGGTTCGAATCCCGCCTCCGCCCCTTGTCGGCTGGCTGGCTGACTGGGCAAATCTCTTCATTCATTCGTTGCCAAACGGGGGACAACCTGATGACCCTGGATGTCCCCCCAGCGCTTAGAACAGTGCTCTGCACATAGTAAGCGCTTAACAGATACCAACATGATTATTAAGGGGCAGCGGGGGCTGGGGAGTCACAGGTCACGTGTTCAAATCCCGCCTCCGCCCCTTGTCGGCTGGCTGACTGGGCAAATCGCTTCATTCATTCGTTGCCAAACGGGGGACAACCTGATGACCCTGGATGTCCCCCCAGCGCTTAGAACAGTGCTCTGCACATAGTAAGCGCTTAACAGATTCCAACATGATTATTAAGGGGCAGCGGGGGCTGGGGAGTCACAGGTCACGGGTTCGAATCCCGCCTCCGCCCCTTGTCAGCTGGCTGACTGAGCAAATCGCTTCATTCATTCATTGCCAAACGGGGGACAACCTGATGACCCTGGATGTCCCCCCAGCGCTTAGAACAGTGCTCTGCACATAGTAAGCGCTTAACAGATACCAACATGATTATTAAGCGGCAGCGGGGGCTGGGGAGTCACAGGTCACGGGTTCGAATCCCGCTTCCGACACTTGTCAGCTGGCTGACTGTGGGCAAGTCGCTTCATTCATTCATTCATTCATTCATTCATTCATTCATTCATTCATTCATTGCCTCACGGGGACAACCTGATGACCCTGTATCTCCCCCAGCGTTTAGAACAGTGCTCTGCACATAGTAAGCGCTTAACAGATATCAACATTATGATTATTATTATTAAGCAGCAGCGTGGTTCAGTGGAAAGAGCCCGGGCTGGGGAGTCACAGGTCACGGGTTCGAATCCCGCCTCCGACACTTGTCAGCTGGGTGACTGTGGGCAACTCGCTTCATTCATTCATTCATTCATTCATTCATTCATTCATTCATTCATTCATTCATTCAATGCCTCACGGGGACAACCTGATGACCCTGTATGTCTCCCCAGCGCTTAGAACAGTGCTCTGCACATAGTAAGCGCTTAACAGATACCAACATGATTATTAAGCAGCAGCGTGGTTCAGTGGAAACAGCACGGGCTTGGGAGTCAGAGGTCATGAGTTCGAATCCCAGCTCTGCCACTTGTCAGCTGGGGGACTGTGGGCAAGTCACTTCACTTCTCTGGGCCTCAGTGACCTCATCTGTGAAATGGGGATTAACTGTGAGCCTCACGTGGGACAACCTGATTACCCTGTATTCATTCATTCAATAGTATTTATTGAGCGCTTGCTATGTGCAGAGCACTGTACTAAGCGCTTGGAATGGACAAAGCGGCAACAGATAGAGACAGTATCTCCCCCAGCGCTTAGAACAGTGCTCTGCACATAGTAAGCGCTTAACAGATACCACCATGATTATTTTTATTATTAACTGAGGAGAGGGACGGGGCCAGGGAGTCCGGGGGCGGGGCCAAGAGAGGCGGGGGACGGGGCGGAGCCAGGCAGTCCGAGGGTGGGGGGACAAGCGAGGCGGGGACAAGCAGTCAGTGGGCGGGGCCAAGCAGGGAGGGGCGGGGCCAAGCAGTCAGTGGGCGGGGCCACGCAGGGGAGGGGCGGGACCAGACGATCCGTGGGCGGGGCCAAGCAGGGAGGGGCAGAAGGTCCATGGGCGGGGCCAAGCAGTCAGTGGGCGGGGCCAAGCAGGGAGGGGCGGGGCCAAGCAGTCAGTGGGCGGGGCCACGCAGGGGAGGGGCGGGACCAGACGATCCGTGGGCGGGGCCAAGCAGGGAGGGGCAGAAGGTCCATGGGCGGGGCCAAGCAGTCAGTGGGCGGGGCCAAGCAGGGAGGGGCGGGGCCAGACGGTCCGTGGGAGGGGTCAAGCGGGGGGACAGACGGTCCGTGGGCGGAGCCAAGCAGTCAGTGGGCGGGGCCAAGCAGGGAGGGGCGGGACCAGACGGTCAGTGGGCGGGGCCAAGCAGGGAGGGACGGGGCCAGACGGTCCGTGGGCGGGGCCAAGCAGTCAGTGGGCGGGGCCAAGCAGTCAGTGGGCGGGGCCACGCATGGGAGGGGCGGGACCAGACGGTCCGTGGGCGGGGCCAAGCAGTCAGTGGGCGGGGCCAAGCAGGGAGGGGCGGGGCCAGACGGTCCGTGGGAGGGGTCAAGCGGGGGGGACAGACGGTCCGTGGGCGGAGCCAAGCAGTCAGTGGGCGGGGCCAAGCAGGGAGGGGCGGGACCAGACGGTCAGTGGGCGGGGCCAAGCAGGGAGGGACGGGGCCAGACGGTCCGTGGGCGGGGCCAAGCAGTCAGTGGGCGGGGCCAAGCAGGGAGGGGCGGAGCCAGACGGTCAGTGGGCGGGGGCCAAGCAGTCAGTGGGCGGGGCCAAGCAGCGAGGGGCGGGGCCAATCAGGGAGGGGCTGAGCCAGACGGTCAGTGGGCGGGGCCAAGCAGCGAGGGGCGGGGCCAAGCAGGGAGGGGCGGAGCCAGACGGTCCGTGGGCGGGTCCAAGCAGGGAGGGGCGGGGCCAATCAGGGAGGGGCTGAGCCAGACGGTCAGTGGGCGGGGCCAAGCAGTCAGTGGGCGGGGCCAAGCAGCGAGGGGCGGGGCCAAGCAGGGAGGGGCGGAGCCAGACGGTCCGTGGGCGGGTCCATGCAGGGAGGGGCGGGGCCAGACGGTCAGTGGGCGGGGCCAAGCAGTCAGTGGGCGGGGCCAAGCGGGGAGGGGAGCGGGGAGATCCTGGAGTCGGGTCTGGTCGGGGGGTGCAGTTGGTGCGTCCGGAGGTCTGGGGTCCGGCAGGAGATGGGGCGGCCCCACCCTGCCAGGCCCGGACGGCGCGGAGGCAGCCGGCGACCGGTGTCGTCCCTCCCGCCCTCCCTCCTTTCCCCCGCTGTCCCGCAGCCGCCTGCCCGCCTTCGCTTCGGGACTCCTCTCTACTCACAGCTAGGAAGCAGCGTGGCTCAGTAGAAAGAGCATGGGCTTGGGAGTCAGAGGTCATGGGTTCGAATCCCGGCTCGGCCACTTGTCAGCTGTGTGACTTTGGGCAAGTCACTTAGCTTCTCGGGGCCTCAGTTACCTCATCTGTAAAATGGGGATGAAGACTGTGAGCCCCACGTGGGACAACCTGATTCCCCCTGTGTCTACCCCAGCGCTTAGAACAGTGCTCGGCACATAGTAAGCGCTTAACAAATACCAACATTATTATTATGAGAAGCAGCGTGGCACAGTGGAAAGAGCACGGGCTTTGGAGTCAGGGCTCATGAGTTCGAATCCCAGCTCTGCCCCTTGTCAGCTGTGTGACTGTGGGCAAGTCACTTAACTTCTCTGTGCCTCAGTTCCCTCATCTGTAAAATGGGGATTAAGACTGTGAGCCCCACGTGGGACAACCTGATTCCCCTGTGTTTACCCCAGCGCTTAGAACAGTGCTCGGCACATAGTAAGCGCTTAACAAATACCAACATTATTATTATTATTATTATGAGAAGCAGCGTGGCACAGTGGAAAGAGCACGGGCTTTGGAGTCAGGGCTCATGAGTTCGAATCCCAGCTCTGCCCTTTGTCAGCTGTGTGACTGTGGGCAAGTCACTTAACTTCTCTGTGCCTCAGTTCCCTCATCTGTAAAATGGGGATTAAGACTGTGAGCCCCGCGTGGGACAACCTGATTCCCCTGTGTTTACCCCAGCGCTTAGAACAGTGCTCTGCACATAGTAAGCGCTTAACAAATACCAACATTATTATTAGGAAAAAAAAAACCATCTCTGGGCAATTGGGGTGTGTGGGGCCGGAGAGGGGAGAGTGTTCAAATCCTGCCATTGACGGTGCTTCTCGGTGGGTGGTTGGCCCCGGTGCTTACCCCCAGTTTTCCCCACAGAGTGGGGTTTTTGGGGGGTCCGGCTCGGTCTCCCCCGCCCCATCCCCGGAGCCGGCTGCTGGGACGGCAGTGCAGCTCAATACCCAGCGGCTCTCCTCTTAATAAGAAAAAGAATAATGGTAATAATAATGCTGGTTCCCCCTCCTGTCCGTAATTTCTTGTCAGCTAGATGGTAAACCCCGCGTCCTCTATGTCTATCGTACTGTCCCAACCGCCAAGTGCAGCGCTACGCCCACTCCTACGATTGATTATTATGGAGAAACGGCGTTTTCAGGCCCAAGTCAATTCTTTTATGGCAACTAACGCGGCCACCGACGGCACAGAGAATTTCTGACACTGAAGCCTCCGCGGAAACCACCCCTTCCTCTCGCCCCCCTCTCCACCAAGCCGTTTCTATTTTAAACAGACGCACGAAATGAAGATTAATGACTGTTACATCGTCAAAAAACAAAAGCCGATATTCACCTGTGCAATCAATTAGTGTTTTCCCCGTGACATTCCGAAGCGTTGTGTTTTGACACTAAGACAGCCCTGCCTTGTCTGTCAAGGCTCAGGCAACAGAGGTTACATAATAATAATAATAATGTGGATATTTGTTAAGCGCTTACTATGTGCAGAGCACTGTTCTAAGCGCTGGAGTAGGCACAGGGGAATCAGGTTGTCCCACGTGGGGCTCACAGTCTTAATCCCCACTTTACAGATGCGGTAACTGAGGCAAGGAGAAGTTAAGTGACTTGCCCACAGTCACATAATGCAGCTTAGGGATGCCCAGGAAAAATGGTTTTCGTAGATCCTATATGACTGCTGTGCTTTCATAATAAAAATATTAATCAATCGTTATTTCTTGAGTGTCTACTATGTGCAGGGCACTGTAATAATAATGTTGGTATTTGTTAAGCGCTTACTATGTGCCGAGCACTGTTCTAAGCGCTGGGGTAGACACAGGGGAATCCAGTTGTCCCACGTGGGGCTCACAGTCTTAATCCCCATTTTACAGATGAGGTAACTGAGGCACTGAGAAGTTAAGTGACTTGCCCAAAGTCACACAGCGGACGAGTGGCTGAGCCGGGATTTGAACCCATGACCTCTGACTCCAAAGCCCATGCTCTTTCCACTGAGCCACGCTGCTTCTCTACAGTGCTTCTGCTTCACTGTACTCAGTGCTTGGGAGAGTACGATACAACAGGATTAGCAGACACTAGTGGAAAGAGCCTGGGCTTTGGAGTCAGAGGTCATGAGTTCGACTCCCGGCTCTGCCACTCGTCAGCTGTGTGACTGTGGGCAAGTCACTTCACTTCTCTGTGCCTCAGTTACCTCATCTGTAAAATGGGGATTAACTGTGAGCCTCGCGTGGGACAACCTGATTAGCCTGTAATCTACCCCAGCGCTTAGAACAGTGCTCTGCACCTAGTAAGCGCTTAACAAATACCAACATTATTAATCTGCTTGCTCCTTGCCCATAAAAAGCTTACCATCTAGAAGATAGAAAGGTGTCCAGTGTGTATCACTTCCAGACAAGGAACAGACTAGCTGAGGACATCAGACTGTCCATTGTGAAACAGATTGCCACCCCATTAAAAATTTTATGCTGAATCTCTTAACTCCATCCTCTGTAGTCTATAAAAATATTTGCTCCCAATGGCCCTTCCTCCCTGACCGCCATCTTCAACTTCTGGCTCTTGGTTGACACCTTATTCTCAGTCTTCAAACACATTCAAGTCTCACCTAACCTTCTCTGGATCCCATCGCCCCTTCCATCTTCCTCTTCTGGTTCCCACCGCTTCTTCTACTTTTGTGTGTGTGTGGTATTTGTTAAGCGCTTACTATGTGCCAAGCACTGTTCTAAGCACTGGGGTAGATACAAGGTAATCAGGTTGTCCCATATGGGGCTCACAGTCTTCATCCCCATTTTACAGATGAGAGAACTGAGGCACAGAGAAGTTAAGTGACTTGCCCAAAGTCACAGAGCAGACAAGTGGAGGAGCCAGGATTAGAGACCACGACCTCTGACTCCCAAACCCGGGCTCTTTCCACTAAGCCACGCTGCTTCTCTTCCTTCCCTCTACTCCCTTCTTCCCTCCTCCTCTTCCCGTCCAAATGCCTTGATGTTGGTATTTGATGAAAGGACTGCTAAAACTGCTGTTTTCACTCCCTCCACACCAACTTCCTTCTTGATTCACTATAGTCAGGTTTTCCTCCCCTCCACCCAGCTTAAGATCGTACTCTCCCAAGTCACCGATGGCCTCCTCAGAGCCAGGTCCAGCCACCTTTATTCTTCGACCCTTCTCTTTGGAACACTATTAGACCTTCGTTTTTACCAACACAACACTCTCCTATCATCCCTCCAGCCGATCCTTCAATTTCTTTCACTAGTTCCTCTTCCATCTCCCATCCCCAAAGTGTGGGTTTCCTATAAGACTCTATTCTGGGTCCCCTTGTCCTGTCTCTCTCCACTCACTTTCTCCAGAGACTTAATCACATTCCTTCAGCTCTCACTTCTTTGCCGAGAACACATCTCTAGCCCCGACTTCTCTCAGCTATTCAATCGCTCAACTTCTCTTGCATCTAGGACATTTCCCCTGGGAAAGCCTACTGGTACTTCAAGCTCACTGTGGGCAAAATGGACCTGCTCATCTTCTCTCTTAAACCCTCCCTTACGTCCTTCCATTCTCTTAAGTCCTCAACCTTGATATCATCCTCAGATCCTTTCAGTCATTCAGATCCCACAACCGATAAACTGCTAAATCCTGCCAACTCTTTCTTGGAAATCTTTCCCAGATGTGCCTTTTCCTCTCTACCCAAAACATCACCACCATGACTCATCATATAACAGTATCAGCCTCCTCATTAGTGTCCCTGCCCTCAACCTCCCTCCACTTCAGTGGCACTCCATGTTTCCTCCCAGATGATCTTCCTGTAATGTTAGCCAGTCCCTATGTCTCCACTTCTCAAAAACTTTCACCTCAAACAAAAGCACCTTATTGGTTTTGAGGTGCTTCTTCAGTTCTCTCCATTTCAAATTTTTGGCGCTCTTCTTTCCGTAGTTTGCATCTGATGCTCCTCCTAAGCTCGCCTCCTAACTGTACCTCTCTCTGGTCTCACCTGTCTCTAAACCCTTGCTCATGCAATCCCCCCAGCTGAGTACTCTTTACCCTAACAAATATGCCAAATTTTAGCCCTCCATATCTTCAAAGTCTCCCAAGATCCCATCTCTTCCAACATGCTTTCCCTGATCATTTCCCAGAATAATGTCATATCTACCCAACAGTTACCCCCAGCAATCAGTCACTCATTCAATTAACAGATACTATTTATTGAGGGCTCACTATGTTCAGAACACTGTATTAAGCACTTAGGAGAGGACACTGCAACAGAGTTGGTAGAATGCAATCTCTGCCCACAGGGAGCTCACAGTCTACAGGGAGAGACAGGCATTACAGATTGGGGAAAAAGAGTATAAGAATATTTACATCATTGCTGTGGGGCTGGGTTGAGTATCAAAATGCTTTTTTTAAAGAACATTTTAAAATGGTATTTGTTAAGCACTTACTATGTGTTACGCACTGTTTTAAGCACTGGGGTAGATACAAATTTATTAGGTTGAACGCAGCTCCTGTCCCACTTGCTTAAGAGCTACACAACCAAGTTCAGAGTAGATGCAGAGGGGAGGCCAGATAGGGGAAACTAAGGGCCTAGTCTGAGAAGGCTTCTTGGAAGAGATGTGATTTTAGGAGCTAAGAATTAAGAGCCTTTATCAGTTCTTTGTTCTCCAGAAACAATGAAACAAACTGGGTCAGAAGTGTATCGTGGATGAAACTTGGCTCCTCATGTCTTGATCTGCTCTTTGCCTGTGGAAAGACAATATGAGGTCAGTTTTGTTTATATACATAGCCGAGGTTTGGGGAAGAACCATGAGAATTTTTCTAATTTTTTAAATAACTGTGGTATTTGCTAAGCCCATACTCTATGCCAAGCGCTGTACTAAGTAGATAAAAGATAATCAGGTACCACATGGAGCTCACAGTCTAAATAGAAAAGAGGACACGTATTAATTTCCCATTTTTCAGTGCTTAAAACAGTGCTTAACATATAGAAAGCAATTAACAAGTACCATTAAAGGAGCGACTTGCTCAAAGGTATGTGGCAGAACCAGGATTAGAACCCAGGTCCTTTGACTCCCAGACTTTGTGCTCTTTCCACTAGACCACAGTACAGGGCAGACACTGTATAACACAAACAATATAAATCAACAAATAAACATTATTTAAACAAAATGAAAAAGTAGAAGAGTAGGCATCTCAAATCTATATGTGACAATGTTTTCCATTTAGCTCTAGGAGATACAAGAAATCCATAAGCATCTCCAATATTACCTAGTCCCAAAGTCTCCAACCATCCCTCTCCACCCTAGAATCCCAAGCAGAGCATCCCAACGGATGCTCCTCTCCTGCCTCCTGGCAGTCGCTTCCTTTTGTCCTTGCCAGACTCCAGCACCAGCCAGGAAGAGGGGGAAGTCAGTTGTACAGATCTCGGAGCGAGCGAACGAGATGGGCATCAGAAGTCTACCTGCCGACAGCCAAATGTACTCTACCCCAACCTGCTTGCAGGAGAGACTCTTCCCCTACCTCTTGCACTGAGCTGGGCAACAGGACTGGGCAGACTTTGGTCTCTACTGTTTCATGCCTAGGCCCCTGTTCTGGGGATAGAGCAGGAGCCAGAAAGGTCCCCTCCTCCCCCCCAGCTACATCAAGTGGGGGCTGGGGCTGGAGCAGGAGCCGGGAAGATTTCCCCACCACATGAAGGGAGGGGAAGGGGCTGGAGTAGGACCCCGAAGGATCACCCTGCCACACAAATAATAATAATAATAATTGTGGTATTTGTTATGTGCTTACTCTGTGCCAGGTGGTAGACAGGAGGTGGTAATACCCCCATCACACGGAGCAGGGAAGGGTCGGGCTTGGACATTGCCTGTGGTCACGTAGTGTTTCCTGGATGGGGTGGGAGCAGGGTCTTTTTAATGGTATTTGTTAAGCGCTTACTATGTACCAGGCACTGTACTAAACACTGGAGTAGATCCACGGTAATCAGATTGGACACAGTCCATGTCCCACATGGGGCTCACAATCTTAATCCCCATTTTACAGATGAGGTAACTGAGGCACAGAGAAGTGAAGTGACTTGTTCCAGGTTATACAGCAGGCAAGTAGTGGTGTGGGGATTAGAACCCAGGTCCTTCTGACTCTATCCACTAGGCCATGCTGCTTTTCAGCGTCCTTGTTGCCCCTGGGGTGGGCAAAGAGGTATGGAAAGGGAAGGAAGAGAGGCTGGAGGTAGGCAGTGATGGATGGGGGAGGCAGGCACTTGGGTGGGAACCCAAGAGGCTGTGAGCTCGGAGAGACCACCCTCTATACCTCTCTCTCGCATGATGAACTCTCTTCATGCCACTTGAGTGGGCACTTATCCATTCACCACAGCTGGGCCTCTGTATAGATTAATAGCCACCGAAAGAGTTAACTCTGCCTCTAACCAGATGGGTTAGAGTTGGGCCTGTGTTAGTCCCTGTTTCGGGAAGAACAAAGCTCTTCTGCATGGGCATAATTTTTAATTCTAGACACGTCCAGAGAGCTCTAAACTAAGGCCACTACAGCCTACCCCCAACAGAAATGTAGCAGGAGTTTTCAGAAAGGCTGTAATTATTGCAAATTCATCAAAAAGGTGGGTTGGATGGCAAAAGATCACCCAACCAATGCAGACCCAGGAAAATAAAAGTCATAACAGCAAGACCCAATTCAAGACAACGTTTCAGTAATCCATTCTTTTCTCTCACTACCCTCCAACTCACCCTCCTCATTCCTCTGAAGAAAATATGGTTCTGGCTGGTTCTCATCTCTCCAGGAGCCACTTCTTGTTCACATCGTCCCCCCTTCACAAGGGGCTCTCAATAGCTCTACCCATTTTCAAAACCTTTCTGAGTTAACCTTTCCTCCAGGTGGCCCCTTCCTTGATTCATTTCTAATCTCTTCAATCAATCAAATTTATTGGGTCTTTACTCTATGCAGAGCACTGTACTAGGCATTTGGGAGAGTATAATATAATAGGTACAATTCCTGCCCACAATGAACTTTTTGAATATATCCCTCTATTTCCAGTCTGCATTTCAGTTCCATCTGAGCACTGGCTATTCACAGCAGCAGAGTGCTAACTCATTAGGTACTCCCCTCTGTAAATTTTTTAGTGTTCATCTCCTCCCCTAGATTGTAAAATCCTTTAGGGAATGGATCATTTAGTAGAAATAGTCACTTGACTTCTCTGTGCCTCAGTTTACTCATCTGTAAAAATAAGGATTAAATACCTGTTCTTTCTCCTACTTGAGACTATAAACCCATGAGAGACAGGGATTGTGTTCAACCTGATTAATTCATTCAATCGTATTTCTTGAGCGCTTACTGTGTGTAGAGCACTATACTAAGCGCTTGGGAGAGCACAATACAACAATAAACAGTCACATTCCCTGCTCACAAGGAGCTTACAGTATAGAGGGGGGAACTGATTAATTTGTATCTATCCCAGCACTTAGAACAGTGCTTGACACCTAGTAAGCACTTAATAAATGCTATTAAAAATAGTTTTTTACTAAGGCCTTTTTGTGCCCAGAGCTCTGTATTAAACACTGGGAAAAAATTATCAGCGCGGAATTAGATATGTTCCCTACCTCTCGGGAAACTAACACTCTTCACTAATTCCATTTTACTCTCCCAAGTGTTTAGTACAGTGTTCTGCACACAGCTGATGTTCGATAAATACTACTGATTAATTGATTCAGCATTTCAGAAATGTTTCCAATTCCTCTCAAATTGGTCCCTGTAGAAGAGATGCAGAAGGCACAGCTTTTGTGTACCCTGAAAATGTGCCGTTCACCTACCATACTCTCATCAAACTCCCTAAATACAGAATCCTCCCTTCCACAAGACTTACCTGGTAAATGAAGTGTTACAGCCCTGCACCCTTAGGGCAGAGAGAAGTCTTCCCAGTTGTCACATCTAATGTAGGTTAAGTGCCCCACAGATATAGTAAGCTCTTAAAATGCCATCATTATTATTATCTCTCTAGAATTTCAAAGTGTCTTGCAATCGAATCCAGGAACTAATTTGTAAATTCACACAACCAGACCTACCCAGAATCCCAGAGACAACTAAATTTGACATGAAGGAAACATTGTGAACAGCAATAACTTCTAAAAACACAAGGAAAAAATATAAAAGTAAATTGCCATGCTCTTATCCAGTTTTCTCATGGGTAGGTGATGAGTAATGATATTTGGACATTTGCCTATTGGTTAAATGCAAAGAGGTCCCAGTTTCCCTCCACACCCCTTCCAGGCCTCCCTCCTCCCCTTTCCCCTTTCCCCCCACCTCCTTAGCCCAGGCACCCCAATCCCCAAGGAACCATCTCATTTATTGCTTTGCTTTATTTTATGGTATTTGTTAAGCGCTTTCTATGTGTCAGGCACTGTACTAAGCTCTGGGGTAGATACAGCCTAATCAGGTTGTCACATGGTTCATGTCCCATATGGGGCTCATGGTTTACATCCCTGTTTTACAGATAAGGCACTGAGAAGTGAAGTGACTTGCCCAAGGTCACCCAGCCGACAAGTGGCGGAGTTGGGATTAGAATGCAGGTCTTTTGATTCCTAGGCCTGGGCTCTATCCATTAGGCCACGCTGCTTCTTGTTTAGTTGAACCAAGTGCCCAGGTCAACTTCACAGACACTGCTGACATTCTTGCTCATGGCTGAGAAGCTGAAATCTACTCTCCTTCCAGAAACCCTCTGCTTCTGCCAACAGGAAACACACTGGGGATGGACAAATGTATCCTGTCCCAGGAACCTCCAATAAGGCAAGTGATTTGCCTAAGGCAGTGTTTAGAGAGAAGATTTTTGATTTTTAGAAACTCCTGTAGCAGGTCCCTCCTGGGACTTTTTTCTTCCATATCCCTTTTCTAATCTTCAGCCCCATGTCCCTCCCCAGCAAGTCTTCCCACTCACTGTGCCTGACTCTTCCCTGCCCTACCTTCAACTCTTTGCTCACGCCCTCCTCACTCCACTGGAATTCCTCCTTTCAAATCCAACAGACCATAGCTCTCCCCAAGTTTCAAAGCCCTTCTGTGCACACATTTCCTCCAGTATTTAACCAGTAGTGGCAGGGGATTGAAGTAGGCGATTCCTCCCCTCTGCTCTCAAACAGAAGTAATAGGACAGAAATAATGTCTCTTGGCACCCACGGGATGTAAGATACTGTACTCTAGTAAGGGCTTGGGAAAGGTCAACAAAACACAAGAGGTGTTCTGTTCTAGCTTCCAAGAGTTCGGCGAATGCCACAGAAGAACTGATGAGGAGAGAAAACTGCATCCCATCAAACATTCCTGTGGACCATATGCTGGGGTGATTGATTTTTAAAACTTTCATGGGGTGATAAAATTCAAGCTCTGCCGTTGCTATTCTGTCACCTCACCTCCCTTTCCAGGCCCAGCTGTGGGAGACAGAGGCAGACTAAGGCAGGTTGGGGACATCCTTGGACTATGGCTAGGGCTGTAGCTGGACAGTGGGCAAGGGCTGGTGATGTGACAGAGCTAGTAATGATGACAAGGAGAACTCTGGATCCCGGGGTGGCATGATGCTATCAAGTGTCCCGAGGGGTCTCCATACAATTGAATAGCCTTAAGAGTTACTCCAGGCCTGGGGATGAGTAAAAACCCCCAGAAATTGACTTTAGGGATTGTTTAGGGAGTGTTGTGGATGTGAGGGAAGTCACCAAGCAAAGTGAAGTGCTGGGGAACCTGTTTTTTGCTCCAGGGGCCAGGATGAGCCAGTGTGAACCAGCAGCATCAGGATCAGGTACAATGGCCCCAGCTTGGCTTCCCTCCCAAAAAGGAAGGAGGAAAGATAGAGGGAAGTAGAACCTGGCACTGAGACCTCAGGGTCAAACAGGGCCACTCCTTGTGAGCAGTAGAAAACAGGGACCCCAGCTTGACTCCCCTCCAAAGGAGGGGGGAAAGGCAGAATCAAGTACCGAATAGATAGCCACCAGTGGAAGAGGGCCCAAGGCCATGAGATGAGACCCCCGACCTCTCCATGAGCAATAGCACCAGCTCAGCTCCCCACCTCGGCCTCCTGCCACC
This sequence comes from Ornithorhynchus anatinus, assembly GCF_004115215.2. Classification (NCBI taxonomy): domain Eukaryota; kingdom Metazoa; phylum Chordata; class Mammalia; order Monotremata; family Ornithorhynchidae; genus Ornithorhynchus; species Ornithorhynchus anatinus. The sequence continues at coordinate 60,736,024 of NC_041729.1, read as the reverse complement.
TACTCCAAAGCAAGTGGAGATTCCCGCTTCCAAGGCCAAGAGACAGAGGGGAGACAGACAAAGATTAACTGATGGTCAATGAAAGGGCAGGTTATGATGAGGATGAAGAATGGAATAAAAAGCCTAGGAGAGGGATTCCATGAGCGTCCTTTCCGAGGTGCAGCTCTGATACTCTGCTCCCCACTAGAAGGACGAACCCTGGGCCAGTGTGGTCAGCATAGCTTCTGGGTGCTGAGCCAGCCAGACCATCTTCCCCAGTGCCTACTGGATGATTGGCACCCTACGCCAATGAAAGGTACCCTGTGATGCCAAAGAGTGATGCCTGACACCGCCAGAGGGTGTTATGGGGAGCATATTTGGGGCACTGTTCTAAGCGCTGGGGGGAATACAAGGTGAACAGGTTGTTCCACATGAGGCTCATAGTTTTTAATCCCCATTTTACAGATGAGGTAAGTGAGGCACAGAGAAGTTAAGTGACCTGCCCAAAGTCACACAGCTGGAGCCAGGTTTTGAACCCATGACCTCTGACTCCCAAGCCGGGGCTCTTTCCACTGAGCCACACTGCATTTCTACAACACCCTCGCACTAATGCCTCTGGGCAGGGTCAACGGATTCTTTGGGAAATCCAAATGGAAGCAATCAACAGCGTCTTATCCTGGAAAAAAGTGTTTAAAAAACACCCCAAAAGAAGGCAGTCCAGAGTTAGCTGGAAGCGCTCTCCAGAAAGGCCTAAGATGCAGGAGAATTTGTATATTTGTATGTGTTATTTACTATATTTATTTTATTAATGATGTGTATATACTATGATTCTATTTGTCTTGATAGTATTGATGCCTGACTACTTGTTTTGTTTTCTTGTCTGTGTCCCCCTTTTAGACTGTGAGCCTGTTGTTGGGCAGGGATTGTCTCTATCTGTTGCCAAATTTTACATTCTAAGGGCTTAGTACAGTGATCTCCACAAAGTATGCACTCAATAAATACGATTGAATGAATGAATAGGAATGACAGAGGCAGCAGAGGCTGTCATGTAAAAACCTTGAGAGAGGGCCTGCCTCCTTCCCCAGCCAAAGGTTGCCCTTTTTCAGAGTAACAGAGGGTATGATCCCAAGGAGGCTGACTGACAAACCTAGGACCAATCCATTTGTAAGAGACTGATGCTAAGCAGACCTAAGAGCAGAGCTGTCTACGAGAGAGTTATCAGAACTACAGACCCAGGAGTGTCACCTTGACTGAGCGCCATGGCTGAGAGAACTGCTAAATTGTTTCCTTGAATCAGTACTCATGATCCACGCCATCGGCAGAAGGGCTGCTGAGCAGAGCCAGAGCTCAGTGACCTGCAGATCTAAAACAGTCAGCATTTGTCGGGTACCTTTTCTTCTTCCACCAGAGACTTGGAAAGAAACCGGGGGGACTGCATTGTCTTTTCTAGGTTATTCATTCAATCCTATTTATTGAGTGCTTACTGTGATCAGAGCACTGTACTAACTACTTGGAAAGTACAATTCAGCAACAAATAGAGACAATCCCTGCCCACAATGGGCTCACAGTCTACAAGGTGGGAGACAGACATCAAAACAAGTAAACAGGCATCAATAGCATTAAAAGAAATAAATAGAAATAGAGATATATACACATCATTAATAAAATAAATAGAATTATAAATATGTACATGTACATACACAAGCGCTGGGGGGCGGGGAGGGAGTAGAGACAAGGGAGTGAGTGGGGTTGACAGGGAGGGGAGGGGGAGCAGAGGAAAAGGGGGGCTTAATCCAGGAAGGACTCCTGGAGGAGGTGATCTTTCAGAAGGGCTTTGAAGGGGGCAAGTATGCTAGTTTGGCAGATTTGAGGAGGGAGGGCCTTCCAGGCCAGAGGTAGGACATGGGCCAGGGATTGATGGTGGGACAGGCGAGAACGAGGCACAGTGAGGAAGTTAGTGGCAGAGGAGCAGTGTGTGCGGGCTGGGCTGTAGAAGGAGAGAAAGGAGGTGAGATAATGAAGCCAGTAGTGAAGAATTTTGCTTGAAATTGTCAGGGGGGAAACAGGGGGTGACTCCCAGCACCCTCATTTCACTCTGGCAAATAATCTTGCCTGATGGGACTTTGAGCAACAAATAGGATCCCAGGATCCGAGGGGAGGAAGCCCCTTACCCCCCCCCCCCAGCACTTGTGTATGTTTGTACATATGTATTATTCTATTTATTTTATTAAAGATATATATATATATCTATAATTCTATTTATCTATTCTGATGCTACTGATGGCTGTCTACTTGTTTTGTTTTGTTGTCTGTCTCCCCCTTCTAGACTGTGAGCCCGTTGTTGGGGAGGATTGTCTCTATCTGCTACCAAATTGTACTTTCCAAGCGCTTAGTACAGTACTCTGTACACAGTAAGCTCTTAATAAATTCGAATGAATGAATGAATGAATGTGGTGATCCTGCTCAAACCAATGGAGAGGGTGACCATATCAGCACTGCATAATGAAAAGGTTAATACATAAAAGTTAATGAGCAAACAGCCAACTGTAGAAAATTGCTGCCCTTTTAAAATTATACTTTAAGAACACTTATTAAATAGAAATTTTCCTTTATCTCTCCTATGGCTTATGATTTCTTTCTAAAATGTTGCTTCAGGGGTCTAACAGCCTTATAGGTCATGTTTTAGCTTAGAGCACATTTTTATAGTTCAAATACAAATTACTTTAGAAATGGATTTTGTAATTGAGTTTCAGGTTAACTAAAGTTCCAACTTTTTATGGTTTAGAGCTGGGCAGGTAATGATGAAAACCGCTTAAAATGGAAGGTGTTTCGAATCAACAGCTTAAAAAGTAGAACCCATCGGCCCAGAGGCAAAGTTTGGGAGAGCTAAATGTTTACTCAGTGAGCAGAAGCCTTATTTCACTATAGATGTTGGAGGGTGAACCAGTGGAAAATAATGTTAAGTAATGTGGAGAGGGAAACCCAAAGCTGCTAAGACTCCTTTACCTCTATCAAAACAGCCATGAAATGGTTCCTCCAAGCAACTGGTGTCCAATTAATGGTATTTTAATCCACCAGTGGTATTTATTGAGTGTTTACTTTGTGCAGACCATTCATTCAATAGTATTTATTGAGTGCTTACTATGTGCAGAGCACTGTACTAAGCGCTTGGAATGTACAAATTGGTAACAGATAGAGACAGTCCCTGCCCTTTGATGGGCTTACAGTCTAATCGGACCAGTGTAGTAAGTGCTTGGAAGAGTGCAATACAATCTAGTGGGTAGACACTTTCCCTGCCCAAAGGAGCTTGTGGGGGAGATGGACATAAAATAAGTTATTGATATGAACATAAGTGCTCTGGGCCTGAGGGAGGAGTGACTATAAGTTGCTTAAAAGGGTACAAGTTAAAGTACTTAGGTGATGCAGAAGAGAGGCCACTGCTGGAGGCAGAATTTGGGACTGGATGGACCATTAAAGGCATTTCTTATGGACTTGTGTTCATCTGCTTACCTCTTCTTTCTCTGGATGGCAGTGTACACCACACTCGAGATGAATACGATGACAATAATTCCTGTAAGAACTCCGAGACCAATAGAGATGCCTTGAAAATCCACATCATTTTTTTTATCTGCAAACACATTTGAGAAGTGATTTTTACAGAGGTCCAATATGCAAAAAGGCTGTTCTCACTCTTCATATTTACACCTAGCCTCTTCCTGAGGTGAAGGATACAAACAATTTCTCCTCTTAACTCAGGGAAAAGGCTTTTGAAAAAGGAATCCTATCCATTCCACCCTATTTACAGTAGAACATCTTTGGCTAGTGGTTTGGAAGAATGGAAAGGATCTCCTTAGTGCTTAGTAAGTACAGTGCTCTATAAATAGCCACAAGTGCCATAGTGGGGTCATAAACACCAGTTGATCCAGCTACCTCCTGGACCAGGGCTGGCTTCAGAAGGAAGGGAGTGAAACACCACATCCTGAACCGGATGCACCACAATTCTCAAACCCACCTTTTCATTGCTGCACTGGGGCATTCCATACTGCTCAAGTGAAAAGCAGGGAAGCAGCTTAGGGAAGCAGCTTGGCTAAGTGGAGAAAGCACGGGCCTAGTGGATAAAGCATGGGAGTCAGAAGGACCTGGGTGCTAATCCTGGCTTTGCCACTTGTCTGCTGTGTGATCTTGGACAAGTCACTTCATTTCTCTGGGCCTCAGTTACCTCATCTGCAAAATGGGTATGAAGACGGTGAGCCCCGTGTGGGACATGGACTGTGTCCAACCTGATTAGCTTGTATCTACCCCAGTGCTTAGTACAGTGCCTGGGACAGAGTAAAGCTTAACAAATACTTTTTTTTAAAAAAAGTGCTGTGTAGAACAGGGCCACTTGGCTCCTGTTCTCTACCAGCAGATTCCCTGGAAGTTTCCCACTCCCAAAACTCATTGGGAAAGAGGGAGGAGTTGGCCCGATTCTTGCCTCCCCAGTGCTGCTCTCATACTATCCCTATCCCTCCATCCCTTTCATTTGCTTCCTTTGAAGCCTACTTAATCTGCCTCTACCACCCATTTCAACTACTCAGTGCTGTCTCTCAACTACTTTGTTCCTCTAACACCAACCTACTCTCTGTACTTTGATTTTGTCCTATCTCACTGCCAACCCTTTGCCCATACCCTCTCTCTGGTCTGAAAATCCCTCCCCCTTCCTATTTGACTGCCCACCACTCTCCTCACCTTCAAAGCCCTACAAAATCCCATTACTTCTAGACTGTAAGTTTCTTGTGAGTAGGTGTCCCAAGGTCACTCTGGGGTACTGACCATCTCAAGGTCAAATGCTATCTCGTGATCTCCTGAGCCAGAAGGCAGAACTCAGAAGTGAGGGTGGGGTAATGCCCCCACCACCAAAACTGCCAGTTTGACAGCCCAAGCTGGGAATACCGAAAGTATCCCTCACCCCAGTGCCAATCAAATTAGGTATGGAGGAGGGAGGAGGGAAGGGATTGGATAAACTAGGAGAAGCAAGGGGAGGGCAAGGGTTGAGTGGGCAAGTCACTTAACTTCTCTGTGCCTCAGTTCCCTCATCTGTAAAATGGGGATGAAGACTGTGAGCCCCACGTGGGACAACCTGATTCCCCTGTGTCTACCCCAGCGCTTAGAACAGTGCTCTGCACATAGTAAGCGCTTAACAAATACCAACATTATTAAGCAGCATGGCTCAGTGGAAAGAGCATGGGCTTGGGAGTCAGAGTTCATGGGTTTGAATCCTGGCTCTGCCACTTGCCAGCTGGGTGACTGTGGGCAAGTCACTTCACTTCTCTGGGCCTCAGTTCCCTCATCTGTCAAATGGGGATTAAGACTGTGAGCCTCACGTGGGACAACCTGATGACCCTGTGTCTACCCCAGTGCTTAGAACAGTGCTCTGCACATAGTAAGCGCTTAACAAATACCAACATCAGTATAAAGTGAGGCCGGAAGCTGGAATGGCCTAGGAGCACAGTTGATAAATCCCTGCAGCCTCTAACCTGTGCAGAGGTTCGAGACTTGTAGCAGCTTGCTGCAGGTCGCCTCTGTCCAGAGCTTGAGAAGCCTGCTCTGCCTGCACCAAGTGAGGAGCTGTGGGATCAGTGAGTGTTCTTCCTGCTGAACCCTCATGGGGCTGAAAGCCAGTCGCTTTGCCATGGGTATATTATGCATAAGTGGATCCCTCCCAAGTGGGAAGCACTCATGGGTGAGAACTAGGAGCTTCACCACGGGTGCGTAATGCAGAAATGGATTCCTCCTGAGTGGGAAGTGCTCGTGGGTGAGAGCTACTGCTTCACCACTTGTGAGCAAACCATAAGTGAATTCCACCTGGGTGGGACCTGGATGTTCTGCCATGCGTGCGTAACATAGAAGTATAGTCCTCCCATTAGGGAAGCTCTAATATCACCAATTAATCATATTCCTCCCAAAAGGGAAGTTCAATTCGCTGCATCTAAATAATCAAATAATTAAATTTGCCTCATGGAATAAATTTTCATATAAAACTCACACTTTCCGTCCCCAGTCTCTCTCTCTCTCTCGCTCCCTCACTGTGTTGATTCCCAAATGAACCTGTTCCCGGGCGACGGGTGGCAGTAGGGAAGGGGTCTAACAACTGTATTATATTGTACTATCCTAAACGTTTAGTACAGTGCTCTGCACACAGCAAATGCTCCATAAATACCATTTTTTTTTAAGGTATTTGTTACTGTACTGTAAGATACTGTACTAAGTGCTGGGGTGGATACAAGCCAATCAGGTTGGACACAGTCCATGTTCTACATGAGACAGTCTTAATCCCCATTTTACAGATGAGGTAATTGAGGAGTGAAGTGATTTATTAGGGTCAAAGTTGCCCAGCAGACAAGTGGCAGAGCCAGGACTAGACTCCTGGTCTGCTTGATTCTCAGGGCTATGCTCTATCCACTCAGCCACACTGTTTCTCACTGATTGAATGATTACCTCCATGAAGCATTTCCCAACTAAATCCTTTTCCCCTACTTTCTTTCCCTTTTGCATCACCTATGCACTTGGGTCTGTTCCTTTTAAGCCCTTGTTATTCACTCCACCCTTAGTCCTTCAGCATTTATGTACATACATATAATTTATTTTAATGACTGTCTTCCACCTTTTTTTTTAACATGTTATTTGTTAAGCGCTTACTATGGCCCAGGAACTGTTCTAAACTCTGGGGTAGGTACAAACTAATCAGGTTGGACACAGTACCTCTCCCTCATGGGACTCACATTTTTAATCTCCATTTTACAGATGAAATAAGTGAGGCACAGAGACCTTACCCAAAGTGACACAGCATATGAGTGACCCTTCTAAATGGTATGGTCCTGTGGTCAGGGATTGTGTCTACCAACTCCTTTGTATTGTTCTCTCCCTAGTGCTTAGGGCAGTGCTCGGCACAACATAAGCACTCATTAAACATCATTGATTGACTATGTTTTAAAAGTACTTAACCTTCTAAACTGTTCCTCCCTCTATTTTTTATGCCAATAACTTACCTGACTGCTGTCCAAAAGGGTCCAAAAGCATGTTCTGAGTAACTGCAAGAGATCCATTGTGTGGTTCTGGGATGACTCCCAGAAGTTTACACATCAGTGGGTAAATGTGAATGCTGTCAAAGGGTTCAGTCAAATGATCTTTCTTGAAATCTGGCCCAAAAGCTCTAAATATTGTCTTCATGTCCATGTGTGCATTATCAAATCCATGATCCCCTTTGTTGACATAGAGTATAAACCGCTGAAATAAAAGCCAACCAGGATTAGAATCCCCTGAAAGGACACTTAGTATCTCCTCAGATCCCTGAATATGCTGGCAAATAAGTATGGTTCCCCCCTCCACCATTTTGAAGGAAGATTCTAGGAAGTGTGGAAAGGAAATATTCAGATAATTTGGGTAGAGAATCCATAGGGCATGTGTGTGAAAATCCCCTTGGCTGGAAATAGCCATGAGTTAAATTAACCTGGGATTCCTTCCTCAGTTATAACTAGAACCCCACAGGGGGAGGAAACAAGGAGAACAGGGCAATTTTCTCAGGCTTGAATCAGCAGGCCTGGATCAGCAGGTCTGACTGAGCAGGCCCTGAGGAGACTGAGAGGCTTGTGAGTCCCAAAAGTAGCTTTGCCTCAGGTCTAGACCCCTTTTGAGGCACTGATTCATTCTGGACCTGGAGAAACTGAACCAACACGGCTGAAACTACCTGGCCTGAGTCAGACCAGCCTCTCTAAAGGAGAATGTGACACCGAGAGTGAGCCAGCACTGCTCCATGGCCTAGGGTGCTAGAAAGCCTAGACCCAGGGCAACGTGATCTGCAGAGGCAACATGGCCTGAGGAACCCACTGGCTATAAGCTCTTTCACATGGCCACCATCTCTCAAACCATATGGCTTGGCCTCAGGATTCTGTCACTGACATCTGGAGAAGTCCTCATTCATTCATTCAATAGTATTTATTAAGCGCTAACTATGTGCAGAGCACTGTACCCGGTTTCACCTTTACAATATCTCCAAGATCCGCCCTTTCCTCTCCACCCAAACGACTACCTTACTGCTACAGGCTCTCGTTATATCCCGGCTAGACTACTGTGTCAGCCTTCTCTCTGACCTCCCTTCCCCCTCTCTCGCCCCGCTCCAGTCTATTCTTCACTCCGCTGCCTGGCTCATCTTCCTGCAGAAACGATTTGGGCATGTCACTCCCCTTCTTAAACACCTCCAGTGGTTGCCTATCAACCTCCGCTCCAAACAAAAACTCCTCACTCTAGGCTTCAAGGCTCTCCATCACCTTGCCCCTTCCTACCTCTCCTCCCTTCTCTCTTTCTACTGCCCACCCCATACGCTCCGCTCCTCTCCTCTGCCGCCCACCTCCTCACCATCCCTCGGTCTCGCCTATCCCGCCGACGACCCCTGGGCCACGTCCTCCCACGGTCTTGGAATGCCCTCCCTCCTCACCTCTGCCAAACTAATTCTCTTCCCCTCTTCAAAACCCTACTTAAAACTCACCTCCTCCAAGAGGTCTTCCCAGACTGAGCTCCCCTTCTCCCTCTACTCCCTCTACCACCCCCCCTTCAGCTCTCCGCAGCTTAACCCTCTTTTCCCCCCATTTCCCTCTGCTCCTCCCCCTTTACCTTCGCATCCCCTCACACTGTACTCGTCTGCTCAACTGTATATATTTTCATTACCCTATATATTTTGTTAATGAAATGTACATCGCCTTGATTCTATTTAGTTGCCATGGTTTTTACAAGATGTTCTTCCCCTTGACTCTATTTATTGCCATTGTTCTCGTCTGTCTGTCTCCCCCGATTAGACTGTAAGCCCGTCAAACGGCAGGGACTGTCTCTATCTGTTGCTGACTTGTTCATTCCAAGCGCTTAGTACAGTGCTCTGCACATAGTAAGCACTCAATAAATACTATTGAATGAATGAATGAATGCTTGGAATGTACAATTTGGCAACAGATAGAGACAATCCCTGCCAATGACAGGCTCACAGTCTAAATGGGGGAGACAGGCAGCAAAGCAAAGCAGAGCAAAACAAAACAAGACAACATCATCAAGATAAACAGGGTCAAGGAAATATACACCTCATTAACAAAATAAATAGGGTAATAAATAATATATACAAATGAACACAGTGCTTGAGGGGAGGGGAAGGGGGAAGAGCAGAGGGTGGGAGGGGGGAGAAGGAGCAGGCTCAGCCTGGGAAGGCTACCTGGAGGAGGTGAGCCCTCAGTAGGGCTTTGAAGAGGAGAAGAGAGTTAGTTTGGTGGATGTGAGGAGGGAGAGCGTGCCAGGTCAGCGGTAGGACATGGGCCAGGGTTTGACGGTGGGATAGGCGTCAACTGGGGACAGTGAGGAGGTGAGTGGCAGAGGAGCGGAGTGTACAGGGTGGGCAGTAGAAAGAGAAAAGGGAGGTGAGGTAGGAGGGGGCACGGTGATGGAGAGCTTCGAAGCCAAGAGTGAGGAGTTTTTGTTTCATGTGGAGGTTGATAGGCAACCACTGGAGGATTTTGAGGAGGGAGTGACATGCCCAGAGCGTTTCTGTAGGAAGATGATTCAGGTAACGGAATGAAGAATAGACTGGAACGGGAAGAGACAAGAGGATGGGAGATCAGAGAGTAAGCTGATTCAGTAATCCAGTTGGGATATTATGAGAGCTTATACCAGCAAGATTGCAGTTTGGATGGAGAGGAAAGGGTGGATCTTGTGAAGGTGAGAGCGGTAGGTGTTGGTGATGGATTGGATGTGTGGGGTGAATGAGAGAGCTGAGTCAAGGACGACACCAAGGTTGCGGGCATGTGAGATGGGAAGGATGTTAGTGCTGTCCACAGTGATGGGGAAGTCAGGGAGAACACAGGGTTTGGGAGGGAAGATAAGGAGCTAAGTTTTGGACATGCTGAGATTTAGGTGGCGGGCAGACATCCAGGTGAAGATGTCCTGGAGGCAGGAGGAGATACAAGCCTGGAGGGTGGGAGAGGAACTGGGGAGGAGATAATAATAATAATAATAATATTGGTATTTGTTAAGCGCTTACTATGTGCAGAGTACTGTTCTAAGCGCTGGGGTAGATACAGGGTAATCAGGTTGTCCCATGTTAAGCTCACAGTCTTAATCCCCATTTTCCAGATGAGGTAACTGAGGCACCAAGAAGTTAAGTGACTTGACCACAGTCACACAGCTGACAAGTGATAAAGCTGGGATTCGAACCCATGACCTCTGACTCCCAAGCCCGGGTTCTTTCCACTGAGCCACACTGCTTCTCTCTCCTGATCAAGCAGGGGTGGCAGCAGCCAGAGCTGCCAGGAGACTTGTCACTCCAGGGGTGTGCCATATCACGGTGTCATGACAACCTGATGCCCCAGGGTTGAGAAAGTTCTCACTGTGTTTACCAACAGAAGGTGCATAAAGGAAATTGAGAAGCAGCAAGGCCTACTGAAAGAGCATGGACCTAGAAATCAGAGGACTTGGGTTCTAATCTCACTACATCACTTGTCTGCTGTTTGAGCTTGGGCAAGTCCCTTAACTTCTCTGGGACTGCTTCAGTTGCCTTATCTATAAAATCTAACTGCCCCTTTACTTAGATTATGAGCCTCATGTGGGACAGGGACTGTTTCCAACCCGATTGTCTTGTATCTGTACTAGGACTTAATAAAGTGCCTGGCATATAGTAAGTGTTTAACAAAAAACATTTTTAAAAAGTTTATAGACTACATCTTAGAAAGTAGGAAATTTCCCATGCCATTATTGTATATATATATATATTTCAGTATAAGATATAATTCAGTAAAATCATATAATTCAGTGAAACATTAGATGCACACATGACCACAGTGACCAAAATAACTCCTGTTCTAACTATTTAAAACTTGAAATCAGCCAAGTTGTGAAGCTGGCTAAATAGCCACTGACTGAAGATTCCAGCTGTTTCACCTACATAGCCGGAAACGTCAAAGGCTTACTGAAGGCACATCTCCTCCAAAAGGTCTTCCCAGACTAAGTCCCACTTTTCCTCATCTCCCACTCCCTTCCACGTCACCCTGATTTGCTCCCTTTGCTCTTCTCCCCCTTCCCACTCTTCTCCCCCTTCCCACCCCACAGCACTTTTGTATATATGTGTAATTTTTTTTATTTATATAGATGTCTTTTTACTTGAATTGACATCTGTCTCCTCTCCTTTAGACTCATTGTGGGCAGGGATTGTCTCTCTTTATTGTTGTATTGTACTTTCCCAAGCACTATCTACAGTGCTCTGCACACAGTAAGAGTTCAATAAATATGGCTGAATGAAATGAATGAAAGAATGAGTGTGAACAGCATTAGACCAATGATTTGGGATTTGGCTGACCACATCTACCTTATATTCATCCTCACCTGCTTTAACTTTGCCTTTTCTTCCACCTGGCAACATAATCTCTCCATCCTTATTGACGCCCCATGTCCATTGCCCATGCCAGCTCTTTCAGACATTTAACTTCCTTCCAAACTCCCCTGTCTCCCCTCTTCCCCCATCTCTTGCCCTTAATGTCTGGGCCATATTTCCTCTGCTCCTCTAAAGTCTCTTCCTTCTCTTGCACCCTCCTTGACTCTCCCATCTTCCCAACAATATCTCAAGAGGAGATCTCTTAACTCCTCTCAAATTCTACCCCCTCCACCTGCGCTTTCAGCCCCAACATTTCTTCCCTCCTTGATTGCCATGTCCAATCGCTCACTTTCCAATGGTTACTTGCCTACTGCTTTTAAACATACCCATGTATCCCATATCTTAAACAAAAGCCCTCTCCTCACTGCATGGCTCCCTCCAGTTTTACCCCATATCCCTTCTACCACTCTTCTCCAAACTCCTGGAACTGTCTACATTCACTGCCTCTCCAATTCTATCATTGACCCCCTCGAATCTGGCTTCTTCCCCCTCAACTAGATGGGAACTGCCCTTTCTAATGTCCTTCTTGCTAAATCCAATGGCCTCAACTCCATCCTAATCCTCCTCAATCTGAAGCTGCCTTCAACACTGTTGACTACCCCCTTCTCTTTGAAACATTTTCTAACCTTGGATTCAATGAGACTGTCATTCATTCATTCATTCATTCATTCATTCATTCAATCATATTTATTGAACGTTTAATGTGTGCAGAGCACTGTACTAAGCTCTTGGAAAGTAAAGTTCAGCAACAGATAGAGACAATCCCTACCCAACAACAGGCTCACTATCCTTTCCTGGTTCTCCTCCTATCTCTCTGGCTGATGATTCCCATTCTCTTTGACAGGCTCTCTCCTCCCCCTCCCAGCCTCTAACTGTAGGAGTTCCTCAAGGCTCAGTTCTGGATCCTCTTCTGTTCTCCATCTACACCCACTTCCTTGGAGAATTCATTTGCTCCCACAGTTTCAATTACCATCTCCACATGGATGATTCCCAAATTTACCTCTCCACCCCTGGTCTCTCTCAGTCTCTGGGGTCTCGCATTCCCTCCTTTCCTCAGGATATTTTTACTTAGATGTTCCATTAACACCTCAAATTTAACATGTCCAAAACTGAACTCCTCATTTTCCCACCCAAACCCTGGTCTTCCCGTGTCTTTTCCAGCATTGTAAGCTCACTGTGGGCAGGAAACATGTCTACCAACTCTGTAATGCTGTACTCCCCCAAGTGCGTAGTACTGTGCTCTGCACATAGTAAACACTGAATAAATACAATTGATTGATTGAAGACATTATTCTCCTGCCTGTCTCACAAGCCTGTAACCTTGGCATTTCATTCTTATTATTAAGTGCCGTTGAGTCCTTTCCGCTTCATAGTGACTCTAAGGATATACAGAGGAATGTTCTGTCCTCTGCCATAATTTGCAGCCTAACAGTTCTTCCATTATTGTTGTTATTATCTCTATCCATCTAGCTGCTGGTCTGCCTCTTCCACATTTTCCCTGGACTTTTCCTAGCATCAACCATGGCATTATCCTTTACTTGTCTCTCTCATTCAACCCACATGTTCAGTTTGTCACCAAATCCTGTCTGTTTTACCTTCCTTTCCTCTCCATCCAAACTACTACTTTTTTGATTCAAGCACTTATCTGGACCTTACTTCACTCTGCTGCCTAGATCATTCTTCTTAAAGAATTTCCTGTCCATGCTTCCTCACTCCTCAAGAATCTCCAACAGTTGCCCAAACAATTCCACATCGAACAGCAACTCCTTATCATTAGCTTTAAAGCTCTCAATCAGCTATCCCCCTTCTTCCTTATCTTGCTGATTTCCTACTGCAACCCAGTTGGCACACTTTCCTCCTTCAATGTCAACCAACTTACTGTAACTTGACCTCATCTTCCACACTTCTGACCCCATGTCAGTGTCCTTCCCCTGGCCTGAAACTCCTTCTTCTTACAGATGTGACAGACCACAGTTCTCCCTTCCTTCAAAGACTTATTAAAATCCCATCTCCTCCCTGATTAAGCCTTTATTTCCTCTACTCCTCTTCCCTTCTGCATCACCTATGTACTTGACTTTGTATCCTTTAAGCACTTGATATTCACTCCTCCCTTGGTCCCACAGCAGCTAAGTAAATATTCTTTCTTTCTTTCTTTCTTTCTTTCTTTCTTTCTTTCTTTCTTTCTTTCTTTCTTTCTTTCTTTCTTTCTTTCTTTCTTTCTTTCTTTCTTTCTTTCTTTCTTTCTTTCTTTCTTTCTTGATGGTATTTATTAAGCCCTTATTGTATGTCAAGCACTGTTTTAAGCACTGGGTAAATGCAAGTTAATCAGGTTGGATACAGTCTCTGTCTCAAATGAACTTCACAGTCTACATAGGAGGAAGAAAAATACTGAATCCCCATTTTGCCGTTAAAGAAACTGAGGGATGGAGAAGTTAAGCGATTTTCCCAAGGACACACAACAAGCAAGTGTGGGAGCCAAGATTAGAACCCAGGTCCTCTGGCTCCCAGGTCCATGCTTTATCCACTAGACCACATTCCTTCCCAATTTTATTTTAATGTCTGTCTTCCCCTCTAGATTGTAAGCTCCTTGTTAACAGGGAATGTCTTTTATTGTACTCTCCCAAGCACTTAATAATAATAATAATAACTGTGGTATAAGTGCTTACTAAGTGCCAAGCACTGTTCTAAGCAGTGGGGGAGATACAGGGTAATCAGGTTGTCCCACGTGGGACTCACAGTCTTAATCCCCATTTTACAGATGAGGAAACTGAGGCCCAGAGAAGTTAAGTGACTTGCCCAAAGTCACACAGCTGACAAGTGGCGGAGGCAGGATTATAACCCACAACCTCTGACTCCCAAGCCATTGTTCTTGCCACTAAGCCACGCTGCTTCTCACTTAGTACAGTGCTCTATACACATTAAGCACTCAGTGAATATCATTGATTGATAAGTTTATGGAGTGCAGGAATCATTTCTACCTATCCTATCATACTCTTCCAAGTGCTTAGTACTATCCTCTGCATATAGTAAGAACTCACTAAATACCAATGATTCATTAATCACCGACTGCCAAACCAGGAAAAGAAGGTTGAGAAGGGAGAAACAATAAATGTAATCTACCTACACTTGAGTAAGGTTACTGATTCCTTTCCTGAAGGTTTCTTCATTGGCAAACTAGGACGTTCTGTTCTTGACAATACCACTAATAGGTGAATGTATGACTAGTTTGAAAGTCATACCCAAAGTGTGGTTGTAAATGGCTTATTTGCACATAGAACTAAATCGGACAGAGATGCTAACACTTTGAAGACAGAATAGGAAATCTCAGCTACTATGGAAAAATTCATTCATTAATATATTAAATTGTATTTATTGAGCACTTTCTATGTGTAGAGCACTGTACTAAGCTCTTGGGAGAGTACAATATAACAATAAACTGACAAATTCCCTGCTATTGGTTTTATAAAAACAGACGAAACTCAATTAGGAACGCTAGGAGAAGCAGAATGGCCTAGTGGACAGAGCACAGGCCTGGGAGTCAGAGGGCCTGGGTTCTAATTCTGACTCTGCCACTCATCTGTCGGGTGTCCTTGGGGAAGTCACTTAGCTTCTCTGTCCCTCAGTTCTTTCATTTACAAAGTGGGGATTCAAAGTAGGACATCTTCCTACTTAAACAGTGAGCCCCATGTCGGAACCGATTATCTTATAGCTACCTGAGCACTTACTACTGTGCTTGACACATAGTAAACATTTAATAAACTTCACAATTATTAGGGGCAAGTTCAAAACAGCAAGACAAATATTGGATGGGTGTAGCCTGCCAGGCCCTAGACAGCAGAAAAAGGCTTGAGGATCATAGCTGATCACAAGCTGAATATGTCAGCAATGTCATGCCATGTTTAAAACAAGCAACTTCCTCCGCACCAAAACCAAAAGCATAGAATTGAGGTTACAGAGGCATTTGAAATGCAAGAGTTGGTATTTATTAAGCGCTTACTATGTGCCGAGCACTGTTCTAAGCGCTGGGGTAGACACAGGGGAATCAGGTTGTCCCACGTGGGGCTCACAGACTTCATCCCCATTTAACAGATGAGGTAACTGAGGCACAGAGAAGTGAAGCGACTTACCCACAGTCACACAGCTGGCAAGTGGCAGAGCCGGGATTTGAACTCATGACCTCTGACTCCAAAGCCCGGGCTCTTTCCACTGAGCCACGCTGCTTCTCTAGAGTTGAAAAGTGATCCTTATGTTATACTTTGCATTAGTCTTGACTACTGCATCTGCTTCCTCACTGAACTCCCTGCCTCCTGTCTCTCTCCACTCTAGTTCATACTTCACTCTGCTGCACGGATCATTTTTCTAAAAAACTTTCAGTCCATGTCTCCCCACTCCTCAAGAACCTGCAGTGGTAGCCCATCAATCTCCACATCAAACAGCTTTAAAGCAATCAGTTCACCTCATCTTACCTTACCTTACTGATCTCCTATGATAATCCAGCACACTCTTAGCTTTTCTAATGCCAGTTTACTCACTGTGTTCTGATCCTGCTATCTTGCCACAATTCCCTTGCCCGTGTCTTTCTCCTAGTCTGAGCCTCCTTCCCCTTCCTTGAAGCCCATATCATTCACCTCTACCATCCCCTCCAGATACTTGTAGCCGTCATCTACCGCCCTCCTGGTCCCACCACTGACTTCTTCAACCACCTTGACCCCTTTCTCACCTTCCTTCTCTCTGCCCACCTTGATCCTCAGAGACTTCAACATCCACATGGATGTACCCAGTGACTCCTCTGTCGTCTACCTGCCATCGCTCCTTGACTCCGCCAACCTCCTGCTCCACCATACCTCGCCCACTCACCAACTTGGTCACACCCTCAATCTCGTCATCTCCTACTGCTGCACCATCTCCTGCCTCATCAACTCTGAAATCCCTCTCTCAGACCATAACCTTTTCATCTACCTCCTCTCTCACACGGTCTCCCCCTGCAAATCTGTACTACTCTCCCACCGGGACTTCTGCTCTCTTGATCCCATCCATCTCTCCAAAATCATCTCTCCCCACCTTGCCGCCCGTCCTCTCTTCCCACTTTCGATCAGGTCACCGCTCTCAACTCCACCCTCTCTACTCATCTCAACTCTCTCGCCCCCCTTTCCTTCCGCCGCTCTCGCTCCACTAACCCACAGCCCTAGGTCACTGCCTCTGTCCTCCTCCTACGCTCCTATGCTCGAGCTGCTAAGCGTTGCTGGTGAAGGTCCAAGCACCAAGCCAACCATATCCACTTAAAATTTATCTTTTCCTGCCTTAACTCTGCCCTCTCCTCCGCCAGGCAAAACTTCTTTTCTTCCCTCAATGACACTCATACCCGTCACCCCCGCCAATTGTTCCGGACCTTTAATTCTCTCCTCAGGCCCCCTGTTCCTTCCCCTCCCCCATCTCTCACCCCCAATGATCTGGCCACCTACTTCATCACGAAAATGAACATAATCAGGTCTGAAGCTCCCCAAAGTCACCCCTCCCCCTCTCCCCTCCCCCCCACCAACCCTCTCCCCTACTTTCCCATCTTTCCCTGCAGTATCCTCAGAGGAGATCTCCTCTCCCCTTGCAAGTGCCACCCCCTCCATCTGTGCCTCGGACCCCATTCCCGCTTACCTTAGAAAAACAATCGCTCCTTCCCTCCTCCCCTCCTTAACTTCTATTTTTAACTGCTCACTCTCCAATGGCTTCTTCCCCTCTCCCTTTAAACATGCCCATGTCTCTCCCATCCTAAAAAAACCCTCTCTCGACCCCACTTCCCCTTCCAGTTATCACCCTATCTCCCTACTACCCTTCCTTTCCAAGCTCCTAGAATGAGTCGTCTACACTCGCTGCCTAGAATTCCTTAACTCCCATTCTCTCCTGGACCCTTTCCAATCTGGCTTCCGTCCCCTCCACTCTACTGAGACTGCTCTCTCAAAGGTCACCCATGACCTCCTTCTTGCCAAATCCAATGGCTCCTACTCTATCCTAATCCTCCTTGACCTCTCAGCTGCCTTTGACACTGTTGACCATCCTCTTCTCCTCCACACCTTATCTCACCTTGGCTTCACGGACTCAGTCCTCTCCTGGTTCTCCTCTTATCTTTCTGACCGTTCATTCTTGGTCTCCTTCACAGGCTCCTCCTCCCCCTCTCATCCTCTAACTGTTGGGGTTCCTCAAGGGTCAGTTCTTGGCCCTCTTCTGTTCTCCATCTACATTCACTCCCTTGGTGAACTCATTCGCTCTCATGGCTTCAACTATCATCTCTACGCAGATGACACACAAGTCTACATCTCTGCCCCTGTCCTCTCCCCCTCCCTTCAGGCTCGTGTCTGCCTGCCACTTAAAACTCAACATGTCCAAAACTGAGCTCCTTATCTTCCCTCCCAAGCCCTGTCCTCTTCCTGGCTTCCCTATCACTGTGGATGGTATGACCATCCTTCCTGTCTCTCAAGCCCGCAACCTTGGTGTCATCTTTGACTCGGCTCTCTCATTCACCCCACACATCCAATCCGTCACTGAGTCCTGCCGGTCTCCCCTTTATAATATCGCCAAGATCCGTCCTTTCCTCTCCACCCAAACAGCTATCTTACTGGTGCAGGCTCTCATGATATACTGGCTGGATTATTGTGTCAGCCTTCTCTCTGATCTCCCTTCCTCCTGTCTCTCCCTGCTCCAATCTATTCTTCATTCCGCTGTCTGGCTCATCTTCCTGCAGAAATGCTCTGGGCATGTCACTCCCCTTCTTAAAAACCTCCAGTGGTTGCCTATCAACCTCCACATGAAACAAAAACTTTTCACTCTAGGTTACAAGGCTCTCCATCACCTTGCCCCTTCCTACCTCTCCTCCCTTCTCTCTTTCTTCTGCCCACCCACAAGCTCCGCTCCACTGCCGCCCACCTCCTCACCGCCCCCCGTTCTCATCTATCCCACCATCAACCCCTGGGCCACGTCCTCCCGCTGTCCTGGAATGCCCTCCCTCCTCACCTCCACCAAACTAATTCTCTTCCTCTCTTCAAAGCCCTACTTAGAGCTCACCTCCTCCAAGAGGCCTTCCCAGACTGAGCTTCCCCTTTTCCCTCTGCTCCCTCTGTGCCCCACTACCCTCCCTTCACCTCCCCTCAGCTACCCCTCTGCTGTCCCCTTTTACCCCCCTTTCCCTCTGCTCCTGCCCCTCTCCCTTCCCCTTCCCTCAGCACTGTGCTTGTCCGCTCATTTGTATATATTTTTTATTACCCTATTTATTTTGTTAATGAGATGTGCATCCCCTTGATTCTATTTATTGCTATTGTTTTTGTCTGTCTCCCCCATTTAGACTGTAAGCCCATCTGTTACCGAATTGTACATTCCAAGAGCTTAGTACAGTGCTCTGCACATAGTAAGCGCTCAGTAAATACTATTGAATGAATGAATGAATATGCCAGAACACCATTCTCCCCTCCTTCTAAGCATTATTAAGGTCACATCTTCTCCAAGAGGCCTTCCCGATTAAGTCCTCTTTTCCCCAGCTCCCTCTCCAATCAATCAGTGGTAAGCAGCATGGTGTAACAGATAGAGCATGGGGCTGGGAATCAGAAGGTCATGGGTTCTAATCCCATATTCACCACTTGTCTGCTATGTGACCTGGGGAAAATCACTTTACTTCTCTGTGCCTCAGTTACTTCATCTGTAAAACAGGAATTGAAACTGTGAGTCCCACGTGGGACAGGGACTGTGTCCAACCCGATTTGCTTGTATCTATCCCAGCGCTTAGTACAGTGCCTGCCACATAGTGATGAAAAATACCATTATTATTATTATTATTATTTTTATCCAGCACTTAGTAAGCACTTAACAAATACCATAATTATTATTTATTGTGAACTTATTATGTGCAGAACACTGTACTAAGAGCTTGGGAGAGTATAAGGCAACATAATTAGCAGACACATTTCCTGCCCATAATGAGCTTAAAAGTCTAGAAGGGGAGACAGACATTAATTTGAACAAGTAAGTTGTAATATATAATTTAAATATATGTACAGTGCTGTGGCCTTGGGGCTGGGGAGAATATCAAATGTCCAAGGGTCACAGATCCAAGTGCATAGAAGAAGCAGAAGGGAGAGCAAGCCAGGGAAAAGAGGTCTTAAAGGACTCTCTACACACTCTCGATGATCATATTACTGCTCTCAACTCCACCCTCTCTACTCAACTCAACTCGCTCACTCCTTTCCCTCTGTCACTCTCGCTCCACTAACCCACAGCCCTGGATCTCTGCCTCTGTCCTCCTCCTTGGCTCTTATGCTCGAGCTGCTGAACGCTGCTGGCGAAAGTCTAAACACCAAGCCAACCTTGTTCACTTTAAATTTATCCTTTCCTGCCTCAACTGTGGCCTCTCTGCCAAGCAAAATTACTTTTCTTCCCTCACTGGTGCCCATGCCCATCACCCCCACCAATTGTTCCAGACTTTTAACTCTCTCCTCAGGCCCCCTGTTCCTCCCCCTCCTCCATCTCTCACGCCCAACGATCTGGCCACCTACTTCATTACAAAAATCAACACCATCAGGTCTGAGCTCCCCAAAGTCACCCCTCCTCCTTCTCCATCCCCCCGGTCTCAACCCTCTCCCCTACTTTTCCATCCTTCCCAGCAGTATCCTCAGAGGAGATCTTCTCCCTTCTCCCTCCTCATAAGTGCCACCCCCTCCACCTGTGCTTCGGACCCCATTCCTGCTCACCTTATAAAAACTATCGCCCCTTCCCTCCTCCCCTCCTTAAGGTCCATTTTTAACCACTCACTCTCCAGTGGCTTTTTCCCCTCTGCCTTCAAATATGCCCATGTCTCCCCCATCCTAAAAAAATCCCTCTCTTGACCCCACTTCCCCTTCCAGTTACCGTCTTATCTCCCTCCTGCCCTTCCTTTTCAAACTCCTAGAATGAGTCATCTACATTCACTGCCTTGAATTCCTCAACTCCAACTCCCTCTTGGACCCCCTCCAATCTGGCTTCCATCCCCTCCACTCCACCAAAACTGCCCTTTCACAGGTCACCAATGACCTTCTTCTTCCCAAATCTAATGGCTCCTACTCTATCCTAATCCTCCTCTACCTCTCAACCGCCTTTGACACTGTCGACCATCCTCTTCTCAATACTTTATCTAACCTTGGCTTCACGGACTCTGTCCTCTCCTGGTTCTCTTCTTATCTCTCTGGCCATTCATCCATTCATTCTCGGTCTCCTTCGCGGGCTCCTCCTCCCCCTCCCATCCATTAACTGTAGGGGCTCCTCAAGGTTTACTTCTTGGCCCCCTTCTGTTCTCCATCTATACTCACTCCCTTGGTGAACTCATTTGCTCCCATGGCTTCAACTATCATCTCTATGCAGATGATCCCTAAATCTACATCTCTTCCCCTGCTCTCTCCCCTTTCCTCCCCAGGCTCATATCTCCTCCTGCCTTCAGGACGTCTCCACCTGGATGTCTGCCCACCACCTAAGACTCAACATGTCCAAGACTGAGCTCCTTATCTTCCCTCCCAAATCCTGTCCTCTCCCTGACTTCCCTGTCACTGTGGACGGCACTACCATCCTTCCTGTCTCACAGTCCCGCAATCTTGGTGTCATCTTTGACTCTGTTCTTTCATTCACCCCACACATCCAATCTGTTACCAAAACCTGCCAGTCTCACCTTCACAATATTGCCAAGATCCACCCTTTCCTCTCCATCCAAACTGCTACCTTGCTGATACAAGCTCTCATAATATCCTGACTGGATTATTGAATCAGCATCTTCTCTGATCTCCCATCCTCCTGTCTCTCTCTGCTCTAGTTTATTCTTCATTCTGCTGCCCAGATCATCTTTCTACAGAAGTGCTCTGGGCATGTCACTCCCCTCCTCAAAAACCTCCAGTGGTTGCCTATCAACCTTTGCATGAAGCAAAAACTCCTCACTCTTGGTTTTAAAGCTCTCCATCACCTTGCCCCCTCCTACCTCATCTCTCTTCTCTCCTTCTACTGCCCACCCTGCACACTCCACTCCTCTGCTACTAACCTCCTCACGGTCCCTCTTTTGCACCTGTCCTGCCGTCGACCCCTGGCCCACATCCTACCGCTGACCTGGAATGCCCTCCCTCCTCAAATCTGCCAATCTAAATCTCTTCACCTCTTCAAAGCCCTACTGAGAGCTCACCTCCTCCAGGAGGCCTTCCCAGATTTAGCATTCCTTTTCCCTCTGCTCCTCCTCCCCTCCCCATTCCCCCTTCTCCCTCCCTCTGCTCTTCCCCAGAGAAGCAGCGTGGCTCAGTGGAAAGAGCATGGGCTTGGGAGTCAGAGGTCATGGGTTCGAATCCCCGCTCTGCCACTTGTCAGTTTTGTGACTGTGGGCAAGTCACTTAACTTCTCGGTGCCTCAGTTACCTCATCTGGAAAATGGGAATTAAGACTGTGAGCCGCACGTGGGACAACCTGATTACCCTGTATCTACCCCAGTGCTTAGAACAGTGCTCTGCACATAGTAAGTGCTTAACAAATACCAACATTATGATTATTATTATTCCCCCTTCACCTCCCCACAGCACTTGTGCATATTTGAATATATTATTTATTACTCTATTTTGTTAATGATGTTTATAAATCTATGATTTTCTTTATCTTGATGATATTGATATCAGACTACTTGTTTTGTTTCGTCTGTTTTGTTTTGTTGTCTGTCTCCCCTGTTTAGACTGTGAGTCCATCGTTGGGCAGGGATTGTCTCTATCTGTTGCCTAATTGTACATTCCAAGAGCTTAGTACAGTGCTCTGCACATAGTAAGCACTCAATAAATACGACTGACTGAATGAATGAATTTGGGAAGGCCTCTTGGAGGAGATGTGACTTTAATAAGGCTTTGAAGAGAGTGGCGGCCTGGGGTATATGGAAGGGGAGGAAGTTCCAGTCTAGGGGGAAGATGTAGGAAAGAGATGAATAAACTCTCACTAGAGAAGTGGTATGTGAGGGCTGAACTGTAGTAGAACAGTGAGATGATCTTCTACTTCATCTATGCACTTGGATCTGAGACCTTAGGACGTTTAATATTCACCCCACTACCAACTGCAAGCTTGTTGTGGGCAGGGAATGTGTCTGTTTATTGTTGTAGTGTACTCTCCCAAGTGCTTAATACAGTGCTTTGCACATAGGAAGTGATCAATAAATAGGATTGAATGAATGAACCTCACAGCGCTTATGTATTATTAAATAATATAAATTATTTATTTATATAAATGCCTTTCTCCCCTTCTAGACTGTAAACTTGTTGTGGGCAGGGAATGGGTCTGCTAATTCTGACGTTTTTGTACTCTCCCAAGCGCTGAGTTTAGTGCTCTACACACAGTGAGTGCTCCATAAATACCACTGATTAATTAGTCAGTCTTGTATTAGAGTACTATGTCTAGATTTAGTTGTACTTGAAAAAGGATGTAGAGAAACAGGACATGATTACAGGTTTGGAAAACAAGGCCTAGGTAGAAAGAATGAAGGAACTGCTGTTAATGTTGGAATAAGAAGGCTAAGGGATGACTTCTTAACATCTAAACTTGTTCTCCGAGTCCCTTGAGGCCTGCACAAGAGGAAATGGGCATAAATTGAAGAAGATTTGGTTAAGAGA
Organism: Ornithorhynchus anatinus; assembly: GCF_004115215.2. NCBI lineage: Eukaryota > Metazoa > Chordata > Mammalia > Monotremata > Ornithorhynchidae > Ornithorhynchus > Ornithorhynchus anatinus. The sequence continues at coordinate 60,712,970 of NC_041729.1, read as the reverse complement.
AAGGATTTTCATACTCTCAGGGTGATAAGAAGATTTGGTTAAGAGAAAGGACTTTCACACTCTTGGGGTGATAAATCATAGGAATGAGCTACTAGGGCAAGTCATGGTCTCTCTACCCTTGGAGACTTTGATCAGTCCATCAGTCAATCAATCAATTGTATTTATTGAGCCCTTACTGAGTGCTGAACACTGTACAATAAAATAGAATTAGTAGACAAGATCCTTAATAATAATAATAACGTTGGTATTTGTTAAGCGCTTACTATGTACCGAGCAGTGTTCTAAGCACTGGGGTAAACCCAGGGGAATCAGGTTGTCCTACGTGGGGCTCACAGTCTTAATCCCCATTTTACAGATGAGGTAACTGAGGCACCGAGAAGTGAAGTGACTTGCCCAAAGTCACACAGCTGACAAGTGGCTGAGCCAGGATTCGAACCCATGACCTCTGACTCCCAAGCCCGGGCTCTTTCCACTGAGCCACGCTGCTTCTCCTTGCCCACAAGGAGCTAACAGTATAGAGGAGAAAGCAGATGCTACAATAAATCACTTATAGGGGAAATGGGAGAGTATAAGGGTAAGAACATAAGTGCTATGGGGCTGGGAGTGGGGTGAATATCAAGTATTTAAGGGGTACAGCTCTGAGTGCATATAGGCATGTCATGAGGTAGGGAAAATAGGGGAAAGAAGGACCTAGTTAGGGAAGGCCTCTTGTGCTTTGAAGGTGGGGAGAGTGGTGGTCTGTCATACGTGAAGGTGAAGAAAGTTCCTGGCTAGGAGTCAGCAGCAAGAAATTATAGTTGGAGCTACAGATAGCAAGTTGGCATTAGAGGAGCAAAATGTGCAGGCTGGGTTGTAGTTGGAGATGAGCCAAGTAAGGAAAGAGTGGGAGAGCTGATTGAGTGCCCTGGAGGACTCAGTTATTCACCTGCCCAGAGGTTGGGACTGAGGCACACCATCTCTGGATTTGTCTCCCAGCTTTCGGATTCTAGGACTGCCAAAAAAGGAGTGCTCGCAATCTTCCCTCATCACCCAGTACAGTGTTCAACATTCCCCGAATGGAAATTCTTCCTCTTCTTTGATCTAAATTATTTATTCTTTGGCTTGAGGCTAGTTTCTCTTGTCTGCCTTTAGGGGACATCTGGTTCCCTCATACCAAGATAAGAATTTCTTATATACTTGAAGATCATTATTAAATCTACCTTCAAATTTCTCTTCTCCAGGCTCAGTAATCCTAGTTCCTTGAATATGTCTTCATAGGACTTATTTTTACAAGCCTTTAATTATCTTTCTCTCTTTCTCCTGAATCCCTTCCAAGTCCTTCTCATTCCTTTTTTTACCACCGTGGAGCTCAGTAGGAAGCAGATTATCAGGACTGAATATACTGGGAGGAATATTGCAGGATTTCTACTTTTTGACAATTCCAAATAGGCACCCTAATGTTATGCTTGATCTTTAATCTAAAGAGCTAGTTTCTGACTTATGGAAAATTTGTCAAAACTATTATTGGTAGACATCTTTTTAAAAAAATCCACATAATCAATAAATAAATTGTACATCATACGCACGCACGTACACATACAGAGTGAGAGAGTAATAGAGAGAGAGAGGGAAAAAAGAAGATGATGAGAGAGATTTTGAGAAGAAGAGACTAAGCAGGGAGGAAAGGAAGAAGAGGTCATGTTTCTGCACTCCTTAAGAACTCCAGGGATTACCCATCCGCCTCCACATCAAACAAAAACTCCTCACCATTGGCTTTAAAGCACTCAATCATTTTATACCCTCCTACCTCACCTTGCTACTCTCCTACTACAAATCAGCCCACACAACTTGTTCCTCTAATAATAATAATAATAATAATGTTGGTATTTGTTAAGCGCTTACTATGTGCTGAGCACTGTTCTAAGCGCTGGGGTAGACACAGGGGAATCAGGTTGTCCCACGTGGGGCTCACAGTCTTAATCCCCATTTTACAGATGAGGTAACTGAGGCACCGAGAAGTTAAGTGACTTGCCCAAAGTCACACAGCTGACAAGTGGTAGAGCCGGGGTTCGAACCCATGACCTCTGACTCCAAAGCCCGTGCTCTTTCCAGTGAGCCACGCTGCTTCTCATGCTTCTCTACTTCTCATACTTCTCATACTTCTCTAATGCCAACCTACTCACTCTGCTTCAGCCTCAACTATCTTGCTGCTGACTTCTCACCCACGTCCTGCCTCTGGCCTGGAACACCCTTCCTCCTCACAGGCATTAAAGCCTTATTGAAGGCACATCTCCTCCAAGAGGCCTTCCCTGACTAAGCCCTCTTTTCTTTTTCTTCCGCTCCTCTTTGCATTGCTCTTTATTCACCCTTCCTCCCAGACCCACGGCACTTAAGTACATAGCTGTAATTTGTTTATATTACTGTTTGTCTCCCCCTGTAGACTGTAAGCTCGTTGTGGGCAGGTAATGTGTTTGTTTTGTTATTATATTATACTCTCCCAAGCACTTAGTACAGTGCTCTGCACACAGTAAGTGCTCAATATATGTGACTAAGTGAGGAAAGTGTGGAGAGACAGAGAAAGAGGGAGAAAGAGATAGAGAAAGGGAGAGAACTTTTCTTTGGATTTGAAGACTAACTACTGACAGTGAAATTTTATCCACATGACTCCAAGGATCAATGTGCAATTGGCAAGCCATTCCATTCTTTGTGAATGTAAAGACGTCTTTTTGTTGGACTGATGCAATTGCAACTTGGTTCCTATATGTAGTTCATTATGAGGAACATTTTAAAATTGATCCAGTCAGTGTTTCTTCACCTTGAACAGGTTTCTTTTTGAGGTTCATCATGCCATATTTACATTTCTGGACCTCATTTCTTTTTGTCCTTCTGCCTCCTTCCCTAATTGTACAGGGAATGTGTCTACCAACTCTGTTGTGAACTGTACTCTCCTAAGTGCTTAGTACAGTGCTATGCATACAGCAAGCATTCAATAAATGCCATTGATTGATTAAGGTCTTCTTTTTTCTCCTTTCCTAACTGAAGGCTTGCCATTGCAGTAGAACAGCCTTTAGCAGGGTAGCTTCATTGAAAGAGTCCAGGATGAAGAGTTATATTGTCAAGTCACCTTTTCCCATTCGAACCTGGTGACTGTATTTCTTAGTCCCTAATATCTGTCCTCAAAAAAAATCAAGGAAACCCTTACAAGAATTTAGGAGTGAACATGAATTAAGGACCTATATTTTCTGTCCTGCATAAGGGGAAGAAGTATGGACTAGTGGAAAGAGCACAGGCCTGGGAATCAGAGTAGCTGAGTACTAATTCTGGCTTTACCACTTGGCTGCTGTATGACCTTGGGCAAGTCACTTAACTTGTCTGGGCCTCTGTTCCTTCATCTGTCAAATGGGGATTTAGTCTCTGAGCTCCATGTGGGACATGAACTGTGTCCAACTTGATTCTCTGTTATATACCCTTAGTACTTAGTATAGTGCCTGGCACATAGTAAATTTTTAACAAATACCATATAAAAAGTGGGAGAAAGCCCTGGGCAGTCCTGAAGCTTGCTTCAGCTGCTTTTTTTGACATATTCTTGGTTGCTTGGAAATCTTAATGGGACCCCCATGGTGGGAATAGTAATGTTGGAGAATACATGCTGGAGAAATCTGTTGGGATATATTCCATGGCTACTTTTCTGTCCTTGGCCAATCTTACTTTTGGAACTATGTGCTTGGATCACTCTCCAGTCACTGGATCACAATTGTCCTTAAGCCCACTGCCAGGGGAGATGTTGGATGGAGTGTAAATTGAATTCTACAAATGAATTTTATGATTTTGTGATTCCTCTCTCTCGCTCACTCAAGATGATGCTACTGTTTGTAAATTCCTGTCCATATGTGTGGGTGTGACTGAAGTAAGCAGATGTGAGAAGCAACGTGGTCAAATGGACCAAGCATGGGCCTGAGAGTCAGAAGGACCTTGGTTTTAATTCCAGTTCCACCACTTGTCTGCTGTGTGAGTTGGACAATTAATTTCACATCTCTGTGCCTCAGTTATCTCATCTGTAAAATGGGGATTAAGACTGTGAGCTCTATGTGGGAGAAGGACTGTATCCAACCCAATTATCTTTTCTCTACCCCAGCGCTTAGTAGAGTGCCTGGCACACAGTAAGTGCTTAACAATTACTCTTAAAAAAAACCAAGCCCATACTTGACTACAATGTCTGTGCTTCCTACGTGGAACAGCTCTGACACCAGAATGTTTTGAAGACTGCTATCTTCTCATCAGCAATTGACTGACTGATGCCCAGAGCCCCTTACCAACAGAAGACTATTGTTTAGGATTTGACTGATGGATTTGCCACAGTGAGAAGCACTACTATTTGAGTTGTTGTTTCAGTAGTGGTGACAGTGGTCATCCACACTCTCTCTTACCCAGTACCCCTGGATCCTGCAGTAGGCCCTGGGAGGTAGTTGATCAGGATTAGCAGTGAAGCCTGAATGAGACACTAGGTTTAATTGGTGAATCCCTTAGGGGATCACATTTTGGCCAGTTTTCAGTCTTTCTCACCTTGTATACCTTCATTTTCTTTCCTATTCGTGCTACATCTTGGGTGAATTTATAAGCTCATTAAAAGTTTAATTGAGATACTGCAAGTTAGAATGATACTGATTAATAGGGATCAAGTCGATGCTGCAGCAAAAATTACGAATTTGATCAGTGGTATTTACTAAGTGCCTACAGTGTGCAGAGCAATGTACTAAGCACTTAGGGGAGTGCAATACAACAGAATTGGCAGATGCATCCCCTAGAGGGGGAGACAGACATTAAAATAAGTTTCGATAGGGGAATTAGCAGAATATAATGTTAAAAACAAAGTGCTGTGGTGCTGGAGATGAATATCAAAGTGTGAAAGGGATACTCAGCCGTGTGCAAGAAAATAATCTTATTTTTTTCTCAGTGGGGATTTTTCCTGAAAGGTGGGTGTGATACTAAAAATGGTGTTTGTTAAGCACTTACTAGTGTGTAAAGCACTGTTCTAAGCACTGGGGGGAGATGGTTACAAGGTGATCAGGTTGTCCCACGTGGAGTTCACAGTCTTAATCCTCATTTTACAGATGAGGTAACTGAGGCACAGAGGAGTTAAGTGACTTGCCCAAAGTCACACAGCTGAGTAGTGGTGGAGCCGGGATTAGAACCCATGACCTCTGATGCCCACGCCTGTCCTCTTTCCACTGATTCACGCTGATGCTACTATTGTCCACTATGGGAAAATGACTTTGGTCCCAAAATACCTTGCTACAGTTTTCTGAATTATCAGACCTTCAAATTTAGGATTGGTGTTTACCCACTAAAACTATTGGAGTGTCATACCCCATCTTCTTAGATAAAAATGGGGAGATGATTGAGATTTAATTAGTATTAATGGGATCTAAGGATTTTTGATTCTGAGTTCTAATCCCGGCCCCACCACTTGTCCACTGTGTGACTTTGGGCAAGTCACAATTTCTCTGTGCCTCAGTTACCTCATCTGTAAAATGGGGATTAAGACTTTGAGCCCCACGTGGGACAACCTGATTACCTTGTATCTATCCCAGTGCTTAGAACAGTGCTTGGCACATAGTAAGTGCTTAACGAATACTATTATTATTATTATTTTTGCAAGTTTACATTTATGAAAGGGTAGAAATTAAAAGTCTGGGACAACATCTTTATTTTTTCATAATGTAACTAGCAGAAATATTTCCTTTCATAAAGGTTATACAGATGTTTCTTTGGACTGTTTCTTATTCCAGGCAGAGAATGTTTCTTTGTAGCGTTGCTTATTCCAGGAAGAGATATAAAGTGTTTTAAAGGAGTCTGTTTGGCTTCTGATAATGGTGCATAGAGGCTTACGTACATTAGGGATAGGGGAATTTGGGGGGACTGGAAGAAATTGTGTAAGAGGAATGGGTTCCATTTGAACTCAAACAGCACCAGGCTGTTGGCACTAAAATTTAAAAAAAAATTTAAATCAGCTAGCACTGATTTTAAACTAAAAATGGAGGGAAAGCTGGTGAGAGCAGAAAAGCATGACACAATCCGTGGGCGGGAAGTGGGCAAATTCAAATGGAGGGAATCAAATGAGGCATTTGAGGAAAAGCAGCATGGCATAGTGGAAAGAGCACTGGCCTGGGAGTCAGAGGACTGGGTTGTAATTCCAGCTCTGCCATTCACCTGCTGGGTGACCTTGAGAAGTCACTTAACTTCTCTTTGCATCAGCTAACTCATTGGTAAAATGGGGATTAAATACTACTCCTTCCTACTTACGTTGTGAGCCCTATGTGGAGTACGGACTGTGTCCAACTTAATTAACTTGTATCTCTCCCACCACTTAGTACTGTGCTTGACACATAGTAAACACTTAACAAGAACCATAACAATAACATCTATTACTATTAATATCTATTAACATTAATATTATTATAATACAATACTAACAAAAATAATATGAAGAGTGAAGGTTTAGTCTTCCCATCAAATAAAGGAGCTAGAAGATGTGGCAATTGGCAACTAAAGCAGAACTTATGCTAAATATAAATGTTTTTACACCAATGCAGAGATGCCTAAAAATATAATGGATGAAATGGAAGGTTTGGTGTCTTGTAAGGACCTTGACATGACTTATATCTTCGGGATTTGGCGGGGTGGAGAAAACCAATGGGATGAAGTAAAAAACAATCCATAATCCTTTGCATGGCTTCTTGTGTGTGTTTGTGCATGTATGTGTACGCATGTGCCCCTCAAGTCACATGCATAAAGCAGTTTCAGAACTACTTTCTCAAAGACTTTGGACAATGTTCATAACCTGGAAGAGTTTCCCAGTGAATTTGATTCCAACTTGCAGATTTCTTGTTGCATCTTCATATACAGTAGCACAGAATAATTTGAATATGATTGGCCTATTACACAGCCCTGCTTCACTCTGACAGTGAAGAGGCAAGGTTTACTATACTCAACCACACAAAGGCAGGGCAAGATTACCAACAAAAACTACCAAACGTGATATGACAGAAGACTGCTGCAAGACCAGTACTGCAGATGGACCAGCCTGGTAGGCAGAAATAGGGAAAGGGGTTGCACTCCTTAAGCATGGCCTCATGAATATTGTGATAACAAGAAGCAGATTCAAAAACAGAAACAGTACCTTTGTACTAAAAACCCATTAAACATAGCAAAGATCTATCCTTAAGGGCAAACAATGCAGAAATGAGTTCAATATGTTTTTCAGCTATGTCTCAGATGTGAATATGTTCTTACACTCTTATGGCCATTTTTAAAAATTGGGGCAGTGGTATACACAATGCATACACACACACAAAATGAATGTATAAAGTATTTTTTCAGCCAGGTTTAAAATGTAGCATCTTCCTTAATGGTTCTGCTTGTGGCTGCTGTTTCGAACAATCAAGCTACACTACTACACAATGGTTTTGGACAAGAGAAACTTACCCCAAGATGAACTTACCCCATTAACACTGTAACCAGAATCACCATAAAGCAAGATCGGCAAAATCCGTTCATGTTTTGCAAAATGGAAATGCTCAGGAAAATCTTCTTTCTTGTATACATGTAAGTTGGGATGTGCATTTTTTAAGGCTTGGTAAATGCTCTCTTCCTTCCCCGGTTTGGGCAGAATCATGCCAAAGCCTCCATAATCCACTATATCAAATTTCACCAAGTCCTTGAATTTGATGTAGTTGGATAATTTAATTTCATTGGCTTCAGGCTGCTTTTTGATTGTAGTCATTCCATGATCTGATGTAATGATGACATTAAGTCTGTCCTTCAAGCCAGCCTTCTCAATAGCTTCTACCAGGTAGCCAATGGTTCGATCAATTTGTTGAATTATAAGTCTTCTTTTTTCTGTTTCTGGACCTGCCAGGTGTCCCACATTGTCTGGTTCTCCGTAGTAGAGGGTCACAAAATCAAATTCCTCCTTGGTGAACCAGTTCATAACGATATCTATGTTCTCCCGCCACTCCGTCTCGTTGCTGTCCGGATGAGTTAAAGACTCCACCAGGGACCTCTGGACAGCCTGACCACTGTAGTTGGCACCTCCCCCTGGGTAATGAAATGAGGCCGTTTTCCTCCCCTGCAGATATGAGGAAACATTACATAGAAGAGTCATTCTTTTTCACCATCCTGCTCTCAATGAAGGTACTAAATTGTAAACTCCTTGAGGGCAGGTATAATGTTTAGTTACTCTATTGCACTAAGTGCCTAGTAAATCGTGCTCTGCACAATAAGCACTCAACTATGTCAAGGTCATCAGTCTACAAGATAAACTTACATAAAGTTAAAAAAAGACAAGAATGTGTATTAAATCAATTACATGTCAAAATCATATCTCCCCACTCTTCAAGAACCTCCGATGGCTGCCCATCCATTTCTGCCCATCAGCTTCAAAGTATTCTATCTGATAGCCCCCTCCTCACTGACCTCCCTGATATCCTATGACAGCCCAGCCCTCACGCTTTGCTCCTCCAGTGTCAGCTTACTCACAGTGCCCTAATCGCATCTATCTCTCTTCTGACCCCTTTACCACATCCTCCCCATAACCTGAAACTTGCTCCCCCTCCATATAAACCAGACCATCACTCTCCCCACCTTCAAACCATTGTTAAGGACACGTCTCCTCCAAGAAGTCTTCCCTGATTAAGACCTCTTTTCCTCATCTCCCTCTCCCTTCTTTTTCATCTATTGCATTTGGTTCTGTGACCTGAGGGCATTGCTATTCATTCCACCCTCAAACCCACAGTACTTAAATACATATCTTTAAATAATAAGTTTTAAATTGCATATTTATATTAATGTCTGTCTCCCTCTATAGACTGTAAGCTCACTGTGGGCATGGAACGTGTTTGCTTACTTTGTTTTATTGTACTCTCCCAAGCATTTAGTACAATGCTCTGCACATAGTAAGTGCTCAATAAATACCATGGATTGATTGATTGGTTGAAAATTTCTACATTACTTGTAATTGCACTGCAAATATTTTTGGTCTTCCGTTGAGCAAGTGAACAGCACATGTTGGATGCTAGGTAATTTACAATCATCATTTGTGCCTTCATTTGGTAAAGGCAATTCTTGAAAGTTCATTGCTCACTTCTTGGAAACACTACACTCTATATGAGAATCCTCCAAAGATCATTTAATCAGCCAGTCAGTCATATTTATTGAATGCTTACTTGTGCAGTGTACTGTATTAAATGCTTGGGAGAGTACAATATAACAATTCCTCAGGCTCTGAGACAACCTAGAGTTGGGAATTTCTCTTATTCTTAAACATCTCCAGGAAAAAAGACACCATAATGTACCTCAGCTACTCAATCCCATTGATCATTTCTTTCCCTATGAAGATCTTCTTTATGTTACTCTACATTTCTTCCATTGCAACTGAAGATGCTTCCCAGGGAATGGCTTTCTCACTGAAGTGGTTGGGCTTCTTGATAAGTATGACAATACCACTTGCTCATAAATTATAAGCAAAAACCCTTAGTCATAATAGTATTAAGCTCTTACTGTGTGGCAGAACACTGTACCAAGCTCTGGGAAAGAGTACACAGGTGGGAATTAGACACGGACTCTGGCCCTTGAGAGCCTCATGATCTATGGATATTAGTTACGGAGAGGATACTGGAGACAGAAACACAAGGAGTGATGTAACAATAAAACGTTAAAACAGAATTAAACAGAAGGACAAATGCACAAAATAAAAATAACAGTCAGTAGTGTGTTGTGGCTAGAGGAGCAGAATTTCAGGCTCCTGGTAGCTCAGAGTCCAAGGCACAGCCACAGCCACAGCGACCACTATAGCAGCTGCTGGCCACACTGAGGTTTTGTGGAGGTATCATGCTTTGGGAGATTTCTCTTTCCTTCCGGGTAGTGGAAGGTAAGATGGGATGGAGGCTCCTCAGTGGTGCAGAGGAGAGCTGGTGCCTGGCCCTGCAGAGGTAACATAGCCAGATGTATTGTATGTTCCACTGTTAACATTCCAATATATCACATTTATTTAAATGATTAATTCATAACTCCTAAAGAGTTCATTATCAATTGACCATGGCTTCGTTATGAACCTAAAGGTTGCTAATTATTAATAACAATCCTGAAGTATTTTCTACTTCTCCAAAGACAATGAAAGCTTAAAAAATACTTCCAAAGTTATATCATGGACTAGACACAAATTTATTACTATAGGAGAAATGTGATTTGGTACGAAGAATTTTGGTGGTAAGACACTGTGGACTACCCCATCTTCCAGAAACGTTAGTCAACCTTGGCTTCACTGACTCAGTCCCTCCTGGTTCTCCTCTTATCTCTCTAGCTGTTCATTCTCAGTCTCCTTCATTGGCTCCTCCTCTGCCTCCCATCCCCTAACTCTGGGGGTCCCTCAAGGTTCTGTTCTGGGTCCCCTTGTAGTCTCCATCCACACCCACTCCCTTGGGTTCATTCCCACAGCTTCAACTACCACCTCTATGTGGATGAAACCCAAATCTACATCCTCAGACCTGATCTTTCTACCTCTCTCCGGCCTCCCATCTCCTTCTGACTTCAAGACTTCTCTCCTTAGATGACCTCTCGTCACCTCAAACTTAACATGTCCAAAACAAAGCTCCTTATTTTTCCACCCAAACTCTGTCCTCCACCTGACTTTCCCATCACTGTAGATGGCACCACTATCCTTTCTGTCTCACGAGCCTTTAACCTTGGTGTTATCCTTGACTCCTCTGTCATTCAAGCCACATATTCTACCCATCACCAAAACCTGGTTGGTCCCATCTTCACAACATAGCTAAAATCCATCCTTTCCTCTCCATCCAAACTGCTACCACATTAGTACAATCACTCATCTCACCTGGATTACTGCACCAGCCACCTTGCTGACCTCCCAGCCTCCTGTCTCTCCCCATTCCATTCCATACTTCACTCTGCTGCCTGGATCATTTTTCTACAAAAATATTCAGGACATGTCACCTCGCTCCTCAAAAAACTCCAGTGGTTGCCCATCTACCTCCACATCAAACAAAAACTCACCAATGGCTTTAAACCACTCCATCACCTTGCCCGCCCACCTCACCTTGCTACTCTCTTTCGACAACCCAGCCCACACACTTTGCTCCTTTAGTGCATAGCCTAGTGGATATAGCATGTGCCTGGGAGTCAAAAGGTCATGGGTTCTAATCTCTGCTCTGCCACATATCTGCTCTGTGGCCTTGGGCAAGTCACTTAACTTCTCTCTGCCTCAGTTACCTCATCTGTAAAATGGGGATTAAGACTGTGAGCCCCATGTGGGACAGGGATTTTGTCCAACCCAATTTGTTTGTATCTACTCCAGAACTTAGTATAGTACCTGGAACATAGTAAATGCTTAACATATACCACAATTATTTATTATTACAATGATTATAGTGCTAATTTTCTCACAGTGTCTCGATCTCACCTATCTTGGCTGCTGACCCCTAGCCTATGCTGCCTCTGGTCTGTAATGCCCTCTCTCCTCAAATCCGAGAGACAATTACTCTCCCCCTCTTCAAAGCCTTATTGAAGGCACATCTTCTCCAAGAGGCCTTTCCAGACTAAGCCCCACTTTTCCTCATCTCCCACTTCCTTCTTCATCGCCCTGACTTGCTCCCTTTGCTCTTCCCCCCTCCCAGGCTCACAGCATTTATGTACATATCTGTAATTTTATTTATTTGTATTGCTGTTTCCCCTCCTCAAGATTGTAAACTCGCTGTGAGGAGGGAATGGCAATGTTGATTGTTGTATTGTACTTTTCCAAGAACTTAGTACAGTGCTTTGCACACAGTAAGCACTCAATAAATACGATTGAATGAACTGGGAAATAGGAGTGATTGAAAGAGTGAGTGAAAGAAGTGATTGTGAAAAGAATATAAATAGCCTTTATCTCACAATATTGCTGGGAACTTTCCTACTATGTTGAATTGGAAAAAAAATGACATTGAAAGCAAAGTGGAAGCCCTGGGCTCTTTATATATGTTGCAAGAGTTTGTCTGTTCTATTGCCTACTAAAGTGAGCAATCCAAAAATGCAAAAAAATCATGGAAATGCTGTTACACAAGAAATGATAAAAAATCAAGTCCTTAAAATCATTTGCTGACAAATACTTGTGTTCAGTCACTGGCAGTTCAATCTTTGAGAACACCAACAATTACAAGTTAACTCTAATACTAGCCCTATTTCTGGTCCTAATCCTGACTTTAGGTCTCACCCTGGTCCTGAATCTGTACACTTTAAGCACTTGATATTGCCCCTACTCTCAGCTTCACAGGACTTATGTACATATTTTCTACTCATGTACCTCGATCTCATCTATCTGGCTGCCTTCCTCTTGTCAACATTCTGCCTCTGGCCTGGAACACCCTTCTTTTTCATATCTGACAAACAATTAACTTTCTGAAGGCACATCTCCTCCAAGAAGACTTCCCTAACTAAGCCCTCATTTTCCCATTTCCACTCCCTTCTGCCTCACCTTGACTTGCTCCCTTTATTCACCATTCCGGCCCCCAGCTCCACAGCACTTATGTAAATATCCATAATTTATTATTTATTCACATTAACGTCTGCTTCTCTGTCCAGACTGTAAGCTCACTGTGAGCAGGGAATGTATGTTATACTGTTGTGTTGTATTCTTCCAAGTGCTTAATATAGGGCCTTCGCACAGTAAGTGCTCAATAAATGAAACTGATTGATTGAAGTTAGTCTCCCCCTCAAGACTATGAGGTGCTTGTTGGCAGGGAACATGTCCACTAACTCTGTTGTATTGTCCTCCCCCAAGCACTTACTATAATACTCTGTACGCTGTAAGTGCTTAATAAGTACCACTGAGATTGGTTGATTGATTTAATTAGCATAGCAAGATAAAGTCACTAGTTCATTGTTTCTTGTTTTTGCAATATATTACCTTTTCTCCTATGCATTTTCTCTAAAATGAGTATAGATTTTTTTTTCAGACTAAACCTGTCTCATGGCTCTTCTGAAGGATTCTAATTAGCAATAATAATTATGGTATTTGTTAAGTGCTTACTATGTGCTAGGCACTACTACGCACTAGGGTGGATGCAAGAAAAGTGGGCTGGACACAGTCCCTGTCCCTCATGGTGTTTACAGTCTCAATCCCCATTTTACAGATGAGGTAACTGAGGCCTAGAGTAGTGAAGTGAATTGCCCAAGATCACACAGCAGAAAAGTGACAGAGGTGGGTTTAGAACCCAGATCCTTCTGACTCTCAGGCTCATGCTCTACACATTACATCATGCTGCTTCTCTAATTCCTGATGCTGAACAGATTAGAGGTCTACTGTGGGTCTTACCTTTAATTTTATCACCTCTTGTTAGTGTCAGTGTTTCTGTTTCTAATGCTGAGATGTTTTAGTGATGCCCAATATTTTCTGCATCAATCCCTCAGATGGGAAGTTCACATGAAGGAGTTTATTTTTGAAAGAAGCCCAAATGTTCCTTTCAAGAGAATGGCTGAGGATAGATGGAATCCATCAATTTGAAATCCACCAAGGAATGTAATTAGTAGGTGGGGGATACAGAGCAGTCTGGGTGCACTTCAGAATTTTGACCAACTATTCCAATACTAAATGGTCTATTTCTCCAGCACTCTACTGTAGGACTTCCAAAATACCTGGATTCAAGTTAAGTTGATTGTTTTAATGGTATTTGTGGAAAAAGCATGGGCTTTGGAATCAGAGGTCATGGGTTCGAATCCAGGCTCTGCCACTTGTCAGCTGTGTGACTGTGGGCAAGTCACTTCACTTCTCTGTGCCTCAGTTACCTCATCTGTAAAATGGGGATTAAGACTGTGAGCCCCACGTGGGACAACCTGATTCCCCTGTGTCTACCCCAGCGCTTAGAACAGTGCTCTGAACATAGTAAGCGCTTAACAAATACAAATACCAACATATTTGTTAAGCACTTACTACGTGCAAGACATTGTACTAATCAAGTTGGAAACAGTCTATGTCCCACATGAAGCTCACAGTCTTAATCCCTATTTTGTAGGTAAGGGAACTGAGGTACAGAGAAGTGAAGTGACTTGCTCAAGGTCACACGGCAGACAAGTGATTTTGTTTTGCGTGGCTCAGTGGAAAGAGCACGGGCTTGGGAGTCAGAGGTCATGAGTTTGAATCCCATCTCTGCCACTTGTCACCTGTGTGACTGTGGGCAAGTCACTTAACTTCTCTGTGCCTCAGTTACCTCATCTGTAAAATGGGGATTAACTGTGAGCCTCACGTGGGACAACCTGATTACCCTGTATCTACCCCAGCGCTTAGAACAGTGCTCAGCACATAGTAGCACTTAAATACTAACATTATTATTTCAAGATTGCTTCTCAGCCTGTTATTTTTGAAGGGTCTTGTTTATCCTATACCAAATAATGAATAGGTCTTCACCAGCACTGAGTAGAAGGAAGAATACTTTCACATTATTCTAGTGTAAAGCTTTGGACACTCGCTTAGTACAGTGCTCTGCACACAGCAAGCCCTCAATAAGTATGATTCATTGCTTGATTTCTTTCTTTGTTCTGTGTTTCACTGAGAAGGGTAAGACTTGCTTGGGGATTTGGCTGCCACAGAGAAATAGAACTTTGTCCAGTTTAGCAATCAATTGTTAATTTATCCCAGGCACCTGTAAGCCTTGATTGAAAATCGATGCCAGGGTAGTTCAACCTATTTAGTTCAGGCAGTCACACCACACCCAGGAGTGAAGGCGGGGGCTAGTTTTCAGTTCCCAACTCTCCATGGACTAAGGGGAGTAACAGAGGAAAGAGAGAAAGAGAAGAGAGTGAAAGGGGAAAATGAGTAGCTATTAGGGGAGAAGATAAGGAGACGAGGGGGAAAAATAAGGGATGGGGGCCTGGTAAATAAATTGTGGTATTTGTTAAGCGCTTACTATGTGCAAAGCACTGTTCTAAGCACTGGGGGATACAAAGTGATCAGGTTGTCCCAGGTGGGGCTCACAGTTTTAATCCCCATTTGACAGATGAGGTAACTGAGGCACAGAGAAGTTAAGCGACTTGCCCAAGGTCACACAGCTGACTAGCGGCAGAGCTGGGATTAGAACCTGTGACCTCTGACTCCCAAGCCGCACTCTTTCCACTGAGCCACGCTGTAGCTTGCCCAAGGGTGAGGGGAAGAAGGGTCACATTTGGGGAAGAAGGACCACTGTGGGGAAAAGATGAATCCCAGCAACGGGAGAGGGGATAAGATTTGCAAGGGAGGAAGAGGTTGTGATTGGCTGTAGAGATTAGTGGGTGAGAGAGGACTCATGGCAGGGAGAAGACTGAGGAAGGGAGTAGTTGTTGGAGAGGACCATGGGGATGGGGATAATGGTTTCTAGTGGAGAAGGGGCAAAGGAAGGAGACAGTGGATGCTCAGGAAGAGGGGAGTAGTTCTGGCTTCTCAAACATACCTCCTCTTCCTCTCTGCTTTCGTGCCCTCTTCCTGCCAGCTCCAACTGGCTCCTGCCAGCCTTTGGGGAGGAAGTGGAGAAATCCCCTTGCCCTTCAGTGGTGCCCATTCTCAGGTCTTGTAACCTACAGGAGTTCCTTTTCTCCTGCATGAGCTAAGTTTGACCAGAGTCAGAGGCAAGCAGCTCAATGCTCTCCTAAGTTCCCCAGCACTGCCAAGTGTGCCCAACGTTTTTCTTGCTCCCAGTTATCTCAGGTCCAAAGAGGTGGCAAGTGCCATGTGAATAGAAGCAGTGTGATCTAGTGGATAGAGCACGGGACTGGGAGTCAAAGGAGTTGAGTTCTAGTCCCGGCTCCTCCACCTGTCTGCTGTGTGACTTTGGGTAAATCACTTCATTTCTCTGTGCCTCAGTCACCTCATCTGTAAAATAGGGATTAAGACTGTGAGCCCCATGTGGGACAGGGGCCATATCCATCCTAAACAGCTTGTACCTATCACAGCACTTATAATGCCTGCTATATAGTAAGCGCTTAACAATACCAAGAAAAACAATGGGCCACAATCTTGAAAGCCACTTTGAAATTTGGGTTGGACCAAGAATGGAATCTGTTAAGCACTTACTATGTGCCAAGCACTGTTCTAAGCACTAGGGTAAATACAAGTTAATCAGATTGGGCACAGTCCCTGTCCCACATGATTCCCAGTCTGAATTCTCATTTGACAGATGAGGTAACTGAGGCACAGAGAAGAGAAGTGATTTGCCCAAGGTCACACAGCAGACATGTGGTGGAGCTAGGATTAGAACCCAGCTCCTTCTGACTCCCGGGCCCGTGCTCTATCCACTATGCCATGCTGCTTCTCACTTTATGAAATACCTTCAGCCACTGATCCCAGTCAGTTCAAAAGACAACAATTTAGAACCTGAGACTGTTCCAAATGAATACTTTCTTTGCTTGCACCCGATCATTGGTGATGTCCCGATGGAATATGGGCACAACTGTAGGCCCAGAAGAATGGATTGCCTGTTCAGAGACAGTCAAGGGATTCAATCAGCAAGGGTTCATCCTCTACCAAGGGCTCATCAATTATTGTGCAACTTGATAGAGTTCAACATTAGTCTTACTGAAAGAAAACCTTTCAGCTTTATGATAGGCTAATGCATCAATCTCCACAAAACTCTCTATAATAGAACAAGGGAAGCAACGGATTTATTGTTAACAAATGCACTGCAGAGATTACACACACTCCTGCCGCGGAGAAGACTTTTTCATTCATTCATTCATTCATTCATTCGTATTTATTGAGCGCTTACTATGTGCAAAGCACTGTTCTAAGTGCTTGGAATGTACAATTCAGTAACAGATAGAGACAATCCCTGCCCAATAATGGGCTCATAGTCTAAATGGGGGAGACAGACAGCAAAACAGAACAAAACAAAACATCATCAACAAGATAAATAGAAACATGGAGATATACACCTCATTAACAAAATAAATAGGGTAATAAATAATATATACAAATATGCACAGTGCTGAGGGAAAGGGAAAGGGGAAGAGCAGAGGGCAGGAGAGAAGGAAGGGGAGGAGAAGCAGAGGGAAAGGGGGGGCTCAGTCTGGGAATGCCTCCTGGAGGAGGTGAGCTCTCAGTCGGGCTTTGAGGAGGGGAAGAGAGTTAGTTTGGTGGATGTGAGGAGGAGGGCATTCCAGGACGGCGGTTGGACCTGGGCCAGGGGTCGATGGTGGGACAGACTCGAACAGGGGACCGTGAGAAGGTGAGCAGCAGAGGAGCAGAGTGTATGGGGTGGGCAGTAGAAAGAGAGAAAGGAGGAGAGGTAGGAGGGGGTAAGGTGATGGAGAGCTTTGGAAGGCAAACCAGGAGCAACAGAGTCATACTTATAGGGAAGCAGCATGGCCTAGTGGAAAGATCATGGGCCTAGGAGTCTGAAGACCTGGGTTCTAATCCTGCCATTTGTCTACTATGTGATCTTGTGCAAGTCATTTTGCTTCTCTTCCTCAGTTCCCTTATTGGCAAAATGTGGATTAAACCTTGTCCGCTCTCTTGCTTAGACCATGAACCCCATGCGTGATTTGATTATCTTGTATCTACCCCTTAGGAGACTACCTGGCATAATAAATGCTTAACAAATACCACAATTATTATAGTTCTCAGGGAGCTAGCCTATAACTGCCTGCATCCTCTAACTACAGGCATTGTTGCTTCAGCTCCTATGGGAGTCTGGAGTTTGACCCACTTCGTGGTGGACAAGAAGGAAAAGGCATAGCACACTGACAATAGCCTGTTCATTCCAGCTTCTCTCCTGCCTAATACCTTCAGTGACAAGCTACTTGCAAACTTAGCCAAGAGGAAGACAATTCAGATCATGAGTGATGAGTGGAAGGAAATAAACATTAATCCTAAATAAATGATGAAACAAATTCCATAAATAAGACAACTCCTGAGAAGAAAAAATGCTGTCAGGAACAAATCTGACAAAATAACATCTGAACAATGAGACATAGGGTTTAAAGGGAAATTAATGAAAAATATTCTGAGAAATGGGGAGCCCAATTAATCAATGGTATTTTTGAAATGCCTACTATACTCTAGTATTCTAGAGCTTGGGAAGGTATGATAGTGTTGGAAGACATGATCCCTGCCCTCAAGGAGTTTACAGTATAATAGCATTTATGTATGAATCTTTATACTCCTATTGTTTCCTCCTACCTTCATTTTATTTTAGCATTTGTCTTGCCCACTATACTGTACAGCATTAATAATGGTGGTCTTTGTTAAGCGCTTACTGTGTGCCAAGCACTGTAGTAAGCAGTGGAGTAGATACCAGACAATCAGGTTCCTCATGGGGCTCACTCTCCAAGTAGGAGGGAGAATAGGTATTGAATTCCCAGTTTGCAGATGGGGGGACTGACACACAGAGAAATTAAGTGACTTGCCCAGGGTTTCATAGCAGGCAAGAGGTGGAGCCAGGGTTAGAAGCTAGGTCCTTCTGACTTCAGGCCCATGCTCTTTCCATTAGGCAATGCTGCTTCTCACTGTTTTTCTTGCCTGGAAACTGGCTGTGGGACACTCCCTTTATCTTGGTCTAGTTTTTATCTGTGGGAAGCCTCCCTCTTTTGTTTCTCTCTAGCACATGGTCTAGATGCTATCAGCCAGTCAGCAGTATTGATCAAAGTCAATCAGTCAGACAATTGCATTTATTGAGCGCTTACTGTATGCAGAGCACCCTTCTAAGCACTTGGAAGACTACAATATAACAGACAAGTTCCCCACCCACAATGAGCTTGCTAACTAGAGGAGGAGACAAACACTAATATAAATAGATAAATTATATGTTCATATGAGTTGTAGGGATGGGAGGGGTGATGAATAAAGGGAGCAAATTGGGGTGATGCAGAAAGGAGATGAAGAAAAGGAAAAGAGGGTTTAATCAGGGAAGGTCTCTTGGAGGAAATGTGACTTCAATAAGGGTTTGAAGATGGGGAGAGTAATTGTCTGTAGGATATGAGGAGGGAGGGGAGTTCCAGGCCAGAGGCAGGATATGGGCGAGAGGTCTGTGGTGAGATAGATGAGGTCAAGGTATAGTGAGAAGGTTGGCATTAGAGGCTTTAAGTGTGCGGGCTGGGTTGTAGTAGGAGAGTACTACAGAAAAAACACAGAAAACCTCCTCACTTGGCTTCAAAGCTCTCCATCACTTTGCCCCCTCTTCATCTCCCTTCTCTCCTTCTACAGCCAACCTGCACGCTCCGCTCCTCTGTCGCTTACCTCCTCACTGTGCCTCATTCTCTCCTGTCCCGTCATCGACCCCTGGCCCATGTCCTACCTCTGGCCTGGAATGCCCTCTGCCAAACATCTGCCAAACTAGCACACTTCCCCCTTCAAAGCCCTACTGAAAGCTCACCTCCTCCAAGAAGCTTTCCCAGACTGAGCCCCCCTTTTCCTCTACTCCTCCTCCTCTCCCCATCACCCCTACTCCCTCCCTCTGCTCTACTCCCCTCCCCTTATTATTCTATCTTTTAATTAATGGTGTATATATTTACAATTCTATTTATTTATAATAATAATAATAATAATGTTGGTATTTGTTAAGCGCTTACTATGTGCCGAGCACTGTTCTAAGCGCTGGGGTAGTCATAGGGGAATCAGGTTGTCCCACGTGGGGCTCACAGTCTTAATCCCCATTTTACAGATGAGGGAACTGAGGCACAGAGAAGTTAAGTGACTTGCCCACAGTCACACAGCCGACAAGTGGCAGAGCTGGGATTCGAACTCATGAGCCCTGACTCCAAAGCCCGTGCTCTTTCCACTGAGCCACGCTGCTTCTCTATTTATATTGATGGTATTGATGCCTGTCTACTTGTTTTGTTTTGTTGTCTCCGCCCTTCTTGGCTGTGAGCCTGTTGTTGGGTAGGGACTGTCTCTATTTCTTGCTGAATTGTACTTTCCAAGGGCTTAATACAGTGTTCTCCACACAGTAAGCGCTCAATAAATATGATTAAATGAATGAATGAATGAGAGAAGCAAGGTTAGGTAAGACTAGGTGAGGTCATTGAGTGGTATAGTTTGGGTCTGGGTCTAGCTGCTGAGTGGTGATACAAAACAAGGGCCCCTATCCTTTAGGAGCTTGCTAATGATGGTGGAGTGTGTGCCTAGAAGACAAAAGTTTACTAGCTCTTTTCCATCCCATTCAGGAGCAGATATTTATGTGTTGAGCAGATCCTTCATTGCATTAAGGAAAGTGATAGCAACTCACTCTCCCAGTCTTGGAGAAAGAAGTCAGTTCCTCTGACCCATTCCCATGTTTTCTTTGTGCCAAAAGAACCAATTGTCTCAGTGTCACCTTTGACCTAGAAGCTTTGCTTCATTACTCCTTTGTGGTTTCCAGTAGCCCATGATTTGGCAAATATTCAATCATATAAATCTCCTGAATGTCATATTTGCTGTTAGTTTCTAAGTGGTCTAGCTCAAAAGCACATAAAATAAAGAGAAGCAGCAATTACTAGTGGAATGAGCATGGTTCTGGGAGTCAGAGGACCTGGGTTCTAATTCCGGTTCCACCATGTACAGTCCCATAGCACTTATGTTCATATACAAATTTTATTTATTTATATTAATGTCTGTCTCCTTCTCTAGACCATAAGGTCCTTGTGGACAGGGAATATGTCTACTAACTCTGTGATATTGTACTCTCCCAAGCGCTTAATACACTGTTCTGCACACAGGTAAGTGCTGCATAAATACAACTGACTGATTTACTACTGTGTGACTTTGGGCAACTCACTTAACCTCTCTGTGTCTCAATTCCCTCACCTAGAAAAGGTGGATTCAATACCTGTTCTCCCTCGTACTTAAACTGTGAGCCCTATTATGGGTTCTGTTATTCATTCATTTGTATTTATTGAGTGCTTACTGTATGCAGAGCACTGTACTAAATGCTTGGAAGATACATCTTGCACCTAAACAATGCTTAGTACAGTGCTTGGCATATAGTAAGTGCATAGCAAATTCCATAATTATTATTCTTAATTATTATTATTAAAAATAATGATTAGGCTAAAGCCCTGTAATCAAATCTATACCTATCGCACCCTGCTCGGCTATGATGTTTGTTTTCAGTACAGAGTTTGGCTTACAATAGGGTGAAAAAATTAGGGAATGTTCTTTCCACAACACAAGTGTGTTCTGTTGTAAAATAGCTCCCAAGTTGGCACAAGCAGATTTAGTGCAGTAAGAAACAGTTGTATACCGGTGTGTAACATCGGTCTCAGAACTACACTACATTGCTACATTTTCAGGTCTTTACCTTAGCCTAACTGTATCTATTAATACTTTGGGTGTTTTTAGGTTTTAGCAGCTTTGCAGTATTTAATACAGTAAAATAGCCATGAATGGCGAGAGTATAAGCATTCTGCCAGTGGTGGGTATAACAATAATATAGGAACTTGTATTAAAAAATTAGTCATGGTGGATTCTTGGAGCCATCTGCCCTCAATCTGGAGTAGAAAAGTGGCCTAATGGAGAAAGCATAGATCTGGGAGTCAGAGGACCTGGCTTTTAATTCCTGCTCCACTGCTTGCCTGCTATGTGACCTTGGATAACTCACTTTGCTTCTCTGGGCCTCAGTTTCTTCATTTAATATCTGTTCTATCTCCTTCTTAGGCAATGAGCCATATGTGGGGCTGGGACTGTGTCCAACCTAATCATCTTGTTTCTCTGCCAGTTCACAGTACAGTGTTGGGCAAATGCTAAGCACTTGACAGATGCCATTATTATTGATGACAATTCCCATTGAATCAATAGTTTTTATAAGTGTGATTTTCCTATATCATGAGGTTTCCCAAGAGCACAACACTTGCATTATAGAAGTCCCTTTATTCAGGCCTGTAGGAAGAGATGGAATCAAAGACAGCCTCCTGGCATGGCACCAGCTTCCTGGATTTTCCTCTGAAGTCAAGGTAAGGTCATATTGTAGAACAGAAGGAGCAAAATAGGAGCTTTTGCCAGAAAACGTTGTGGTGAAATTCCAGCCAAGCTGTCTCCAGCCCACACCTCTTCCTGTCATGATATCCAAGAGATCCCCAAGAGCTTCAAGAGATGAACTTCCTGGGAAAGGGCCCAAGTGTTCAGACCCAAGTGCTTAGTACAATGCTCTGCACACACTAAGTGATCAGTACATATGGTTGATTGATGGATTAATTGAGCCTACCTGTTTCTGGGCTGTAATCCACAGGGGCAGCACACCGTTGTCCCACCACTCAGTCTTGTTCTGTGTCACTTTATGGGAGAATTTCTTCAGCGTCTCTGTGTTAAACATCATGTTGTGAATGACTCCATGGTCTTCAATCCAGCGTCCTGGAGGGGGAAAGGAATTCATTCATTGATTCATTCAATAGTATTTTTTGAGCGTTTACTGTGTGTAAAGCACTGTACAAAGTGCTTGGAAAGTACAATACAGCAATCGGCTTCAGATGGTAAGCTAGTGAGGCAGCCGTGTCAGAGAGTTCAGCCTGAGAGGGAGATAGGGACCTGGTGGGAATGAAATAGCTTTGGAGCAAGGGCGAGGCTCAAGGATCCCTATGGAGAAATATTTTTAGGTGTGAGGATTTGGATGGAATGCCAAAGGATGTCATAGGGAATGGGAGGGGCAATACATTTTCCCCCACTTCAGGGCAGCCTTGTGCCTGAAGTCAACCATGGCCCAGGAGAAGGATATTTACAAGAATATTCAGCAACTATTATTAATTTTAATGTTATTTTTGTTATATTTGTTAAGCACTTACGATATGTCAGGCACTGTACTAAGCACTGGGGTAGATACAAGCAAATTGGGTTGGACACAGTCCCTGTCCCACGTGGGGCTCAATCTCCATTTTACAGATGATGTAACTGAGGCACAGAGAAGTGAAGTGACTTTCCTAAGGTCACACTGCAGACAAGTGACAGAGCCAGGATTAGAACCCAGGTTCTTCTGACTTCCAGGCCTGTGCTCTATCAACTACACCATGCTGCCTCTTTAACAATGCCTGTTAAAGATAAGCATTTAACAAATACCATAAAAAAGAATGGAGACAAATATGCTGCATTGGTGGGAAGCTCCAACCCAGAGAAAATAAAGGCTGTTTGCTCTCTGAATGAATAATTTGCCTACGAGAAGAAGCAGTGAGGATTCTGTTCCCTCCCTTAGATTGTAATCTCTTCATGGGCAGGGAGCCTACCAATTCTATTATATTGTACTTTTCCAAGAGCTAAGTACAGTGTTCTACACACAGAAAGTGCACAATAAATATCATTGATTGATTGATTTCTTCAGTAAGAAAGGAGATGGGAATTTGAATTTGGTTCATTTTCTTCCCAGGTGTTAAGGTGATCTATATATTCTATTCTGATAGAGAAGAACAATGTGTTGGAATGGGTTTTAAAAATGGGATAGCTAAGGTATTTAGAAATAGTGACTACTCTCGAGTGACTTATCTGTAGAGGAGTTGGTGGCAGAAAAAGGATTGGTATCGAGGAGAGAATCCACCCTGCAGTAAAACAGTGTTCCCACTGAGTCAGAAGGAGGAAGGAGGTGGGCCAGTTTGTATTTATTCCCTCAGTTTGTGTCACAGTGACATTAGATTCTCTAAGGCTTGGCTAGTTTGCTGTCCTAGTACCACAGACTCCTGTGGCTGGAAGAGGGTGAAAAACCATCTGTATCATTTCTCTGCCTCTAGAAAGGGCAACATCTAAACTATTTAGGCAGATGAGAATATCCTGTTTCCATTTATTCCAGAGAAGATATTCCACTAACCTTCCCTAATGTTTAGTTTTGACCAATTCTGATTTGAACTCCTTTGTATTGTACTTTCCCAAGCACTTAGTACAATGCTTTGCATGCCAAAAAAGTTCAATAAATATCACTGTTGACTGAGAATCATACACATACCTGTTCTCTCTCCCCATTAGACAGTGAGCCTCATGTGGTACAGGGCCTGTGTCTGCCTTGATTATCTTGTATCTACTCCAGCAGTTAGTATAGCACTTGACACATACTAAGAGCTTCTCAAATTCCATAATTATTAATATAACAATAATAATTTGGTTTGTAGGAAGGCTTTGTATTTTGAATCTTGGAGCACTTAGATCCTTGATTTAGATTACCCAAGAACCTCAATCTCATTTCCACTATAAAATATGGAATCATTTGATTCAGCTCCCTACAGCCTTCCACCTGAAACAGGAGATTTGGAAGCAGCATTTCTAACATTTTTTCCCAGAGACTCTCTCCTGCCCCTTGGGCATGCAGGGCCTCACAGCCTCTCTCTAAGAGGGACAATCCAGGATATGGCTTGACTCTGGATCCTCAGCCCCAATAATAATGATGGCATTTGTTAAGCACTTACCACGTGCCAAGCACTGTTCTAAGTGCTGGATGCTGCTACCGTGACAGAGAGGGTGAAGGGAGTAAGTTCTTGGACTTCCACATGAGCTGGCGTCATGAGGGACCACAGCCTGACTCAATCAATGATATTTATTGAGCACTTACTGTGTGCAGAGCACTGTACTAAGTGCTTGGGGGAGTACAGTATCACAGAGTTATTAGACTCATTCCTTGCCCACAAGGAGCTTACTGTCCAGATGACTCAGATCAACAGTCATCATTATTTATTGAGGGACCATGTTGTGCTATTTGAATTTGGAGCAAAGTCTGTGTCTCAAGGGCTGTCTCCTTTTAGCCATTCTTGATGAATAAAGACAATCAACTTTTTCTGATGGAATACTGTGACTTTTTTCTTTTTCATCAGGGCTGGGATCCCACATTTTTGCCTTTTGTTTGGCTCAGATGACTGGCAGGGGTACAAGTACAGGTAGGATGGCCATTTATCTGCTTTTTAGCTGGTCTGTTCTTTAGGCCATACTGATATAGACCCATCTGCCTTTATATCTGCCTTTTTTAATGGTATTTGTTAAGCGCTTACTATGTGCCGGGCATTGTTCTAAGCACTTGGGTAGATTCAAGATAATTGGGCTGGACACAGTACCTGTCCCACATAGGGCTCATAGTCTTAATCCCTCTTTACAGATGAGGAAACTGTGGCCCAGAGAAATTAAGTGATTTACCCAAGGTCACACAGCAGGCAAGTGACAGAGTCAGAATTGGAATCCAGGTCATTTGACTCCTTCCTTCCTTCCTTCATTCATTAATTCATTCAATTGTATTTATTGAGCACTTACTGTGTGCAGAGCTTAGTACAGTTAGTAAACTTAATACACATAATAAGTGTACTAAGCCCTGTTCTCTTGACATCCCCCTAGACTGTACATTTGTTGTGGATGGGAAATGTGTCTATTGCTATACTGTACTCACCCAAGTGCTTAATACAATGCTCTGCTGACAGTGAGCACTCAATAAATACAATTGACTGTGCTCTTTCCACTTGGCTAGGCTATCTTTTATTTATTTAATTATTTTTTATTATAATCACCCAGTCTTCCTTGGCTTCAGCTCTTGCTCCTCTTACCAGAGCCTAGGAAGCAGAGCTGTTGTTGACAGGGGCCTGTGAGGGGGATCATAATGGTTCAGAGGTAGTTGTGTGTGGGGTCAACAGTCATCAATCAATCAATCAATCAGTCATATTTATTAAGTACTTACTGTATGCAGGGTGCACAAGGTACTGTATTATGTGCAGAGCACTGTACTAAGAGCTTGGGAGAGTACACTTTAAAAGAGCTGGTAGACACATTTCCTGCCCACAGCGAGCTTACAGTCTAGAGGATGAGGCAGACATTAATATAAATGACTAGAGAGGGGTGAATAAAGGGTGCAAATCCAAGTGCAAGTCTGATGCAGAAGGGAGAGGGAGAATAGGAAATGCGGGCTGAGTCGGGGAAGGTCTCTTGGAGGAGATGTGCTTTTAATAAGGTATTGAAAGTGGGGAGGGTGATGGTATATGAAGCAGGAGGGCATCCCAGACCAGAGGCAGGACGTGGGTGAGAGGTCAGCACCAAGATAGATGAGTTCAAGATACAGTGAGCAGATTGATAATAGAGGAGCGAAAGTGCAGTGAGGCAAGTGCTTTAAAGCCTATGGTATGGAGTTTCTGTATGATACTGAGATGGCAGGGCAACCACTGGAGGTCCTTGAGGAGTGGGTAAACATGGACTGAATGGTTTTGTAGAAAAATGATCTGGGCAGTAGAGTGAAGTATGGAGTGGAGTAAATATGTTTGTCCTGGTGAGGCATTCTGGATTCTGTGCATTTCTTTAGAGAACCTCTTGAGTCTCCTTAAGATGCCATGGTGTTATGTTACATAAACCTACATGACACACCCTTTAGACTTACCAAAGCCTGATCCACACATCACCGAGGTTGAGGCATGAGTGCAGTGGTCCCAGGTGGGGAGTCCCTGCTAGGGTTATATCATTAGTGGGGAAGGTTTTCAGTGGAGGAACCAGCTAGGGCATCATACATGGTGGATAGACACAGCTGAGAATCCTGAAAAATAGCTGGCAAACATTGGCAGCCACAATGGCAGAATGAGAGGGGACGTGTGGCTCCTGGCACAAGTCATGACACAACATCGGTGCCTCTTTGCCATCACTCAAGCCAAAAATAGGTTCTGTATACAAAACTCCTGGGTGCACTTGGCAGTGTGATGCAGTCTTGCCCATCTACTCACTTGTTGCACGCTATGGTCCGGGGGAATCCAGCTGGTGGGGAAGGGAGAGTCCTGCAGCTGGTGCTGCACAAACTGCCATCACTATATATCAATCCCTGGCAGGGTCTGTGTCCTCAGTTAATACCACATGGTAAGAGCTTAAAATATACCATTAAAAAAAAATTGGAACCTGGACCCTTTTACTCCCAGGCCAGTGGTGCTAGATTGTGGTGCTTCTCAAACTCTAATACAGCCTTTCAAAAACAGTATACTGCACACAGTAAGTGATCAGTAAATACCACTGATCGATTAGCTCACACTTTTTTTCTTAATGTGCTTATTTCCTTCTCTCAGTTTACATTTACACACACACACATACACACAGTCATACACATTTAAAGTTTTTGAAAATGATGCTTCTCACACTGAGATCTCACCCCTGGAAGTGTGTCTGGCTGAAAAGAACAGTACATTCTCACACTTCCTCTGCATTATTTGCATATAAAGATAGATTAAGTGTTTAGTATAGTGCTCCAAAAACAGTAAGCACTCAGTTAATACCACCAAAAGATTGATTCTCATTGAACTATCAAATTTTTCCCATACCATACAGAACCTATCTCCGTTTTCCAGTCTCCTCTGGTATCCTGAACTCTGGAAGTCTTTAATTGAGCAGAGCAAACTCTCTTCTGATTGCTGCTCAGCAGGCTCATCTGTCCACTGAAGTGGGGGTCCCAACAATCAACTGCTAGGTATTGTGGTTTGAGGCTGTGCTTCCCTATATCTTTATATCCCTTGTTCTGACCTCCTGGCTTATGTGAGTTCCCATCCGGTTAAACATTCAGCAACTGCTCTGGTATCCTGCTGCCATTCATTCTTCTCACATATCTTGCCCAGCAGAAATGTGTAGCTGTGAGCAGCAAATTGATGCTGGTGAGCTGACTGTAGTCCAGGACATCATTGCTGTTAATCTTGTTCTGCCATTTGATGATAGTGATGGTAATGCTGGTGAAACCAGTTTAGAAGCTGGATGTGTCTTATTGCCTTAAAGGAGGCTGACCCCCACAACAGCCTATTGGCTTTCAAGTTGGCATGGAGGTTGATGTTCTGTTGTTTTTTTTAATGGCATTTGTTAAATGCTTGCTATTTGTCAAGTACTGTTCTAAGTGCAGGCGTAGATACAAAATAATCAGGTCAGATGCACAGTCCCTGACCCACATAGGATCCACAGTCTTAATAGGAGGGAGAACAGGTATTTAATCTCCATTTTGCAGATTATGTAACTGAGGCACAGAGAAGTGATTTGCCCAAGGTCACACAGGAGGCAAGTGGTGAAGCAGTATTAGAACCCAGGGCCTCTGACTCCCAGGCTTGTGCTTTCCACTAAGCCATGCTGCTTTCCCATATTGTTGTCATCACAAACTGGCATGCAGTCCAAGAGTCATGGTGTCTTTTTAAAATCTGTTTTTGACCTCTATGTCCATCCATCCATCATTGCCTAGTGTGCCGATTTGGAAGCAGAATCCTTCTCGTTTTTGGGCAGGGAACAGGTCTGCTAATTCCGTTGTATTGCTCTCTCCCAAGTACAGTGCTCTGCAAATAGTAAGTGCCCAATAAATACCACTGATTGATTGATTGTGAGGGGTCATATCTGACAGAAATCAGCATCCCAGACTTCTGGTTGGGGCATGAGCTCTGCTTTGAATGAAACTCCTGGATAATGGAGTCCAGTTCTCCTGGTCAGAGATGGTGATGGACAAGTTGCAAAGGCTTTAAGAGTTGCTGCTCTGGGCTTAGAGGGATGGGATGGGAGGGAAGGATCTGTGCCCTGATCTTGTCGGTCATTCCACTAACTCCTTTCCCATAGCCCGGAACCCCTTCCCCCTCCATGTATGCCAGATCACCTTTCTCTCCACCTTCAAAGCACAATTAAGGTCTGATCTTCTCCATTAGGTCTTTCCTGATTAAACACTCTATTCCCCGGCTTGCTCTCCCTTCTGCATCATATATACACTTTGGATCTGTGACTTTTGGACTTTTAATATTCACTCCACCCACAACCCCACAGCCCTTATTACACACCTTTAAGTTATTTTATTATAAATTACTTATTTATTCATATTAATGTCTGTCTCCCTCTCTAGAGAGTAAGCTCATTATGGGCAGGGAACATGTCTGCTAATTCTGTTATATTATACTCTCCCAAGCACTTAGAACAATGTTCTGCACATAGTAAGTGCTCAATAAATACCACTGATTGATCGACTGTTGGAGGAGCCCAGAGGACTCCAGAATTTTTTTTAAATGGTATTTGTTATGCACTTATTATGTGCCAGGCACTATTCTAAGGGCTGCGGTATTTATAAGGCATTCAAGTTCGACAGTCCATGTCCCACATGAGACTCACAGTCTTAATTCCCATTTTACAGATGAGGTAACTGAGGCACAGAGAAGTGATGTGACTTGTCTAAGGTCACACAGTGGACAAAGTGGACAATGGTGGAACCGGGATTAGCACCCAGGTCCTTCTGACTCCCAGGACCGTGCTCTATTCAGTAGGCCTTACTACTTCAAGATGTGTGTCTTGAGCGTTCCCGAGATGTGTGACTCGAGCTGCCCCCTGAGATGTGTGACTTGGGCTGCCCTCCAGCATCATGTAACCTGAGGGGACATGTTGACAAGGTACTTACCCACCTCTTGATCCTACCAATATGGCCCCACTTGGGACCTGACAAAGATGGCGCCTGAACTGGGCCTTCCTAAGGTGGCCACCCCCATCGATTCCCTTCATCAGAAGGGGTGTGAGGGAGGTGCAGTCCTAATTGACTCTCTCCACCTCTGCAGTGTTCCCTGTTGCTGTGCAGGAGTGGCAGCCCTCTTTTCCTGTATTTCTCTGCCCTATGAAGGGGAAGGAGCAGGGAGAAAGGGGAAGATTATGTGGGGCCACATGCTTGGAACGCTGCTCTAGCTCCCAGGAGCTGCCCTAGTGACCCTGGCTCTCCTGCCACCGCCTGCTCACATTCTCCTAGCTGAGTACAGCCTCTGGGAAGAGGCAGCTCTTGCTGGGTAGTCTGCTCCCTACCCAACCACAGCAAGGCCGGCTCTTAAAGGGGGCATAACCCTTTACTTGCCTCAGTCCCAACTAGGGGCAGGGAATGAAGGGCAGAGAGAAAAGACCGGCTGTCCTCCAGATCAGGGATGGTCGTGGGATCCTCTGCCTTGCCTTTCCACCCCTGGTTCTGATGAATTTTCTGTCCAGGGCTGGAGCCCTGCAGAGGCCAAAGGGGACAAATGTGGTGACGGGGAGAGGGTGAGGCAACAGAGAAGCTCTGGCTGCAGCTTTGTGGTGTGGAAGAGGAGCGTGGCCTAATGGAAAGAGCACAGGACTGGGAGTAAGGACTTGGATTATAATCCTGATCCTGTCACTTGTCTGATGTAGGACCTTGGGCAAATCCCTTAACTTTTAGGTGCCTCAATTCCCTTATCTGCAAAATTGGGATTCAATACCTGTGCCCCCTCCTACTTAGACTGTGAACCCCATGTGGGGGCTGATGATCTTGCATTTACCCCAGTGCTTAGTACAGTGCTTGGCACAAAGTAAGTGCTCAACAAATACTACATTATTATTATTCTCATTATTATTGCCATCATTATTATCACTGCTCGTGGTGGAGAGGAATGAGGGCTGCCACCAGGGCAGAGTCTGTGGTGATGTCCTACATCATGTGGGAGCCACCAAAATTGAAAAGCCCTGATGTCCACAGGGGTCTTAATCTGGTTTTAACCTAATCATTAGAGAGTGCAGTGCAAACTCTCATGCAAAGGAAATCAGTAGGACCCCTGAGGGCTAATTAAAGAGAAAGTTATTTAAGATGGAGTTGGACTTTGATTCATGATTTGCCTGGTCATACCAAAGAACTGAGGAGATGAAAGATTACCTCTAGAGGAATGACAATAGTCAGGAATGTACAATACTTTTGCTGTGCCACACTGTTTTTTTTCAGCAAGAAGAACATCTCTGTGCAGCTTCTAACCCCTACAGTCTCAATGGTAATCAATCAATATAATTTATTGAACACTTACTTTGTGCCTAGCACTATACTAAGGGCTTGGGAGAGTTGGTAGACACATTTCCTGTCCACACCTCACTCAAATGCTGTCTGGCCAGGTACTTCTCTCCTCACCAAGCTAAACAAGGCTTTGGGTGCCGAAAGATCCTGACCTTCTTGGGGTTTGAACACAAGCAGCCAATTAGGAACTTGTGCTAGAGGGGGGTGGTTTTCATGTGCGCTCTGCCGTTTCCCGCTGGCAGATAGTGTGCTGGGGCCGGGCAGCAGAGGCAGAGTTAGGGCTACTGTTCAAGAAACCCAGGGAAAGTGGTGGTCCTGGAGTCTTGCAAAGTTGAAGGATGTGTGGCCCCTTCCTCCTCACCCCTTCTTTTTTCTTCCATTAGAGTTCCAAAGCTTAAGGCCTAGGCCTATAGAAAGGGATCTTGATCCAGAAACGTGAGCAGGGGACCAATGCAGAAATAATTTGGGAGTCAGATGGCCTTAAAAAGCCTTATTCGCAGATATAGTGGGACTCTGCTAAGCAGACCCGAACAAGGAATCGTTGCTGTCCTCCAGGATTGGTCTGAGGACTGACAACGAGATTCTTGCTGTCAGGGAGGGCCTGTGCATCCCATCAGTCTGGACAGCGCAGAGCAGGACATGAGGAAGCCCCTCGAGAGCAGGGAAAGCAGGCTTCTGGTTACACCCTTGTTCTTAGTCTTACTCCTGCTATTTGCAAAGAGTTTCATCTGTCTATCCACTCCATTAGACTGTACACTCCTGAACGGCAGTGATTGTGTGTCTTGCTTCTGTCATTCTCTATCAAATGTTTAGTAGAGTAATAATAATAATAATGAGAATTGTGGTATTTGTTAAGTGCTTACTGTGTGAGCTAGGGAAGCAGCATGGCCTAGTGTGAGCCTGGGAGTCAGAAAGACCTGGATTTTAATCCCAGCTCTGCCACTCATCTGCTGTGTGACCTTGGGCAAGTCACT
Source organism: Ornithorhynchus anatinus (assembly GCF_004115215.2). Classification (NCBI taxonomy): domain Eukaryota; kingdom Metazoa; phylum Chordata; class Mammalia; order Monotremata; family Ornithorhynchidae; genus Ornithorhynchus; species Ornithorhynchus anatinus. The sequence goes on along the minus strand of NC_041729.1, from coordinate 60,681,322 downwards.
TCACTTCTCTGTGCCTTAGCTACCTCATCTGTAAAATGGGGAATAAGACTATGAGCTCCATAAGGGATGTGGATTGTGTGCAACCTGATTAACTTATATCGACCCCAGCAATTAGAACAGTGCTTGACACATAGTAAGTGCTTAACAAATTCCAAATGTGCCAGGCATTATATTAAGCACTGGGGTGGATATAAGCAAATTGGGTTGGGCACAGTACCTATCCCAACTGGGGCTCACAGTCTCAATCCCCATTTTGCAGGTGAAGTACTGAGGTACCGAAAAGTAAAGCGACTTGCCCAAGGTTACACAGCAGACAAGTGGCAGAGCTGGGATTGGAATTCATGACCTTCTGAATTCCAAGCCCATGCTCTAACCACTCTGCCATGCTGAGTACTATGGGACAGAAATGTGTCTGCCCATTCTGCTGTATTGTACTCTTCCAAGCACTTAGTACAGTGTTCTGCACATAGTAAGAATTCAAAAAATAGCATTGATTTTTCTGATTCATATTGATAAATAGTCAGTGCTGAAATTCTAATCGGAACATCAGTGGCCCCCACCACGCTGATGGCTTTGCAGGGGGCAGAAGGAAGGGTGTCTCATCAGCCACCAAAGAGGAAGTCAGAAATGCAGCTCATCATCTTGGGGGAGAATAAAATGGGGTGACAGAGACTGATGGCTTAAGAGACAGCACACTTTAGAGGCTGGATGGCAAGGGGAGGGGTTGGGTGGTACAGCCCTATCAAGCCTGGTCCTCCACTGTCACTATTGTGAAGTAGGTGGAAGACCAGTGTGTCTGGCACATAGTAAGTGCTTAACAAATACCATAAGAAGATTAAAAAAGACCATGCATATAACCAGAAGCAGTATAAATAGGTTAGGATGAGTGTTGTTCCTAAAGATCGGAGCTAGGAGGATCTGACTAGCCATTTGGGAATGACAGGAGGCTCTTTCAAAAGTGTTCTCTTTCCACTATCATTTTCTAGTTGAGTGTTTGCTCACTGTTTTTATTTTTATTGTTTATTTTACTTTGTAGGAGATTTGTTAAGCGCTTACTATGTGTGAAGCTCTGTACTATGTGCTGAGGTAGATACAAGTTAGTCAGGCTGGACACAGTCCTTGTCCCACAGGGGGCTCACAGTCTTAAACCCCATTTTACAGATGAAGTAACTGAGGCCCAGAGATGTTAAGTGACTTGCCCAAGGTCACATATCAGGCAAGTGGTGGAACTGTGTTTAGAAACCAGGTCCTTCTGTCTTCCAGGTTCATGCTCTATCCACTAGGTCATGTTACTTCTCTTTTTACCTTCCCCTACCCTCTTTCTGTGCATTCATATTTAGTTGAATTTCTGGATGCTTAAAATAATCTGCTACTTGGAAAGAGTAAGCTGGAAAAAATTGAAAGCTGATCTTATTTTTTTTAATGAGCTATTATCAGAACTAGAGGCATGCAGAGCAATATTTCTCTGAATAATAATAATAATAATGTTGGTATTTGTTAAGCGCTTACTATGTGCCGAGCACTGTTCTAAGCACTGGGGTAGCCACAGGGAAATCAGGTTGTCCCACTTGGGGCTCACAATCTTAATCCCCATTTTACAGATGAGGTAACTGAGGCACCGAGAAGTGAAGTGACTTGCCCAAAGTCACACAGCTGACAAGTGGCCGAGGCAGGATTCGAACCCATGACCTCTGACTCCAAAGCCCGTGCTCTTTCCACTGAGCCACGCTGCTTCTCTAATACATTTTAGGCAAACTGTACTCATCCTTCCTTAGAAAAACTGTGCAGGACTGGCAAATGGCTAGACATTCCTGACTTCAGTGGCCTCCCTAAAGGAAGTCTACCAGCCCTTGGCCATCCTGACTGCTGCAAGAAGCCACAAACTATAGTAAGACAGGAGCAGTCACCCTCAATCAGTCAACCAATGTCATATTAATTGAGTGCTTACTGTGTGCAGAGCATTGCACTAAACATTTGGAAGAGTTCAAAAGTAGAGAAATTAGCCATGATCCCTGTCTACAAGAATCTTATCATTTAATATTAAAATAAATTATGGATAGAAGAAAGCAACAAAGTATGAGCTATAAGTGCTTAGGGGATATGGATCCAATGCAGAGGTGACACAGAATGAAGAGAGAATTAGGTTGGGGAAATGAAGGGATAATCGGGGGGCTTCCTGGAGGAGATATGATTTTTAATTGGGCTTTGACGAAAGGGACAGAGGTGCTCTGTTGGGTATTATTAATTTTTTTTCTTCATCACTTTTATTCCCAAAGTTCTACATTTTACTTATCTAATTAGTTACAGGCAGGAGGAAGGGCATGAGCAATGGGCCAGGAAGGAAAGAGATGAGATCTAGGCTTAGTGAGTAGGTTAGTTTTAGAGGAGAGAAATGTATTGGCTGGGTCTGAATGGCAGAGGAGTGAGAATAGGTAGGTGGGAGAGAGTTGAATGAGTGTCTTAAAGCTGATGGCCAAGAGTTTCTGTTTGATGTGGAAATGGGTAGGTAACCATTGGAGGTTTTTGAGGACTGGGGAGGCGTGAACTGTATTGCTTGTTAGAAAAATGATCCAAAGAGCAGAGAGAGAGATGGACTGGAGTGGGGAGAGACAGGAGGCATGGAGGTTGGCAAGGAGGATGATACAGTAGACAAGGTGAAATATAACAAGTGCTTGGATCAGCGTGGATACAGTTTGGATGGAGAGGAAGGTAGGGGGTGATACCAGAGATGTTGTGAAAGTACAACTGGCAGGATTTGATGACACAGATGGATGGTTTGTGTTGGGATCAGAAGGGCATTCAAGAAGTGCTACTGACCCACAACCTTGTATATTTGCTCTTTCTGTATCCTGTCCCTTGACTTCTCTCCCTCCTCCCCCCCAGCAATAAACACACACTTGCAGGGCTGGTCTCTCTCCCTTCAACCAAAGGCAGCTCTAGGAAGCTTTTAAGAGACAGAGAATCACAGGAAGAATTTTTGAAAATCCTGTGAAAAATAACCCCATCCAGGTCTCTATCTTTTCAAGCTTGAATTGAGTTGAATCTTTGCATCTCAGGCTTTGCCTTCATTTCTGACCTATGACTCTCTCTGGTCTTGAGCCCCAGTTGCTCAGATCAGTCCAGGCACCCATCTGAATTGACAGATGTTTGATGTGATTAATCAAGCCTTTAACCCTGGGAGCCTGCTCAACACTTCGAACAGAACACCTGGATCTGTAGGAAAACTGAAATCCTTGACCTGGAAGTTCTGAAGAAGCAATGTGGCCCAGGGGAAAGAACATGGGCCTGGGGTGTTAGAGGAACTGTGCTCTAATCCCAGCTCCACTACATGACTGCTTTGTGATCTTGGACAAATCACTTAATTTATCTGTGCCACAGTTACCTCATCTGTAAAATGGGGATTAAGAATGTGAACCCCACATAGACTATGATGATGGTAATAATAATAATAATTGTGGTATTTGTTAAGCACTTTATATGTGCCAGGCTTTGTACTAAGCACTGGGGTAGATACAAGCAAATCAGGTTAGACACAGTCCTTGTCCCACATTGGGCTCACAGCCTTAATCCCATTTTACAGATGAGGTAACTGAGGCACAGAGAAGTCAAGCGACTTGTCCAAGGTCACAGAGTAGAAAAGCAGGGGACCTGGGATTAGAACCAGGTTCTTCTGACCCACACTTGGCCACACTGGGCCATAGTGCTTCTCTTTTATGGACTGTGTCCAACCTGATTAGCTCATATCTACTCCAGTCCTTATACAGTGACTGGCACATAGTAAATGCTTAACAAATGTCATTAAAAAAAAGAAAAAAAAAAAGGTCTGAGCCAGCAATGAAAAGTTACTGAACTTCAAATCCCAGGAACAGGTTGGGAGCCCTTTTTATTCAGTCCCAGAACTTTTCTTTCTATAACTGAATCTATGGCACATCCCTGGATCACCCTGACCATAGCATTTGGTCAGGAGAATGGAATGGAAATTCACCCGCATTCTGCTCAAGGATGCAGACAGTTCCTGCCCATAGTGTGAAGACAGTTCCTGCCCATTTCCCATTATAGGTGCTTGGGAGATGTCCAGAGGAAATCATCAGTAAGAGTGTTGGGCACCTTCCATGGAAGAGCTTGAAGAATATATAGAACAAATATATGATCATCATTAATGCTATTTATTGAGGTAGTTATAGTGTGAAATTCAGCTTCAGTAAATGAAGAAGTCCCCATTACATTATGAACACTCTGGGGGCAAGGAACATATATTTTTTTAATAGTATTTGTTGAGTGCTTAGTATCTGCCAGGCCCTGTGCTAAGCACTGGAATGGATATAAGATAATCAGGTTGGGCACAGTCCCCATCCCAACCTGAGCTCATGGTCTTAATCCCCATTTTACAGATGAGATAACTGAGGCCCAGAGAAATTAAGTGACTTTCCCAGAGTTACACAGCAAACACATGTTGGAGCCAGGATTTGAATCCAGATCCTCTGACTCCTACTCTGACTCCTACTCCCGTGCTTTATCCACTAGACCATGCTGCTTCTCTTTACTTCTGTTGCACTCTCCCAAGCACTTTATGTAGTCCTTTGCACTCAGTAGACTCTCAATACATAGGTTTGAGTAATGGATTGGAGAATATTACCCCTCCCTATCCCAAGTTTTCTTAATGATAATTGGATGGAAAATCAACAGTTTTGGACACTTTTTTCACAGAGAAAAACCCCTTAATTAAAATTAAAGGTTAAACAGAAGGACAAATTCCAGCTGCCATTGCCATGTCACTGAAGCAGTACTATAAAAATATCAGAAAGATACCCAGCATCAGTCATGACATCTCTTCCTGGAAACCTGTGGTTTTGGGAGAGGACCTTAATTACCTGAATTGGGATGGATGTCATTGTCCTCAGAAACAAGGGAGTGAATGGCTGCCCATCCACCTCTGCATCAAACAGAACTCTTTATCATCAGCTTTAAAGCACTCAATCAACTTGCCTCCTCCTACCCTCACTGATCTCCTACTACAACCCAGCCTGCACAATTCACTCCTCCAATGCCCACTTACTCACTGTACCTTTATCACATCTATCTTGCCACTGACCCTTTGCCCAAGCCCTCCTTTGGGTCTGGAATTCCCTCCCTCTTTATCAGTGACAGCCCACCACTCTCCCCTCCTTCAAAACCTTATTAATTACATCTCCTTCAAGAGGCCTTCCCTGGCTTAGCTCTCATTTACCTTTCTCCCTCTCCCTTTTGCATCAGCTATGAATTTGGATCTGTACTCTTTAAGCACTTCACAATAATAATAATAATAATAATTAGGTATTTGTTAAGTGCTTACTATGTGCCAAGCACTGTTCTAAGTGCTGGGATAGATGCAAGGTAAGCAGGTTGTCCCACTCAGGACTCACAGTTTAAATCCCCATTTTACAGATGAGGTGACTGAGGCCCAAAGAAGTTAAGTGACTTGTCCAAGGTCACACAGCAGACAAGTGGCAGAACCAGGATATTCACCCCACCCTCCTCTCTTTAGCACTTATGCCCATAGCCATGATTTAATGTCTGTCTCATCTGCTAGAATGCAAACTTTTTTCAGGTAAGGGATATGCCTACCAATGTGTTGCCTTATACTCTCCCAAGCACTTAGTATAGTGCTCTGCACACGGTAACCACTCAGTAAATACCATGGATTGATTGTGTTTGTTAATAAAGTATTTATTTATTTATTTATTTTTATTTTTTATGGTATTTGTTAAATGCTTATTATGTTCCAGGCACTGTATTCATTCATTCATTCAATCATATTTATTGAGTGCTTACTGTGTGCAGAGAACTGTACTAAGCACTTGGAAAGTGCAATTCAGAAATAAACAGAGACAATTATTGCCCACAACAGGCTTACAGTCTAGAAGGGGGGGAGACAGAATCAAAACAAGTAAACAGGCATCAGTACTAATAGATCGAATTATAGATATGTACATATGTACACAAGTGCTGTGGGGCTTGGGAGGGGGAGTAGAACAAAGGGAGCAAGTCAGGGAGATGCAGAGGGGAGGAGAAGCTGAGAAAAAGGGGGGCTTAGTCTGGAAAGACCTCTTGGAGGAGGTGAGCCTTCAGTAGGGCTTTGAATGGGGGAATGTGATTGTCAGAATTGAGGAGGGAGGGTGTTCTAGGCCAGAAGTAGGATGTGGGCTAGGGCTTGATGGTGGGATAGGTGAGAACGAGGCACAGTGAGAAGGTTAACATCAAAGGAGCAGAGTGTGCAGGGTGGGATGTAGAAAGAGAGAAGGGAGGTGAAGTAGGAGGGGGCAAGGTGATGGACAGCTTTGAAGCCAATGGTGAGGAGTTTTTATTTGATATGGAGGTTGATAGGCCACCAATGGAGATTTTTGAGGAGGAGGGTGACATGCTCTCAGTGTTTCTCTAGAAAGATAATAAATAAATAAATAAATTGTGGTATTTGTTAAGCGTTTACTATGTGCAAAGCACTGTTCTAAGCGCTGGGGGATACAAGGTGATCAGGCTGTCCCACGTGGGGCTCACAGTTTTTTAATCCCCATTTGACAGATGAGGTAACTGAGGCACAGAGAAGTTAAGTGACTTGCCCAGGGTCACACAGCTGACTAGCGGCGGAGCCGGGATTATAACCCATAACCTCTGACTCCCAAGCTTGCGCTCTTTCCACTGAGCCACGCTGCTTCTCTAATACCAGCAGCAGAGTGAAGTATAGACTGAAGTGGGGAGAGACAGGAGGTTGGGAGGTCAGAAAGGAGGCTGCTGCAGTAATCTAGTTGGGATAGGATGATTGTACTAAGTGCTGGGGTAGTAACAAGCTAATCAGGTTGGACACAGTTCATGTCCCACATGGGGCTCACAGTCTTAATCACCACTTTATAGATAAGGTAACTGAGGCCCAGAGATGTTAAGTGACTTGCCCAAAGTCACACAGCAGATAGGTGGTGGAGCCAAGAATAGAACCCAGGTCCTTCTGACTCCCAGGTCTGTTCTCTATTCCTCTAATTCATATTGCATCTCATTTATTAAGTGCTTATATGTGCTAAGTCCTGTATTTAGTGTTGAGTTGATTTAAAATAGTCAGATCAGACACAGTCTCTTTCTTATCCAGGGCTCACAATCTAAGAGGGAGATTTTAGGGAAAGCAGGTACCCTATTCCCATTTTACAGATAGGAAAACTGACATCCAGAGAGGTTAAGTAGTTTAATCAAGGTCACACAGAAGTCCACTGGCAGGGGAGGGTTTACCCTGACTCCCTGACCTATGGCCTCTCCACTATGCTTTGTAGGTTGTTACTGATGGTGAGGTGATCCCTATTTTTTTAAGGTACTTGTGAAGCTCTTACTATGTGTTGTGCACTGGTCTAAGTGCTGAGTTCTAAGCACTCAATAAATATGATTGAATGAATGAATGAATAGTGTTCTACGTGCTGGGGTAGATACAAGGTAATCAGGCTGGATACAGTTCCGGTCTCACATGGGGATTCCAGTCTAAATAGAAGGGAGAACAGGTATTATACCCCCATTTTGCAGTTGAGGAACCTGAGGCATAAAGAAGCAAAGTGACTTGCCCAAGGTCACACAGCAGGCAAGTGGCAGAGTCAGGGTTAGAACCCGGTCCTCTGACTCCCAGGTCCATGCTTTTATCCACCAGGCTATGCTGTTTCCCCATGCATGTGGATGTTGCTGCAATACCAAAGTTGGTTCCACATAACCTTCTGCATTTTTTACAAAAGCCTTATTGTGCTAGTGGGTTTGTTGTGCATTGGGCCTGTCTCATGTCCCCATCTTGTTGAAGCCTTTGCTCTAAAGCAACCCTTCTCCTGATTGCTGCCCACCAGGCTGCTCTATCTGCTGCAGGGGTCTCCCAGAGGGCTGCTGCTGTCACATTTTTTGAAACTGTGCTTCACTGTGTCTTTAAAAAAATTTTCTGTCCCCTGGGGTTGTGTCCCACTCCTGTACAGTTTCCCCTCCAGAAGGTCCTTGGGCTTCCTGTCTGCATCCATTCTCCTCAGAGGTCCCTCAGAGGGGTCATGCTGCTGACAGTGTGTTATCCCATTAGTCAAACTGGCAAAGAGCAATACTAAAGGATTCCTTTGTCAGTAACCAGTCTGCCTTATTTAAAGATAAGATTGTTCTCTTCCTCACAACTGCAAATTTTGTAGGCCTATGTTCAGGGAGAATAAAGATTCCAGAATACAATTAGAAAGCATCTTACTAATCAACCAGATGAGAAGACTGAGGGAACAGATAATAACCACCACCAAACAACTCAAGTCACCCAACCAAACAAAGCCTAGACAAAACAGCAAGGTTAGTTAGTACCAAGGCAAAGAAATAAAAAAGAAAGAAAAATAATCTCTAGGAATCTACTTATTGAAGTAGGATAAAAATAAATACTTAGGATAAAGAGCCATGGGGACCCGGCCTTTCCAACACTCAGCACAGAAGCTCAGAACAATAATACAGTGAAAAGGTAACACCTCTCCAAAAGGAGAAAATAGGCTTTTAAACATCCAATTTTCTGAAATGCTCCTGTTCATATTGTCCCTAAAATGGAAAATGCAGAAATGGCTTGTAATCATTGCCTCCATCTGTGCATTGCCCTGAAAAGGTGACCGTCTTGGATTCCCTGCCCCAAAGAAGAAATCTTTTTCTCCTTCTGGACAGTCTTATATTTGCTGCAACACTTGGAAGAATCCTCCCTGAAAGGAAAGTCCCATGGACAGTAGCAAATTGAATTTCACTTGGAATTAATGTGAATTTTTACCGTTGGCCTTCCTTTGGAATTGCTACTCTAAAGAAGATACTCTGGTTTCTATCTGCTCCCTTCAACTCTGCTGCTCTCATTTTCTCATTTGGAGATTCTGCTAGTCAGACCTTACCAGTTAGATTTCTGCTGTCCAAAGAATGGATGCCAAGCTGGGGGTTGGGATCCTTTACATAACACTTACGTATACATCTCTAAGTAACATAAATCATAAACTTCGTACTATAAATGATCTGTTTCTATCAATGTGTCTCTTCCTGTCAAGACTGTAAGGTCACTGTGAGCAGGGAAGGTGTATACCAACTCTACTGCTAAGTACAGTGCTCTACACAGAGTAAGTGCTCAATAAATACCAATCATGATGATGACGATGAGGATGCTTTTCCTCCAAGAGGTATTAAGGAAGCCATGTAAACAACCAAACTTTCTGGGGCCAGTCTAGGCCAAAGTTTCCTGGAGGGGAAGGAAGATTGGAGGCGGGATAGGGGAGAAACTGAATCCATTGGCACAAGTCCCATGGGATTCAGACCAATCCTGTAACACCTTAGATTTGTATCAATCAATCAGTGATATTTACTGAGAGGTTGTTGTGTGCAGAGTCCTGTACTAAGTGCTCGGAAAAGTGAAAAATACAGAGTTGGCAGATGTGATCCCTGTCAACAAAGAATTTACAGTCTACTGGGGGAGGCAGGCATTAAAATAGATTAGGGATAGGTGAAGTAGTGAAGTAAAAGAATATTCATATGAGTATTGTGGGCTGGAGTGAAAATCAACATAGCCAAGTGCATAGTCAGCTCAGAGTCGAGGGTGGAGAGGGGATATTAAGGATTTAGTCAGGAAGGCCTCTTGGAGGAGATGTAATTTTAGGAGGGTTTTGAGTCCAAGGGTGGTTGAGTTGATCCTAGGTACCTTTCCCTGAACTTCTCCTGCTGGGAAGCTTAGATTTCTTTTGATCATGCCTGAGGATGTTTCATAGGGTCCTGAAATGAATATTACTCCTGGGTCCCCTGAACAGGGGCCTGGGGGATGAAAGGCTCAGAACCAACCAGTCTCACTGGAATCACTGGCCTGTTAATGAGGCTGGTTTTGGAGGCGTGGGTTGGGGGATCTGTTGGTGGGCCTACAGAGCACTGTACCAAGTGCTTGGGAGACTACAGTATAGCAATATAATAGAGTTGGTAGAAGCATTCCCTGCCCACAGTGAGTTTACAGTCTAGAGTGGGGATAGTACAGAACTAAGTGTATGGGAATAGACATCAGAATCAAAACAAACATACCCTCAAGTCTTCAAGCAGCTTGCTATCCAGCAAGGGAGACTAGAAAAAAAAATTTACAGGCCTATAGTTTCTGGCTTCCTATCAAATAACCCTGTCAGACTTGGTGTTTGTGTTCAAATAGGTCTGGTATGGATTCAGAGACCTATGAAACTGGATGGCTTCCTATGTTCCAGGTTTTCACTGTTGGTAATCTTGTTCTGATGTTTGATAATGACTGCGATTTTTAGACAACATTGGTGAAATTGCTCTAGAAGTTGTATATGTCTTCTGAAATAAGACCATATATCACATTAGCTAGGAAATTGGACACCATAGTAGACTTTATTTGAGCTTGGCTTGGAGTCTGATGCTCTGTTGACCCTACACTCTGTTTTGCAATCTGTAAAAAGCCATGCTGGCCTTTTTATTTGGGTTTCTAACTCTTTGTTTATCCACGCACCACTGGATAATGCACTGCCTAGGTAGCAGAATTTGGGAACCATTTTAAGCTCTGTGTTACCAGTGAAAGTCTTAGGTTGAAGGCTTTCTTGGGTATTGTGGTAATACGCCAGACTAATTTTCAGGTGGTTCTATCCATCCTTGTATGTGACTGCAAGACCAAAGTTACCAGTATGTTGTCCCTTGATCAACAGCTAGAAAAAGAGTTATAAAACCTAATAAAGTAGCCTATTGGGAAATTTCATTAGCAACCCTCTTGAGCCAAAATAAATATTAAGTGGCAGACTTGTATCATTAATAAGGACTTGGAATGTTGCCAGTCTTCCAGCAATTAAACATAATAACATGGCTTCATTGAAACCTCTGTGTGTGTGTGGAGAATAGCATGATATCCAGTCACCAGCTGAATGGAAAATTAAGCTGAAGTGACTGTAAGAAGAAAATGCATAAGTAATATAAAGCCATCGTAATATGAAGCCATCAATTATTTGGTGTGGATGTGGACCCTTGGGAGGCAAGTGGCAAGTAGTGGGAAGTAGCATGGCTTAGTGGAAAGAGCACAGGCCTAGGAGTCATAGAACCTGGGCTCTAATCCCATCTCTGCCACTTCCCTGCTGTGTGACCTTGGGCAATTGGCTTAACTTCTCTGTGACTCAGCTTTCTCATCTGTAAAATGGAGACTAAATCCCATTCCCTCTTTCTTAAACTCTGAGTCCCATCCGGGACAGGGACTGCATCTGACCTGATTATTTTATATCTACCCCAGTCCTTGGTACAGTGCGTGGCACCTAGTAAGCATTTAATAATAGCATTAAAATCTTTATTAATTAAATCAATCAATAAATAAAATTTATTGAGCACTTACTGAGCACTTACTATGTTATGTATTAAGCGGTTGGGAGAGTACAATACAACAGAATTAGCAGACACAGAAGCATGCAGCACTCTGAGACTAGGCTCAAACAAATGATGACTTTGGTCAGGCTATGAATCAAGAAGGCAGATAGTAAGAGTAATGGTATTGTATAAAGGCTTATTAAGTGCCAACCTTTGTGCTAAATGCAGATGTAGGAAAATAAGACTGGACAAGTACCTCAAGTATAAGTCATAGACTAAAAGGTTGTGAGAGCAGGGTCAGAGGGTGCTCCAGGCACTGGAGCCATAAAGCAAAGGAATATGTTTATATGTGGCAATGAGGAAGAGACTCTTTTATCATGTGTTGTTGAAAAGCAGTGCTGCCTAGTGGATAGAGTATGGGTCTGGGAGTCACAAGGACCTGGGTTCTAATCCCAGCTCTGCCACTAATCTGCTATGGAACCTTGGGCAAATTATTTCACTTCTCTGTGCCTCAGTAACTCATCTGCAAAATGGAAATTAAAATTAAAACTGTGAGCCCCACATGAGACATGGACCATGTCCAACCTAATTAGCTTCTATCTACCCCAGCATTTAGTAAAGGGCCTGGCACATAGTAAGTGCTAAAGAAATGCCATGAGAGAAAAAACAAAATGTCATGGGTCTTCTCAGTCACTTTGCAAGCCCTGATAGAGATCTTTAGCACAGCATCATTTTCCAATGCACAAGACAACTCTACCCAGGAACAGATAATAATAATAATAATGTTGGTATTTGTTAAGCGCTACTATGTGCAGAGCACTGTTCTAAGCTCTGGGGTAGATACAGGGTAATCAGGTTGTCCCACGTGAGGCTCACAGTTAATCCCCATTTTACAGATGAGGGAACTGAGGCCCAGAGAAGTGAAGTGACTTGCCCACAGTCACAAAGCTGACAAGTGGCAGACCCGGGATTAGAACCCATGACTTCTGACTCCCAAGCCCGGGCTCTTTCCACTGAGCCATGCTGCTTCTATACTGCTTCACACTGCTTCATGCTGCTACAGATCAGGGATAACCCCAACAGGGCTGAGCCTTTCCATCCTGGGTCCTTCAGCATCAGCCTACCAAGCAGAGAGCCCAGAGGTGATCCAACATCCTTGGGCCTTCAAGACTAGAGTCAACACAGGGCTAGGGTGGGTGTGAAACTTCTGGAGATAAAACTCGTATAATGGAATTGACCCTCAAGCCTGAGACCAGACCACCCTCAAAGTCTTTCTAGATACCTTAAGCCCTTTTTTCCATTGCTCGCTCTCCCTTCTGCATCATCTATGCACTTGGGTCTGTGACCATTGGACATTTGATATTCATCCCACTCCCAACCCCCAATATAAAATTGTTTACTATAAATTATTTATTTATTCATATTAATGTCTGTCTCCCCTTTAGACTGCAAGCTTGTCATGGGCAGGGAATGTGCTCACTAATTCTGTTGCATTTGCACTGTACTCTCCCAAACTCTTAGTACAGTGCTCTGCACATAGTAAGTGCTCAAAAATACCATTGATTGATTGATTAATACCTTGGGCTTACATCTGGAAAGACCTTCCAGAGATCAACTGGTCCAATTCTCCAAATTCTAAGCAGTGCAGAAGATACAAATATTCAGCCAAAACATGGCCCCTGAGCTTTCATTTTTCCAGATGGCTTTATCCTAATCCCTTGGGGTTTTTCTTATAAACCCCAATTACCAATCCGTTCATCATCTTCTTTTGTTGCTCTTCTCCTAGTTCCATTGTTCCTGTTTGCAATGGGAATGACTTTCCTGGTTGAGTTATTCCTTTGCCAGGTCAGGTATACCTTCATGCCTACTAACATTTTGGGGGTCTTCATTCAATTTCAGGGAATTTTCAAGTTGTATGAGTTTATCTTGGATCAATTTTACCAACAGAGTGGGCTGTAATTGTTTATCTAAGGTTTTTTGGAATCCTGGCTCCACCATGAACATGCTGTGTGACCTTGGGCAAGTTACTTAACTTCTCTGTGTCTCAGTTCCTTCATCTGCAAAATGGGGATCACTACTTTGTCTCCCTCCTACTTAAAATGTGAACCAAGTGGGACTTGATGATTTTGTAGCTACCCCAGCAGTTAGAATAGTGCTCAGCACATAGTAAGCACTTAACAAATATCACAATTATTATTATTATTTAGCAGTGTCTCCTAGTGCTTTAATTGTAGTTATTGGTAGCAGGTTGATTTTAGATTTTTCTCCCTGTCTCTCTGAATCCCTCTATTTTTCTGCCTCTTATTTGGCTGCTGGTTGCTGCAGTTATGAGGACCTATGAATTTGTGTCCAATTTCTGGTCCGTTAGGCTTAAGTGTGGGTTATAAATTTGATGCTAGTCCATTAACCATGTGCAGTTGAAGAGAAAGTTCATTCCTTCTGTTTGGGCCCATGATAGGAGGATTCATGGTGCAGTGACTTTTAATGCCTATTAATAATGAAGGTGAATTCCTGATTCCTTTACATTTCAGGAATTGAAATGTTGTCCCCAAAATCTAGAATATGGAAAAGGAGCAAGATGCGTTTGGTTGAGGTAACTTGGAAAGGGAGAAGAGGAAGAACATGCAAAAGCAAGAAACAGGAGCAGGATATTAACATCCATTCTCTTTTAATGGATCATATAGTGACTTTACATCTATCCAATAAAATCTGTCTTTATCCGCCAGATGAGTTAATCTCGGAGAGCAGAAAATGTCAGAAATTGATGCGTCAATTCCAGATAAATCAAATTTCACAATATTATTCTTAGCTAAGGTCTGGCTACATGGAATTTCCCTTTTCATCCCTGGGGCATCTCATCTATTCAGTTAAATCTGAAATTATTACTGCCAAAATTACAATATCAAGGTTTTAGACTTTTGATAGTTTGGCTTTTTTTTTCAAACAGGGACACGGTAGTGTCCTATTTCTAATTGATTCACTGGGGGAGAAAATGTACTGCTACATTAAAACTTCCCATTCACACACCATTTACTTGACAGGACTTCCTTAGTTGCAACAGTATCATTTATCTGCTCTGTTCCTCAATCATTTTGTAATAAAAACCAAGACTGTGAGACTATGCTCATTGCTATTCCTTAGGCAGCACCCACAGCCCCTCTGAAGCAAGATGGAAAAAGAGAACATGTGGGATACATCAAGCTGGAAAAAAGAAGTGGCAACTGTGTTTCATTAGAGAGGCAATGGAAGGGGAATTCTGTCAGAGCTCAGAAAAACAGCTGGTGGAGGTGCTGTGACTTTTGACCTTTGAGGCCAACCCCAGATAGTAGTTCTGAGAATGATTGTTCTTAGCGGAACTTAGCTCTCTGAAGGCATTCAACAGTCATTCAAGCAATGGTAATTATTGAATGTCAGCCCGTACTTTGCTGTCAGAGTGATGGCTTTCTGTTTTCCCTGGGGAAAGTGTTGTACCACTGGACACTGGATCTGTTGGGATTTGTCAACTGTCCACTCACACCAATTTTCTGGAGCTTTTCTGCTTCTGTATGAATTGTACCTATTTTACATGGGCAGTTGGCTCATGTAAACCTATAGAAGATGTTGGAGGAAGAGCTGGAGTAGGGGCACCAGAACCCTACCCTTCCCTTTCCTGACCCATTCAGTGTGTAAGGTGTGAAAACAGTGAGTTCACATTATGCAATGAAAGTACCAATGAGCCATGACTTCTGTGTCGATGCAGTGAGGGCTACCCAGGGAACAGGGAAGTCAAGAGTGACAGAGCTCTTTCTTGCTTTACCAGTTGGTATCTGAGGCATTTAATTGTTTGAGATTTATTTCAGAGCTGCACTGTCAGCACTCCAGAGTAAATCTGCCTATATGCGGTGCCAATTGTTTTCATCCTAGCTGGCAAAATCGTGTCTTCTCTGGGATACTCTCAAACCTTGAGCCCAATACCACTGGGAAGGTTCAGCCATAGAAGGATTTTGTTGCCGATGGATGTTATCTCGACATGGAATTTTCACTAACTAAAATTGGAAAAACTGCAGTATTTCAAAATATTCTAAAAGTGTTTAATTAAATCTCATCTCGCGTGGATCTACCTTCCCCAGTTTTGCAGAGCACTACACACCAGAAGCCCCATTCCCTGATTGGGAAGGGGATGGACAGGAACTGAGCTACATGGGGGCCGGAGCCAGGGCTGGACTCAGAGAGAAGTGAAATAAGTTGAAGCATCAAGGTGCCACCCAGGACTCCTTAAAGATTGTGGCCACCTGGGCTTTCTTATAAATGGCTGCCGCGTGGCTTCTCTAAAAAACAGGTACCTGGCTGCCTTTCTCAAAGCTGGGTAGGAGATAGAGGGGCTCGGTTGGAGCAGTGGTGAATGAACACTATTGCAGAAAATACTGCATATGACATCGTTGCCTGTGTTGTACACACAATGAGATGAAATGGCATCAGTTCATTATTCAGTATGTACAACGTACGTAAGGGCATTGAGGGGTGTCTGGTGAATGACTGTTTTGACCCCACATCAGGGCACCTCAGTGTCTTACCTTTGCAACATTTGAACTCTAGCAAGGCTGCACTGGTTTGTAATTAAGGACTTTATCCCTGGAGCAGTGGGAGTGATCAGACCTCTCAAATCCCAGACTTGTTAATTTACTTTTCTTGACCTTGTTGGCTTAGTTTGTTGTTATTGTTTACAATCTATTATTATAGGGTTTTTTCAATATGTCTACTCCTAGGATACAGAAATAGAAAATGAAATCAAGAAGGTCAACACATCCTCTGGGACGCTATCCGACTCTCACCCTCTGGCACTCTCAGTCTCCAGACTAAACTAAAAGTCTACAGAGCTGGAGTGTTGTCCAACCTATTCTGGGACCTTGAGCCCCTGACCAAACACAGACTTCACATCCGGCTCCTGAAGCAGTTCCACAAGCATCATTTACCATCCTTACTCATCAAATAGAAGGGCAAAACAATGAACAATGAAGTTCTAGGATGTGTTTCTCACTAACACCAGAGCTACATTCACCTTTACACAGCTATGATGGGCGGAACATATGAGGAGAGTGAGCAACAGAAGAAACCCAAGCAGCTGCTGCATGGAGAGCTGAAATGGGGAAACTGAAATCAGGGTGGACAGAGGAAGTGTTTGAAGGACACAGTAAAACAAAGCCTTAGACGATGTTATATCCCAGTTGAAAACTGGAAGTCAGTTGCTGAGGAGAGACCTGAATGATGCCTTAAGAAGGGACTGACTTTCTTGGAACAAAGGTTTCTTATGGAAAGAGAGATAAAGAGAAAAACCAGTACCAAGAGCTACAAACATTAAGTACAACCCTGCAAAGGACAACCTTTTTGTGTGTGTCCAATGTGACCAGGACTATGAATCCTGTATTGGTCTTTTTTCAGCCACGTAGACATTCATAAGTGAACTACTCCATTGGTGGTGTCTTCTTCTAATGAAAAGGACAATTATATTTCCTCACTTAGACTTTAAGCCCCAGGTGGGACAGGGACAGAGACTGTGTCTGATCTGATTTATACACATTTAATAATAATAATTATTATTATGGTACTATTATGGAAAATGGGGATTAACCGTGAACCTCCCGTGGGACAACCTGATTACCCTGTATTTACCCCAGCGCTTAGAACACTGCTCTGCACATAGTAAGCGCTTAACAAATACCAACATTATTATTATTATCATTACATGTTAAGTGCTTACTATGTGCCAGGCACTGTACTAAGCACTAGGGTGGGTACAATCAAATTGGGTTGGGCACAGTCCCTGTCCCACATGGGGCTCACAGTCTTAATCCCCATTTTCCAGATGATTCATTCAATAGTATTTATTGAGCGCTTACTATGTGCAGAGCACTGTACTAAGCGCTTGGGATGAACAAGTCGGCAACAGATAGAGACAGTCCCTGCCGTTTGACGGGCTTACAGTCTAATCGGGGGAGATGGACAGACAAGAACAATGGCACTTAACAGCGTCAAGGGGAAGAACATCTCGTAAAAACAATGGCAACTAAATAGAATCAAGGCGATGTACAATTCATTAACAAAATAAATAGGGTAACGAAAATATATACAGTTGAGCGGACGAGTACAGTGCTGTGGGGATGGGAAGGGAGAGGTGGAGGAGCAGAGGGAAAAGGGGAAAATGAGGCTTTAGCTGCGGAGAGGTAAAGGGGGATGGCAGAGGGAGTAGAGGGGGAAGAGGAGCTCAGTCTGGGAACGCCTCTTGGAGGAGGTGACTTTTAAGTAAGGTTTTGAAGAGGGAAAGAGAATCAGTTTGGCGGAGGTGAGGAGGGAGGGCGTTCCAGGACCGCGGGAGGACGTGACCCAGGGGTCGACGGCGGGATAGGCGAGACCGAGGGACGGTGAGGAGGTGGGCGGCAGAGGAGTGGAGCGTGCGGGGTGGGCGGTAGAAAGAGAGAAGGGAGGAGAGGTAGGAAGGGGCAAGGTGATGGAGAGCCTTGAAGCCTAGAGTGAGGAGTTTTTGTTTGGAGCGGAGGTCGATAGGCAACCACTGGAGTTGTTTAAGAAGGGGAGTGACATGCCCAGATCGTTTCTGCAGGAAGATGAGCCGGGCAGCGGAGTGAAGAATAGACCGGAGCGGGGCGAGAGAGGAGGAAGGGAGGTCAGAGAGAAGGCTGACACAGTAGTCTAGCCGGGATATAACGAGAGCCCGTAATAGTAAGGTAGCCGTTTGGGTGGAGAGGAAAGGGCGGATCTTGGCGATATTGTAGAGGTGAAACCGGCAGGTCTTGGTAACGGATAGGATGTGTGGGGTGAACGAGAGGGACGAGTCAAGGATGACACCGAGATTGCGGGCCTGCGGGACGGGAAGGATGGTCGTGCCATCCACGGTGATGGAGAAGTCTGGGAGCGGACCGGGCTTGGGAGGGAAGATGAGGAGCTCAGTCTTGCTCATGTTGAGTTTTAGGTGGCGGGCCGACATCCAGGTGGAGACGTCCCGGAGGCAGGAGGAGATGCGAGCCTGAAGGGAGGGGGAGAGGACAGGGGCGGAGATGTAGATCTGCGTGTCATCTGCGTAGAGATGGCAGTCAAAGCCGTGAGAGCGGATGAGTTCACCGAGGGAGTGAGTGTAAATGGAGAACAGAAGAGGGCCAAGAACTGACCCTTGAGGAACTCCAACAGTTAAAGGATGGGAGGGGGAGGAGGCTCCAGCATAGGAGACCGAGAATGATCGGCCAGAGAGGTAAGAGGAGAACCAGGAGAGGACAGAGTCTGTGAAGCCAAGGTGAGATAAGGTATGGAGGAGGAGGGGATGGTCGACAGTGTCAAAGGCAGCAGAGAGGTCAAGGAGGATCAGAATGGAGTAGGAGCCATTGGATTTGGCAAGAAGGAGGTCATGGGTGACCTTAGAGAGAGCAGTCTCGGTAGAGTGGAGGGGACGGAAGCCAGATTGGAGGGGGTCTAGGAGAGAATGGGAGTTAAGGAATTCTAGGCATCGACTGTAGACGACTCGTTCTAAGATTTTGGAAAGGAAGGGTAGTAGGGAGATAGGACGATAACTGGAGGGGGAAGTGGGGTCAAGAGCGGGTTTTTTTAGGATGGGGGAGACGTGGGCATGTTTGAAGGCAGAGGGGAAGGAGCCCTTGGAGATTGAGTGGTTAAAAATAGAAGTTAAGGAAGGGAGGAGGGCAGGGGCGATGGTTTTAAGAAGGTGAGAGGGAATGGGGTCCGAGGCGCAGGTGGAGGGGGTGGCACTTGCGAGGAGGGAGGAGGTGGGCTCCTTGAGAGGAGGGAGAGATGAGGTAACTCAGGCACAGAGAAATTAAGTGACTTGCCCAAGATTGCACAGCAGACATGCATCAGAACTGGGATTAGAACTCATGTCCTCTGACTCCCAAGCCCATACTCTTTCCACTAGGCCATGCTACTTCCCATAACAAAGTAATTGCTTTTCTTTTTATGAATTATTATTTTCCCTTTGATCTGTGTTGTGAATGTTCTTAACTTTTAACCCGTTAATAGTAGTACAGTCATTATCACAATTATGACTTCTACCTTCAGGTGACATAACTGATCCCTTAACCTCTAGAAAGTTTCAATCAATCGATCTAATAATTGAATGCTTACTGTGCACTGTCCTAAGTGCTTGTAGTTGTACAATAAAACAGAGTTGGCAGATGTGTTTCCTGTCCACAAGAGCTTATAGTCTAGGGGGGGAAACAGACATAAATATGAATTAATAAATAATGGATATGTACATAAGTTCTGTGGGGCTGAGGGAAGGGTGAATATAGGGTGCAAGGCCAAGTGCAAAGGTGACATAGAAGGGAGTGGGAGAAGAGGAAATGAGGTTTAGTCAGGGAAGGCCTCTTGGAGGAGATGGGCTTTCAATAAGGCTTTGAAGGTGAGGAGAATGATTGTCAGATATGAAGAGGGAGGGCATTCCAGGCCAGAGACAGGACTTGGGCTAGAGATCAGCAGCGAGATAGATGAGATTGAGGTACAGTGAGTAGGTTGGCACTAGAGGAGCGAACTTGCGGGTTGAAGTGTAGTATGAAGTCAGGGAGGTAAGGTAGGAAGAGGCAAGGTGATTGAATGCTTTAAAGTCAATGGTAA
Organism: Ornithorhynchus anatinus; assembly: GCF_004115215.2. NCBI lineage: Eukaryota > Metazoa > Chordata > Mammalia > Monotremata > Ornithorhynchidae > Ornithorhynchus > Ornithorhynchus anatinus. Next base: position 60,661,381 of record NC_041729.1, on the reverse strand, counting down.
GGGTTTTTTTTTTTTTTTGATGTGAAGTTGAATGGGCAACTACAGTTACTTTAGTTTTCTGAAACTGCATGAGAATTTTGGGTGGATTTTCTTTGATTCAGAGGAGTAATCCCATATTCATCATGCTCTTGACATCCAAAATCAATAATTAAAGGTGTGCCTGAGGCACAGATTAAACAGAATGGAGCATCTATGCAAGGAAATTCGTTTTTATGATTTCTGAGCATCCCGAATTACACTTAAACTGTGAACTCTTTGTGGGACAGGGACTGTAACCTGATTTTCTTGAAACTATCCCAGCATTTAGTGCAATGCTTTGCACATAGTAAGACCTTAGCAAATACCACAATTATCATCATTATCATCATTATTATTATTAGTTCAGAACTAGTTCCTGTGCATGGGAATTGTGGAATATATGATGCTCTCCTCACAGTAAGTGCTTAATAAATACCATTGATTTAAATGTACTCAATCAGCTCACCTCCTCTACCTCATTGATTTCCTACTACAACCTAACCCACACACTTCACTCCTCTCATGCCAACATACTTACTGAAACTCAGTTTTGTCTATCTCATCACTGACCCTTTGGCCACATATGACTGTTCACTCTTGGCCCAGGTTGGTCCTTGCCTGGACCAACTCTATTTTGTATCAAGCCTCCATTTTGCTCTGAACAAACACTCTACATATATCCTGGCACCCATCTGACACGTGTTGGCCCCTGTGATTCCCAAAACCCACAAGGTCATTGATGTTGGAGGCCAAGTAGTAAGGAATGAAGAACAGTGGGCTCCTAGATTCTGAAAACCCACAACATCCCTGAAGCTGGAGGGGCTGGCAGTGAGTGATAAGGAAAATTCCAATGTGTCTTGCCACACAATCCTCCCAATATGACCATGGAGGGGGATATGGATCAGGAATTAGAAGGGTATATCTGGAGGGGAGCCTCCATGAGCCCTTGCTAGTAGGTTGGAACTCTGTCACAGCAATGTGGCGAGTTACCTCTACCCAGAATCAGGGATGACACTTTGTTGGAGCCTGTATGTTGCTGAGTGAGCAATCGATCTCCTCACTGGAGCAAGGAGAAGAGAGTATTCTCTCGGAAGGACTCCTGGAAGATAGCCCACTTTAGAAGGGTACCCCGGGAGGAGACTAATGGCATCTCTTCCCCATGGTTCTCTGGGAAGTTGGGGACCATGCTGGCCAGTGCACTTGGTGATAAGTAATCTAGGATTAGCTTTGCTTGCCAGTGGCGCCTAAGTGTATTCCTCCTGACTGGGAAGCATTTGTAAGTAGAGCTAGGTGGTTTGCCATTTGCTAGTAATGTATTCCTCCTGAAAAGGGAAATTCAATTTATTCTTTGTTTTGTAATCTCAACTTGCTTCTGCTACCCATAACCCTCGAGTCTGTGAATCCTTTTCCAAGCTCCTGATCCACAAATTCACAAGTTACCCTGTGGCTGGTTCCACCTGGTGACACCAAGTCCTTCTTCTTCTGGCCTGAAACTCCCTCCCCCACAAATATGACAGACCATCACTCACTTCACCTTGAAAACATTACTGAAATCATATCTCCTCCAAGAGGCTTTCCCTGATTAATCCCCCTTTTCCCCTATTCCCTCTCTCTTCTGCATCACCTATTGACTTGGATGTGAACCCTTTAAGCACATCATATCTGCCCCACCCTAAGCCCTGAAGCACTTATGTACCTGTCCATAATTTATTATTTATTTATGTACAGAGAAGCAGCATGGCCTAGTAGACAGAGCATGGGCCTGGAAGTCAGAAGGACCTGGGTCTAATTTCAGCTCTGCCACTTGTCTGCCCTGTGACCTTGGATAAGTCACTTCACTTCCATGTGCCTCATTACTTCATCTGTAATATAGGAATTAAGACTGTGAGCCCCTTGTGGGACTTGGACTCTGTCCAACCTGTTTAGCTTGTATCTACCCCAGCACTTACTATAGTCCCTGGCATATAGTAAGTGGTTTACAAATAACATAAAAAATAATTTATATTTATGTCTGTCTCTCCCTATAGACTATAATCCTCTTGTGGGCAAGGAACATGTCTACCAACTCTACTGTAATGTACTCTCCTAAGTGCAACATAGTAAGCATTCAATAAATACCACTCATTAATTGATGGATTTGATTGGATTTTTTGTTGCTGACTTTCAAAGAAGCTTTCTCATGATTTCTTTCTCTTTGTTCAGATACTCAGGTGACCAGATTTAGAGAGGCTCAAGGTAGGATGGCAGAAAACCATCTAGACTTCTTCCCCCTTCAAGACTCTTCCCAATTCTAGACTTCTTCCCCCTTCTAGACTGTGAGCCCATTGGGTAAGGATTGTCTCTATTTGTTGCCCAATTGTATTTTCCAAGTGCTTAGTACAGTGCTCTGCACTCAGTAAGCACTCAATAAATACTATTGAATGAATGAATGAATGAATGAATGAATGAATGAAAAGGTGGGACTTGGCAGGGAACAGGCCCAAAGGGAAAGGGAGAGAGGAGAGCGGGGAAAAGGAAAAGGTAGAATGGGGACAGGGAAGAAAAGAAAGAAAAGAAAAGAAAGGGGAAAAATGAAGTATAAGATTGGGGATGGACTACCTCCTCCTCCTCTTTTTTTTTTTAATGGTATTTGTTAAGTGCCAGACACTTTATTGTGTCGCTGGGTAGATACAGGATTATCAGGTTGGACACAGTCAGGTCCCATATGGTACTCACAGTCTTAATCTCCATTTTACAGATGAGGAAATTGAGGCACAGAGAAGTTAGATGATTTGCCCAAGGTCAAACAGCAGACAAGCGGGTGGAGTAGGGATTAGAACCCAGCTCCTCCTGCCCCTTCTGTGCTTTCTTTTCATCTTCCTTCTCTTCTTCCTCCTCCTGCTCCTCCTCCTTCCTATCCTGTCCCTCCCCCTCCTACTCCTTCTCCTCTTCCCTCAGCACTCCTCCCTCACACTCTTCCTGTGTCTGGGCTGTCTCTGTCTGCTGCTACTGCTGCTCACACTGGCACCAGCTTTCACCTGCTGCTCACCCTTCTACCACCACCACTGCAAGCAGTCTGTGCCCCTGCCACTAGGTGTCTGCCATTTCTACCAGAATAAGCAAAGCAACCAAGGCAGCAAAAGTGGAGAGGGGGCAGTCAGTGAATCCAGGGAGATGTGGTGGTGGGCAACTATGGCCACCAGCTGTGCCTTTTGGAGCCTCTGAAAGGAATGTCTGGTGCAGCCAGAGGTGACATTCCTTACATGCTTACAACATGCTCAGGGCTAAGGTAGATACAAGTTTATGAAATAAGTTCATGTTGAGTTAGAAACTACTATTCATGACCCCGAGGATCCAGTTGGCCCAGAATTACCACGGACTGTCCAAGTAAAGTATTTATAAAACACTTATGCTCTTATGAGAAAGTCTAACCTATGATCCAGCACAATTTCAGGGATATGGGAAGTATTAGGCCTTTCCAGACTGAGCCCCCCTTTCCCTCTGCTCCCCTTCCTCTTCTGCCCTCTCCCACCCTCTGCTCTTCCCCCTTCCCCTCCCTTCAGCACTGTGCTCATTTGTATATATTATTGATTACCCTATTTATTTTGTTAATGAGGTGCATATCTCCTTGATTCTATTTATCTTGATGATGTTGTCTTGTTTTTGTTTTGTTCTGTTTTGCTTTGCTATTTGTCTCCCCCTTTTAGACTGTGAGCCCGTCAGTGGGTAGGGATTGTCTCAATCTGTTGCCGAATTGTACATTCCAAGTGCTTAGTACAGTGCTCTGCACATAGTAAGTGCTAAATAAATACTATTGAATGAATGAATGAATATTGAGTTCATGCTAAGTGGGCCTGGGGATTTTAAACCTCTTGCCATGGACTGAACATTCCCTAGCATCCAATCAATCAGCCAAGAAGTCAAGAAGTGGGAGGGAGTTCTGAGCATGGAAGGCTGGAGGAAATATGGAAGTCAAAAACTAGGCTCCGTGTGATGGTGAATGTGGGAATAATGGAGCATGTAAGCTGGGATGTACTGGGAGAAGAGACTCGATAGGTAGGAGGAAGAGGACTGATTGAGTGACTTAAACCAACTGGTCAGGAGTTTCTGCTTGATGCGGAGAGGAATGGGTAACCCCTGAGGGTCTTGGGGTAGAATGGGGTGATGTGGTCAGAGTGTTGTTTAAGATAAATGATCTGGTCAGCAGAGTGAAGTATGGACTGGAAAGGAGATAGACTGGAGACAGGGCAACTAGTGAGGAGGCTGATGCATTAGTCAAGCCAGAATATGGCAAGTGCCTGGATGAATGTGGTAGCTCTTTGGACGGAAGGGAAGGAGCAGATCCAGGATTCTTTGTGGGAAGCTATTTACATCAGCTAGGTTGTTCCAGACAGGGTCCATCTGTACCCAGGAATGTGGGAGGAAGATCTGATCACAAATTAAAAAAAACACACCAAAACTATTTGGATAAAATAAAAACCCAGTGGGAGTCCTCAGTCCTTCTGAAAGCTGAGGAATATTTGTAGGCCTGTGTGGGGGAGCCTGACTGACTTTCATTGAGTCTGGAAGAGAAAGTGTCACAGAGACAGCTGTAGGAAGGCAGGGACACGATGCAAAGAATCGAAAGAATGTCTATTTTTAAGGTATTTGTTAAACGTTTACTATGCAGAAGGCTCTGTTTTAAACACTTGGGTAGATACAAAGTAATCAGGTTGGACACAGTCCATGTCCCTAATGGGGCTCACAGTTTTAATCTCCATTTTACAGACAGTGTAACTGAGGCAAAGAGAAACTACATGACTTGCCCAAGATCACACAGCAGACAAGTGGCAGAGTCGGGATTAAAACCCAGGTCCTTCTGACTCCCAGACTCATGCTCTATCCAATGGGTCACTCTGCTTCTCAAGCTTGGTTCATACTTCAGATTAATAATAATAATAATAATAATAATAATAATAATAATAATGATGGTATTTGTTGAGCGCTCACTATGTGCCAAGCACTGTTCTAAGCTCTGGAGTTAATACAAGGTAATGAGGTTGTCCCATATAGGGCTCACAGTCTCAATCCCCATTTTACAGATGAGGTAACTGAGGCACAGAGAAGTTAAGTGACTCGCCCAAGGTCACTCAGCAGACAAGTGGCAGAGCTGGGATTAGAACCCATGACCTCTGACTCCCAATCCCGTGCTCTTGCCACTAGGAGAGATTAGGGCTCTTACAGAGTTGAACTAAGTGATCTCACCTCTGAGAAGCCTGCCTAGGTGAGAATTGTTGGATAAGGGATCATGGGATTGACTGGTTGAACTTCATGCACCGTGCTGCTCCTCAGGCATTTGATTTTGAGGTACTTTCTAGATTCTGTTTTGGAACTATCAACTCAGCTGTTTCTGATAGACATGAAATAATTTAACAAAACTCCTTTTATATCTTTTTTTCAATTTAAATCACTAAAAGGTTCTTATAAGAAAAGCAGTTAATTGGTAATTAAGCCAGAAGAGTGAGTTTTTAGATCATTTGTGTCAGCTCTCTGGGTGCCTGGCAGTCCCAGTTAGTAATCATTATTTTTCTATTACGGATTATTCTTCCACACATCAGGGGCAGGCAGAGGTCAGTTTTAATCCTGTTGATGAAGTTAAATACCAATGAATTCTGATAGGTATGGGAGTGTCATTATTGGATTATATTCATAACATTCACCCACACCAGTGAATTCTGATAGGGATGCTGTGGCTACAGACAATATAAATGATGATAAGAATAATAAGGACAACAGTACTTATTAAGTGCTTACTTTGCACAAAACATGCTCTCTGGTCCACACGGGGCTGTTTTTTTTATGGTATTTGTTAAGTGTGTACAGTGTTCCAGGTACTATACTAAACTGAGGTTTTATTATTAAGTGCTGTTGAGTCATTTCTGATTCATAGCGACTCTATGGATATACTTTCTCCAGAACATGAGGTTGGACACAGTCCATTTCCAACATGGGGCTCAAGTCTTAATCCTCATTTTACAGGTGAGATAACTTAGGCCCAGAGAAGTGAACTGATTTGTCCAAGATCACACAGCAGACAAGGGGCAGAGTCAGAATTAGACTTTCAGGCCTAATGGGCCACACTCCTCAGTTATTGGAATATGTTCAATTATATTTACCCTTACCAGTGAGTTGTGATAGGCCTGGAGTGTTTAGAGTGCAATTACTGGAAACAATCAATCAATAGCACTTAGCCAAAACTCACTGTGAGAATAGCATTGAACTAAGGAACTTCTTGGGAGAGTACAATCAAATTGTTAGATAAGATTCCTGCTCTCAATGAGCTTACAGTCTAATGTGAGGAAAGCATTGTACTAAACACTTGGGAGGGTACAATCGAATTAGTAGACACAATCTTCAACCTCAAGGAGTATCCTTGAGTACTGTGAGCAGAGCACTGCATTAACATGCTTGGGAGAATATATTGAAATTAACAGAAAATCCCTAGCCCTCAAGGAACTTCTAGTCTACTGAGAGCAAAGCATTGTCCTAAGCAGCGTGGCCTAGTGGATAGACCCCAGGCCTGGGAGTCAGAAAGGCCTGGGTCCTAATCCTGGCTCATCTTGGGCAAGTCTCTTCACTTCTCTATGTCTCAGTTATGTCATCTGTAAAACATTCATTCAATAGTATTTATTGAGTGCTTACTATGTGCAGAGCACTGTACTAAGCGCTTGGAATGAACAAGTCGGCAACAGATAGACAGTCCCTGCCGTTTGACAGGCTTACAGTCTAACTGGGGGAGACAGACAGACAAGAACAATGGCAATAAATAGAGTCAAGGGGAAGAACATCTCGTAAAAACAATGGCAACTAAATAGAATTGAGGCGATGTACATTTCATTAACAAAATATATAGGGTAATGAAAATATATACAGTTGAGCAGACGAGTACAGTGCTAAGGGGATGGGAAGGAAGAGGGGAAGGAACAGAGGGAAATGGGGGGAAAAGAGGGTTAAGCTGCGGAGAGGTGAAGGGGGGCGGTAGAGGGAGTAGAGGGAGAAGGGGAGCTCAGACTGGGAACGCCTCTTGGAGGAGGTGAGTTTTAAGTAGGGTTTTGAAGAGGGGAAGAGAATCAGTTTGGCAGAGGTGAGGAGGGAGGGCATTCCAGGACCGCGGGAGGACGTGGCCCAGGGGTCGACGGTGGGATAGGCGAGACCGAGGGACGGTGAGGAGGTGGGCGGCAGAGGAGTGGAGCGTGCGGGGTGGGCAGTAGAAAGAGAGAAGGGAGGAGAGGTAGGAAGGGGCAAGGTGATGGAGAGCCTTGAAGCCTAGAGTGAGGAGTTTTTGTTTGGAGCGGAGGTTGATAGGCAACCACTGGAGGTGTTTAAGAAGGGGAGTGACATGCCCAGATCGTTTCTGCAGGAAGATGAGCCGGGCAGCGGAGTGAAGAATAGACTGGAGCAGGGCGAGAGAGGAGGAAGAGGGATCAGAGAGAAGGCTGACACAGTAGTCTAGCCGGGATATAACGAGAGTCTGTAGCAGTAAGGTAGCCATTTGGGTGGAGAGGAAAGGGCGGATCTTGTCAAAATTGTAAAGGTGAAACCGGCAGGTCTTGGTAATGGATAGGATGTGTGGGATGAACGAGAGAGACAAGTCAAGGATGACACCGAGATTGTGGGCCTGAGAGACAGGAAGGATGGTCGTGCCATCCACAGTGATAGGGAAGTCTGGGAGATGACCGGGTTTGGGAGGGAAGATGAGGAGCTCAGTCTTGCTCATGTTGAGTTTTAGGTGGCGGGCAGACATCCAGGTGGAGACATCCTGGAGGGAGGAGGAGATGTGAGCCTGAAGGGAGGGGGAGAGGACAGGGGCAGAGATGTAGATCTGCGTGTCATCTGCGTAGAGATGGTAGTCAAAGCCGTGAGAGAGAATGAGTTCACCAAGGGAGTGAGTGTAAATGGAGAACAGAAGAGGGCCAAGAACTGACCCTTGAGGAACTCCAACAGTTAAAGGATGGGAGGGGGAGGAGGAGCCTGCCAAGGAGACCGAGAATGACCGGTCAGAGAGATAAGAGGAGAACCAGGAGAGGAAGGAGTCCATGAAGCCAAGGTGAGATAAGGTATGGAGGAAGAGGGGAGGGTCGACAGTGTCAAAGGCAGCTGAGAGGTCAAGGAGGATTAGAATGGAGTAGGAGCCATTGGATTTAGCAAGAAGGAGGTCATGGGTGACCTTAGAGAGAGCAGTCTCGGTAGAGTGGAGGGGACGGAAGCCAGATCGGAGGGGGTCCAGGAGAGAATGGGAGTTAAGGAATTCTAAGCAGCGATTGTAGACGACTCGTTCTAGGATTTTGGAAAGGAAGGGTAGTAGGGAGATAGGGTGATAACTGGAGGGGGAAGTGGAGTCAAGAGCGGGTTTTTTTAGGGGAGACGTGGGCATGTTTGAAGGCAGAGGGGAAGGAGCCATTGGAGAGTGAGTGGTTAAAAATAGAAGTTAAGGAAGGGAGGAGGGCAGGGGCGATGTTTCTAATAAGGTGAGAGGGAATAGGCTCCGAGGCGCAGGTGGAGGGGGTGGCACTTGAGAGGAGGGAGGAGATCTCCTCTGAGGATACTGCAGGGAAGGATGGAAAAGTAGGGGAGAGGGTTGGTAGGGGGGAGGGGAGAGGCAGAGGGGTGACTTTGGGGAGCTCAGAACTGATTGTGTTGATTTTTGTGATGAAGTAGGTGGCCAGATTATTGGGGGTGAGAGATGGGGAAGGGGGAGGAACAGGGGGCCTAAGAAGAGAGTTAAAGGTCCGGAACAATTGGCGGGGGTGATGGGCATGGGTGTCGATGAGGGAGGAGAAGAAGTTTTGCCTGGCGGAGGAGAGGGCAGAGTTAAGGCAGGAAAGGATAAATTTGAAGTGTTTGAGGTCAGCTTGGTGCTTGGACCTTCGCCAGCAGCGCTCGGCAGCCAGAGCAGAGGAGCCTAGGAGGAGGACAGAGGCAGTGACCCAGGGCTGTGGGTTAGTGGAGCGAGAGAGGCGGAGGGAAAGGGGGGCGAGAGTTGAGATGAGTAGAGAGGGTGGAGTTGAGAGCGGAGACCTGATCATCGAGAGTGGGAAGTGAGGACAGGGCGGCAAGGTGAGGAGAGATGCTTTTGGAAAGACGGATGGGATCGAGAGAGCGGAGGTCTCTGTGGGGCAGTAGCAAAGATTTGCAGGGGGAGGGAGTGTGAGAGATGAGGCAGGTGAGAAGGTTACGGTCAGAGAGAGGGATTTCAGAGTTGGTGAGAGAGGAGATAGTGCAGCCGTAGGAGATGACGAGATCGAGGGTGTGACCGAGTCGGTGAATGGGCGCGGGATGGTGGAGCAGGAGGTCGGCAGAGTCGAGGAGGGATAGCAGGCGGGCGGCAGAGGAGTCATTGGGTACATCCATATGGATGTTGAAGTCTCCGAGGATCAGAGTGAGCAGAGAGAAGGAGAGAAGGAAGGTGCGAAAAGGGTCTAGGTGGTTGAAGAAGTCGGAGGTGGAAAGGGGAGGACGGTAGATGGCAGCGCCAAGTATCTGGAGGGAGTGGTAGAGGCGAATGATATGGGCTTCGAAGGAGGGGAAGGAGAGGGAAGGGGGAGGAGGGTTAGTGCGGAAGCGGCAACGGGGTGAGAGGAGGAAGCTGACACCTCCTCCCTTACCGGTGAGTCTGGGGGAGTGGGAGAAGAAGAGGCCTCCGTTGGAGAGAGCAGCGGCGGAGACCATGTCTTCGGAAGTGAGCCACGTTTCTTAAAGGGCGAAGAGGGGGAGAGAACGGGAGAGGAAAAGGTCATGGACAAAAGATAGTTTACCTGTAATGGAGCGGAGGTTCCAGAGGCCACACTTGAAAGTAGCTGTGGGTGCGGCGGGGGGGAGAGCGGGGGGAGGGGAGGGTTTGGATGGGAAGGAGGTGGTGGGGCCCTGGACGGGGAGAGGGGGATGAGGGGTAGCGGTGGGATAGGAGGACTGGGATGGGGTGTGGGTGGGGAAGAGAGAAGGGGGGAGGGAGTGAGGAGGGGGTTTGGTGGGGGGGAGAGGAGGGGGAGGGGGAAAAGGGGTGGCGCTGGTAAAGTGGGGTTCTAGGGCGGGGGGGGGGGGAGGAGGCAGAGGAGAGAGCAGAAATCCCCCCAAGGCCATGGGACATTACATCCCCAACTGCCTCCCCACCACGCGGCCCAGAAACAGACATCCTTTGAGGACCCCCGACTCCATGACCTTCCTGTGGGCCAGGTACTGTGTCCAAGCCGAATGACTTATATTTACTCCAGCAGTTAGTACAGTTCCTGTACTAAGCACTTAACAAATACCACACTCCCACACAGAGTTCAATCGAGTTAGCGGACACGATCCTTCCCTTCAAGGAGCTTATAGTCGACTGTGGCAGAGTCAAGGCCTAAGCCCTTGGGAGAGTTCAGTTGAGTTAGTGGTTACGATTCCTGCCCTCAAGGGCTTCCTGTGGGCTTTGAAGCCTCCATAGGTGAGCAGATCTGTGGAGCAAGTTTTTGGTGGATCGAATCGTAATATTTTACCCAGTGGTCATTCTTGCTTCAGTTTCACAGCTTTCCAGCTGCAGAGAACTACGTGGGACCTGCTTCATTTCCTATCTTTTGCACATTTGCCTGTAACCTCCTCCCATCTTGATCACACCCTCAAAGTAGTTTTTTGGTTTCTATTATTTTCTACAGAATGCACTGATAGTCCTTTCAGATATTTTGACCTCACCAGCCATGGATTTCACTGCTCTTGCTTCTCTGCAGGTCTGGATATCCTCATCTAAATTTATGCCTTCTCATGGCACTAACTCTCCCATAGCTTGGTGTCTGAAGTTTGACCCTTTATCAAAGAATCAGGAAGTTCACAAGTGCTCAGGTATTACTTCACTTTTTCAGTTCTGGCCCTGGGAATCAGAGGACCTGGGTTCTAAACTTGACTCCACCACTTGTCCACTCTGTGATCTTGGGCCAGTCGTTTCACTTCTCTTTACCTCAGTTACCCCATCTGTAAAATAAGGATTAAACCCTCCTCCCTCCAATTTAGACTGTGAACCCTATGTGGTAAGGGTACTCTGTCCAATTTGATGATCTTGTATCTGTCCCAGTGCTTAGTACAGTGCCCTGCACATAATAAGCACTTAACAAATGTCATCAAAAAAACCCATCTCCCCACAAAACCTAGATATTATTATTATTTTATCTGGTTATTTTCTCTGATATTTTTAAATCTGGTTTTTACCTTTCTAGTTTCTTATTTTCTTTAAATTGGTGAGTCAGTTGATCAATCAGTAATATTTATTGAGCACCTATTGAGTACAAAGTGCCATATTAAGCCCCTGGGGACATAAACAGAATCCAGACACACATTCCCTGTCTCCAAGGAATTTTATACAGAAAATTTTGGAAATATTGGGACACTCATGCATACCTCCTCGTGTTTTCAGTTAGTAGCTTCCTTTGGAGAGATCACTCACTTTTATCTGCCAATTTGGACATTATATAATGACCATGGAGCTCACTTAGTTCCAGCTGATTATGAATGAAAAAATCAAACATCAATTTGAACAAAGGGATCTAAATGTAGTGTGTCTTCCATTTCAACTAGACCAAAGCATTCATTAGACTATAAGCCCGTCAAAGGGCAGGGACTGTCTGTTACCGATTTCTACATTTCAAGCGCTTAGTACAGTGCTCTGCACATAGTAAGCACTCAACAAATACTATTGAATGAATTGTCCTTTGGCTAGGGATCGTCTCCCCATTTCCTTCCTCTCTGACCTGTGTAAGATAGTAATTCCAAATTCAATTTTCCTTTATTCCTTGGTAGATTTTTTTTGGCAAATAAATTGACATGGGATTTGTCTTCTCAGGAACACAAACAGTGAATTACTGTGAGCTTGTTGTGGGCAGGGAATGCCACTGTTTATAGTTGTATTGTACTTTTTCACGTACTTAGTACAGTGCTTTGCATACAGTAAGCACTCAATAAATACAATTGAATGAATGAATGAATGAATGAATGCTGTGGAAGTAAATCAAGCAACATTTAAAAGACATTTCTGACAACCTCCCAACCTTTCCACAACACCCAGCTTTTTTGGAACCATTCAGGAGATAATTATCCAGTTTGCTAGAATACCCATATCCTTATTTCTCCTCTCCCTTTGGCAGCCTTCCTTCTGGCTCATTAGCATTCCCACCAGAGAGTGGCCAGGAAAAATGAAAAGAGAGAACTCAAGCCATCAGATTGGGTCCTTGTTAGCAGCTCTAGTAAAAATTTGGAGAGGGAGAAGGCTGAAGATCTTGACTAATATTTTCAAGTTTTTCATGCTATCTATGCTCCTCTTGCTTGACATTATTATCATCATCATCACCATCATCATCGACATCTTTGCCATTGATGGAGTTCTTAATATGTGTGGAACACAGTTCTAGGAGCACAGGGAATATAAAGATACATAGGACATGGACACTACTGACTAATTAAGGGTTAGGTGACTTTTCCAAGAGAGAAAATGCTAAAGAGTGTCTTGCTTCCCACTGCCTCTTTTGGTTTGGAACTCACCGGAGATGGTGGTGAAATGGGATGGAGATGTCATGGTGACGAATGGTGGGGTGATGTATTTAGCCTTCACCCCCTCCTTCACCAGCTGATCCATGTTTGGGGTGTTGACATCCTGGTCATAGTCCCAGCGGAACCCATCAAAGGAAACCATCAACAGTTTGTTGAAGTTCTTCTTATTTCTGGTGATAGGAGAGGAGGAGGTTAAACCCAGGAGTAGAAGAAAGAATGAGAGAGAGCTTAGCGCTTTCATGTTGTCAGCTTGGATTAAGAAAGAGTCTGAGTTTAGGCTCCAATTTCCCTTCTTTTAATCAGACATTGAGCAAAGTTCAGGCTGATAAATAGATGGCATAGCAAAGCTATGCTATCTTTGCAGTGACTCCCTGCATGTTGCAGGGCAGGAAGCAGAGAAGGCAGAAATCTATCAGGAAAGAAATCCATTTATCAGACTTCACAGGACAAAATTCCAATCAGGGCATTTTGTGGCCTTGGGGATGAAATATGGGGCTGGGAATCAGAGGACCTGGGTTCTAAACTAGGCGCCACCACTTGTCTGCTATGTGATCTTGGGAAAGTCTCTTCACTTATCTGTGTCTCAGTTACCTCATCTGTAAAATGGGGATTAAACCCTCTTCTCTCCAATTTAGACTGTGAACCCCATGTGATACAGGTACTGTGTCCAACTTGATTATCTTGTATCTTCTTCAGTGCTTAGTACAGAGCCCAGCGCATAGTAAGCACTTAACAAATGCCATCAAAAAAAGCAACTCCCCAAAACCTAGATATACTAGATGTGCTCTGCTGCCTGCTCAGATTTCACTCATGCATCCCGCCCCCCCCAACCCCCTACACATACAATGACACACACATTATTCATTGTTACCTTCACTTCTTTTTCCACTCTCCTAGTTTGCTCCAGTGTTTCCCTCATTAGACTGTAAGCTACTTGAGGGCAGGGATCATGTCTACTTACTCTACTGTACTTTCCCAAGTGTGTAGAACAGTGCTTTGTACACTGTAAGCACTCAAGAAATATCATTGATTGATGGATTGATTGATTCAGATAAGCACCACCCACCTTTCCCCCCCTCCCCCCACAGAGGCAAATGAATATAGAGTAGTCCTGTGGTTGGAAGACAATGCTCTCATGGTGAGATTGTACCATGGATGCACAACCAAGAAGGAATCTCTTTCACACTTACACACCGTGCCCATATAATTTTTCTGTCCTCTTACCATTCTGAGTGGGCATTGCTCAGTCACCAACACTTCCTTGAGTCATTTTCGCAGCAGTGATGATGGTTTGTCCTGAGCCATTCACACTCTCTAGCCCAGTCTCCCCGAGCTCTGTGGCACAACCTGTGAGACGCCTGATCAATCAATCAATCAGTCAATTAATGGTACTTACTGAGTGCTTTCTCTGTGCAGAGCACTGTACTAAGCACTTGGGAGAGTAAAATACAACAGAATTTGCAGACACGTTCCCTGCCCACAATGAACATTAATGGTCAGGGGGTGCACAAGCTGGAAGAATGTGAATTGGGGAGAAGAAAAATTAATTAGGTAAGGCCAGCTGGAGAAGGTGGGATTTCAAAAGGTCTTTGAGATGGGGAGAGTTGTGGCCTGGCAGATTAGAAGGAAGAGGAAGTTCTAGGCATGAGAAAGGGAGTGAGCCATGGGTCAGAGGTGGGAAAAAAGATGGTGAGGGCAAAGTGGGCAGAGTAGCTTGGGAAGAACAAAGACTACATCCAGGGGGACTAGAGTGGCTAAGTAAAAGGGAGAGATCTGTGCCTTCCATTCAGAAGTCAGGAGTTTCTTCTTGTTGTGGCAAGGAGTGAGTAACCATTGGAGGTTTCTGAGGAGTGGGGAGCTGTGTGCAGAACCTGGGCAGCAGAGTGAATTATGGGTTGGAGAGGAGAGAAAGAAGGAAAGGAGAGTAAGGAAGAGAAAGGAAAAGGCCCAAAGGGGAAAGCAGTTGGTTCTTTCCCACTGAGGCCTCTCTGGTTTTGACCAGGCACCTGGGCTGGAGTCAGGTATCTCTCAACACCCAACCCTGGGCTTCCCCACTTCCTGGTCTCCTTCTACCTCCATCTCTGCCCTTCGGGAATGGCCAAAAGATTCAGAAAATGATTGCTGGGGGGAAAAATCAAGAGAAAAATTCCAAGGGTTTCCTGAAGGAAGTGATAGAAAGCCTGCTACTTGGCAAATTCTTCCAAAATAATCTGATAAAATGCTGCCAAACCTTGCTGACTGCCCAAGACCTTTAAGCACTGTAGTCTCTGGGCCCCAGAAGAGGGTGTGAATGTGGGGGAAGTAAGCAGGGTGGGACCTTCCACTTGCCAAGTTTTCACTGAGCTCAGCATTTGCCACTAGTTTCATGAAGGGTTGAGGGGGAAAGCAGGTCAGGGCACAGGCTGTGGACCAGTGCAGATGATTTTGAGGTTCCCCCTTCTGCCCTGTCCAGAGGATCTGGGAAGAAGCCAGTTTGGTTTTCCCTCCCTCTCTTCCTGTGATAATAATAATAATGCTATGTGCCCGGCACTGTACTAAGCGCTAGGGTGGATACAAGCAAATTGGGTTCGACACAGTCCCTGTCCCGCATGGGGCTCACAGTCTCAATCTTGATTTTACAGATGAGGAAACTGAGGCACAGAGA
The DNA here is from genome assembly GCF_004115215.2 of Ornithorhynchus anatinus. NCBI lineage: Eukaryota > Metazoa > Chordata > Mammalia > Monotremata > Ornithorhynchidae > Ornithorhynchus > Ornithorhynchus anatinus. The sequence continues at coordinate 60,646,191 of NC_041729.1, read as the reverse complement.
AGTCAAGTGACTAGCCCAAAGTCACACAGACTAGTGGTGGACCTGGCATTAGAACCCATGACCTTCTGACTCCCAGGCCCATGCTTTATCCACTAAGATGTGCTGCTTCTCTTTAATGCCTCTCTTCCCCTCTATCCCCCTCTGGGGTGGGAGCCAGGGGTGTGGTATGGTGTAGTGGCGGGAGATGGAGAGGCACACAGCAGTCCCAGGAGGAAGTGCTGAGTTTGTGGACTAGTGAGTGTTCCAGGCGATGGATTCCATGGAGCAGGATTTTTTAGGCAGCATGGGACTGAGCACGACCTATTCCAGGTCCCCTCTCTGCCTCTGGTTGGGAGGAGGTGAATATGGCTGGGAATGGGGATGGGGGAACATACTGATTTGTGGTTTTTCAAAAATGTTCTCCCTGTCTCTTTCTCAGTTTCTGTGTAACCCAATCGGATCCTACAATTACCTGAAAATCAACTGATTGTACAAAAGAAGCCCTTCAGTGTCACCAGCTCTAAGGACAAATGTAAAACCAGTAAACATGAAACTCTGCAAATAGAGGTGATATTACCACTCTTGCCACAACTTTTTCCACTTTCCACTACTATGTCACCGCAGGAAGGGTTGACACAAGAGTCAGGTCGACAGATACATCCACCAGTGAGATCCTCTTTGGGGACTCAAAGGAAAAGGCCAAAAGCTGTAGTCATCCTCCTGGTATTCACTCTGAGTTTTGTGTTGGAGCAGTGGACAGAGGGGACAGAACTTGGGGCTCAGGACCCTGAACTCCTGTTTCTCCAGAAACCCCTGGAAACTATCACTAAGGCAGCCAGGTCAGCAGCAGGAGGCTGGGTGGGTGGGAATTTTAGGGCATGCTCTGGTCTTTTAACTTATTTTAGGTGGATTTTAATAAAGCTTCAGCAAGTGTAAACTATAAAGCAGTGACTGACTCTTTTTGCAATGGAATCATTTTCTCAGAATAGGCAGGTTTGGGGGGACAGCATCCCACCCCCCACCACACAATTTCTCCAGAAGCCACCAAAAATATAACCATGGCTGCTGCCACTGCTTGCACAGCTCTCCCATGGAAAACCCTCCATTTTCTGTGTCAGATCCCAGACACTCAACAGGATATACTGATAGATGGACCTACGAACCAGTTCCCATTTATGGTACCCAATTGGAAAAATCATCCTGCGACCAAGCTGTAAAATAATGCTGTTAATTGATGGAATATGTGGGGTTTGCAGACTTAATCCCTATTTTTCAGACGAGGCAATTGACGCACAGAGAAGTTAAGTGACTCACCCGAGGTCACATTACAGACAAATGGAGGAGCCGAGATTAGAACCCAGGTCCTTCTGACTCCCAGACCCGTGCTCTATCTACTCAGCATGCTGCTTCTCAATAATTTAAAGAAGTTGCCCAGGAGCTTAAGAAGCTTAGCAATTCATAGTGTATTCTCACACTTGTCATGTTCCCAGCAGGTTTATGAGGGAGCAGACCAATTCTCTGTATCCAAATCCAGTTATTGGCTACAAAGTTTAGTGTTCAATTTTCAGGATGCCCTGGGGCCTGAGGTAAGATGAACAGGCACGTGAGAGCTGCCACTTCCTCTCCTGCTCATCCTTTTGACCCCTGTCCTGGACTCAACATGTAAAACTACGGAATCTTAGACTGAGTCCCATGTGAGAGAGAGACTGCAGTCAGGCTGATTATCTTGTGTCTATCCCAGTGCTTGTTACCGTGTTCGGCTCATAATAAGTGCTTGGCAAATAGCACTAGGATCTCTGCTCCCTTGGAGGTGAGCTCCGGACCGCCAGGCACCTTGTTCCCCATTGAATTGGCCGCAACATGGACTCGGGAGCTCCTCTCTCTCCCTTGCAGGGGAGCCTTGCACCGCCTGGCCCCTATTCCCACCAAGCCCTTCTGCCGCTGACCGCCCGGACCAGTGCCCGCCTCAACCCTTCACTACCTGGACCTCTGCACCCCCTCTCAAGGACTCTGACACTAAGGATCGCACCCCCCCGCCCCCGCAGACCCCCTAGCCACCAGCTCCCTTTCTGCTTCCCCGTTCGGGCCTGGGGACTTTATGCTCCCCTGCTCGCCCCTGGGGACATTGTGTCCCCCTGCTTGGACCTGGGGACATTGTGTCCCCCTGCTCGGACCTGGGGACATTGTGCTCCCCTGGGAATATTGTGCTCCCCTGCTTGGCTCTGGGGACATTGTGTCCCCCTGCTTGGGCCCGGGGACATTGTGCTCCCCAACTGCCTTTCTCCCACTCCGCCCAAAGTGGTCATTTTGGGAAGCCCTCACTCACCCTCCCCCGCCCCGGGCGACGATGTCCTTGTTCTCACCATGTTATCTTACCTTAGCCGCCACCTACACCCACAACCCACCCCGAACACCCTCAGGACCCCCGCCGCCGCCTCAGAGACATTTGGACATGAGCCCCGGGACTCTGCTTGCCGCTAGCCTTTTGACTTCGATTTTGATCAGGTCGACCTTTAGTCAAGTCGACCCCCGACCCTGGTCATCACCCGCTTATTAATATTATTCTATTGTATCATATTTTATCATATTACTATATTACCGATTTCGCATGTTATTATTAATTGTTGTCAGTGCTACCACCTACCTCCCTGGCCTAACCATGTCCTTCCACCTCCTCTCCTCCCTCCTGCCCCTCCCAATCGTCTACTTCCCCTTCCCCTCTCTCCCCCAGCTCTTTCCCGCTCTCTCCTCTGCCTCCTCTCCCCCTCTCCTCCCCACCCTAGAACCCCACTTTACCAGCGCCACCCCTCTTCCCCCTCCCCCTCCTCTCCCCCCCACCAAACCCCCTCCTCACTCCCTCCCCCCTTCTCTCTTCCCCACCCACACCCCATCCCAGTCCTCCTATCCCACCGCTACCCCTCATCCCCCTCTCCCCGTCCAGGGCCCCACCACCTCCTTCCCATCCAAACCCTCCCCTCCGCCCGCTCTCTCCCCTCCCCCCCCCCCGCACCCACAGCTACTTTCAAGTGTGGCCTCTGGAACCCCCGCTCCATTACAGGTAAACTATCTTTTGTCCATGACCTTTTCCTCTCCCGTTCTCTCCCCCTCCTCACCCTTTAAGAAACGTGGCTCACTTCCGAAGACATGGTCTCCGTCGCTGCTCTCTCCAGCGGAGGCCTCTTCTTCTCCCACTCCCCCAGACTCACCGGTAAGGGAGGAGGTGTCGGCTTCCTCCTCTCACCCCGTTGCCGCTTCCGCACTATCCCTCCTCCCCCTTCCCTCTCCTTCCCCTCTTTCGAAGCCCATATCATTCGCCTCTACCACCCCCTCCAGATACTTGTAGCTGTCATCTACCGCCCTCCCGGTCCCACCTCCGACTTCTTCAACCACCTTGACCCCTTTCTCACCTTCCTTCTCTCCTTCTCTCTCTCCACTCTGATCCTCAGAGACTTCAACATCCACGTGGATGTACCCGGTGACTCCTCTGCCGCCTGCCTGCTAGCGCTCCTCGACTCTGCCGACCTCCTGCTCCGCCATACCTAGCCCATTCACCGACTCGGTCACAGCCTCCATCTCGTCATCTCCTACCGCTGCACTACCTCCTCCCTCACCGACTCTGAAATCCCTCTCTCAGACCGTAACCTTCTCACCTGCCTCATCTCTCACACTCCCTCCCCGTGCAAATCTTTGCTACACTCCCACAGAGACCTCCGCTCTCTTGATCCCATCCATCTCTCCAAAAGCATCTCTCCCCACCTTGCCCCCCGTCCTCTCTTCCCACTCTCGATGATCAGGTCACCGCGCTCAACTCCACTCTCTCTACTCATCTCAACTCTCTCGCCCCCCTTTCCCTCTGCCGCTCTCGCTCCACTAACCCACAGCCCTGGGTCACTGCCTCTGTCCTCCTCCTAGGCTCCTCTGCTCTGGCTGCCGAGCGCTGCTGGCGAAAGTCCAAGCACCAAGCCGACCTCAAACACTTCAAATTTATCCTTTCCTGCCTTAACACTGCCCTCTCCTCCGCCAGGCAAAACTTCTCCTCCCTCATCAACACCCATGCCCATCACCCCCGCCAATTGTTCCGGACCTTTAACTCTCTCCTTAGGCCCCCTGTTCCTCCCCCTCCCCCATCCCTCACCCTCAATGATCTGGCCACCTACTTCATCTAGAAAATTAACACAATCAGGTCTGAACTCCCCAAAGTCACCCCTCCTCCTCCCGCCTCCCCCCGCAACCCTCTCCCCTACTTTCCCATCCTTCCCTGCAGTATCCTCAGAGGAGAACTCCTCCCTCCTCGCAAGTGCCACCCCCTCCACCTGTGCCTCGGACCCAACTCCCGCTAACCTTATAAAAACCATTGCCCCTTCCCTCCTCCCCTCCTTAACTTCTATCTTTAACCCTCACTCTCCAATGGCTTCTTCCCCTCTGCCTTCAAACATGCCCATGTCTCCTCCATTCTAAAATAACCCTCTCTCGACCCCACTTCCCCTTCCAGTTATCGCCCTATCTCCCTACTACCCTTCTTTTCCAAGATCCTAGAACGAGTCGTCTACAATCGCTGCTTAGAATTCCTTAACTCCCATTCTCTCCTGGACCCCCTCCAATCTGGCTTCCGTCCCCTCCACTCTACCGAGACTGCTCTCTCTTAGGTCACCCATGACCTCCTTCTTTCCAAATCCAATGGCTCCTACTCCATTCTAATCCTCCTTGGCCTCTCAGCTGCCTTTGACACTGTCGACCCTCCCCTCTTCCTCCATACCTTATCTCACCTTGGCTTCATGGACTCCTTCCTCTCCTGGTTCTCCTCTTATCTCTCTGACCGGTCATTCTCGGTCTCCTTGGCAGGCTCCTCCTCCCCCTCCCATCCTTTAACTGTTGGAGTTCCTCAAGGGTCAGTTCTTGGCCCTCTTCTGTTCTTCATTTACACTCACTCCCTTGGTGAACTCATTCTCTCTCACGGCTTTGACTACCATCTCTACGCAGATGACACGCAGATCTACATCTCTGCCCCTGTCCTCTCCCCCTCCCTTCAGGCTCACATCTCCTCCTCCCTCCAGGATGTCTCCACCTGGATGTCTGCCCGCCACCTAAAACTCAACATGAGCAAGACTGAGCTCCTCATCTTCCCTCCCAAGCCCTGTCCTCTCCCTGACTTCCCTATCACTGTGGACGATACGACCATCCTTCCCCTCTCTCAGGCCCGCAACCTTGGTGTCATCTTTGACTTGGCTCTCTCGTTCACCCCACACATCCGATCTGTCGCCAAAACCTGCCTGTCTCACCTTTATAACATAGCCAATATCCACCCTTTCCTCTCCACCCAAATGGCTATCTTACTGTCACGGGCTCTCGTAATATCCCAGCTAGATTACTGTGTCAGCCTGCTCTCTGATCTCCCTTCCTCCTCTCTTTCCCCACTCCAGTCTATTCTTCACTCCGCTGCCCGGCTCATCTTCCTGCAGAAACGCTCTGGGCATGTCACTCCCCGTCTTAAAAACCTCCAGTTGGTTGCCTATCAACCTCCGCACAAAACAAAATCTTCTCACTCTAGGCTTCAAGGCTCTCCATAACCTTGCCCTCTCCTACCTCTCCTCCCTTCTCTCTTTCCACTGCCCACCCCGCACGCTCTGCTCCTCTGCCGCCCACCTCCTCACCGTCCCCCGTTCTCTCCTATCCCGCCGTCAACCCCTGGGCCACGCCCTTCCGCGGTTTTGGAATGCCCTCTCTCCTCACCTCCGCCACACTCATTCTTTTCCCCTCTTCAAAACCCTACTTACTTACTACAAGAGGCCTTCCCAGACTGAGCTCCCCTTTTCCCTCTACTCCCTCTACCGCCCCCCTTCACCTTTCCGTGGCTAAACCCTCTTTTTCCCCCATTTCCCTCTGCTCCTCCCCCTCTCCCTTCCCATCCCCTCAGCACTGTACTCGTCTGCTCAACTGTATATATTTTCATTACCCTATTTATTTTGTTAATGAAATGTACATCGCCTTAATTCTATTTATTTGCCATTGTTTTAATGAGATGTTCATCCCCTTGATTCTATTTATTGCTATTGTTCTTGTCTGTCCGTCCCCACCCCCCGATTAGACTGTAAGCCCATCAAAGGGCAGGGACTGTCTCTATCTGTTACCGATTTGTACATTCCAAGTGCTTAGTACAGTGCTCTGCACATAGTAAGCGCTCAATAAATACTATTGAATGAATGAACTTATATTGCTATTATCATTATTATTATTACTAGCTGACTGAGGTTTATGGCTGAATTGGCCCAGAACTTCTGCACATCAAACATACAAGAGGCATCAGAGCACCACTGAGAGAAGTAGTGAGTATTAATTGGGGGGGGGAAGTCTTGTAGTAGTTCAGGAACCAGTGAGGATGGGGGCTGGGGGTCAGGGGCGGTTGCCATCTGGGAGTCATCTTCACGGTGGAATTTGTTTCCCATTGAGTCGGTTATGATTCCCATGATGCTGAAGAAAAGAAGGAAAACTTGTGGGCAAAGTATGTGTCTACTCACTCTGTTATATTGTTCTTTTCCAAGAGCTTAATTCCAGTGCTCTGCAAACAGTAAATGCTCAATAAATGCCACTGATTGATCTATTGAAAGCCAACTGCCTTGCTCTGGTTGAGCCCTTTCCAGGAGCAGGATCCTGTGGAAATGGAAGGCCCTAGCATCAAACCTCTATTTTCTCAGTGGGGTGGACAAGCAAACACTTTTGTCATCACATCATGGACAAACAGCTTCATGTAATGACATCATTAGCACTATTTTGAGAATGTCCCTAGAATTTTATCATAAACTTTTCCTAGGGGGACCTCCTGAGCCCCTTAATTGGTCCAGAGCCCTTGAGTGCTTCCCCCATCCCCCAATTCCCATAAACTTGGGAATCCCAATGGAGGGAGGCTGGGCATTTAAATTAAAAACTCCCCACATAAAGGTGTCCCATGTTGAATTGGTAGCAAACAGGGGGAAGGTCAGCTGAAAATTGGATTCTCTGGTATTAAACTGGCTGACTGACAACCCTATTACTCCTCAATCAATCACTGATATTTATAATAATAATTTAACCCTACCTGTGTGCAGAGCACTGTACTCAATGCTTGAGGAAGTACCATTCAGCAGATATGTAGGTTATCCTTGTCCTTAGCTTACAGTTAAGACAGGAAGTCAGATGTTGAAGTAAATTACAGAAAGGAGGAATAATAGTGTACAAGTCTCTTTATATAAATCCTGTGGTGCTGGGTTGAGTATCAAAGTGCTTAAGGGGTGCACAGTCAAGTTCATAGTCAACACAGAGGAGAGGCCAGAGAGCATTTGAACATTTTGTTTCTGAATCCCTACCAGACTACAGATTATATCTGGGAGCAGACACCATTTGGAAGATTAATTATGTGTGATCAAGAAAAAAGCAAAATCTTCTAGAAACTTAGTGTGATGCTCTGAGTCTTGGTGCAGCAAAAAGAAAAATCTAGATGTTCCCATGCTTTCTCCCATGATCTGATTTAAAACCAAGATTTTAGTTTTGGATGGATGAACCTCCCATCTAAGGGAGAGAAAAGGGTCCACAAACTCCAGTTATATTTGATGCAGCATCACTCAATCAATCAGTAGTATTTATGAGTGGTGCAGACCATTGGACTAAGTGTTTGGGAGATAAATGCCTATGTTCATCAAGGATAAAATTCCTTCTGGGGTAATTACAGTTCTTTGTCCATAAGGGGTGGATAAAAGTAAATTATGCATTATTACTTGAGTCTAAGAGCCTTTTGTAACCAGAACATTTCTACCCCCCTCTGGCCTGGAATGCCCTCCCTCTTCATATCCAACAAACAATTATTTTCCCCACCTTCAAAGCCTTATTGAAGGCGCATCTCCTTCAAGAGGTCTTCCCTGACTAAGCCCTCATTTTCTTTTCTCTCACTTCTTCTGCATCTTCCTGATTTGCTCCCTGTATTAACCACTCCCTCAGCCCCACTGCACTTATGTACATATGCATGTTATTTATTTATATTAATATTGGTCTGCCCCTCTAGATTGTAAGCTCACTGTGGGCAGAGAACGTGTATACCAACTCTATTAGACTGTCATATTGTACTCTTCCAAGGGCTTAGTACAGTGCTCTGCACTGAGCAAATGCTCAATACAATTGATTGAGTGATTGAAATGAAAATCCCATGGGAAATGGGTATTTAGAATATCCCAATAAGGCTGTTCTATTTCTTTTTTCTTCTGGTAGAAGTAGCAGTGATAATTTTAGAAGTAGTAGATTTTCCCATCACTGTAGACAGCACCAGCATCCTTCCTGTCTCACAGTAATAATAATAACAATAATTGTGGTATTTAAGTGCTTCCTATGTGCTAAGCACTGTACTAAGCACTAAGGTGGATGCAAGCAAATTGGGTTGGACACAATCCCTTGTCCCAAAGGGGCTTGCAGTCTCAATCCCCATTTTATAGATGAGATGACTGCAGCCCAGAGAAGTGAAGTGACTTGTTCAAGGTCACGCAGCAGACAAGTGGCAGATCTTCTGACTCCCAAGCCTGTGCTCTAACCAGTAGTCCATGTTGGCATTATCCTTGATTTCTCTCTCTTATTCAATCCAAATATTCAATCTATCACTAAATCCTGTTGGTTCAACCTTCACTATATCACTGGAATCTGCCCTTTCCTCTCCATCCAAACTGCTACCATGTTTACTCAAACATTTATCCTAAGCTGCCTTGATTACTGAATCAGCCCCCTTGTTGACCTCCCTATCTCTTGTAACTCCCCACTTCAGTCCAAACTTCACTTTACTGCCTGGCTCATCTTCTACAAAAAACATTCATTCCATGGTTTCCCACTCCTCAAGAACTCCGATGGTTGCCCATCCACTTTCACATCAAACAGAAATTTCTCCACTATTGGGTTTAAAGCACTGAATCACCTTGCCCCCTCCTACCTCACCTCACTACTCTCCTACTACGAGCCAGTCCTCAAACCTCGCTCCTCTAAAGCTAACCTATTCACTGTATTGTGATCTCATCTATCTCTCCTCTGACCTCTCGCCCTTGTCATTCATTCATTTATTCATTCAATCATATTTATTGAGCACTTACCAAGTGCAGAGCACTGTACTAAGTGCTTGGGAGTGTATAATATGACAATGAACAGACTCATTCCCTGCCCACAGAGAGCTTACAGTCTAGAGCTACAGTGAGCTACAGCTACAGTGACAGCTACAGTGACAGCTACAGCTACAGTGAGAAGCAGCGTGGCGCAGTGGAAAGAGCACGGGCTTTGGAGTCAGGGCTCATGAATTCGAATCCCAGCTCTGCCACTTGTCAGCTGTGTGACTGTGGGCAAGTCACTTCACTTCTCTGTGCCTCAGTTCCCTCATCTGTAAAATGGGGATTAAGACTGTGAGCCCCACGTGGGACAACCTGATTTCCCTGTGTTTACCCCAGCGCTTAGAACAGTGCTCTGCACAAAGTAAGCGCTTAACAAATACCAACATTATTATTATTATTAAAGGGGGAGGCAGATAATATAAATAAATTACAGTTATGCATATTAGTGCCGTGAGTTTGAGAGGGAGGATGAACAAAGGGAGCAAGTCAGACCAATGGAGAAGGGAATGGGAGAAGAGGAAAATCCTGCCTCTGGACTGCAATGCTCTCCCTTTCCATAACTGAGAGACAATTACTCTCCCTAGCTTCAAAACCTATTGAAGGCACATCTCCTCCAAAAGGCCTTTCCTGACTAAGCCCTCATTTCCTCTTTTCCCACTCTCTTCTGCATCAGCCTCACTTGCTCCATTTATTCAACCCGCCCCCTTCCCCTGGCAGCCCCACAGCACTTATGTACATATCTGCAATTTATTTATTTGTATTAATGTCTTTTTCTCCCTTTAGACTATAAACTCGTTGTGGGCAGGGAATGTGTATGTTATTTTGTTATATTGTACTTTACCAAGTGCTTAGTAAAGTGCCCTGTACACAGTAAGTGTGCATTAAATGGAATTGATTGACTGATTGAAGTCCAGCAACTTTTCCATATCAGTTTTTCCATCTGTATTTTCTACCCATTATACCAGTCATAAAACTGGAAGTGACAGAAACTCAAAAGGATGCATATCTGGCTAAAAGTACTGCATTTGTGAAGTGTTATGGATGATGATAGAACAGTGTGACCTAGTGGAAAGAGCATGGGCCTTGGAGTCAGAGGACCTGAATTTTCATCCTGGCTCTGCCTTGTGCCTTTGGTGTGACCTTGGGCAAGTCACTAAACTTATTTATGCCTCCATTTCTTCATCTGTAAAATGGGGATTAAATGTTCTATCTTCCTTGAACAGGTACTATCTGTTTGTATTGTCCTATTCCGGCACTTAGTACAGTGCTTGGGACATAGTAAGTGCTTAACCAATGCTAGAGTTATTGCTATGAAAGCGTTTTAATAGGTTTTAATAGTTTTTAAACTTCTCTGAAACACTTGCATTTTTACCTTTAGAAATTCCCAGATCTTTTAGATCAGTAGTAGCGGGGTATGGGGCAAGAGCATGCTTGAGATGCAGCATGGTCTACTGGAAATTGCACAGGGCTGGGAGTCAGAGGATCTGGGTTCTAATGCTGGCTCCACCCCTTGCTTTGTATGTAACCTTGGCAAGTTGCTTAACTTCTCTGTGTCTCAGTTACCTCATCTGCAAAATGGGGATTAAGGCTGTGGGCCTCATGTGGGACATGGGCTATAACCAACCTGATTAGCTTGTATCTACTTCAGCGCTTAGTACAGTGCCTGGAATGTAGTAAGTGCTTAACAAATACCGCTGGAAAACAAACAAACAAAAAGACCATTCAAGCATGAGCCTAGCTTGTAGTTGAGTGGCTCAGCAGATGAAGTGGCTGTAGCACTAAGACAGGAAGAAGGCTATAGTTTTGTGGAGAAGAGGTCAGTAATTAAGGCTATATCTGTTCAAGGGAAGGAGGAAAGAAAATTGAACTGCCAGTCCTGAATAATGAGAAATCTTTGATGGAATTAGTGATGTAGAACAGATACTTAATGCTTCCTTATTTCTTATGCAGTCAAAAGGTTGAGCTTAGAAAGGACCTGCCCAGAGCTAGGGGGCTGCACAACCAATCTCCATGAGTTTGGTCTGGAGAAGCAGGACAGAGTTAGGAGAATACTTACAAAAAGGTCATAGAGTAGCCAGAAATGGTTGTAAAAGTGGATTTACCCAGAAGATGAGTCCATGAAACTTGGGAAACCAAGAGGTTGGCTCAGCCAAGATCTGAGGAACTAAATCCCCTCTGAAGCTTAAGAAAGAGGACAGACTGGGGTGGAGGAGGAGAGGAATAGGCAAGCATGCAGTACTTTTCCATTCCAGTATGCCTCTTCTCTTTCCACTCATCCCACTGCCTCCTCCAGGAAGTCTTCCATGGTGAATCTCTCATCTTCCCATAGTATTTCCACCCCTGACTGTTATTTAGGCATCTTCATGCAACCTAAGCACTTGTGTACTCACCCTTCTCCACAGCCAGATAACACTTAGGTACATGTTTTTAAACTGTCTTGAAGTTTAAGAAATCTACTGTACTCTCTCAAGCACTTAGTACAGAGTTCTGTGCAGAGTAAGCACTCAATAAATACTATTGATTAACTGATTTCTTGAAGAAAAAAACCATTGGATTGTGCTTAGTATATATTTATTGATTTTAGAGATCTTTATTATTATTATTATTACAATAATTAACACTCCCTTAATAGGCTGCTTATTTCTTCTTCAAAGAAACACATTCTATCTTTCTGTACCTTTCCATCACTGTCTCCAAATATTTTTCTGGTACTGCCTCTGATTTTAAAAAAATGTATTTTGAAGAGCATTTCCCAAATGGGGATGATGCTGAACCTCAACCTGTCTGAAAAGGAGAAGTTCATGGAGTATTTCAATCAAGACATAGAGAATTTTCCAATGACCAGTGGGGATGGCTCTGATCAATCAGTGGTATTTATTGAGTACTTACCATGTACAGGGCAATGTACTAAGCACTTGGGGGAGTATACTACAACAGAGTTGGTTGACACATTCCCTGCTCACTCTGAGTTTGGACTAGAGGTTGGCTCAACAATAAAAGTCGGGTCTTTTGGGTTCATAGCCTCCAGGGGGCAGGACAGTGGTGCTGGGCCAATGGTCAGGGAAGTAACATCATCTACCAGATAGACAATGGGCCTGAGATCAGAAGGACCTGTTTTTTAATCCTGGCTCTGCCACTTGGCTGCTGCATGACCTTGGGCAAGTCACTTAACTTCTCTCAGGCTCAGTTACCTCATCTGTAAAATGGGGATTAAGACTGTGAGCCCCATATGGGACATGAACCATGTCCAAACTGATTAGCTGGTATCCAACCCAGCACTTAGAACAGTGCTAGGTACATAAATGCTTAACAAATAGCATAAAAAATGGTCAGGCAATAAGAAGCTGAAGAAGCCAACTGTCTGAGGCAAAGGATTTGTTCACAAGAAGAAAGTGTTGAAGGGTTTGAGTCAGTCAATCAATCAGAGGTAGTTATTGAGTGCTTACTATGTGCAGAACACTGTTCTAAGAGCTTGAGAAAGTACATTACAAGAGAATAAGCAGACCCATTTCCTGCCCATAATGATCTTACAGTCTAGAGAGGGAAACAGACATTAATATGAATAAATAATTTATAATCAAAAATTGAAAAATGGGTACAAAAGTTCTGTGGGGTTGGAAGTCGGGCGAATATCAGACGTCTAAAGGTCACAGATTCCAGTGCATAGACACAGAAGGGAGAAGACAAATGCAGAAGAGGAAGATGACACAGAAGGGAGTCAGATCTTTAGAGAGTGGAATGACTAGTTATACTGAAGGGTTCCACTAGAACAAGGTGGACAACAGTTCTTTTTGAAGCACATTTTCCCCAAAAGTAGTTCTGCCATCCTTTCCTGGCCAGCCTCCCGTTGCCATGAAGTTTCTGGATCCTTTCCTCACCTGGTCTTGCCCCCAGACCCCAGTCCTTCCACACTCTCCTTTATTCTATATGAATTTTTGTATTTTGTTGTTCCAATATGGCATCTTTTGCTGCTGTGCCTGCATCCACTGTCCCAACCCCAGTCCCTGTCCCCGACCTTGAAGCTTGGCCATCCCTTTCCACACTCACCACCTGCACATATACTTGGGGCTGTGAAGCTGAGAGGGCTGAGGCAGGGCAGGATGGGGAAAGATAAGGAAGTGGTGGAGGAGAGGGGTAATCTGAGGCTCTTCCCTGCCTCCTCCTCACCTTCTTCCTCCTCCTCTTTCTCTCCCTCTTCCTCCTCCTCCTTCTCTCCCTCTTCCTCCTTCTCTCCCTCTTCCTCCTCCTCTTCCTCCTCCTTCTTTTCTATTTTTATGGCATTTGTTAAGCACTTGTTAGATGTGCTGTTTGCACCTTGCCTAAACAAATTTAATGCCCTTTGGCATATCGCTTCCTGTGATCAGAGGTGAGCCAAACAAATTGACTCCAAGCAAGACCTAAATGTTGACACACCCACAGGGATAGGGGAGAGATGTCTTCTAAGAGCAGAAGATGATGGGACTGTAATTGGTAGATTAGGGCCATTACCTGGGGACGAAGCTCAATGTAAGGGTCAACAAGCATAGTATAAATGCCACGGGAAAACACCTGTCCCAGCTGCTCGCTGTTATCCCAAAGGACAACTGAGACAGTCTTGGTTGGGGACTTTCTTTAGGGGATGCCCGCACTGGTCCTAACCCATACTTAGCTGCTCACTGACTTCCGAAGGAAGGGAAGGGACACCCAGACTCTGGGACCTCTTGGCCAGGGCACACCTATGCCGGTACGGCCAGTTAAGGACCTGAACACCAAATGGGACTGATCATCTCGTGGCAGGAAATTCTCAATGCCCCTGGTTTGAGGGCTTACATGGTGTCAGAGATCTCATCGCTCCTGGATTGAGGGCTTAACAGAAGCAGGTTCCTTTACTGTTAATGTTTTTCTATATGTTAATAAATGTTTTCTTTCTGTGATAATGAATATTGAGGTTTACTCTATCGGTAAAGTTGAGTCACGAACCCCTTTGTCTCTAATTGACCATATTGGGATGTAACACCCGGCCAGTCATTAGTCTGTCTTTTAAAGTGGGATTGAGGCACTCAGAGGAAAATTATGATAATTGCCCTCTTTGACATCCATTCTCCCACTCTCCTTTGTAAATATCCCTAATTTTTTTTCACTAATAGCCCATAGAAAAGCAGCATGATCCAGATAGAAGAGCACAGGCCTGGAAGTCAGAGGACCTAGGTTCTAATCTTGGCTCTGCCTTATGCCTGCTGTGTGACTTCGGGCAAGTCACTTAATTTCTCTTCTTCTCCCACTCCCCCAGACTCACCGGGAAAGGAGGAGGTGTAGGCTTCCTTCTCACACCTCAATGCCACTTTCGCACCATCCCTCCTCCCCCTTCCCTTTCCTTCCCCTCCTTTGAAGTCCATATTATCTGCTGCTACCACTCCCTCCAGATTCTTCTAGCCATCATCTACCGCCCCCCGACCCCATCTCCAACTTCTTTAACCATTTTGACCCCTTTATCACCTTCCTTCTTTTTCCATGCCCCTTCTGATCCTCAGAAACTTTAACTTCCACATGGATGTACCCGCTGACTCCTTCCTTCTCCCACCTTTTATCATTCCTTGACTCCACCAACCTCCTGCTCCACCCCATCTCGCCCACTCACCAACTTGGTCACATCGATTTCATCATCTCTTACTGCTGCACTATCTCCACCCTCACCAACTCTGAAATCCCTCTCTCTGACCATAACCTTCTCACCTGTTTCCTCTCTCACACTCCTCCTCCCTGTAAATCTGTATTATTCTCCACAGAGACTTCTGCTGTCTTGACCTCATCCATCTCTCTCAGCGCATCTCACCCCACCTTGCCTCCCTATCCACTTTACCCACTCTTGATGACCAGATTGACGCTCTCAACTCTACCCTCTCTACTCAACTCAACACAACACACTCTCTCCCCTATCCCTTCATTGTTCTCACACCACTAACCCACAGCCCTGGATCACTGCCACTGTCCACCTCCTTTTCTCTTATTCTTGAGCTGCTGAACACTGCTGGCGGAAGTCTAAACACCAGGCCAAACTTGTTCACTTTAAATTTATCCTTTCTTGCCTTAACTCTGCCCTATCCTCTGCCAGGCAAAGCTATTTTTCTTCTTTTATTGACACTCATGCCCATCACCCCCATCAGCTGTTCCGGGCATTTAACTTCTTCTTTAGGCCCCCTGTTCCTCCCCCTCCTCCATCCCTCACACCCTACGATCTGGCCACCTAATTCATTAGGAAAATTAACACCATCAGCTCTGAGCTCCCCAAAGTTACCCCTCCCCCTTCTCCATCTCCCTCGCTCTCAACCTTCTTCCCTACTTTCTCATCCTTCCCAGCAGTATCTTCAGAGGAGATCTCCTCCCTCCTCTCAAGTGCCACTCCCTCCACTTGTGCTTCAAACCCCATTCCCTCTCACCTTATAAAAACTCCCACTCTTTCCCTCCTCCCCTCCTTAACTTCCACCTTCAACCATTCAATCTCCAACATCTTCTTCCCTTCTGCCTTCAAACATGCCCTTGTCTCCCCCATCCTCAAAAAGCCCTCTCTTGACTCCACTGCCCCCTCCAGTTATCACCCCATCTCCCTCCTACCTTTCCTTTCCAAACTCTTAGAATGAGTCGTCTACACTCAATGCCTAAAATTCCTCAACTCCAGTTCTCTCCTGGATCCTCTCCAATCCAACGGCTCCTAGTCTATTCAAATCCTCCTCAACTTCTCAGCTGCCTTTGACACTGTAGACCATCCCCTTCTCCTCAACACCTTATCCAACCTAACTTCACAGACTCCATCCTCTTCTGGTTCTTCTCTTATCTCCTTCGCAGTCCCCTCCTCCCCGTCCCATCCCCTAACTACTGGGGTTCCTCAAGGGTCATTTCTTAGTCCCCTTCTGTTCATCTATTCTCACTCCCTTGGTGAACTCTTTTGCTCCCACGGCTTCAACTATCATGTCTACGCAGATGACACCCAAATCTACATCTCCTCCTCTGGTCTCTCTCCCTCTTTCCAGGCTCGTATCTCCTCCTGCCTTCAGGACATCTCCACCTGGATGGCTGCCCACCACCTAAAACTCAACAAGTCTAAGACAGAGCTCCTTACCTTCCCTCCCAAACCCTGTCCTCTCCCTAACTTTCCCATCACTGTGGATGGCACCACCATCCTTCCTGTCTCACAAGCCTGCAACCTTGTGTCATCCTTGAATCCACTCTCTCATTCACCCACACATCCAATTCATCACCAAAAGCTGCCGGTCTCACATTTACAACATCGCCAAGATCCTCCCTTTTATCTCCATCCAAACTCCTACCGCATTAATACAATCACTCATCCTATTCCAACTAGATTACTGCATCAGCCTCCTTTCTGACCTCCCAACCTCCTGTCTCTCCCCATTTCCGTCCATAAATCACTCTGCTTCCTGGATTATCTTTCTACAGGCATGTTCTGGGCATGTCACCCCTCTCCTCAAAAATCTCCAGTGGTTGCCTATCAACCTCTATATCAAGCAAAAACTCCTCACTATTGGCTTCAAAACTCTCCATCACCTTGCTCCCTCCTACCTCACCTCTTTTCTCTCCTTCTACATCCCAGCCAGCACACTCCACTCCTCTGGTGCTAAGCTTCTCACTGTGCCTCATTCTCACTTTTCCTGCCGTCGACCCCTGACCCATGTTCTACCTCTGCCTGGAATGCCCTCCCTCCTTACATCTGCCAAACTAGCTCTCTTCCCCGCTTCAAAGCCCTACTGAGAGCTCATCTCCTCCAGGAGGCCTTCCCAGACTGAGCCCCCCTTTTCCTCTGCTCCTTCTCTCCTCCCCATCACCCCTGCAAACCTATTGTGTGATGCATTCTAGTCCTGTCTCTGCCACTTGTCATATTAACTTGGCCTGACGGATAGGGAACTGGACTGAGTATCAGGAGACATGAGTTCTGGTACTGGTTCTGCCACTTGCCTGCTGGGTCACATTGGGCAAGTCACTTAAACTTTCAATTCCTCAGCTTCCTCATCTGTAAAGCAGCAATAAAATATTCTTCAACTTAGAATGTGAGCCCCCTGTGGGAAGGGGCCTATATCTGGTCTGATCATCTGAAATCTATCCCAGCCCTTAGCACAGTGCTTGACACATGGTAAACCCTGATCAAATTCCATTATCACAAAATGAACCAGAGACTGAGGATGGTTGGGAAAAAAGAGGTCACTGAGGCCAAGATCTTAGACTGCCTATTTGCAAAGGTCTGAAAGTTCCTGAACAGTGAATGTTGTGTGTCGTATGGTCAGTCAGTCAGTCAATCGGATTTATTCATTTATTCATTCATTCACTCATTCATTCAATTGTATTTATTGAGTGCTTACTGTGTGCAGAGCACTTTACTAAGTGCATGGAAAGTACAATTTGGCAACAGATAGAGACAATCCCTACCCAACAAAGGGCTCACAGTCTAGAGGGGGTGGCAGACACTAATAGAAATAAGTTAAATTACAGATATGAATATAGGGTCCAGAAAGTTTCTTTAGCAGGTCTTGCTAATGAGCCCTCCAGTCTTCCATGATGGGGCTGCTGCACTCCATGATGCTTCAGAGAGGGCTGGAGTGCACCTGAAAGTTACTTTGTATCCTGTCCAAATGAGGCTCAGTTCTACAATTTGAAATTGCTTTCAATACCTGTCAGCATTAGTGCCTCCGCCTCGGTGGAAGCAGGGACTGTTTATACATCACTGTCAGGCTGAGCGGAGAACGCGCCATTCTCTGTCAACACAATGCAGCACGACAGACGAAGATGAAACATCTCTGTGGATTATGAATGATGCTTACAATTTACCAAAGGATTCTGAAGTTGCAGTGGTTTGGTGGGGGGTGGGGACAGGGAGAGAAGGGTGCACCAAACTGCATGAAAGATGTGTTTAGGATTCTAATACTCAGAATAACTACTGCCTGGCCCTTAGGGGCTAAGCAGGGGCTTAGGGGTTTTCTTGGCTGTAATCCTCTTACCTGGGGTATCTGTGACTGGACCTGTGCATCTCAGGACTTCCCTCTCTTTGAACGCCATAGAAATTTGGTTTATTCTACTTTGATTTTGTGAAGCATTAAACTTTTCCCAAACACTTTCACACTGACTACCTTATTTGGAAGCAGTGTGACCTCAAGTAAAGAGCCTGGGATGAAGAATAAGGAGACCTGGCTTCTAATTTCATTTTTGCCACTGCACTCCTTTGTGACCATAGGTGAGTCACTTAACCTCTCTGAGCCTCAGTTTCCTCATCTGTGAAATGGGGATTAAATACCCTTTTTGCTTGTAGATTGTGAACACCCCCACCCCCAGGAGAGAGATGATAATAATAATGATGATAGTAATAATAGTTGTGGTATTTGTTAAGCACTTACTATGTGCCAGGGGCTGTACTAAGCACTGGGGTGGATATAAGCAAATCAGGTTGGACACAGTCCCTGTCCCACATGGGGCTCAAAATCTCAATCTCCATTTGACTGATGAGGTAACTGAGGCACAGAGAGGTAAAGTGACTTGCCCAAGGTCTATCCCAAAGTGATTATCCTGGTGCTACCCTAGCACTTTAGCCCACTGCTTGGCACATAGCTAGCACCAAGTAAATATCAATAATGGTTATACTGGCTTCACTACACCCCTGTGAAGTAGAGAGAGGAAGATAATGATTGTGGTGTTTGCTAAGCATATATTATGTCCTAGGCATTGTATTAAGTATTGGGGTAGACACAAGCAAATCGATTTGGACAATCTCTGTTCCTCAGGGGGCTCACAGTCTTAATCCCCATTTTACAGATGAGGAAACTGAGGCTCAGAGAGGTTAATAATAATAATAATAATAATAATGTTGGTATTTGTTAAGTGCTTACTATGTGCCGAGCACTGTTCTAAGTGCTGGGGTAGACATAGGGGAATCAGGTTGTCCTATATGGGGCTCACAGTCTTAATCCCCATTTTACAGATGAGGGAACTGAGGCACAGAGAAGTTAAGTGACTTGCCCACAGTCACACAGCCGACAAGTGGCAGAGCTGGGATTCGAACTCATGAGCCCTGACTCCAAAGCCCGTGCTCTTTCCACTGAGCCACGCTGCTTCTCTCTTCTCTAAGAGAGAGAGAGGTTAAGTGACTCACCTAAGGTATTAAGGTCACCAAGGAGTCCAGTGACAAAGATGGGATTAGAAACTGAGGTACAGAGAAGTTAAGTGACTTGCCCAAGGTCAAGCCCAGTGTGGGCAGGGATTGTCTCTCTTTGCTGAATTGTGCTTCCCAAGCACTTAGTACAGTACTCTGCACACAGTAAGCGCTCAATAAATACAATTGAAATAATTAATGAATAATAATAATGGTATTTTTTAAGCATTTACTATGTGCCAAGCACTGTTCTAAACTCTGGGGTTTAGAAGGAAATCAGGTTGCCCCACGTGGGGCTCACAGTCTTAATCCCCATTTTACCGATGAGGTAGCTGAGGCACAGAGAAGTTGTGATTTGCTCAAAGTCAAATAGCTGATAAGTGGTGGAGCCAGGATTAGAACCCAGGTCCTTCTGACTCCCAGGTCTGGTCTCTATCCTTTAGGCCATGCCCAGAGAGGTCAAGTGACTTGCTTGCTTGCAGGTTGGAAGCAAAGGTGGGACTCAAACCCAACTCCTCTGACCTCCAATCCATGTCCTTCCGCCTAGACCCTGCCACCCACTCTGCTTTAGGGAGTATTTCCCAGTTAGACCAACTCAAGATTAGGAGGTGTTCCCCACACTTATCCAGCAACTTGAAAAAAGACCCCCTCTGGCCCTGATTAGAGCTCAATCCTGTGGTTCCAAAATTGATACCTTATCCTTATCTAGGCATTTAGTTCTCAGTAGTAATTATGGAGTATATACTCTGTGTAGATCCCTGTATTCAATGCTTGGGAAAATAGAGTTAGTAGAAATAATTCCTGTCGTGGACCCCCAAACATAGTCGTGGGCAGGGATTGTCACTCCTTATTGCTGTATTGTCCTTTCTCAAGCTCCTCTCTCTCCCCACTCCAGTCTATTCTTCACTCCGCTGTCCGGCTCATCTTCCTGCAGAAACGCTCTGGGCATGTCACTCCCCTTCTTAAAAATCTCCAGTGGTTGCCTATCAACCGCCGCACAAAACAAAAACTTCTCACTCTAGGCTTCAAGGCTCTCCATAACCTTTCCCCTTCCTACCTCTCCTCCCTTCTCTCTTTCTACTGCCCACCCCATAGGCTCCGCTCCTCTGCTGCCCACCTTCTCACCGTCCCCCATTCTCGCCTATCCCGCCGACGACCCCTGGGCCACGTCCTCCCGCGGTCCTGGAACATCCTCCCTCCTCACCTCCGCCAAACGAATTCTCTTCCCCTCTTCAAAACCCTACTTACTTACTACAAGAGGCCTTCCCATACTGAGCTCCCCTTTTCCCTCTGCTCCCTCTACCCCTCCTTCACCTCTCCGCAGCTAAACCCTCTTCTCCCCCCTTTCCCTGTGCTCCTCCCCCTCTCTCTTCCCATCCCCTCAGCACTGTACTCATCTGCTCAACTGTATATGTTTTCATTACCCTATTTATTTTGTTAATGAAATCTACATTGCCTTGATTCTATTTATTTGCTATTTTTTTAATGAGATGTTCATCCCCTTGATTCTATTTATTGCTATTGTTCTTGTCTGTCTGTCTCCCCCGATTAGACTGTAAGCCCGTCAAAGGACAGGGACTGTCTCTATCTATCTGTTACCCATTTGTACATTCCAAGCGCTTAGTAGAGTCCTCTGCACATAGTAAGCGCTCAATAAATATTATTGAATGAATGAATTGAATGACTTAGTACAGTGCTCTGCACACAGTAAGCACTTAATAAATATGGCTGACTGACTGAATGAATGAGTTTAACACAATTATGGATTTTTATGCAAAATGATAGGGAGCGTTTTATAAAAATTAAAATTAAATGCTAGATAAAAGAACAAGCCAATGAATTTCAATTTCAATTTCTAGGCATTTTACTAAGTATTGGGGTCTATACAAGCAAATTGGGTTGGACCATCTCGGTCCCTCAGGGGGCTCACAGTCTTAATCCCCATTTTACAGATGAGGAAACTGAGACACAGAGAAGTTAAGTGGCTTGCCCAAGGTCAAGAAAGGTCAAAGGCTGAGGCAGTGAGGATTTTAAAGCAGCTCATAGGAAATGCAGGCTCCTCTCTCAGTCTCCCACTCTTTGCACGTTAAAGGGTGGCATCCCCTTTAAGAGCCTGCTGCCCTGAGATGCCTGTTAAAAATTCATTGTGAATTGACTGTTGAAAATTCATTGTGGGCAGGGAACATATACACTAACTGTATCATTTTGTGCTCTCCCAAGTGCTTAGTTGAGTGCTCTGCACACAATAAGAATGCAATGACTACCACTGATGACAGTGATGATGAAGATGATTTGTTTGTGAGTCTGTCTCCTCTCCCTATTCTTTCCCCTTGGGGGCTCCCCTTTCTCCTGTGGGGCTGTCTGTCCTTCTCTGGAATCGCCCTCACCCTCAACCTTCTTGGAGTATTTCTCCTTATTATCCTCTCCTCTGCTATGCCTTTCCCAAGGGAGACAATATTCCATCCTTCCTGCAGGTCCCCCAGGGTCCTCCCATCCATCTCCCATTTATGGTAATGTGATTCCACCCCTGAGACCTGCTCCCCTGGCCCTTTCTCCCATTGCACCCTAAACCACTCACCCCTATCGACAGTATCTATTGATATGGCATCCTAATCTTCTGTCAACACTCCTCTCAACCCTCTACAAGCCAACCCCATTGCCACATTACCTCAAAACTGGGTCTGGGCTGGCCTGTCTAGTAGGGGCCCCCTGCCACTTGACCCCCCGATGACATTATTACAAGCCACCAGCCAGTCTACAGCAGACTCAGCCCTTATTACAGTGTCTGGCACATAGTAAGCTCTTAACAAATATCATTATTACATGTCAGGGAGTTGTGGGTGGCCTCAGCAGCTGGGCCCTGGGGGCCTTTTGTCTGAAGAGGGTAGGGAAAAGAGGGAGGGAGCAGGAATCAGGAGTCAGTCAGAAGTGTTCTTGTCACGATTGAGGGGTGTTTCCTTCCTTCCCGCTCCTTCTCTATGCTTCACCAGCCCACCTTGCTTCAGAAAGGGAAAGTGGCTACAGGGTGGGCTGGCTTTGGGGAGGAAGAAGGGTAGCCCTCCTCCCCCACCCCCAGTCATAGTGACAACCTATGCTGCATCAGGGCACTGTCCAAATGACACGCGCCCACACACACACACACACATACAAACTTCATCTCTGTTCCACAGAGACGTCTGACTCTCCACTCAATAATGGTGGTATTTGTTAAGTGCTTACTATGTGCTAAGAACTGTTCTAAGTGTTGGGTAGATACAAGGTAATCAGGGTGTCCCACGCGGAGCTCACAGTCATAATCCCCATTTTACAGATGAGGTAACTGAGGCACAGAGAAGTTAAATGACTTGCCCAAAATCACACAGCTGATAAGTGGTGAATCCACGATTAGAATTCACGACCTCTGACTCCCAAGCCCGTGCTCTTTCCACTAAGCCACGCTGCTTGTCTACCTCCAACTGCCTCAAATATTCAAATCCACTTTCCCCCCTCTTTACTTCTTGACCTCTTTTATTAATGGAGAAATCAACAAGATTCCTCTTGGATGGAGAGCTAGAGGATGGGGCAGTGATTAGAGCCAGTGATTACCATCTATTTGTATTAATCATGACCCTCCTGCTGAAAGTGGGCTAACTGGGCATTGCTCAGTATATGCCATTGCAGGAATGACTGATTGAAGGGAGAAGAGGCTGAGGCAGTGAGGATTTTGCAGAGTCAAAAGGGGGTGTGATGTTCAGGACTGGCTGAGGGTCTGGTCTTAGAGCCCTGGTAGTCTCTGGGGAAATCCATATATGCCCCCCAGTTTTCATCCTGGGTTTCAAATCATTTGTTATTTACTCTGCCAACAAAATAGATAATAATAACAATAATGATAACTGTGGTATTTGTGAAGTACCTACTAGATGCCAAACACTGCACTAAGTGCTGGGTAGCACAAGATAAGCAGGCTGGACACAAGCAGTGCAGCTCAGTGGAGAGAGGATGAGCTTGGGAGTCAGAGGTCATGGGTTCTAATCCCTGCTCTGCCACTTGTCTGCTCTGTGACTTTCGGCAAGTCACTTAACTTCTCTGTGCCTCAGTTATCTCAACTATGAAATGGGGATTAAGACTGTGAGTCCCACCTGGGACAATCGGATAACCTTGTATGTCTCCCAGAGCCTAGAACAGTGCTTGGCACATAGTAAATGTTTCACAAATACCATCACTATTATTATTAATCACAGTCCAAGAGAGAGAGCTCACAGGTATTTCATACATATTTTATAGATGAGGAATTTAGAAGTTAAGTGACCTGCCCAAAGTCATACAGCAGGCAAGTGGTTGATGCAGGATTAGAACTCAGGTCCTCTGACTCCCAGGCCCATACACTTTCAACTAGGCTACACTGCTTCCCATCTACCCTCCCATTGTATCTACCCCAGCTTTTAGTGCAGTGTTTGGCACATAGTAAATGTTTCATAAATAATAATAATAACAATACTTATGGTGTTTGTTAAAGCGCTTACTATTTGCCAAGCACTGTTCTAAGAGCTGGGATAGATACAAGGTAATTAGGTTATCCCATTTAGGGCTTATAGTCTTAATCCCCATTTTACAGATGAGGTAATTGAGGCACAGAGAAGTTAAGTGGCTTGCCCAAGGTCACCAGCAGACAAATGGAGGAACTGGGATTAGAACCCATGTCCTCCGACTCCCAAACCTGTACTCTTTCCAGTAAGCCACACTGCTTCTCACATACAAGTACCATTATGATAATGATGTGCATCAACTAGGCTAACCCTCCTCATCCTCTTTCCTGCCCTCTCTCCACTCTGCCAGGCCTCCAAAGAGCACACCACAGCCCAGTGCAAGCTTCTCCACTCCCTGCACCAGCTAGGACTTCCCTAACTTGAAGCCATCAAGGGAATATTTTCATCCTGGCTCTGCCACTTGTCAGCTGTGTGACTGTGGGCAAGTCACTTCACTTCTCTGTGCCTCAGTTACCTCACCTGTAAAATGAGGATTAACTGTGAGTCTCGCATGGGACAACCTGATTACCCTGTATCTACCCCAGTGCTTAGAACAGTGCTCTGCACATAGTAAGCACTAAACAAATACAAACATTATTATTATTGCTATCTCAGAGTCCCCAGGCCTCCACATTCCTTGCCCTCCTTGGTGTAGGGGGGACAGGCATTGTTTCTCAGCTCCAGGTCCCTGAGACCACATGGTACATGGTGCCTGATCCTGTGCCTTGACATTTTCTTTCCCTGCCCCAGCACTGGTAAATATTAAGGGAATAAGAAGCAGTGTGGCCTACTGGCAAGAGCACAAGCCCGAGAGTCAGAGTACCTGGGTTCTAATCCCTGTTCTTCCATTTGTCTGTTGTGTGACCTTGGGCAAGTCACTTCACTTCTTTCTCTCTGCCTCAGTTTCCTCACCTTTAAATTGGGGATTAAGACTGTGAATCTCACACAGGACATGGACTATGGCCAACCTGATTATCTTGTATCTTTCCCAGTGCTTAGACAGAGACTGGCATATAGTAAATACAATTTTAAAAAAAGCATTCACTATCTAGACTGGCTGCTCTTTGAGTGGTTTTTTTTCCCCACACCTTGAAAGTGTGGCCCAAAACACAAATGGGTTTTAGTTTTGACAAGAGAAGAGGTAAGAACCTAATACTAAGGATTGGTTTGAGCATCAGCTGAAATAACTAATAGTTAGTAACACATGGCAAACTTAAATCAGGTAATAAGATAGAGCATCAAATCAAATACTTGTTTTCCTTTCTGTTAGACTTCTTCCTGTTTTAACATTCTATATTCTCAAAGCCGGCAAAGGATACTCAAGCCAATTGAGGGATTTGCTACAGGGACTCTCTTTCTCTATGTCTCTGTGTCTGTCTCTGTCTCTGTCTTTCTCTCTCTCTCTGTTACTCTCTGTCTCTGTCTTTTATCTTTCTCTGTCTCTCTGTCTTTCTTTCTTCCAGGTGTTTTTTACCCAACATGGCTCCTCTACCCCACTTCTCCCATTCAGATCCCTTCATCTGGACCCCTTTTTGGGCAAAAAACCTTGAACTATTTACTGCCCTCTAACTGGGCTCTTTCCTTGGTCCCATTCCCCAGCCCCACTTCCAGAAATGACAGTGACTCAGCCTTCAGGTGGATCACCAGGGGTTTTAGGGTTCTAGCTTTTTCTTCCTAATTGTCTTCTTCTCCATGACAGCTTTTTGATTTGAAGTGAGTACATTTATGGAATCTGAATTTGCAAATGATCTTCAGACTGTGTTCTCCATTTCCCCACCATCCTGCTCCTTCCACTCCCCTTTTACCCTCTCCCCTTTTCACCCCGGCCATTAGCAGCCAAATGACAAGTGCTAGGGAAATTCCAAAATTACTGCTCTCCCTCTGGATTGTAAGTTCCCTGTGAGTAGAGAAAGTATTGGGCAGGGGATTAGTCTGTTTATTGTTGTATTATACCCGCCCAAATATTTAATACAATGCTCTGTCCACAGTAAGCTCTCAATAAATATGATAGAATGAATATTGTACTCTCCCAAGCACTTTAGTACAGTGGACTACATATAGTAACCACTCAGTATATATGATGGATTGCAGCTCAAATCACTGTCAATCAGCCATCAATGGTATTTATTGCATATGGTATGCAGAACACTGTACTAAGTGCTTGAGGGAGAACAGTAAATAGATACAATTTCTCAAGGACCTTACCATCAAGGAGCAAGATGCAGTAAATACATTGTAGACATATTATTACATAAGATAAACATCATTTCAAACCTCAAGGAACCTGACCTGGCCATTCCAACTTTTGTGTTCCTCACAAAATAAATGCTTTCTGAAGCAACATTTTCTAGAACAGGAAGTTATCTCTTATGGAAACCTGGTCTGGGAAAATAGGGAGGACTGGGAGTGCTCGTGTGGGAGGGATGGAAGTATTCTCAGTCAAGTCTGAAGGAGAGCTCTTTCTCATAGTCTTTACCCACATCTCACCAATTCCTTTGAAGTTCGTAAAAGAGCAAATGAAACACTGCTACTCTGGCTTCACTAGGATGGAATGGGTTAAGTCATTTTCAGAGGCCACATTTATTTCTAAATATAATGACTCCACCGGACAAAATTAAAAAAACCCAACCCTCCCATCAAAAAAAACCCACCCATATGCTTTGATCACATAGAAGGGGTTGCAATTAATGCTTTTAGTTACATATGAAATTAGTGTTTTGTTTCAGAATGGTTGAAATCTGGTGTTTCAGCCCAGGTAGATAGGGATTTGTGCCTAAGTACAGGGTCTGATCCTGGGGGCCACCTGACTGGCTGGGGAATTTTCCTGATCGACAGCTGCTCTCATTCAATTATTCATTCAATTGTATTTATTGAGTGCTTACTGTGTGCAGAGCACTGTACTAAGCACTTAGAAAAGTAAAGTACACAATAAACAGACACATTCTCTGCCCACAATGAGCTTACAGTCTAGAAGGGGGAGACAGACATCAATACATACAATAAATTAAAGATAGGTAAATAAGTGTTGTGGGGCTGGGAGTGGGGAAGAACAAAGGGAGCAAGTCAAGGTGATGCATAAGGGAGTGGGAGAAGAGGAAAGGGGGTCTCTTAGTCAGGGAGGCCTCTTGGAGAAGTCCCTTCAATAAGGTTTTAAAGTGGGGGAGAGTAATTTTCTGCTGGATTTGAGGAGGGAGGGTGTGAATTTGAAACTACCACAGGAAGGGTCAAGGGGTCAGAATTGGGGCCTGAAACACCACCTGTCAGTTAGGGAGCAGAGCTGGTGACAGGGTTCCTGGGGGGGGCTCTTGGTGGGACATATTCCATGCCATTCCAGGAAATGTTTTCCTTGCCTGCATGGTGCCCTGAGTGTTAGACTTGCCCCATGTGCACTAAGGTCATTACCTCTCACTAGGGTCATAGTAATCTCTTTCCAAAAGACATATATGATGGGTAATCCTGGGCTACCTGTTACGGGTGGGACGACTGTCACATCAGAATGAGTATCAATAACATCTTTGAGGTCCTTCTTTGTATGGACTAAAGATCTGCCCAGGAATTGTCCTTGGCCCTTAGGCTAGCCTCACATCCTCAGACCTGATCCGAATTTGAGAAATACCAGGACAGACTCAAATAATCTGAATGAATTTTTCCTGATGGGGTCACACCTTCCCTCCTACCTGGAACTCCCTCCGCTTTCCCAACCAGCACATCTCCTCTCCTCTTCCCAAATCCCATCTCATCCAAGAGGCCTTCCCTGATTAATGCTCATTTCCTCACTCCCTGCATCAGCACTTCCACATCACTTCACCCTGATTACTCAATCAATCAGTGGAATTCATAGAATGCTTAATGTGTTCAGAGCACTGTATGAAGCACTTGGGAGCATACAACAGAAATGGTAGGCACATTTCTTGCCTATTCCTTCAGAAGCAGCATAGCCTAGTAGCAAGAGCACGGACTTGGGAGTCAGAGGTCATGTGTTCTAATTCCAGATCTACCACTTGTCTGCTGTGTGACCTTGGGCAAGTCACTTAACTTCTCTGTGCCTCAGTTACCTCATCTGTAAAATGGGGATTAAGAGTGGGAGCCTTATGTGGGACAGGGAATGTGTTACCCTGTGTCTACCCCAGTGCTTAGAACAGTGCTTGGCACATAGTAAGCACTTAACAAATGCCATAATAATAATTACTATTACCCACAGTGAGTTTACAGCCTAGAGGAGCAGAATTGCCTAGTGGATAGAGCACAGGCCTGGAAGTCAGAGAAGCCTGGGTTCTAATCCCAGATCTGTCACTTGTCTGCTGTGCGACCTTGGAAAAGTCACTTAACTTCTCTGTGCCTCAGTTCCCTCATCTGTAAAATGGGGATTAAGATTGTGAGCCCCATGTGGGACAGAGACTGTCCAACCCCATTTGCTTGTATCTTCTCTGTGCTTCAGTTACATCATCTGTAAACTGGGGGTTCAATACCTATTTCTCCTTCCTATTTAGATTATGACTCCTATAAGGGACAGGGACTGATTATTTTCTATTTTCCCCAGCACTTACAACAGTGCTTGACAGAGAGTAAGAGTTTCACAAATACTATTATTATTATTGCTTTTGGGGGAGCTTACAGTCTAGAGTGGGAAGCTTATAGTCTAGAGCACTTGAATACACTTCCTGGTAGCACTTCCATAATACATGTATTTCATACATTACTTCCCCCCACCTATAATTTATTTTAGGGTCTGTTTCCCCATTTAGAATGTAAACTCCTTGAGGACAGGAATGGTGCCCACCAACTGTACTGTAACCCCCCAAGCTCTTAGAACAGTGTTTTGCACAGAGTAAGCATTTAAAAATAACTATTGATTGATTAGGCTGATCCTAACCCACATGGTATATGTTAAGTTCTTACAGTGTGCCAGTGACTGTATTAAGTGCTGAGGTAGATACAGGATAATCAGGTTGGACACAGATCCTGTCCCACATAAGGTTCACAGTTTTAATCTCAATCAATAAATCGATCCAATTTACTGTGAGTGGAGGACTGTACTAAGCGCTTGGGAGTGCATGATATCTCCATTTTACATTTTACAGATTTTATAACTGAAGCACAGAGAAGTTAAGTGACTTACCAAGGTCAGACAAGTGTTGGAGCCCTGATTAGAACCCAGGTTCTCTGACTCCCAGATTCTTTTAATATGCAAAAGGGGATTTTTCCAGGTGGGCTGGGACTTCTTGTAGAATGTCTATCACTCGGAAGGCAAGACCAAGTCTAACTACATTTTTCCACTTACTTTCCCTGTACAAAAATAAATGAGCAATGTCTGCTCGCACCTTAGATGTTTTTGTTCCAGACACCAATTTTTACAACAGTAACAGAAACACCAGCAGGTTCTTGACAGTGAGAAATCACACACAGGTGATTTCCTTGAGCTATTCCACAAATAAAAAAAGTAGAGTTACCAGGTAACATCCTATCCAGCATCCTGCTGCTTTTTTTTCCAGTTTGGCATAAACATATCAAATAATCAATCATTGGTATATATTGAGTGCTTACTATGTGCAGAGAACTGTACTAAATACTTGGGAGAGTACAATACAACAGAAGTAGCAGAAGTACATTAACACGTCCCTTGCCTACAACAAGCATAGAGTCTAGAGAGAGACAGACGTTGATATAAATGGAGTAGGAGGAAGAGGAGGAGGATAAGGAGGGATCTGGGGGAAGGAGAGGGAGCAGGGAGGCTCAGGAAAGGGAGCCAGGAAAGCAGAGGGTCTGTTGGGGGAAAGAGGGGAGAGCAGGGGCAGGAGGGTCTGGGGGAGGAAGTGGGAGGGGATTCCAGGAAGGGGGAGCTGAAGATCCGGGGGGAGGAGGAGAAACCTGATTATCTTGTATCTACCCCAGCACTTAGGACAGTGCCTAGCACGTAGTATGCACTTAAATACCACAATTATTATTAATAATGTTAATAATGAATAAATTATTGATCTGTACATAAGTGCTATGGGGCTGAGGGAGGAGTGAATGAAGGGTGCAAATCAAAGTAAAAGGGTGAAGCAGGAGGGAGTGGGAGAAGAGGAAATGAGGGCTTAGTTGGGAAAGGCCTCTTGGAGGAGATGGGCTTTTAATAAGTTTTTGAAGGTGAGGAGAGTAATCATTTGTTGGTTGTGAAGAGGGAGGGAGTTCCAGGCAAGAGGCAGGATGTGTGTGAAGGGTTCTTGTCAAGATAGACTAGATAGAGGTACAGTGAGTAGGTTGGCATTAGAGGATTGAAATGTTTGAGCTGGTTTGTAGTAGGAAATCAGGGAAGTAAATGGAAAGGGCAAGGTGACTGAGTGCTTTAAAATCTATGGTAAAGAGTTTGTTTGGTGCAGAGGTGGATGGGCAACCATTAGAGGTTCTTGAGGAATGAAGAAACATGGATTGAACATTTTTGTAGGAAAATGATCCAGGGAGCTGAATGAACTAAGGGCTGGGGTAGGGAGAGACAGAAGGCAGGTAAGTCAACAAGGAAACAGATGCAGTAATCAAGGCAGAATAGGATAAGTGCTTGGATTAACATGGTATTTGGATGGAGAGGACAGAGTGAAATTTAGTGATGTTGTGAAGGTTGAACTGACAAGATAAGGTGACAGATTGATTATGTGAGTTGAAGACTGACATATACATATTCTCTCGCATGCCACCCCTCTCCCCTTATCATTCCTTCCATTACTGGGGATGCTACCTTCATGGATTGGTGCTTCACAACATACACAACACACTTCACTTGAATTCTCCCCCCATCCTCTAGACTGTAAGATCAATGTGGGCAGCGAATGCATCTGTTTATTGTTATACTGTACTCTCCCAAGCACTTAGTACAGTGCTTTGCACACAGTAAGTGCTCAATAAATATGATTGATTGAATGAATGAATATTTTATACCCATGATGCCCAAGTAAGGTCTACCCAACTGACAGATGATTGTATTTCTCCAGTGGCTGAATGCTGTGCTATGCACTGGGGTAGTTTCAAATAAACAGTTTTGACATTCCTTGATCCTCAAAGAACTCAAGATCTGCATCAGGGAAGACAGACACAAAGACAGGAATAAGTTGTAAACAGTGGGAGCAAATAAAAACACAGCACTGAGAAATTAGGAACATTATATATGCAGGAGAAAATTGTCCTTGGAGCAGGTCTCACATGGGGCTCAAAGTCTAATCCTCAATTAATCCTTGGGAGTTTCCAGAGGACTCCGGCTCAATCTGGAACGCAGGCTGCGGGGAGCTCTGCTCTTCTCCACCTTCGGGGGTGAGGCTGGGAGCCCCAGGGTGGTGATGGAGGTGGTGTTGCTGGAGGAGGTTGAGAGATGGGAGTCGGCTTCTGGCAGGTCTTGCGCTGGCCTGGCAACTCTGTGGAGGCTTCATCTTAATCTGCCCTTGTTGAGGAGCTGCAGAACCCTTTTTCTTCTGTTGCCGTAGAAGGACTGGTGCCCTAGATAGGCTCATTTATTGTCCAGCAAATGCACTCTAATCTGGATTGCCACTCTGCATGCCAGTGAGCATGTTGTTTGGTGACTTAGGTGTTCTAGCATTGTTCATGCCTCTGGTTACTAACTGATCAGCTTTCCACTGACTTAATAATAAGAACAATAGTCGTATTTGTTGAGTTCTTACTATTGTCTGCTCTGTGACCTTGGGTAAGTCACTTAACTTCTTTGTGCCTCAGTTCCTCATCTGCAAAATGAGGGTTATAATAATAATGGTATTTGTTAAGTGCTTACTATGTCCCAAGCACTGTTCTAAGTGCTGGGGTAAATATAAGGTAATCAGGTTGTCCCATTGGAGCTCACAGTCTCAATCCCCATTTTACAGATGAGGTAACTGAGGCACGGAGAAATTAAGTGTCTTGCCCAATGTCACACAGCAGACAAGTGGCGGAGGCGGAATTAGAACCCACGACCTCTAACTCCCAAGCCCAGGCTCTTGCCACTATGCCATGCTGCTTCTCTGTGAGCCCAAGGTGGGACATGGACTGTATCCAACCTGATTACCTTGTATCTACCCTAGCACTTAATACAGTGCCTGGTACATAATAAGTACTTAACAAATACCATAAAACAGACAACCTGGGCATGAAGCATGTCTTCTATTTCATTTGAGGTTCTCCAAACTCCTAGTACAGTAGTCTGTACTCAAAATCTGCCTCTATGTCCGACCCAACCCAGGAGTATTCATGAAAAATGGCAGGTTAGCCTATTAATGTGTCTAAGTAGGTCCAAAGTGAATATGGTAAAAAACTGTTAGGAAGCAGCGTGGACTAGAAGGGAGAGCACAGAACTGGGAGTCAGGAGGCCTGGGTTCTAATCCTGGCTCTGTAACTTCCCTGCTATGTGCCCTAGGGCAAGTCACTTCACTTCTCTGCTCTTCAGTTACCTCATCTCATAAAGATTGAGACTGTCCATGTGGGACAGAAACTGTGTCCAACCCTATTTGCTTGTATCCACCCCAGCACATAGTACAGTAACTTGAATAGAGTAAGAATTTAATAAATGCCATTATTATTATTATTATTTCTGACTCCCAGGCCCATGGTCTACCTACTAGGTTACGCTGCTTCTCTCAATATGATTAAAAGAAGCGTGATTAGAAGCAGCGTGGCTTAGCGGAAAGAACACAGGCTTGGGAGTCAGAGGTCATGGGTTCTAATCGTGGCTCTGGCACTTGTCAGTTGTGTGATCTTGGGCAAGTCACTTCACTTCTCTGTGCCTCAGTTACCTCATCTGTAAAAATGGGGATTAAAAAATGTGAGCCCCACATGGGACAACCTGATTACCCTGTATCTAGTCCAGTGCTTAGAACAGTGCTCAGCACATAGTAAGTGCTTAACAAATACCAACATTATTAACCTTATTATTATTAAAATATCAGGAGACCACAAATATAAGTTGGCGAAAATAACCTATTTCTGAGTTAGAGGCTATTTTATTTATTTATTTACTTATTATGGTTGTTGTTATGTGCTTACTATGTGTCAAGCACTGTCCTAAACACTGGGGTAGATACAAGTTAATCAAGTTGGATGCCATACCTACCCTACATGGTGCTCACAGTCTAAATAGGAGGCAGAACAGCTACTGAATCCCCATTTTACAGTTGAGGAAAATGAGGCACAAAGAATCAATGGTATTTATTTAGCATTTACCGTGTGCAGAGCTATGAACTAAATGCTTGGGAGAGTACACTATAACAGTATTTGCAGACTAATAGTATTATATTATTATATTATGTTATATATATATTCCCTGACCATAATGAGCATGCAGCCTAAAGGGGAAGACAAATATTAATAGTTAAGTGACTTGCCCAAGGTCACACAGCAGACAACTGGCAGAGCAGAGACCAGAAGCCAGATCCTTTGACTCACAGGACCGTGTTCTTTCCGCTAGGCCATACTGCTTCATGGGGAGGGTTTTCAGATGGAGGAAGTACATGGGCACAGAAGTATCCTGAATGGCAGCAAGTTCTGTTTTGTGCCAGGCTTTACTGAGTTCTGTCAGCCCCTGGGCTCGAGTGTCAAAGTGGGAGTCTTGTCCTTAAACAGAGAGGAGGAGTTGCAGCAGCTTAGAGAACAGGCTGCATCCTGACAGCCTACTTGAGAAGACACTCCTCGAGGGAGAGTCCTCTTGCTTCTTTCCTGCAAAGGATGACAGTATATCCTGTCCCCATCCTTTTGCAAACACTTTTTCTTCTTTCTTTTTTCAAACTCTTAGAAACATGAGACTCATAAATTGAATCTGCCTCTCAGCAGCACTTAGTCAGCACTTACTCAGCAGATAACCACAGGCCTCATTAACCTTGGTGAGGCTTCAAAGGTTATTTTTTCATGGATGAATTATTCTCCGAGAATTTACTGGGTGTATGGTGTCTCATATCCTTTGGGGACTTGAACAAAGATGTTTGTTTTGATTTCTCAAAAGATGTGTCTTGAAGCATCTCAGGCACTCAGAAGGGCCCCAAATGTGCCTCTGAGTGACATGAGAGAGAGCTGTTCCTGCAACAAGGGGCTATCATGCAACCCAACTACTCGTAACAGGAGTTCTTGCTTTTGGGGATCCTCTGTTTTGTTGTTCATATATGCTAGGGATCACTGATTTAATAGTCTCTTTTAATAATAATAATAATAATGTTGGTATTTGTTAAGTGCTTACTATGTGCAGAGCACTGTTCTAAGCGCTGGGGGAGACACGGGGGAATCAGGTTGTCCCACATGGGGCTCACAGTCTTAATCCTCATTTTACAGATGAGGTAACTGAGGTCCAGAGAAGTTAAGTGACTTGCCCACAGTCACACAGCTGCCAAGTGGCAGAGCTGGGATTCAAACTCATGACCTCTGACTCCAAAGCCCATGCTCTTTCCACTGAGCCATGCTGCTTCTCTAGCATTCACTGTAATAATAACAGTCATTTTGGTTAAGTGCTTGCTAGGTGCCAGGAACTGTGCTAAGTGCTGCAGTAGATATAATACAATCAGATTGAACACAGTCCCTTTCGTCCATGGGGTTACTAAAGTGGAGAGAAGAGATATTTAATGTCCAGTTTACAGAAAAGGAAACTGCAGTACAGAGAAGTTAAGTGTTTTGACCAAGGTCTCACAACAGGTGGAGCCAGCATTTTTTTTTCAAAAAATTGTTATTATTTACTCACTTTTTCTTGAGAATTTCCTAATGACTCCTGATTCCAAGTTATTAACGTCTGTCACCTTTTCTAGACTATAAACCCATTGTCAACCAACTCTGCTGAACTGCATCTCCTAAACAGTACAGTTTTCAGCACATAGAAGGGCTCAATAAATACCATTAACGAAGATGAAATCCTATGCTCTTTCCAACTTGGTCAGGCTGCTTTAGAACTAGTAAGTGTAATTGTTGTAATTGTAACGATATTTATTGAACAGCCACTGGAGATAAAGCACTTGGAAAGAACAGAAGCACAAGACACATTCCCAGCCACAAACAGGACTAGCATTCTGGAGTCAGTGAATCAATCATATTTATTGAGTGCTTACTGTGTGCAGAGCACTGTACTAAGCATTTGGGAGAATACAACAGAGTTGGTAGACAAGTCCTCTGCCTGTAATGAGCTCACAGTCTAGAGGTGGAGACAGACATCAGTAGAAATAAATAAATTGTGGATATGTACATAATAGCTGTTAGCTGTGGGGATGAGGGAGGGGTGAATAAAGGGAGCAAATCAGGGCAACACAAAAGGGAGTGGGCAAAGAGGAAAAGAGGGTTTAGTCAGAGAAGGCCTTTTGGAGATGTGCCTTCAACAAGGTTTTTAAGATAGGGAGAGTAATTGTCAGATATAAAAAGGAGGGCATTCCAGGCCAGAGGCAGGACATGGAGAAAGGACATGGAGAAAGATAGATACCTCCTATCTTATCATCCTATCATCCTATCACTCACCTTGATTACTATCCCTCCTTGCTGACATCTCTGCCTCCTGTCTCTCCCCACTCAGTCTGTACTTCACTCTGCTGTCCAGATCATTTTTCTACAAAAACGTTCAGAACGTTTCCCCACTCCTCAAGAAACCCCAGTGGGTTCCCATCCACCTCTGAATCAAATGGAAACTCCTTCCCATTGACTTAAAAACATTCAATCACCTTGCCCCCTCCTCCCTCACCTTGCTACTCTCCTACTACAACCCAGCCTGCACACTTTGATCCCCTAATGCCAAGCTTCTCACTATACCTCAATCTCATCTATCTCACCACCAACCTCTCACTTAAATCCTATCTCTGGCCTGGAACACAACTCCTTCCTCATATTCAACAGGCAATGACTTGCCCGCCCTTCATAGCCTTATTGAAAGGCACATCTCCTCCAAGAGGCCTTCCCCAAATAAACCCTCCATTCTGCTTCTCCCACTCCCTTTTACATCATCCTGATTTGCTCTCTGTATTCATCCCCCCTCCCAGCCCCTCAGCACTTGTGTACACATCTGTAATTTAAAAAAAAATTTTATTAATGTCTGTCTGCCTCTCTAGACGGTAAACTCATTCTGGGCAGGGAATGTGTCTTTTTATTGTTGTAGTGTACTCTCCCAAGAGCTTAGTACAATGTTCTGCACACAGTAAGCATTCAATAAATACGATTGATTGACTGACAGATAGATGAGATAGAGGTACAGCGAGTAGATTGGTATTAGAGGAGTGAAGTGTGTGGGCTGGGTTTTAGGAGAGTAGCGAGGTGAGGTAAGAGGAGGCAAGATGATTGAGCGCTTTAAAATACACGGAGACTAATCTAGCTCTTGATCAAGCCAAGCAAATCGGACCATCAGACCACAGATCAGATGCAGGGGTCTTTGCTTCCATTTGTGCTGTGCTGTCGGTGGTGGGAATCTCTGAAATCCTCTGAAACTGCTGACATGTCTGATTCTGTCTCCTTGTTCTTCCTCCCCAGGTTCATGGCACACTGAAGCAGATGGCTCAGAGCAGCAAGAACCTGAAGGACAAGACTGGACCAGGGCTGAAGGTGTGAGGCTAGTGGAGCATATTTATTTTTAGGAAAATTCTCACTTGTCCAAGACCTGACACTCATGTTCTCAGCTCTTGGGCCTGAGGACCCAAATTAACCCACACAATAGGGCCACTCCCCAAGAATTTGTTTCAGAAGAGGAAAATGTAACTGGCAAGCTGGGCAGGGAGGAAATGGATGTTCCAGGTCCCCTGGTGATAGGAAGGGCTTTTGGCAGTGAGAAATGGAAAAGAGGAGGAGTGAAAGGAAGGGCCAACACAGTAGAAAAACCAGCAGTGGAGGATCACCCTGTCTTTTTCCAGATTTTCCCATCACAGTAGATAATAACACCTCCTTCCTCCCTTTCTCATAAACCAGAAAGCTTGACATTATCCTGGACTCATTTCACTCCTTCGGTTCTCACCAAATCTTGCTGGATCTATCTTCACACCTCCAGAATCTGCCTCTTCCTCTCCATCCAAAATGTTGCTGCGCTGATACAAGCACTTGTTACATCCTGCCTCGAATACTGCATCATCCTCTTTGCTGACCTCTCTGCCTTCAGGCTCCCTCCTTTACCGGTCCATATTTCACTCTGTTGTCCACATCATTTTTCTAAAAAAATCATTCTCCTTATGCCTCATCACTCCTCAAAAAACTCCAATGACTGCCCATCCACCTCCACATCAAGTGGAAATTTCTCACCATAGATTTAAGACACTCGATCACCCTCTCCTCCCACTTACCTTCACTTCTTTCCTACTACAACCCAACCTTTGCTCCTCCAATACTAACCTACTTACTGTGCCTCTATTTCCTCTCTTTCTCTTTCTCTCTCTCTCTCCCCTCCCTGCTATTCCCCCCAAGTCAAACCCTGCTGGGTCCCCCACCTCTGAGGAACTCAGAGACTGGACCCACTATTTCTGAGGTACTGAGAAACAGGGTCCTCCATTTCTGAGGAATTCAGAAACTCTGAGGAACTCAGAGACTGGGCCCCCAACTGCATGGGCAAGCAGTTTAGCAAACCTGGGGAGGTCGGGGGAGCGATGGGGCATGCCTACATCTTCTTAAGAGGTCCTGAAATGGTGGCCTCTCTCTCTAAAATGGAGCTAACATTGTTGCATCACCATAAGTGTAGACAGCACCACCATCCTTCCTTTCTCACGAGCCCATAACCTTGGTGTTATCATTGACTCCTCTCTCTCATTCAAACCACATATTCAATTCATCACTAAATCCTGTCAGTCCCACCTTCACAACATTGCTACAGTCTGCCCTTTCCTCTCCATCCAAACTGCTTCCAGGTTAATACAATCACTCATCCTCTCCCTCCTGGATTACTACAGCAGCCTCCTTGCTGGCTTCCCAACCTCCTGTCTCTCCTCACTCCAGTCCATTCTTCACACTACTGCCCAGAGCATTTTTCTACCGAAACATTCAGGACATGTCACTCCACTCCTCAAAAACTCCAGTGGTTGCCCATCCACTTCCATATCAAACAAAAACTCCTTACCTTGCCCACTCCTACCTCATCTCGCAACTCTCCTACTACAACACAGCCTGCACACTTCAGTAGTCTAAAGCTAACCTCACTGTGCCTCAATCGCATCTATTCTGCCGCTGATCCCACCACCGACCCCCCTCCCATATCCTGCCTCTAGCCTGGAATGCCTTCCCTCCTCAAATCCAATAGACAATTACTCTCCCCTGCTTCAAAGCCTTATTGAAGGCACATTTCCTCCAAGAGGCCTTTCTAAGCCCTGCCTTTCCTCTTCTCCCACTCACTTCTGCATCATCCTGACTTGCTCCCTTTTTCTTCCCCCCCACACCCCCGCCCAGCCCCACAGCACTTATGTACATATCTTTAATTTGTTTATTTATATTGATGCCTGTGTTCCCCACTCTAGACTGTGATCTCATTGTGGGCAGGGAATGTGTCTGTTTATTGCTATATTGTACTTTCCCAAGTACTTGGTACAGTGCTCTGCACACAGTCAGTGTTCAATAAATACAAATGAATGAATTAACCTATATACGTCTTAATGGCATTTTTAAAAAGCTTACTAAGTGCCAGTCACTGTACTAAGTGCTGGCGTAGATATAACTTAATTGGGTTGGACACAGTCCCCATCTCACAAAGGACTCACAATCTAAATCCCCATTTTGTGGATGAGGTAACTGAGGCACAGAGAAGTTCAGTGATTTGCCCAGGATCACACAGCAGGCAAGTCGTGGAGCCAGGTTTAGAACCCAAGTTATCTGACTCCCAGGCCTGTGGTCTTTCCACTAAGCCATGCTACTTCTCTTACTTGAGTCCTTATTTGAGTCCTCATTCCCTAAGCCCATAAATTCTCACACCCACCTTTCCTCAGAGCTCCTATGTACATATTCTCCAGGTTGGTTGACTTTCCTCTCTGTAATTCATTTTAATGTCTGTCTCCCTTATGAGATTGTAAACTGCTTGAGGGCAGGGATGGTGTCTACCTATTCTATTGCACTATCCCAAGTGTTTAATAATAATTAAAATAATAATGGTATTTGTTATGCACTTAATTTGTGCAAGGCACTGTTCAATTTGGATACAAGCAAATTGGGTTGGACACAGTCCTTGTTCCACATGGGGCTCATAGTGTCAATCCCCATTTTACAGTTGAGGTAACTGAGGCGCAGAAAAGTGAAGTGACTTCCCCAAGATCACACAGCAGACAAGTGGTGGAGCTGGAATTAGAACCCATGACCTTCTGACTCCCAGGTCTGTGCTCTATCCACTATGCCATCTGTGCACTATCCATTATGTCATGCTGGTGGGGAGTGTATGTAAAAAGGGCAGTGAAATTGGATGCTGACTTTTTGGGGTTGGTATCTTGATTACCTGGTAAACAAAGAATCAACTCCTGAGGAGTGTGGTGTAGTCGGCAGTAAGATAAGGCTGTTGAGAATCCAGTCTATGGAAGCATGTTTGGGATGTTTTTTGTAGCATTTGGGAAACTTGAATGCAGAATAATTACATTGTCTAGAACTCTGGTATCCACACCCTATCTTGATTTTCGTAACAGGGTGCTGCTTACTATATGCAGATCACTGTACCAAGTGCTTGGAAGAGTACAACAGAATTAGCAGACACGCTTCCTCCCCATAACCACTCCTGTCTAATTATGCCCTTCACTCAGCCGAGATAGTGACACCTCTGCCTACCTGTCTTCGTCACAGTGGACCAGCAGTAGGGAGATGAGTGAACACCAATCACTCTATAAGTGGTCATAGGGAGGGTGGACAACCTAGGCTTGTCCAGGTGCCAATGTTGGTTTAATGATTTAAGCCAATAGAAGGATGTACTTATTTCCATTTAACAGATGAGGAAACTGAAACCGAGGCAGATAAAGTGATTTACCCAAGGTCATCCAACAGAGCCAGGGCTAGAACTCAGGTGTTCTGACTCTCAGTCCCTTGCTCATTACACTGGCTCCTGCTGCTTCAAGAAATCCTAGTTTCCTGCCCTATGCGATTTGGGTGGTGGGATTAAACTTCCAAGTTGTGAGCAACCCAACTAAGATGATAATAATAATAATAATGATGTTGGTATTTGTTAAGTGCTTACTCTGTGCCAAGCACTGTTCTAAGCACTGGGGTAGACACAGGGTAATCAGGTTGTCCCACATGAGGCTCACAGTCTTAATCCCCATTTTACAGATGAGGTAACTGAGGCACCGAGAAGTTAAGTGACTTGCCCAAAGTCACATAGCTGACAGGTGGTGGAGCCAGGATTAGAACCCATGACCCCTGACTCCTAAGCCCACGGGTCTTTCCACTGAGCCACTCTGACTTCTGGTCACCTCAGATTTACAAGAAGGAGCCAACTGAAGCCTCAGCCTGTTACACTTCTCTGGAACTAGTGTCAGCAGCTGGAGAAGGCTTTAGGGAACTGTGATGGTGACATGTTCATATTGAAATGGTAGCAAGCCAAATTCTATGGAGAATAAAAATAGCACTTTGAGTTTGCCTGGTGCTTCCCTTTTCCCAGTGATCTCATTTTATTCTGAGAAGCAGTGTGGCTTAGTGGATATAACACGGGCCTGGGAGTCAAATAGGGTCAGGATTCTATTCGCAGCTCGGCCACTAGTCTGCTGGGTAACTTCAGACAAGTCACTTCACTTCTCTGTGCCTCAGTTACCTCATCTGTAAAATGGGTATTAAGACATTGAGCTCCACGTGGGGCATTGACTGTGTCTGACCTAATTAGTTTGTATTTACCCCAGCAATTAGTAGAGTCCCCGGCACTAAACAAATACCCTAAAAAAAGGTTCATATTGAAACAATACCAAGCCAAACTCTATGGAGAATAAAAATGGCACTTTGAATTCACCTGGTGCTTCCATTTTCCCAGTGATCTCATTTTATTGTCAGAACGTCCCCAGGAGATAAGGGCATGTTCCTGATTGGTCATCCTGAAGGCAGTGTGGTCAGGTGGGAACCAACAGGTCCAGGGAAATGAAAATTCTTGCTCTTCCTTCTGCTGCATGTTTTTAAGTCCCTCTCCCTCTCCACACCTCCCAATCTCCCTGATTGTGGTTTTGGGGTCATCTCCTAGAAATAGTTTGACCCACAGTTCTGCAGTCCCCAATTTCAGATAGAAAAATAGGGAAAAGGAAAAAAAAGGAGCCCAAAGTACCATTTTTAAGGATTTCTATTCTCATCCATTATCCCAGTCCTTCACACATTGTACATTGGTACAGCAATCCTCTTTGATGACTAAGAATTCTTCCATGAATTATTCATATATCTTTTTATATCACCCAGTGTGACACCAGCTGGGGACCAACCAATATTACAAACATGGTACCAATAAAAAGAATGCGTAATCAGACTTTAAACATTCTCTGTACCCTGCCAAGCTCTGCACGTGCCAGCAGAATGCTAACAACCATCCGGTTCTACTAGTTTGAAGGGTTTCTCAATGCAAAAGGGATTGTGATTTTAATAAAACAGCAATTCCATACTTTTAAAATTACAGTTTACTCTTCTGCTACATTGAGGTGATGGACTTGTGGGACCTCTGTGAGGCTTGGGTATCTGACATGGAAATATTGCTCTGGGTGAGGGCTTCTTTACTCCAGCTGAGAGACTTCCTACCTCCCTGATAAATTCACAGCCATCCACTCACCTTGACACTCAGGACCAGGGCCTGAAAGGTGCAGACTTTACTCTGCTCACCACAACCCGGCCCTTTCTTCCCACTGCCACCCCAAACCACTCATCCCCAACACGCACTCTGACAGTTAACACCCTGACATCCTGAGAAGAAGCATGGCCTAGTGTCTGGAAGTCAGAGGGACCTGAGATCTAATTCCTGCTCTGCACTTAACTGCTCTATGACCTTAGGCAAGTCACTTCATTTCTCTGTACCTCAATTACTTCATCTGGAAAATGGGGATTTAGACTGTGAGCTCCATGTGGGACATGGAGTGTTTCCAACCTGATTAGCTTGTACGAGCTTAACAAATATTATTAAAAAAATAAAGAAATTCCCATCCAACCCATCCCTATACCATACATTGCCCCGTCCCCAGGCACCCACCCAACAATCCCATCTAAATGTGGCTTGTGGAGATGCCATTTTATTTTGGGCAAGCTCAAATCAATCAATCAGTGGTATTTACTAAGCACTGGGGTATATGCAAGATGACCAAGTCCCACATGGGGCTCACTTTCTTAGTAAAAGGGGGAACAATTTGCAGATGAAGGACCTGAGGCATGGAAAAGTTCAGTGGTTTACCAAGGTTACACTGTAGGCTATTTTCAGAGATGGGATTAGAACCCACATCTTCTGATTCCCAGGCTCGTGCTCTATCTACCATGTGTTGCTTCCCACAGCCCTCTAACCTGCCATCTAAGTGCCCCCTCACCCCTTGGAAAAAAGTTATCTCTCTCTCTTTCTCTCTGAATCAATCAATTAATCATTCTCTCTCTCCTCACAGAGTCTTCCATTCTCTAGCTCCCCTTCACATACACCAGGCCATCATGCCCCACTTGGGCCCGCCCCCAAACCTCCCCTCTTTTGTTGCTCAAATCACTTCCTCAACTCCATCCTCTCTTCAACCTTCCCAACCTCCTTTACTTTTCCCCTCCAATGATTTTGCATCACCAACTCCCAGACTTGAGTCACCTCCACATTATGCTTTTTGCTCTGGGCTTCTGAGCACTTTTGGTAGAAATCCAGACACCAAACTGACCTTGATCACTTAAATTGCCCTGTCCTCTTCCTGACTTCCCTATCACTGTGGATGGTATGCCCATCCTGCCCGTCTCTCAAACCTGCAACCTCGGTGTCATCTTCGACTCGGCTCTCTCATTCATCCCACACATCCAATCTGTTACCAAGACCTGCCGGTCTCACCTTTATAATATCGCCAAGATCCGCCCTTTCCTCTCCACCCAAACAGCTATCTTACTGATATAGGCTCTCATAATATCCCGGCTGGATTACTGTGTCAGCCTTCTCTCCTTCTGTCTCTCCCCGTTCCAGTCTATTCTTCATTCTGCTGCCTGGCTCATCTTCCTGCAGAAACGCTCTGGGCATGTCACTCCCCTTCTTAAAAACCTCCAGTGGTTGCCTATCAACCTCTGCACAAAACAAAAACTCCTCACTCTAGGCTACAAGGCTCTCCATCACCTTGCCCCCTCCTACCTCTCCTCCCTTCTCTCTTTCTACTGCCCACCCCATAGGCTCCGCTCCTCTGCCGCCCACCTTCTCACCGTCTCCCATTCTCGCCTATCCCGCTACCGACCCCTGGGCCACGTCCTCCCGCTGTCGTGGAATGCCCTCCCTCCTCACCTCTGCCAAACTAATTATCTTCCCCTCTTCAAAGCCCTACTGAGAGCTCACTTCCTCTAAGAGGCCTTCCCAGACTGAGCTTCCCCTTTTCCCTCTGCTCCCTCTGCTGCCTCTCTATCCCCCTTTCACCTCCCCTCAGCTAAGCCCCCTTTCCCCCCTTTCCTCTGCTCCTCCCCCTCTCCTTTCCCCTCCCCTCAGCACTATGCTCATCCGCTCATTTGTCTATATTTTTATTACCCTATTTATTTTGTTAACGAGATGTACATCCCCTTGATTCTACTTATTGCTATTGTTTTTGTCTGTCTCCCCCGATTAGACTGTAAGCCCATCAATGGGCAGGGACTGTCTCTATCTGTTGCCGATTTGTACATTCCAAGTGCTTATTACAGTGCTCTGCACATAGTAAGCGCTCAATAAATACGAATGAATGAATGAATGAATAAATCAATCAATCAGTGATATTCACTGAGTGCTACTTGTGGACAGGGCACTGTACTGAGTTCTTGGGGAAGTACAATATAATGGAGTTGGTAGATTTGACCCCTATCCATAAGGAGTTAACAGAGAGGGATAGACATTAAAATAAATTAGAGATAGGGAAATAATAGAATATAAAATATGTATATGAGAATAAAAGTGCTTAAAGGGTACACAGCCAAGTGCATAGTCAATGCAAAGGGGAAGGTGCATAGGGAAAATTAAGGACTAAGGCCAGGTTATTTTGAGGAAATGTTGTTTTAGGAGGTTTTTGAAAGTGGGGAGAGCAATTATCTTTTGGATTTGAGGAGGGAGGGCATTCCAGGACAGAGGCAGGATGTGGGAGAGGGGACATCATCGAGATAGAAGAGATCAAGGCACAGTGAGAAGGTTAGCATTAGAGGAGTGAAGTATCTGGACTGGGTTGTAGTAGGAGAGTAGCAAGATGAGGTAGGAGGAGGCAAGGTGGTGAAGTGCTTTAAAGCCAATGGTGAGGAGTTTTCATGTGATGCGGAGGTGGACTGGCAATCACTGAAGTTTTTGAGGATTGGAGTGACATGTCCTGAATGTTTTGGTAGAAAAATGATTTGGGCAGCAGAGTGAAGTATGGACTGGAGTGAGGAGAGACAGGAGGTTGGGAGGTCAGCAAGGTGGCTGATGCAGTAATCTAGGAGGGAGAGGATGAGCGACTGTATTAACCTGGTGGCAGTTTGGATGGAAAGGGACAGACTGTAGCAATGTTGTGAAGGTGGGACTGACAGGATTTAGTGATGAAATGACGTGTGGGTTGAATGAGAGAGAGGAGTCAAGGATAACACCAAGTTACGGACTCATGAGACAGGAAGGATGGTGGTGCTGTCTACAGTGATGGGAAAGTTGGGGGAGGACAGGATTTGGGTGGGAAGATAAGGAGTTCTGTTTTGGAAATGTTACGGTGGAGACGATGGGAGGATATCCAAGTAGT
Organism: Ornithorhynchus anatinus; assembly: GCF_004115215.2. NCBI lineage: Eukaryota > Metazoa > Chordata > Mammalia > Monotremata > Ornithorhynchidae > Ornithorhynchus > Ornithorhynchus anatinus. The sequence continues at coordinate 60,601,700 of NC_041729.1, read as the reverse complement.
GATGTCTTGAAGGCAGTAGGAAATGTCATTCTGCAGAGAGGTAAAGAGATCAGGACTGGAGATGTAGATTTGGGTATCATCTGCATAAAGGTGGTAGGTGAAGCCATGGGACCAAATGACTTCTACAAGGGAGTGGGTCTAGATGAAGACTAGAAGGGGAACCAGAACTGAACCTTGGGGGACCCCCACAGTTAGGGGGTGGAAAGCAAAGGAGGAGCCCGTGAAAGAGACTGAGAATGAATGACCAAAGAGATGAGGGGAACCAAGAGAGGGCAGTCAGTGAAGCCAAAGTTGGATAATGTTTCCAGGAGAAGGGAGTGATCGACAGTGATATAGGCAGCCGTGTGGTCGGGAAGGATGGAGTAGAGGCCATTGGATTTGGCCAGGAGGAGACCATTATTCACCTTTGATAAGGCTGTTTCTGTGGACTGAAGGGGATGGAAGCCAGATTGGAGGGGGTAAAGGAGAGAATTGGAAGAGAGGAATTTGAGGCAGTGGGTGTAGACAACCCGCTCAAGGAGTTTGAAGAGGAATGGTAGTACGGTGATGGGATCCAAACTGGATGGAGCCATGGGGTCAAGGGAGGGTTTTGGTTTTTTTTAGGATAGGGGAGACATGAACATGCTTGAAAGCAGTGGGAAGAAGCCACTGGAGAGCGAACAGTGGAAGATGGCTGTGTTCGTCTCTGAATCATTCATTCATTCATTCATTCATTCATTCATTCATTCATTCAATCAATCGTATTTATTGAGCGCTTACTGTTTGCAGAGCACTGTACTAAGCATTTGGAAAGTGCAATTTGGCAACAAATACAGGCAATCCCTACCCAACAACAGGCTCACAGTCTAGAATCCATACTTCACTCTGCTGCCTGGATCATTAAAAAAAATCTTGTTCTGTTCATGTCTCCCCAGCCCTCAGCATCCTTCAATAGTTCCCTGTTCTTCTGTATATCAAACATAATCTCCCAGTTATTTCCTTCAGAGCTCTACCTTAGCTCTCTCCCTCCTAGTTATCCACTCTTTTCTCCCACTACACCGCAATATACCTGCTCAAACTAACTAGTCCTGTGTACATCAGCCTCCTCTCCTCCACTTCCACTCATTTGCTCACACCCTTCCTCTTGCCTGGACTGTCTCCCCCTTTAAATCCAACAGACCACAGCTCTCCCCATCTTCAAGTCCTTCTTAAATCATGTCTTCCAGAAGGTCTTCCACAGTTAAGTTGTTTTCACCCCCAAGTTTTATCCTCTCAGAACTACAACCTCAGGACTCCTCTGCATATTTACAACAATTATGGACCTCAGCAATTTTGTACATATCACCCACATATTCCATCTCTCACCAATCCTATCATACTATTGTTAAAATCCACCCTTTCCTCTCCATCAAAATTGCTACTATGCTGATCCAACAACTTATGTTTATCTCACCTTGACTATTGCATCGGCTTCCTGACTGACCTTCCTGCCTCCTGTCTCTCCCCACTCCAGTCTATACTTCACTCTGCTGACTAGCTGACTGGATCATTTTTCTACAAAAACATTCAGTTAATGTTTTCCCACTCCTCAAGAACCTCCATTGGTTGCCCATCTGTCTCCGCATCAAACAGAAACTTCTTCCAATTGGTTTTAAAGGACTCAATCTCCTTGCCCCTTTCTATCTTATATTACTGATTTTATACTACAACCCTACCCTTCTTGCCAAATCCAATGGCTCCTACTCCATTCTAATCCTCCTTGACCTCTCTGCTGCCTTTGACACTGTCGACCATCCCCTCCTCCTCCATACCTTATCTCACCTTGGCTTTACGGACTCTGTCCTCTCCTGGTTCTCCTCTTACCTCTCTGGCCGGTCATTCTCGGTCTCCTTCGCTGGAGCCTCCTCCCCCTCCCATCCTTTAACTGTTGGAGTTCCTCAAGGGTCAGTTCTTGGCCCTCTTCTGTTCTCCATTTACACTCACTCCCTCGGTGAACTCATTCGCTCTCACGGCTTTGACTACCATCTCTACGCAGATGACACGCAGATCTACATCTCCGCCCCTGTCCTCTCCCCCTCCCTTCAGGCTCGCATCTCCTCCTGCCTCCGGGACGTCTCCACCTGGATGTCGGCCCGCCACCTAAAACTCAACATGAGCAAGACTGAGCTCCTCATCTTCCCTCCCAAACCCGGTCCTCTCCCAGACTTCTCTATCACCGTGGATGGCACGACCATCCTTCCCGTCTCTCAGGCCCGCAATCTTGGTTTCATCCTTGACTCGTCTCTCTCGCTCACCCCACACATCCTATCCGTTACCAAGACCTGCCGGTTTCACCTCTACAATATCGCCAAGATCCGCCCTTTCCTCTCCACCCAAACGGCTACCTTACTGTTACGGGCTCTCGTTATATCCCGGCTAGACTACTGTGTCAGCCTTCTCTCTGACCTCCCTTCCTCCTCTCTCGCCCCGCTCCAGTCTATTCTTCACTCCGTTGCCCGGCTCATCTTCCTGCAGAAACGATCTGGGCATGTCACTCCCCTTCTTAAACAACTCCAGTGGTCGCCTATCGACCTCCGCTCCAAACAAAAACTCCTCACTCTAGGCTTCAAGGCTCTCCATCACCTTGCCCCTTCCTACCTCTCCTCCCTTCTCTCTTCCTACCGCCCACCCCGCATGCTCCGCTCCTCTGCCGCCCACCTCCTCACCGTCCCTCGGTCTCGCCTATCTCGCCGTCGACCCCCGGGTCACGTCCTCCCGTGGTCCTGGAATGCCCTCCCTCCTCACCTCCGCCAAACTGATTCTCTTTCCCTCTTCAAAACCCTACTTAAAACTCACCTCCTCCAAGAGGCCTTCCCAGACTGAGCTCCTCTTCTCCCTCTACTCCCTCTGCCATCCCCCCTTTACCTCTCCGCAGCTAAACCCTCATTTTCCCCTTTTCCCTCTGCTCCTCCACCTCTCCCTTCCCATCCCCACAGCACTGTACTCGTCTGCTCAACTGTATATATTTCCGTTACCCTATTTATTTTGTTAATGAATTGTACATCGCCTTGATTCTATTTAGTTACCATTGTTTTTACGAGATGTTCTTCCCCTTGACTCTGTTTATTGCCATTGTTCTCGTTTGTCCGTCTCCCCCGATTAGACTGTAAGCCCATCAAACGGCAGGGACTGTCTCTATCTGTTGCCGACTTGTTCATCCCAAGCGCTTAGTACAGTGCTCTGCACATAGTAAGCGCTCAATAAATACTATTGAATGAATGAATGAATACCCACTTACTTCTCTTCTCTAACACCAACCTACTCACTGTACCACAACCCTTATCTATCTTGCCACTGATCTCTTGTTCATAACTTGCCTCTGTCCTGGAACACCCTTCCCCTTCGTTTTTGATAGACCATCACTCTTCCCACCTTCAAAGCCTATTAAAATCACACTTCTTCCAAGAGGCCTTCCCTGACTCGCCCTAATTTCCCCTACTCCCTTTCCCTCTGCACTGTCCTTGCACTTGAATTTGCATCCTTTATTCATTCCACCCTCAGCCCCTCAGCAAATGTATATACTCATAATTTATATTCATGTCTATTTCCCCCTCTAGACTGCAAGCTCCTTGTGGACAGGGAACAAGTCTACCAACTCTGTTATATTGTACTCTCCCAAGTGCTTAGTAGAGTGCTCTGCACACAGTAAGCATTCAATAAATGCAATTGATTGATTGATTACAGAGTTACTATTTAAACAGTCATCTACAAATACATTTTTCCTTTTCCTTCTGTAGTTTTCCTTTTTTTTTAATGGCATTTATTAGCTTACTAGGTATGAAGCACTGTTCTAATCACTGGGGTAGATATAAATTTATCAGGTTAAATACAGTCCTGTCCCACATGGGGCTCACAGTCCAAGTTGGAAGCAGGAGGATTTAATCCTTATTATCATTATTATTATTATATTTGTTAAACACTTACAATGAGCCAGGTACTGTACTAAGTGCTGGGGTGGATACAAGCAAATCAGGGTGGACATAGTCCATGTCCCATACTGGGCTCAGAGTCTTAGTCCCCATTTTATAGATAACTGAGGCCCAGGGAAGTTTAATGACTTAATGACTTAATGACTCAGCAAGCAATTGTCAATGCCAGAATTAAAACCCAGGTCCTTTGACTCCCAGTCCGGTGTGCATTCAATTAGTTCATACTGCTTATTTTTTCACTTTGTGCCTGTTTCCCTTGCTAGTTGGTAAATCCCTTGGGTGCAGGGATGATGTCTTTTGATTTTGTTGTTCTCTCCTAAGTATTTAGTAGAATATTCTGTATATAGTAGGTCCTCAATAAATGCCATTAATTGATTGATTGATTGATCGAATCCTTACTTTTGCTTTTAGAATTTGAATAAAGCTCTTGTTCTCATTCATGTCTATTTGTCTCCCACGTTGGAATGTAAGGCAGGGACTTTGCCTCATCTTTCTCTGGTATCTTTCTAATGCCAGCCCCTTTCACAGTGCTCTGCAAACAGTAGGCACTGAACAAAGGGAGCTGATGATGATAAAATGATGACATTCACATTGTTTTGAAACAGGAGGTGCTGTTTTTCAGATCTGCACTGAATAGGGTAGGATGCCAGTTACTGGGTGGAAGACGCAGACCTGCTTCAGGACGCAGACCTGCTTCAGGAAGATGGGGCCCAGGTCAGCAGAAGCCTGAAAAAGAAGGGGACAGGATTCTTTGGGCCTAGTTCCTCTCCTCTGTGAATCTGGTCCTGCAGATTTCCATGACCCCCTGGGTTTAGTTTTAGATTTCTAAGTATGTCTCTGGTCTCTGGTGGCAGGAGCAGATAGCTTTCATTGCAGAGGTGGGGAAATATTCTGTTCTTTTGTTTCTCTGACTGTGGAAATGCCTCATGTGATCTTCCTACAACAGCAGCTGGCCTGTTTGCCCTGGTGACATTGACTGGCTTTATTGATTTTGATTTTATTAACGTCTCTAAATGCATTTTATTAATCCTTTAGTACAAGACCTGATGCCTGTCTCTTTCACAGTTGTTATCAGGAGAAAAGAAGGCAAGCATCACTTAATAATTAAAAATAAGTGTGGTATTTGTGAAGTGCTTACTGTGTGCCAAGCACTATAATAAGCGCTGGGGTAGCTATAAGATCAGTAGCTATAAGATCATTTATTGGACACAGTTCCTGCCTTATATGGGGCTTGCTGCCAGCGTGGTTCAGTGGAAAGAACACGGGCTTGGGAGTCAGAGGTCATGGGTTCAAATCCTGGCTCTGCCGTTTGTCAGCTGTGTGACTTTGGTCAAGTGACTTGACCAAACTCTGTGCCTCAGTTCCCTCATCTGTAAAATGGGGATTAAGACTGTGAGCCCCACGTGGGACAACCTGATCACCTTGTATCCTCCCCAGTGCTTAGAACAGTGCTTTGCACATAGTAAGCGCTTAACAAATGCCATCATTATTATTAAAAGGGAAGAACATTTTAAGAGTAAGGAAATGGAGAAACAGAAATACAATGACTTGCCCAAGGTTACAACACAGGCAAATGGCAGAGCCAGAACTAGAACTCAGGTCTAAAGGATAGAGCAGAAGTCTGGGACTCAGAGGATTCTAATCCTGGCCCCACCATTTGCCTGCTTTGTGACTTTGGACAAGTCACTTCACATCTCCTTCAAGAGGCCTTCAATGACTATGCCCTACTTTCCTTCTGTAGCACCCTGACTTGTTCCTTTATTCATCAGCCCTGTCCTAGTCCCACAGCACTTATGTACATATCTGTAATTAATACATTTATATTGGTGTCTGTCTACCACTCAAGATGGTGAGCTTATTGTGGGCAGGGACTGTGCCTATTTATTGTTATATTGTACACTCCAAAGTGCCTTGTGCAATGCTCAAAAAATATGATTAAATGAATGATTAAAAGAATGCATTCTCTCTACCTCAGTTTTCTCAGCTAAAAAATGGGGATTCTTTCATTCATTCATTCAATCATATTTATTGAGCACTTACAGTTTACAGAGCACTGTACTAAGGGCTTGGGAGAGTACAATGCAACAATAAATAGACACATTCATATTCCCTTACCACAGTGAGCTTACAGTCTAGAGTGGAGGAGACAGACATTAATATAAATGAATAAATTACAGATGTGTACATAAGTGCTATGAGGCTGGGAGAGGGGAAGAACAAAGGGAGCAAGTCAGCAAGATATGCCTTCAAAAAGGCTTTGAAGGGGTGGGGAGAGTATTTGTCTGTCAGATTGGAGGAGGGAGAGCATTCCAGAACAGAGGCAAGATGCGGCTGAAGGGTTTGGCAGCCAGGTAGATGACATCAAGGCTCAGTGAGAAGGTTAGCATTAGAGGAGAGAAGTGTGTATGCTGGGTTGTAGTAGGAGAATAGTGAGGTGTGGTTGGAGGGGACAAAGTGATTGAGGGCATTGAAATCAATGGTGAGGAGTTTTTGTTTGATGAGGAGGTAGATGGGCAACCAATGGAGTTTTTTAAGAAGTGGGGAAACATGTTCTGAACATTTTTGTAGAAAAACAATCTGGGCAGCAGAGTGAAGTATGGTCTGGGGTGGGGAGACACAAGAGGCTGGGAGGTCAGCAAGGAGGTAGATGCAATAATCCAGGTGGGATAGGGTGAGTGATTGTGTTAACGTGATAGCAGTTTGGATGGAGAGGAAAGAGTGGATTTTAGCGATGTTGTGAAGGTGGGACCTATAGGATTTAGTGATGATTTAATGTGAGTTGAATGAGATAGAGGAGTCAAAGATAATGCCAAGACTGTGGGCCTGTGGGACAGGAAGGATGGAGGTGTCATCTGCAGTGATGGGAAAGTCAGGGGGAGGACAGGATTTGGGTGGGAAGATAAGGAGTTCTGTTTTGGCATGATAAGCTTGAGGTGATGGGAGGACATCCAAATAGAGTTGTCTTGACGGCAGGAAGAAATGAGAGATCAGAGCTGAAGATGTGGATTTGGGTATCATCTGCATGCAGGTGGTAGTTGAAGCCATGAGAGCAAATGAGTTCTCTAAGGGACTGGGTGTAGATGAAGAATAGTAGGAGATCCAGAACTGAACCCTGAGGGACCCCACAGTTAGGGGGTGGGAGGTAGAGGAGGATCCCACTAAGGAGACTGAAAATGAATGGCCAGAAAGATAAGAGGAGAACCAAGAGAGGACAGTGTCAGTGAAGCCAAGGTTGGATAATATTTTCAGGAGAAGGAGGTGGTCAGCACTGACGAAGGCAGCTGAGAGGTCAAGGAAGATTAGGAAGGACTGGAGGCCATTGGATTTACCCAGAAGAAGATCACTGGTGACTTTTGAGAGTGCACGTTCATGTGGAGAGAAGGGGATAAATGCCTGATTGGAGCAGGTCAAGGAGAGAATTGGAGGTGAGGAATTTGAGACAGTGGGTGCAGACAACTTGCTCAAGGAGTTTGGAGAGCAATGGTAGAAGGGAGATGGGGTGATAACTATTCATTCATTCATTCAATAGTATTTATTGAGTGCTTACTATGTGCAGTAAGTGTAGTGTACTATGTGCAGTAAGTGTAGTGTACTATGTGCAGTAAGTAATTTATTGAGTGTACTATATGCGCTGTACTAAGCACTTGGAATGAACAAGTCAACAACAGATAGAGACAGTCCCTGCCGTTTGACAGGCTTACAGTCTAATTGGGGAGACAGACAGACAAGAACAATGGCAATAAATAGAGTCAAGGGGAAGAACATCTAGTAAAAACAATGGCAACTAAATAGAATCAAGGCGATGTACATTTCATTAACAAAATAAATAGGGTAATGAAAATATATACAGTTGAGCAGACGAGTACAGTGCTGAGGGGATGGGAAGGGAGAGGGGGAGGAGCAGAAGGAAATGAGGGGAAAAGAGGGTTAAGCTGCGGAGAGGTGAAGGGGGGGGCGGTAGAGGGAGTAGAGGGAGAAGGGGAGCTCAGTCTGGGAAGGCCTCTTGGAGGAGGTGAGTTTTAAGTAGGGTTTTGAAGAGGGGAAGAGAATCAGTTTGGCGGAGGTGAGGAGGGAGGGCATTCCGGGACCGTGGGAGGACGTGGCCCAGGGGTCGAGGACGGGATAGGTGAGACTGAGGGATGGTGAGGAGGTGGGTGGCAGAGGAGTGGAGCGTGCGGGGGCGGCAGTAGAAAGAGAGAAGGGAGGAGAGGTAGGAAGGAGCAAGGTGATGTAGATCCTTGAAGCCTAGAGTGAGGAGTTTTTGTTTGGAGAGGAGGTTGATAGGCAACCACTGGAGTTGTTTAAGAAGGGGAGTGACGTGCCCAGAGCATTTCTGCAGGAAGATAAGCCGGGCAGCGGAGTGAAGAATAGACTGTAGCGCGGCGAGAGAGGAGGAAGGGAGATCAGAGAGAAGGCTGACACAGTAGTCTAGCCGGATAACTAGAGGGAGCCGTGGGGTCAAGAGAGGGCTTTTTTAGGATAGGGGAGAAATGAGCATGTTTGAAGGCAGTGGGGAAGAAGCCATTGGAGAGCAAACAGTTGAAGATAGCAGTTAGGGAGGTAAGAAGACAAGGAGATGAGTTCTGTGTGGTATAGGGACTGTGTCTTATCTGATTATCTTGTATCTATCCCAGAACTTAGTATTGTACTTGGTGCATAGTAGGTGCTTAATAAATAGCACAATTGTTATTAATTATTAAGTAGCACTTGTCTTCTCCTCTGACTATAACTGCGTATGCGATAAGCAGCAGTCTTGTTTTCAAGGGCTAACAAGTCCACTTAGAGTTGTTAATAAAATCAAAACCACAAGGAGCTGGAAAGTGATAAGTTCAAAACAAACAAAAGGAAATGCGTCTTTACACAGTGGTCAATCAGTGGTATTTATTCAGTTTATTCAGTGCTTACTGTGTGCCAAGCACTTTACTAAGCTCTTGGGAAAGAAAACTACAGTAGAGTTGACAGATACATTCCCTGTCCACAAAGAGAAGCAGCATAACCTAGTGGATACAACATGGGTCTGGAGTCAGAAGGACTTGGGTTCTGATTCTGACTGTACTGCTTGTCTGCTGTGTGACCTCAGAGAAGTCACTTCACTTCTCTGGGCCTCACTAGCCTCATCTGTATAATGTGGACTAAGACTGTGAGCCCCAAGTGGGAAATGGACTGTATCCAACCTGATTTGCTTTTATCTACCCATTGCTTAGTACAATGCCTGGCACACAGTAAGCGCTTAACCAAATACTACTGAAAAAAGAAAAAGGAGCTTAGTTAAGCTATGGAGGTATTTGGGATTTGTGACCACACAAAAGGTTGCGTAGGCTCTTTCAAGTGGTCTTGAAGATCCATAATGGATTACCTGGGGGAAAATAGGGGATGTTGATGTAAAGTTAATTTGTTAGTTGAGCCCTCACTAACGATGTAGATTTTTTACCACTAATAATAATAATTATTAAGCATTTACTCAGTACTAAACTCTAGGGTAGCAGCAGATCTTATACAATCCCTGTTACAGTGAGAAGCTGCATGGCCCAGAGGAAAGAGTATTGGCCTGGTATTAAGAAGACCTGGGTTCCAATTTTGGCTCTGTTACTTGTCTGCTATGTGACCTCAGGCAAGTCACTCCATTTTTCTGTGCCTCCATTACTTCATCAGTTTTACTGGGATTAAATCATCTTCCCTTCAATTTAAGACTGTGAGCCCTATGTGGGACCTAGACTGTGTCCATCCTCGTGCTCTTGTATCTATCTCAGTACTTAATACAATAAACACTTAGCAAATGCAGTTAAAAAAAAACACCTGGAGAATTTTGTTTTTTAAATGAGAAAGAAGTAAAAATGGTGCCAATTTTAATTCCACTAGAGGCAGGTTTATGGAGGAGGCTGTGGAGAGGAAAGGAGGGAAAGGAACCAAGAAGATGTGGAAAACCAGAGCCTTGTGATAAAGCGAATGTAGAGAAAGAATTTGGTTTCTGGCATCAGCTCTTAGGGATTAGGACTCATTTCACATCCCTGAAGTCACCTCCTCTTGAAGCCATAAAACCCGGAAGAGGATCTCTGTAAATCAGCCATTGGAAAAAAGCATTGCCCTGTGCCAGGTCCCCAACCATAATGTGTCTGGGTCCTACAGCCCCATGGAGAGTATAACAGAGGGTAGGTGTAGTCCACATGGGGGTTGTGTTCCTGAAGAGCTTCAAGCACCAGAATGCTCACCTGGATACACGAAGTTCCTCTGCACAACTGTTTTCCCCACAAGGTGCATTCAGACTGTCATGTTTTTAATGAATCAGTCAGTCAGTAGTATTTATGGATGCCGATTGAGTGCACAGCACTGGACTAAGCACTTGAGAGAGTGCAGTGCAACAGAGATGGTAGACATGTTCTCTGCCCTCAAAGAGCTTACTATCTAGGGGTCTTTGCCAGAAGAACACGCCTTAATTCCTTAAAAGCATCCTAACCAAAACACAGAATGAAAACTTAATTGAGAAAAAACACTGACTATGCTCTTTCCCATCCCCCTTTCCATCCCCTGTGGCACCACAGTAGACTCTGGACTTCAGGATCAATTCCTGTGTTCTCAACCCGCCCACACAATTTCTGCCTTTGTATCATCTGTAATTCTATTTGAACTCTACATTATGAGCTGCATTTCTCAGACATAATTTTGAACTCATACAAGAAAACAACCCAGAGTTAGAAGCATCTGGAAAGGCATGCTGAGCTTGCGAAATGTGGCCTAAAATTAGCTGGCATTCTTGAGCTGCTTTTGTCCAAAGAACGTGAGCATAATGCCTACGCCTTATAATCACAGGGAGACCTCTGATTATAAAATGTTATTGCCTGGTGGTCATATATCAGCTTGGTCCTTCCTTGAATGACTTAAACAACTTGGCCTCACGCCACTGAAGGAAACACTATTTGATGACCTCGGGTGACTTCCCCCCCACCCCCCAGAGCCCATGAAAATTGTACTGAGAGAAGTTTCCTTGGGTGGAGACTGCATAGGTGTATGTTTTGTATAGTGGAGAGAGAATGGGTCTGAGAGTCAGAAGGACCTGGATTCTAATCCTGGCTTCTCCATTTGCTTGATGAGTGACCTTGGGCAAGTAACTTCACTTCTCTGTGCCTCAGTTACCTCATCTATAAAATGGGGATTGAGAATGTAAGCCCACGTAGGGCGACTGTGTCCAACCTGATTTGCTTGTATCCACCCCAACACTTAGTACAGTGCCTGGCATATAGTAAGCACTTCAGAAATAACATCATTATTTAATTTTTCTGTGTCTCAGTTACTTCAGTCCTGTAAAATAGGGATTGAGACTCTGAGGTACATGGGAGAGAAAGGCAATAGATTCAGGGCATTTGGTCTGAATTAGGGCCTCCCTAGAGGCAGAGCTTTTACTGTTTATCACCCTGATGTAAGAGTCAGACCTGAATTCAAGTTTTGCCTCTTCCCAGGCTCTCAGCTGGAAACTGAGGGAAGGTATTTAAAAATACCTTAATTAGGGACTAATCAATCATATTTATTGAGCCCTTAATGTGTGCTGAGCCTTGTATTAAGTGCTTGGGTGGGTAAAATATAACAGAGTTGGTAGACATGTTCCTTGCTCACAAGGAGATTACAGTCTACTCTTTGCTATTTCAACAAGCAAATGACTTTAAGAAAATAAATCTATTTCTCAGTATCTGCAAGGGTTCTCTTTTGCCAGAGCCAAAATGAAGGATTGATTCTCCCAAGATCACCCAGTGTGTGGCAAATACACCTTTATCCCAGAATGATTACCTTCCACCCAGGCTTCTGCATTATTTGAGCGGTAGTATGATCTGGTGGAAAGAGCACAGGCCTGGGATTCAGATGACTGGAATTCTAATCCTGGTTCTGCCACATGTCTACCATGTGATCTTGGGCAAGTCACCTAACTTCTCTGGACCTCTTCTGTGAAATGGACATTAAATCTCACACTCTTCTATGTAGACTGCAAACCCCACTTGGGACAGGAACTGTGTACAATCTGATTAACTTGTATCTATCCCAGCACTTAGAACAGTGTTGGGCACATAGTAAGTGCTTAACAAATACCATTATTGTTATTATTATTATCATTATTATTTCTGTTGCTTGGCTTGCTACTGTTACTGCCACTATTATGTGCAATGGGTATGGACAGTAATTTTTCTGAGAAAAAACTCTCTACCGAGAGGATCACCTCTTGGACATCAGCCCTGTGGAGGAGATTTACTGAAATGACATTATGGAAGGTTGAAGGGATAAGAACAGGCTGACTCAGCTACTCATTTGGAAATTGTTCTGAATGAAAGCCCTGAAGCAATAAAAAGTACTTTTTGACCTGTCATATCTACAACATTATCAGCAAGCAAGTAATCTAACCGTACCAACACTAAGGCCTTGAGAGCTTGGTCTTATCAGATTTTCCACACTTGACTTTAGAACAGTAATAATAATAAAAAAGAGAGTCAAATGGGAGAGGGTTATGTTGAGAAAAGGGGAATGTGAATAATTTTTTTACATGCCCTCCCTCTTTATCCCTGACTTATTGTCATTATTGAGCATGTAGAAGTTACAATGGCCATGGCTGCAAAGGTGAAAACAGCACTAGTTTCCAGAAAAATGTGAAATGAGAAGTTAGCTTCCAACACATAAGTGCCCCGCTTTGTTTACTCTCTCAGTGAAGAGGGATGGTGAATAGTTCCTTCTTGGTTCAGAGCCAACTGAACTCATTGGGTTTATCACTTGCCATATGCAGATGGTGAGTTTTCAGATTGGTTGGGTTCTCTCATGTGGTTTCTGATTGACCAGAGGATTGCCGGATGGGCACCTCATGCTCAGTTTTCCCAGGCACCTCTTCTCTCTTTAGAAAAAGAACGAGCACATGCTCTGACCTTTCTACACCCAGCATGTAGCACCAGCACCCAAAAGGTATCATTTTCCAAACTGGAATCTGGGATGATTGCAGACACCATGCTGACTGAACAAGGGAGCCTAGAATAGGAATTCTTCCCATTCTTTAACAGGGCTGTTACTTGAGACCAATTAGGCTTCCTATTTATATCCAAATTTTTTTAATGTGGTATTTGTTAAGAGCTTACTATGTGCCAGATATTGCATTGAGCACTGGAGTAGTTACAAGCTTATCAGGTTGGACACAGTCCACATGGGGCTCACAGTCTTAATCCCCATTTTACAGATGAGGTAACTGAGGCCCATTTAAGTGTCTTGCCCAAGTCACACAGCAGACAAGTGGTGGAGCCAAGATTAGAACCCAGGTCCTCTGACTCGCAGACCCATGCTCTATCCACTAGGCAACACTGCTTCTCACTTAAACACTTACCCACACTGAGAGATTTTACATGTTCATTTGTCCTTCACTGTCCTACTCTCTTTCACTCCTCATCTATTTTCTAAGTGCTTATTCCAAGACAAGGACAGCAAAGGAAGGTGAAAAGATTCAAGAGCAAAATACCAAACCTGTGCAAAGAGGCAATCAATCAATCAGTCAATCAGGAGTAGTGATTTGTGACTTCAGAATCATCTTTTTGGAGCAATGTCAAGTGTGTGCTTCCTTCTCTAGACTGTAAGGTCCTTGTGGTCAGGGAATGTATCTAACAATTGTTATATTATGTTCTCCCAAGTGCTTAGGACAGTGTTCTGCACACAGTAAATGGTCAATAAATATGATTGATTAATTGATTGATATTTACATACTATAGATTCTGGCTCTTCAAAAAATCATGCTTACACTGAGTTAGACCCTCTCCACTGCTTGTGATAATTCTACCTCATTGGTTCTGGGGTATCCTCAAGAAGCCAAAGCACTTGACAAAGATGGTTGAACTTAAACAGAAAAATGGGTTCTAATTCTGGCTCTGCAACTAATCTGCTGGGTGAACTTGTGCAAGTCACTTGACTTCTCTGTGCCTCAGTTCCCTCATTGGTAAAATGGGGATTAAGACTGTGAGCCCTATGTGGGACGGGGACTGTTTTCAATCCAATTATCTTGTGTCTATCCTAGGGCTTAGAAGAGTGCCTGGCACATAGTAAGCACTTAACAAATACAGTAGTTATTATTACTATTAAGAATGCCAGTACTGAGTCAGACCAGTGGAGTGATCTGTCCAGTGTTCTATCTCCAAATGTGGCAAAGACATGCTTGGAGAAACTATATGACTGATGGTTGTTCTCCTTTGGAGAAGTCATTCGCTCCCACAGCTTCAACTATCATCTCTGTGGAGATGACCCCTAAATCTACATCTCCTCCCCTGCTCTCTCCACCTCTCTCCCCAGGCTCGTATCTCCTCCTGCCTTCAGGACTTCTCCACCTGGATGTCTGCCCACCACCTAAGACTCAACATGTCCAAGACTGAGCTCCTTATCTTTCCTCTCAAACCCTGTCCTCGTCCTAACTTTCCCGTCACTGTGGACAGCACAGCTATCTTTTCTGTCTCACAAGCCCACAACCTTGGCGTCATCCTTGAATCTGATCTCTCATTCACCCCACATATGCAATCTGTCACCAAAAGCTGCCTGTCTCACCTTGGCAACATCACTAAGATTCGCCCTTTCCTCTCCATCCAAACTGCTACCATATTAGTACAATCACTCATCTAATCCCGACTGGATTACTGCATCAGCCTCCATTCTGACCTCCCAACCTCCTGTCTCTCCCCATTGCAGTCCATATGTCACTCTGCTGCCCGGATTATCTTTGTACAGAAATATTCTAGGCATGTCATCCCTCTCCTCAAAAATCTCCAGTGGTTGTCTAACAACCTCTGTACCAAGCAAAAACTCTTCACTATTGGCTTCAGAGCTCTCCATCACCTTACCCCTTCTTGCCTCACCTCCCTTCTCTCCTTCTACATCCCAGCCCACACATTCCACTACACTGGTGCTAACTTTCTCACTGTCCCTCATTCTCACCTGTCCCGCCTTCGACCCTTGGCCAAAGTCCTACCTCTGGCCTGGAATGCTCTTCCTCCTCAAATCTGCCAATCATTCTTCCCCCCAACCCTTCAAAGCCCTACTGAAGGTTCACCTCCTCCAAGAGGTCTTCCCAGATTACCCCCATCCCTTTTCCTAAGCTCCCCCTGCCCTCCAGGACACCTTGACTCACTCTCTTTGCTCTACCTCCCCTTTCCCCACCCCTCAGCACTTATGTATATATGTATATATCTATAATTCTATTTATTTATATTGATGCCTGTTTTTTTTGATGTGCACATATCTGTAATTCTATTTATTTATATTGATACCTGTTTACTCGTTTTGATGTCTTTCTCACCCCCTTCTAGACTGTAAACCCAATATGGGCATGGGATGCCTCTCTTTATTGCTGAATTGTACTTTCTGAGCACTTAGTATAGTGTTTTGCACACAGTAAGCACTCAATAAATACTACTGAATGAATGAATGAGTGATGATTGTAAATGGAGTACCTACCATCATTAACTTTCTTTTAATAACCACTGGATTTCGTTTGGTTTATTTGAACCTACCACCTTTATCTTCAATGGACACCCTGAATCTTAGTGCCGTGGGATTTGGGAAGCAACACTTTTTTTAAAAATGGTATTTATTAAGCACTTACTATGTGCTGGGCAGTGCTCTGAGCACTGGGGTAAATACAAGCTAATCAGATTGAACACAGTCCCTGTCCCCTACGCGGCTCACAGTCTTAATCCCCATTTTACAGATGAGATAACTGAAGCACATAGAACTGAAGTGATAAATGGCTGCTTTTTTGTAGTGTTCATTAAACACTTACTATGCATCAAGCACTGGGGTAGATACAAGAAAATCAGGTCCCTTAAGGGACTGGCATTCTAAGTAGGAGGGATTCGAACATTAAATCCCCACTTTGCATATGAGGTAAATGAAGCCTAGAGAAGCGAAGTGACACAGCAGGTAAGTGGCAGAGCTGGGGTTAGAGCCCAGGTCCTCTGACTCCTAGACCCATGCTCTTTCCAATGCATCATTCAGCTTCTCCAAGCACTTTCAGGTAGGCCTTGTTAGAACCTACAAGAATCTTCTAATTCAGCTATGTCCCTTCTCAACTTTTGTCTGCCCAGACTGAAATCCTTAGTTTCAGAAAGCTGTTCCAGGCATTGGAGAGGACAGAAAAGCTTTTGAATGGAATACTTTGGGAATGAGAAAGGGTGGAAAAGTCCTTGGAAAAAGCGCTCTGGGAAGAGGAGAAAGAGAAGTCTTCAGAGCACTGTAAATGATTATAGGAGCAATCATTCAATCAACGGTATTTATTAAGCACTTACTATATTGCAGAGCACTGTCCTAAGCCCTTGGTAGAGTACAGCACAGTGGAATTAGCAGACATATTCCCCTGCCCATAATAAACCTATAGTCTAGAGGGGGAGACAGGCATTGATAAATAATTTATAATATACATTTTAAAAATATGTATATAAGTGCTTGTGGGGGTGGGGGTGGGGTGAATATCAAATGTCGAAAAGTCACAGATCCAAGGCTTAGATGACGCAGAAAGGAGAGTGAGCCAGAAACCACCAGAGTGTGCCAGGGTGCCAGGTTTATAGTATAAACCATAATATAACTAATTCATGCATGCTTCACCCATTAATGGCATTTATTAAATGTTTAAAGTGTGCAGAACACTGTATTAAGTGTTTAGGAGAGTGCAAAATAACCAAACTAGGAGGTATGTTCCTGGACCACAACAAGCTTATAGACTAGAAGGGGAGAAGAAGGGATCGTATTATATTCCCCTAGAACCATGTAAGCAGGCAACAGCCCTTCCAACTAGAAATACTGAGAGATCTGTTCTTAATGTGTGGATGAACACAGCTCAACCCAAAGCCTGTCCAACACCTTCACACTTTCACGTCCTCATTCTTCTCCTGTCCAGGAATGGTTCAATTGGAGGCTTCTCACCAGTTCTCAAAATCTACACCCTGTAGACCTTATCTCTTCTTACCTCTTAAAAACACTTGGTCCAATTCAGTTTCTCTTCCTTCCAGAAACTTCAACCTCTCACTCTCTAATGGCTACTTTCCCGCTGCTTCCAATCAATTGTATTTACTGAGCACTTACCATATGCAGGGCACTATACTAAGTGCTTGGGAGAGTACAACATGACAATATAACAGACACATTCCCTGTCCACAACAAACTTACAATCTAGAGGGGGAGACAGTCATTTATAAAAATAAATAAATGATGGATATGTACATAAATGCTGTGAGACTGTGTGACAAGCAAAGAAGTGGGAAAAGAGGAAATGAATACCTAGGGGCAGCCTCTTGGAGAAGATGTGCTTTCAATAATGCTTTGAAGATGGGGAGGGCAGTTGTCTGTTAGCTATGAAAAGGGAGGGCATTCCAGACCAGAACAGAGGCAGGACGTGATCAGGCCTCTGGCCACTTGGCTGAGCATTGCTTCATCATGGGGCACTGGGCATTCCTCAGAGACCAAACTGAAGAGTGGAAGGGTGTGTCCTATTGACAGCAGGACATGAGGTTCCGTGTTTTTGTGGTAGTGTGATTCATTCAATCGTATTTATTGAGCACTTACTGTGTGCAGAGCACTGTACTAAGCGCTTGGAATGTACAATTTGGCAAGAGACAATCCCTGCCCAATAATGGGCTCACAGTCTAAAAGGGGAAGACAGAGAGCAAAACAAAACAAGTAGACAGCCTTCAATACCATCAAAATAAATAGAATCATAGATATATACACATAATTAATAAAACAGAGTATATACAAATATATACAAGTGCTGTGGGGAGGGGAAGGGAGTAGAGCAGAGGGAAGGAGTAGGGGCAATGGGGAGGAAAGGAGGAGCAGGAGGAAAAGGAGGGCTAAGTCTGGGAAGGCCTCCTGGAGGAGGTGAGCTCTCAATAAGGTTTTGAAGAGGGGAAGAGAGTTAGTTTGGCAGAGGTGAGGAGGGAGGGCATTCCAGGTCAGTGGTAGGACGTGGGCCAGGGATCAGTGGCGGGACAGGCAAGAATGAGGCACAGTGAAGAGGTTAGCAGCAGACAAGCGGAGTGTATGGGGTGGGCTGTAGAAGGAGAGAAGAGAGGTGAGGTAGGAGGGGGCAAGGTGACGGAGAGCTTTGAAGCCAAGAGTGAGGAGTTTTTGTTTCATGGGAAGGTTAATAGGCAACCACTGGAGGTTTTTGAGGAGGGGAGTGACATGCCCAGAGTTTTCTGTAGAGAGATAATCCAGGCAGTAGTGTGAAATATAGACTGAAGTAGGGAGAGATAGGAGATGGGAGATCAGAGAGAAAGCTGATGCAATAATCCAGTCGGGATATTATGAGAGATTGTACCAGCAAGGTAACAGTCTGGATGGAGAGGAAAGGGCGGATCTTGGTGATGTTGTGAAGGTGAGACCTGCAGGTATTGGTGACGGATTGGATGTGGGGGGTGAATGAGAGAACAGAATCAAGGATGGTTTGCACTGAGCCATCCACATCTTCTGACTCGGTCACCCCATGGCCAGAAGCACATATTGTGAGACACGCTGCAGAGTGGATCCCCTCTGGGGTTCCAGAATAGAATAACTCTAAGATTTCAACAGCAACAGGCACTAGTGGGTAAGTCATTGTTGGGGACGGTGTTCCGAGTGGCTGAGAAAAGGAACAAGGAAGGAAAGGGTGGGAGGGTTACCATTTTCTTGCAAAAGTAAAGGGAAAATCAAAAACCAAACAGCAAACAGTACAGCCTAGGGGAAAGAGCATGGGTCTAGGAATCAGAGGACCTGGGTTCTAATCCAAGTTTTTCCAATTGCTGGTTGTATCACCTAGGAAAAGTCTAGGAACTTCTCAGTTCCCTCAGTTTCCTCATCTATAAAATGAGGGGTCCCTCCTACTTAAGGTCTGTGTCCAACCTGATTATCTTGCATCTATCCCAGCTCTTAGTACAGTGCTTGGCACAGAGCAAGCAATTAACAAATACCACACAAAAAAATCTAACAAACCCACAAAGAACAACAATAGCAACAACAATAAAAATCAAGAATAGTCCTTGGCACAATGAAACAGCACTAGCCAGAAAACAGCAGGAGCATCAGAGCAGGCAGGAAGACGCCGGCTAGGTTGTTTCAAGGAGGAATACAGGGTCACCAGACCAATACATGTGAGGACAGATGAAGTCTTGATTACAGCAATTGTCTTGCTGTGAGACCATCCCTTGGTCAGGTGACATTTCAGTGAGGAGAGTCCTCTGGTAATTCAAGGTTATCCACTTTCCATATTCATGAATCATCCCTCATCAGGCCACAGCCTCACCCAGAGCTGTCATTCCCACTCCACAGCAACCAGACCTTGGGCCCCAAGGAACACCTTCCTTTCTGGGCAACAAATTCTCAGTGGTACCCAGTGCCCTGGCCAAAGCCCTACTGTGAGCTCACCTCCTCCAGGAGGCCTACCCACACTGAGCCCCCCCTTGCCCTCTGCTCCTCCTCCCCTCACCCCCGCCCTCTGCTCTTCTCCCTTCTCCTCCCCTCAGCACTGTGCTTATTTGTATATATTAATTACCCTATTTATTTTGTTAATGAGGTGTATATCTCCATGATTCTTTTTATCTTGATGACGTTGCCTTGTTTTGTTTTGTTCTGTTTTGCTTTGCTTTGCTGTCTGTCTCCTCCGTTGAGACTGTGAGCTCATCATTGGGCAGGGACTGTCTCTGTTGCTGTATTGTACATTCCAAGCACTTAGTACAGTGCTCTGCACATAGTAATCACTCAATAAATACTATTGAATGAGTACTTCTTCTGTAAATGGAAATTCTTCTGTAAAATGGGGATTAAGACTGTGAGCCCCATGTGGGTCAGCCTGATTACCTTGTATCTATCCCAGTGCTTAGAATAGTGCTTGGCACATAGTAAGGGCCTCACAAATACCATTATTACTATTATTATTATTATGCTTCCAATTGCTACCTTAGCCCTTATGTATTCATGGCCACATACACATTTATGTATGTGTCAGTGGTCTTAAATACCACAGCTGCTATTATTGTACTTTCTCTGCTCCTGGAGGACTTTTATGTTCACTGATCCATCTTTCCATTTTCATTAATCAATCACTCTATCAATCATATTTACTGAGCGCTTACTGTGTGCAGAGCACTGTCCTAAGCACTTAGGAGAGTACGATATAACAATATATCAGATTTGGTAGACATATTCCCTACCCACAGTCTAGAGAGGGAAACTGGCATTAATATATATAAATAAATTATAGATATGTACATAAGTGCTGTGGGGCTGAGGGAGGGGTGAGTAAAGGGAGCAGAGCAGAGGGACTCATAAGGGAGTGGGAGAAAAGGAAATGAAAGTCTAGCTGGGGAAGGCCTCTTGGAAGAGATGTGCCTTCATCAATACAGCTTTGTAAGGGTGGAGAGCAACTGTCTGTCAAACATAATAATAATGGTGGTATTCGTTAAGCGCTTACTATGTGCAAAGCACTGTTCTAAGCGCTGGGGGATACAAGGTGATCAGGTTATCCCACGTGGGGCTCACAGTTTTAATCCCCCTTTTACAGATGAGGTAACTGAGGCACAGGGAAGTTAAGTGACTTGCCCAAAGTCACACAGCTGACAAGCAGCAGAGCCAGGATTCGAACCCATGACCTATGACTCCCAAGCCCGGGCTCTTTCCACTGAGGGAGGATGTTCCAGGTCAATGGTAAGATGTGCGCAAGAGGTTAGCAGTGAGACAGACAATCTTCCCTCCCAAACCCTGTCTTCTCCCTGACTTTCCTGTCACTGTGGACGACACTACCATCCTTCCCATCTCACAAGCCCACAACCTTGGTGTCATCCTTGACTCCACTCTCTCATTCACCCCATACATCTAACCCATCAGCAAAACCTGCCTGTCTCACCTTCACAACATTGCCAAGATCCACCATATCCCAACTCTCATCATATCCCAACTGGATTACTGCATCAGCATCCTTTCTGATCTCTCAACCTTCTGTCTCTCCCCGCTTCAGTCTATACTTCACTCTGCTTCCTGTATTATTTTTCTACAGAAACTCTCTGGGCATGTCATCCCCCTCCTCAAAAATCTCAACCTTCACATGAAGCAAAAATTCCTCACTATTGACTTCAAAGCTCTCCATCACCTTTCCCCCTACTACCTCACTTCCCTTTTCTCCTTCTACAGCCCAACCCACACATTCAGCTCCTCTGCTGCTAACCTCCTCACTGTGCCTCGTTTTCGCCTGTTCCGCTGTCGACCCCTGGCGCATGTCCTACCTCTGGCCTGGAGTGTCCTCCCTCCTCACATCCGCCATACTAGCTCTCTTCCCCCCTTCAAAGTCCTACTGAGATCTCACCTCCTCCAGGAGGTCTTCCCAGACTGAGTGTCTCTTTTTCTCTGGTTCTCTCCTCCCCATTGCCACTATTTCCTCCCTCTGCTCTACCCCCTTCCCTGCCCCACAGCACTTGTGTATATTTGCACATATTCATTATTCTATTTATTTTTTAATAATATATATATATACAATTCTATTTATCTATTTTGATGCTATTGATGCCTGCCTACTTGTTCTATTTTGTTTTCTGTCTCACTCCTTCTAGACTGTGAATCCATTGTTGGCTAGGGATTGTCTCTATCTGTTGCCAAATTGTACTTTCCAAGTGCTTAGTACAGTGCTCTGCACACAGTAAGCTCTCAATAAATATGATTGAATGAATTAACGAAATGAAGTACTCTAAGTATTTTGGCATTAGAGCAGCGAAGTTTAAAGGCTGGGTTGTAGGGTTGTAGGCTAGGAGAGTGGTAAGGTGATGTAGGAGGGGGCAAGCTGAAGGGCAAGATCACAGTGTTCTAATTAGTTTAACATTAGAACAGGTTTTATCTCTTATTTTATAGACTGAGCTCACTGTGTCTGTTTCTTGTACTCTCCCAAGCTCTTAGAACAGTCCTTTGCACACAGTAAGAGCTCAATAAATAAAATTGAATGAATGAATGAATCAATTTTCTCCCTAACGGTACATATTTTTTTTTCCTTTCTGACTTCAAAAGTAAGTTGTGTCTTTTATTTCTTTTGTACTTAATTCATGGACTTAATTCAGAGTTCGGCACACAATAGGTACACAATACTCACTAGTCACAATGCTAGCGACAAGTGGCCCAGAAACACAAATCCATCACCTGTTAGCTCAGTCAGTCAAGAGAAGCTTCAGACAGTGGTGAGTCATGTTTGGTCATCATGGACATAGGGAAACACAGAAGCATATGTGGCCCTGGAGGCCTGCTTTGTGGGAAAAGTCAAATCTGATTTCAACTTGCTGAAAAAGTAAAAGAAAAGGTGGCTGCAGAAAATCCTAGTGACTTAAAGGAAAGTCATTTAGAATTAATCACTTCCTGGGGTGAAATCTGATATGTCTTTTTTTCTACCTCATCCACTTTTTTAGTGCTAAAATGTTTGCCTCCAGCTGCTGCCCTGCTGCTACCTCCACTGTAGCTGCCAGCTGTAACTTCCCAGGGCAATGCCATTGCTCCTTCCCCAACAACCACAGTTCAGCTCTGCTCTCTTCTATGGTTACCTCCTCCTTCCCCCTTCATTTGTCAGGTAATAATAATGATTATTTTAGGCAATGGGAAAGATACAAGTTAATCAGGTCAGACACAGTCCCTGTCCCAAATTGGGCTCACAGTCTTAATCCCCATTTTACAGTTTACCCATGAGGTAACTGAGGCACAGAGAGGTGAAATGACTTGCCCAACATCACAAAGAGGACAAGTGGCAGAGCTGGGGTTAGAACCCATGACCTTCTGACTCCCAGGGCCATGCTCTGTCCACTAGGCCATGCTGCTTCTCTAGAAGCTAGAGAGCTAGATCCCTCAAAGCCTCCTCCAAGCTTTTCTGAGCTGTTTTTCTACTCATTTTTAGGCAAAGAAGAGTTATATAGGTAGATAGATAAATGGATGACAGATATAGATAGGTGGATGATTAGATCATATATATTAAATAATTAAATATAGTGACTTCTGAAAATAAAGGATACATTTATCAGAGGTGATTATATTTATTTAATATGTATGACCTAGTCATCTACCTGTCTATATCTAACATCCATTTATCCATCTGTTTATCTCTCTATCTATCTATCCTTCGCTTTCAGAGGTGATGCTGAAATCTTATTCATGCATGCAGGGGGGCTGAATAGATCAATGTAAGACTAGCATGCTCTTCCACATAGTTTACTCCTAAAAAATCAACCTGGCCTAGAGGATAGAGTATGGGTCTGGAAGTCAGTAGGACCTGGGTTCTAGTCCCAGCTCCATCACGGCCTGTTGTATCACCTTGGGCAAGTCAATTCACATCTCTGTGCCTCTTTTATCTCATCAGTAAAATAGGAATTAAGACTGTGAGCCCCAAGTGGGACAAGGACTAGTCTAACCTGGTGATTGTATATCTGCCGTAGCACTTAGTACAGTGTTTGGCACATAGCAAATGCTTAACAAATATCATAAGAAAAAAAATAAAGATCCTTGCTGCCTCAGTGAGTTTGTCCCATACAAGACCTGCTCAGATTTTGAGCCTGCCTGCCTGCTTCACAGTATCCTGATATTTACGAAGCCCTTGCTCTAGAGAAGGAATCCCTCTCCTGATTGCTGCACACCAGGCTGGTCTCTCTGCTGCAGGGTTCTCCCAGCAATACACTGCTATGTCACATTGTTTGAGACTGTGCTTCACTGTGGCTTTAAATTGTCTACCTGGACCTCATGATTTATGGTGCTCCTTTCCAGCTCATCCTACTGCAACTGCTTGGGTACCCTACTGTCATCCATGTTTGAAAGCTGACTGTGTTTTGCACCTCAATGTGGGTAATAATTTCTGGACATTTTATGTTGGGTATGGTTCTTTGGCAGCCCTGAGTAAACTGGTCAAAAATCTGGAAGTGTCTCCTATAGCAAATCCAGACCACACTTCCATATAGAAGTTTGGAAACCAAGCACCCATATGCAACCTTAATTTGCCCTGTTGTCACTAAATTCTGGTTATTCATAGATTTCTGATAATCATCGGCTATTCTTGCTGTACTAAACACACAATAATTATGCAGTAGGTGTCATACCAAGAGCTGATTTTAAATTACTTGAAAGGTGAAACCTGAGGACTCAGAGCTTGAGGTGTGAGGGATTATCTTCAATGCTAAGTAAGGTGCTTGGCACAAAGTAAGGGTTTAACAAATACCATGAAAAAAGGAGGAATGGAGAGAGGAAGTTGTGGGAGGTAGGGAGGAAGGCGGCTAGTAAAGTCCAGCAAGAGATAAGTAGTGACTGGATCCGACAGATGATGAAACAGATGATATCTCATCGCTAAACCCTAGCCCACTTCCTGCTTCTGGCCTGCAGTGTTCTCCCTCCTCTAATCAGTCAGACAGCCGCTCTCCCCAGCTTCAAAGCCTTACTGAAGGCACATCTCCTCCAAGAGGCTTTCCCAAACTAATCCCCACTTTTTCTCATCTCTCACTCTCTTCTGCGTCACCCTGACTTGCTTTGCTTTTTCCCCGTCCCAGCGCCAAAGCATTTATGTACATACCTGTAATTTTATTTATTTGTATTGATGTCTGTCTTCCCCACTCTAGACTGTGAGTTCATTGTGGGCAGGGAATGTCACTATTTAGTATTGTATTGTACTTTCCCAAGCACTTAGTATAGTGCTCTGCACACAGTAAGTGATCAATAAATAGAACTGAATGAATGACTAGGAGAGGAGCTTCAGAAAAGCTTCGAGACCTGTGAGCCCTGGGGAAGGGCCATAAGATGAGGAGCTGTCTTTCCCTGAGATCATATTCAAATATCTTACAATTTCATAGGCAAGATCTCAATTAGAATCTTTCAGCTGCTGCAGAAAGGATGGAGATGCTGTAAACTCCAGTGCAATTTTCAACAGTCTGTCAAACTGGAATTTGATTCAAAACGGTGTCACTATCAAGTGTGAGGAACCAATCCAATTTTTGGTGATATATCTTTGATAGGGGCGAGACCCTAATCCAGTTGCAGTGATTTACTATTGATTAACAAGTAGAGACTACACCTGTTCTATTTTGGGCCCCTCCTGGCTTCTAGAGAATTTTTATGAGTACAGTTTAGGGAGTTGAAATGCTCTCTCCATCTGGCAGTACTGAAGTCACAATCACCATTCTCTATAGAGGAAGGAGATTGCAGTTGCTCAATCACCTTGATTTCTTTTTTTTAGAAACTCTGACAAGTCATTTGTGTTACTTGATAAGCAAATGGGTTTGCAAAACAAGATTTTATAGGCTACTAAGATAAAGATTTTACTAAGTGGGTGATTTGTAAGATGATAGCCTTTAGGTCTCTAAGAGAAGAGCTCTGATGAGGAAATGTTTCTTTAATTATGTTGAAGGCCAATTACCACATTACCACCACATTGTTTGGAAGATTGCATATAATTTTGTTATTTCCATTGCTTTGGTGTGATAATTCTGGAGAAAATGCAGACACCAAGCAGACACTGGAGGCACATTATGGGAGAGATGAAGCTGTTTTAGCGAATTCAATTTAAAATACACCATTAAAGTTATTTTGTTGAATAAAACATAACCCAGTAATGAGCTTCTGTGTGTCAACTTTGCAGTGGAGGTAATAATTGTAAGAGAGCTTGCCCCCCACCCCTTTTCATGCTCATTAGAGATAGAGATAATGCTAGCAGAAAAACAAAACAAAAACACGTCTCAATAAAAGCTTCATCTTAGGTTAAGCATATTCCTGAAATTGTACTTCAAGAAGAAAACACACATTAAAGGGAGTAATTTGGGAGACATTCAGAGAGGTGCTAATTCTCCTTTTCTTCCTCTTTTAGGTTTTAGATTCTCATTGCATGGAGGTAGAAAATGGGTTTCTTTATTGTACTCAGAATTAACTGACATTTTAAGATAGTTGGCACTGACTGGTTTGGAGACCGAATTGAAAGTTATACCTGGAAAGGGGTCTAAGAAGGAGGAAAATGATGGACAAAGAGCCAGAGTTACAGGACTGCAGTTTTCTTATGCCTCCAAATCACATAATTCCCCATCTCCCATTTCTCCCTTTTATGTTGTCCTCTAAAAGCCAAAGCTATAATTTGTTGCCTTCTTTCCATGTCATTTCCTTTGCAGTGGTAATTGAAAAGGATGAACATCTCCATTCTAAGTAGTTAAGCATCGAGACATTATTACAAATCAGAACTGGGGAGAGAGGAAGCAGGTTCCGTTTGCGGAGTGTGTGTGTGGGTGTGTGTGCACGTGTTCAAGAGAAAGAGGGCAAATTTAGACATGAGAGTGTTGAGATGAGTGAAAAAATACCGTATGAGAGAGTGGGTGTACTTGAACGAATGTGCATTTCATTCATTCATTCAATCCTATTTATTGAGCACTTAACTGCATGCAAAACACTGTAGTAATAATAATGTTGGTATTTGTTAAGCACTTACTATGTGCAGAGCACTGTTCTAAGCACTGGGGTAGATACAGGGTAATCAGGTTGTCCCACGTGAGGCTCACAGTTAATCCCCATTTTACAGATGAGGTAACTGAGGCACAGAGAAGTTAAGTGACTTGCCCACAGTCACACAGCTGACAAGTGACATGGGGCCCTGACTCGGAAGCCCAGGCTCTTTCCACTGAGCCACGCTGCTTCCCCATTTGAGGAAGCATAGTAAGCATTTGAATGAGTGTGTGTGTGTGTGCACACACACAACAGAATTGTTGAAGATAAGAGGGGTGAAGAAAACCAGTGGTCAGTAATGAGAGCTCCTCACCACCATGAGAAGCCCAGTCTCTTTTGTGGGCCTGGTTCATAACTTGCCAAACACCAATAATATTAATAATAATAATATTTGCTAAGCACTGTTCTAAGCTCTGGGGTTGATACAAGGTAATCATCAGATTGGATACAGTCCCTGTTCCACATGGGACTCACAATTTTAATCCCCATTTTACAGGTGAAGTAACTGAGAGTCTTCAGATGACTTAATTTGCTAACTAGTGTTGAGCTGGGAACAGCATTCTTGGGGACAGTGAGTGGTGGCTTCTCTGGCAAAATGCCACTTAGAATCATAGTCTTTTTATTGTTTCAGGTGGTTGTGTAAATTGTTCTGTCACATTAAATCATTTAGGCAGATCAGTGTACCCACATGTTGTGCTTGAAGGAGTAAAGGAGGCCTGTATCATGTAAATTTGTGACTTAAACTTCCTCCAACTCTCCTGCATTTCACCAACAGTGATTTGGGTAGACTCCTTCCCCATCTTCATCCATCATTGGTAGTTACTGAGCATCTACTGTGTGCAGAGCACTGTACTAAATGCTTGGGGGAGAACAATACAATGAAGTTGTAGACACATTACCTGCCCACAACAAACTTACTGTCCTCAATTTCTTTTCCAAATCCTCTCCTCCTCCTAGCTTTCCCATCCCAGTGGAGAACACCATTGTCCTACCCTCTCTGAACCAGGCAACATGACCTTTATCCTGACTCTTCCCTCTCTTTCAAACCCCATAATCAGTCATTCAGTTTCTTGCACAGCAATTCCAGGATATACCTCTTCCTCTCCTTCCAAACAGCCACCATTCTGGTGGCTCAGGCTCTTGTCATAATCCATTTTAACTACTTCCTCAGCCTCCTAACTGATCTCCCTGCCTCCAGTCTCTCCCCTCTCCAATCCATACTCCACTCTGCTGCCCAGATAATTTTTCTAGTTATCATGCATCTATCCACTCCTCAAAAACTTATGAATGTATGAATGAACTAGGGCCCTGGTCTCTGCATCTTCAGAACTGTGCTCTTCCTAAGGGACCAATACCTGGGCTTAAAACATCTCTAGAATCAATCCTTTCCTCTCCATCCAGACTGCTACCACACTGATAGAAGCACTGACTATGGCATCAGCCTTCTTGCTGACCTCCCTGTCTCCTGTCTCTCTCCATTCCAATCCATTCCAATTCACTCTGCCATCTGAATTTTTTTTTTGAAAATCTTTTCTGTTTCCTTGTCCTTTTCTTTCTTGAGGGCTTGTGGAAACTATCCCTTCTAGCTTACTTGAATTAGCAGACTCTTGCATACATTTACCACAATACTTTAACACACAAACAAGAAAAAACAGGCCATCAGGACTATGAGGATTCCCAGACCTAGAAGTTGGAGTATGCTGTTAGCCCAGCCCTTAGCACTGGGGAAACAACACATGATAATAGACCACAGCTTTCTCCCATCTTGAGTGCAGAGAACCCTGGTGGTTTCCCCTGCATTGTGTTGTTGACATAGTGGGCACTTGAGGCATACTGACTAGTTAGCAGCACTATCTTGGGTGAAAATCGGAGCCTTATTAACCAGGATTTTACCTTCTCTGGAGAGGCTACTTTCTGAAGCTAAACCAAATCATGGAAGGAGGTCCAGGGAAGAGAGGGGAGAGATGAAGGTGGCAGCATAAGATCATTGTGAAGAATGTGGAGCTACCACTCAGGCTGTGGCCTTCCCATGGGCATGACCCTTGGATATGGGATTGGGAGAGGAAAAATGTGCCACACACTTCACAACAGCAAGAGATTCAGGTAGATATATTGCCTTTGAAAGAGATGCAAGGGGCCTATTTCTGATAGGGGTTTCCGCAGCCAGAGGGAACCAAAATCATGCACAACCCAAAAGGCATATCGGGAGTCAGTATAGATTGTTGTGCTCTGTCCAGAGGCCACAATACAAGCACGAGTAAGATCAACTAACAGCCTACTGTACAGAAAAATTGGAAGTCAGGGCCTGGGATTCCAGAATAGCAGATTCAGGGCAGACCATATAGCCTGATTTGAGCTGCCCTTGATCACCTCGAAGGCAAGAGCCCTCAACGAACAAGAGGTCAAGGTTTTTCTTGGGCTGGTGCTGTAAATCTATGTGCGGTCTCACTACTAGATTAACAGCAGCCTTACAGTTATGGGGCTTTCCCTCATCCTCATTTGGTAACGGGGTAACAGTATTTAGTGCAGGGTGTGAGAGGTAGTTGGACCTGAGACAAGTCATTCCCCAAAGCCTGGGAGAATATCAAGCGGGATTCTTTATATCCCTAAGGGAGGTGAGTCTAGGAATACTGGCTGAGAGGTTGAGGATACTGGGGAACTTTTGTGGAAGGCCTATAGTCGGGGAGTAAGGAGAGTGTCAAAGCCCCTCTTCTTTCTTGTCTTGTCTTATGCCATCGTGTCATCTCTGACCCATGGTGACAACCATAGACACATCTCTCCCAGAATGCCCCACCTCAACTGCAAAAGTTCTGGTAGTGTATCTGTAGAGTTTTCTTTGTAAAAATATGGAAGTGCTTTACCATTGCCTCCTTCCTTGCAGTAAACTCGAGTCACCCTCGACTCTCTCCCATGCTGCTGCTGCCCAGCACGGGGGAGTTTTGGCTTGTAGCAGATTGCCTTCCACTCACTAGCCACTGCCCAAGCTAGGAATGGAATGGATATGCTTCTGCTTGACTCTCCCTCCCATCGTCAAGACTGGTAGAGTACTGGAAACTCTCTAGGTGTGACCCTGGGAGGAGGCCTTTTCTTTTACTACCTTTAATTTATTTTTAAGTTTTGAATTCTAATCCTTGAGAGTCTCTTAACTGAATTTTAATTTTGTTTTGATGCTTCCTCATACCAATTGAAGAAGATGTCCCACTGCGACTGTGCCACTTAACTTCCCCTTAAGTGCACTACTTTGCTGACGTCAAAGAATCATTTCTCCGGAAACTGTTTCTCCAGATCATCCCTGGTTTAACAGTGCCAAGTATCTAGATAGTTACACCATTTAGGCTCATAATGGGTATTCATAAACTGAGTTGGTGAGCCTTTCAGGGTCATCTCTTCAAAGCTTCCCACCCCCCATCACACATACGACAAGACGTGGTTAAGATGGGAAAAGGAGTTGTCTAGGGTATCAAGGGATTTTAGTGGCTTTTCATAGAAGCCAGCATGAAGTCTTTGAGCAAGCCAGACAAAAGGTTCCCACTCAGTCAGCCCGACACAATTACCGGGCTCCAGGGTTTCCCAGTGGCCCACTTGCACTAGAGGTCCCGCTGGTCATGGTCTGCTGTAGTTAGCAGAGGGGTTCTGGGTATTTAGATCACTGGTATAGTCCCAGATCTGGTGTAGTGATTTATATTCAGACACTTGGGGCAACTTTCAGACTTGCATAGTTGAGTGGAGTGGGGTAAGCCTCCCAGCATATTGCCCCACTTTCCCTTTCATGCTTGGCCAACAATCTTTCACACTCACATATTCACTGAAGTAGGGTTGGAGCAAGTGGCCCAACATATCCTGCCACTTCCCTATGTACCTTATTCGGTTCCTGAGCTTTATTGATTCTTGAGGGGCCTGTCCCTCTTTTTCGCTTCTTATGGGGTCCACCCCCAAGAAAATATTCAGTTCTCATGGGGTCTACCACCAAGAAAAAATTCAGTTCCTCTTCTTTTTTTTTTTACTGTGCTGGATTGATCTGGTGGACAAGTGAGGTTCTCCCCCGAGGGATTTCAAAAGACTCCCTAACCTAGCTGTGCACTGTGGAGAATCCTCGTTCCAGAAAGTCCCAAGTGGGCCATTCCCAAGTACTCATGTGGATACTGGACGAGCCCCCAAATGTTGGGTCCAAAAAAAAAAATCAAGTCGTAGCAACATAGCACAAGGCACTTTTTACTGCAATGTGGATCTGCATGGGTGAGGACAGACTCTGTTTCCCTAAAAGTGGGCTCAACCTCATCACCAAAAGGTGGGAGAGGTAGCCAGTTATAGTCAGTGGAGGTTGTGGTGTTCCTTCACACTAACGAGAGACTCCATCAAATGTGGCCCCAGTTTTCATAACTGACAAAGGGTGTGGCTGAAATTGGTGGTAGGGGAAGGCAAGTGCTCAGTAAATATGATTGATTGGAAGCAGGGGGAAAAGAGCAATTAGAGAGTGAGACGTGGAAGGTGGCTGGAACGAATGGAAGCAGAATGGGAGTAAGTGTTTTTATAAGGTGAGAAAGGAGGAGTCCACAGGGTCTAGATTTTTGAAAGCTGGTGAGACCCCTCTTTCCTGCTTATATGGTTTTAGGGCAACACAGTACAATGCCTATTAAGCATGCATTTCTAGCAACTCTATTGTACTGTACTTTCCCCAAGTGCTTAGTTCAGTGCTCTCCAGACAGTAGGTACTTAATGCATATCATTAATTGATTAATTGCTTTGTCTCATCTCTCCTTGTGTGTCGGCTGCCAGTCCCTTCCACCTGCTTTTATTTTTAGAGAAGTGGGGAGATACGGATTGAATACTTTTTCAGAAAAATGATTCAGGCAGCAAAGTGAAGTATAGACTGAAGTTGAGTCAGGAGTCCAGGAGGTCAGTGAGGAGGCTGATGAAGAAGTCAAAACAAAATATGCTAAGTGCTTAGAACAGCACAGTAGCAATTTGGATGGGGAGGAGAGGGTGGATTCTAGCAAAGTCGAGAAGGTAAAACTGACAAGATTTCATAACAGATTGAGTATGTGGTTGAATGAGAGAGAAGAGTTGAGGTTAATATCAAGGTCATGAGGATGTGAAACAGGGAGGATAATGGTGAGAAAGACATGGGGAGGGCAGGGTTGGGTGGGAAGATGAGGATCTTCATCTTTCCAAAACAGTTTTGGACATGTCACTTTGAGGTGTCAATGGGACATCCAAAGAGCAATAATAATAAAAATAATTATGATAGTTGTTAAGTGCTTAATGTATGCGAGGCACTGTTCTAAGCACTGGCATAGATACGAGATAACTGGGTTGGGACCAGTCCCTGTTCCACACAGGGATCACAGTCTTAATCCCAATTTTGCAGATTAGGGGACTGAGGCACAGAGAAGTTAAGTGACTTGCCCAAAGTTACACAGCCAAGTGGCAGTGCCAAAATCAGAACCCATGACCTTCTGACTCCCAGGCCCATGCTCTATCCATTAGGCCATGCTGCTTCTCATAATGTACTGAATGCAATATACAGAAGAGCAGCATAGCCTGGTAAAGAAACAGCATGGCCTGGTGGAGAGAGCATGGGCCTGGGAGACAGAAGGACCTGTGGTCTAATATTGACTCCTCCACTTGTCTGTTCTGTGACCTTGGGCAAGTCATTTCACTTCTCTGGGCCTCAGCTACTGCATCTGTAAAATGGGGATTAGGATTGTGAGCCTTATGTGGGACAGGGACTGTTTCCAATTTGAATAATTTTTTATCTACTCCAGTGCTTAGTATAGTGCCTGGCACATAGTATGAGTTTAACAAATACCATTAAAAAAAAGGAAATGTGTGACCGCTGAGAAGGAGGGAGGTCAGGAGTGGAGAGGTCAATTTGAGCATCATGCATGTAGAGATGGTAGTTGAAGCTGTGGGAGCTAATGAGTTCTCCAAGGGAGTGGGTGTAGATGGAGAATAGAAGGGGATCCAGAATTGAGGCTTGAGGGACTCCCACAGTTAGAGGGTGTGAAGCAGTGGAGAAGCCTGTGAAAGAGACTGAGAAGATGCTGCTAGAGAGGTAGGAGAGAACCTGGAGAGAACAGTGCAGTGAAACCAAGGTTAGATAGTGTTTCAAGGAGTGGTCCATGGTTTTGAAGGCAGGTCTAGAAGGATTAGAATGGAATAGAGGCCATTGGATCTGGCAAGAGGAGGGTAACTGGTCATTCCATAGATTGAAGGGGCAGAAGCCAGTTTGGAGGGGGAAAGAGAGAGTAGCATTTATTGAGAGCTTACTGTATGCAGAACACTCTACTAAATGCTGGGACTCTGCAGGTGGGAATTAGACATGGTCCCTGCCCTTCAAGGCATTCACAATCTAAGAAGCCAAGGTAGGCTTAAATCAGAAAAAAAGAGCATTGGGAATAGAAGGGATATGTGGGGTGCAGTGGAAAAGCCCTAGGCCTATTATGCAAGTAGAGAGGATGTGGTGAGGAATAGGTCAGGGCCAGATTTACCTCCCTGTAGCCAATCCAATCCAATGGTACCTCATGCAAAACACACTTCATGAAGGAGAAAAATTTTCCAGATAACAACAGAACCCTCCCTGCCTCCCATAACTCCTCTCTCCATCACTACTGGTCTTAGGAAATCTTTCTACTCACCTACTCCTTCATACCACAGGCTGAGAGTTACCAGCCTGCTCAGTGGATCCTACTCCTGGGTCAAATGCTAATGCTGATTGCATCATTTAAAGGGACTTAAAGTAGGGCTTGTAGGAAAATGCTGTCAGATTGAGTTATGAGATCTCTGAGATAATAATAATAATGATGGTATTTGTTAAGCGCTTACTGTGTGCAAAGCACTGTACTAAGCACTGGGGGGGGGGGGAATACAAGGTGATCAGGTTTCCCCCTCAGCCCCAGGTGCTAGTTTGTATTTGTACTGCATAGCTGGAGATTTGGCAAAGTAACTCAGTATAGGAAGGAGTGAACAAATACAAGTGTCAATGCTAGACACACAGAGCAGTGATTTCTAAGGTACAGACACTTGTTCACAGATCTATCCCACACCTTACTCACCATGGTGGGGTGCTGAAACAGCCAAAGGTAATAGTAATTACAATAATTAAGGTACTTGTTAAGCACTTACTATGTTTCAGGCACTCTTCTAAGTGCTGGGAAAGATACCAGATAAGTGGGTTGAAAACTGTCCCTGTCCCACATAGGGCTCACAGTTTAATCCCCATTTTACAGATGAGGGAACTGAGGCCCAGAGAAGTTAAGTGACTTGCCCAAGGTCACACAGCAGGCAAGTGGCAGAGCTGGGATTAGAACCCATGACCTTCTGACTCCCACACCTGTGTTGTATCCACTAGGCCATTCTGCTTTTCTAAAATGTAGGGGAATACCTGCTGGAGTTAGGAATTAATCAATCTCAGTGGTATTTTCTGAGTGCTTACTATATGCAGAACACTGTAATAGGCACTTGGAAAAAGTACAGTGAAATATAATTGGTAGGTCTGATCCCTGCCCCCAAGGAATTTACAATCTATAGGGGGAGACAGACATTAAAATAAATTGCAAATGGGGAAATAGGAGAAGTAGCCAAGTAGCCTTAGCCTAACCTACTTAGCCTAGTAGGAAGAGCATGGGCCTGGGAGTCAGAGGACCTGGTATTTAATCCCAGCTCCAACACCTGTCTGCTGTGTAACCTTGGGCAAATCACTTAATGTCTCTGTGTCTCAGGTACCTCATCTGTAAAATGGGAATTAAGTCCTCCTCCTTCTGACTTAGCCTGGGAGTCTTATGTGGAACAGAGACGGTATCCGACTTGACTGTCTTGTACCTACCTAGTGCTAAGAACAATGCTTGATACTCAGTAAGCACTTAACAAATACCATAAAAAAGGCAGTATGTCAGGATATGTACATAAGTGCTGTGCGACTGAAGGTGGAGTGACTAGAGAAGCAGCTTGGCCTAGTGGATAGAGCTTGGACCTTGGAGTCAGAAGGTCATGGATTCTAATCTTGGCTCTGTCAGATGTGTGTCCTTGGGCAAGTCACTTCACTGCTCTGTGCCTCAATTATCTAATCTGTAAAATGGGGACTGCAGCTGTGAGCTCCATGGGGGGCAGGGACTGTGTCCAACCTGATTAACTTATATTCACCTCAGTGTATAGAACAGTGCTTGGTACATAGTAAGTGCTTGACAAGTACCATAATTATTATTATCTAGTGCTTAAGGGATACAGATCTGAATGCAGAGGTGACTCAGAATAGAGGGTGGATAGGAGAAATAAGGGTTTAGTCGGGGAAGACCACTTGGAGGAGATGTGATTTTAGGAGGGCTATGACATCAGTCCCCTTTCTGGATCGCACCTGGAGAATTTCCAGTATTTTATCCATCTCATTTACGGGAGAGATAGTCAAGCAGAGGCATACCCATTCCATTCCTGGCTTGGGCAGTGGTTAGCGAGTGGAAGGCAATCTACTAACAAGTCAAACCTCACCTGTGCTGGGTAGCAATGGCATGGAAAGAATCGAGGGCAGAGACTTAAGTTTACTGTGCAGAAAAAGGCAATGGTAAGCCATTTCTATATTTTTACCAAGAGAACTCTGTGGATACACTACCATAATGATTGCAGATGGAGGTGGGGCATTCTGGGGGAGATGTGTCCATGGAGTTTCTATGGGTCAGAGATGACGTGATAGCAAAAGGCAAGACAAGACATTGACATCAGTGGTGAAGATTTTTGACTAAAGAACCACCTAGGGCATCAAACATGGTCGACAGACTCAGAAAGAACTCTGAGAATATTTGGTTAAAGTGGGTGGCTAGAATTACAGTGGCCATCAATGTGGTTTCCTGGTTTACGGTGCTTCGACATTATGCTAATTTTTCTTGAAATTGGGCTTTGATCATAAAATCCTTTTGTGCCCTCTTGCAATATGCTGCACCCCTGCTTGCCTACTCCCTTGTTATCACTACCTTGGTGAGAATGTGACAGGTGGGACAAGAGAGCATGACTGATGTTGTAAAGAAATCACTATCACTAGAATCACTTTCTTTGCACAGGTTCTCAGTTCCAAAGTCTTCACATGAGGGTGAAGAAATCATCATGAAGAAACAGTGTGACCTAGAGGAAAGAGCACAGGCATGGGAGACAGAAGATCTGAGTTTTAATCATGATTCTGCCACTTGTCTGCTGGGCAAGTCACTTAACTTCTCTGTGCCTTAGTTACCTCATCTGTGGATTTAGATTATGAGTCCTACGTAGGGCCGGCTGGTTGTCCAACCTGATTACCTTGTATCTATCCCGGTACTTAATACAGGGCCTGACGTATAGTAAGCAGATTTTTTTTAGTGGTAATTGTTAAGTGCTTATTGTGTGCCAGGCACTGTACTAAGTGCTGGGGTGGATACAAGCTAATCAGGATGGACACATTCCCTGTCCCACATGGGGTTCACATTCTTAATCCCCATTGTACATATGAGGTAACCAAGGCACAGAGAAGTTAAGTGATTTACCCAAGGTCACACAGCAGACAAGTGCTAGAGCCGGGATTAGAACCCAGGTACTTCTGACTCCTAGGCCTGTGCTCTATCAACTAGGTAATGTTGCCTCAAAGAGCTTAACATTAAAAGAATACTGAAACACCTTGGGATTTAAATAGAGATTAAGGCTCATCTTCTTGCCCTGGAACTCATTTGGTTTAAATGCATTCCAAAGGCCAAGTATAGTTTCTATGTCAAGGAGTCGGCTCTTTAAATCACCTTGGGCTTGACTTTGAATTGTTCACTTAGATATATGCTGTCTGGGCTTTTTTTAGTTTTGACACCACAACTCATTATCTTAAATTTATCTGCATTTCATTTTAGATGCTACCTTCTAGGAGGTCTTTCAAAATGATTTTATGCTTCTCTGTATCGTTGACCCCTAGTTATTTGAAATATCTCGGATCTGCACACTCTGGAAAGAACATCTTTTCTGCCCACCTTTTGGATAATTTATATTAAGAATAAAAAAGTAAGAGAATTGGCCAGTGTCTTTTGGCTTTTAAGATAAGAAAGCCTTATCTTATCATCCACTTATATTTTTGGGTTGTTAGCCTGGAATGGGAACTTTAAAATGGGATTCTGCCTGTGATATGTTTCTATGTGTTTTTGAAATGGACACACACACACACACACACACACACACACACATAAATGTAGTTGAAATGATGCTGCATTTAGCACTTGTGTGTACTGAGGATCCAACATACACACTTATTAATAATCTAGAGAAGCAGCTTGGCCTAGAGGAAAGAGCATAGACCTGGGGTTCAGAGGACCTGAGTTTTTATCACAGCTCTGCTAATTTCCTGCTGTATGACCTTGGTCAAGTCACTTATATTCTCTGTGCCTCAATTTCCTCAACTGTAAAATGGGGATTCAGTACCTGCTTCCCTCCTACTTAAATTGTGAGCCCTATGTGGAACAGAGACTGTGTCCAACTCTTTTCTTTTAATGGTATTGTAGAGTGCTCAGTATGTGCCTGGTACTATTCTAAGCACTGGGGTAGATACAAGCTAATCAAATTGGATTCAGTCCATGTCCACATGGGATCAGTCTTAATCCAACTGGATTTTTGGGTTTTTTTAATGGTATTTGTAAAGTGCTTACTATGTGCCAGGCCCTGTGCTAAATATTGGGGTAGATACAAGTTCATCAGGTTGGACACATCTCTGTCCCTTGTGGGCATCACAACTTCTATCTACCCCAGTGCTTAGAACAGTGCTTGACACATAGCACTTAAATATAATCATCATCATCATCATTAACTAGAAGAAAGTTCTTAAACCATAATTGTAGCATAACATGTATAGGAAAATGACCCTGTTCTCATTAGATAAGAATTTGTGCTTTGCATACAATAAGCACTCAATAAATACGATTGAATGAATGAATGACCTAGCATCTTAGTTGGAGTTCTTGGAGCTCATCTGAAGAACCAAGAAGCCATGTGTCCTAGTGGAAAGAGGCCTGGGAGTTGGAAGGACCTAGGTTCTAATCCTGACTTCACTACTTGTCTGTTGGGTGACCTGGGACAAGTCACCACTTCCCTATGGCTTAGTTACCTCATCTATAAATTGGGGATTAAAATTGTGATCCCCTTGTGGAAGCTGTACTGTGTCCAGCTTGATTAACTTCTTTCTACCCCAGTACTCAGTACAGAGCCTGGTACATAGTAAATACTTTACCATATAAACACAATAAAAAACAAACAAAATCCAGGTGACCAATATGTACCCCCTCTTTCAAGTGTGTTGGGCCCTGGGTCTCTTCAGGAGTTGCTCTAGTTTATAGTCATGTCTGAGTATAACAGGAGGGAGTGAAAGCCGCTTACCTGTCACCTCAATGAACTGCTCATCTTCCTCACCAAATCTTCTCCTCCATCTAACTTGCTCACCACATTTGACACCCACATCATCCATTCCTTCGAAACCTGAAAATTTAGGATTATGTTGCAGACTAAACTCCTTGTGGGCAAGGATCACATCTACCAACTCTGATGTATTCTATTTTCCTAAGCACTAGTACAGGGCTCTGCATATGTAAGTGCTCAATGAATTCCAATGATTGATTCATTGATTGATCCCTGACTCCTCCCTCTCTTTTAATCCCCATATTCCCCACCACATTTCCAGGATCTTCCTCTTCTTCCCCATCCATGCGGCTACATGCCAGTCCAGCCACTGGGCACGTCCTGGCTAGATGACTTCATTGGTCTCCTCAGTGGCCTCCAGTTCTCCAGCCTCTACTTCATTCTCCTGCTGGGATTATTCTTCTAAAGTGTCATTCTGTTTACATAATTACACAAAAACTTCAAATGATGATCCATTTCTCTCCATCAAGCAAAGATACTCCTGCCTTCTACTCTCCCAGCCCATACTCATCTAATGCTAACCTTCTCACTGTACCTCTATGTCATCTATCTCACTGCTGACCTCTTGCCCACTTCCTGTCTCTGCCCTGGAACTCTCTTCCTCTTCATATCTGACAGACAATTATCTCCCCCTCTCCAAAGCCTTATTGAAGGCACATCTCCTCCAAGAGGCCTTCCCTGACTAAGCCCTCCTTTCCTCTTATCTCACTCCCTTCTGTGTCTCCTGACTTGCTCCCTTTATTCATCCTCCCTCCCAGTCCCACAGTACTTATGTACATATCTGGAATTCATTCATTTATATTAATGCCTGTCGCCCTCTCATTTAGGCCATAAACTCATTGTGGACAGAGAATGTGTCTGTTTATTGTTGTATTCTCCCAAGAACTTAGTACAGTGCTCTGCACACAGTAAGTGCTCAATAAATATGATTGATTGAATGAATGAATGAATGAATACTTAAACAGCTCTCTTTCCTATTTATCCGCTCTCTTCTCCCACTATACACTAGTTCTTTCTCTCAAACTAATATACTCACTAAGCTTCATTCTCATCTCCCCTGCCATCCATCTCTTGTTCACCCTGTCTCCTGGCCTTCCTTCAAATAAGACAGACTCCATCCCTGTCCATTTTCAAAGTACTTTTGATATCACATTTCCTCCAGGTGGCCTTCCCTGACTAATTTCTAATCTTCCCAGTCTAATCCCTCTCAACTCCTGCTTCAGTACTTCTGTATCATTTAAGCATTTAAGTACTCCAACTTCTTCTAGCACTGTGATAGAATCCAAATTCCCCTAAATACTGACGCATGTACATATTACCCTTTCCTACTTTCTTCAACCTGTATTTTATTTTTGTGTCTGTCTCCCTCACTAGATTGTAAATTATTTGAGGGCAGGGATCATACCTACTATTTCTACTGCTCTTTCTCAAGTGCTTACTTAAATGCTTTGCTAGCAGCAGCTTGGTCTGATAGAAATTGCTTGGGCCCGGGAGTCAGAAGACTTGGGTTCTAATCCTCTTACCTCCTGTGTGACCTCGGGCAAGTCACTTAACTTCTCCGGGCCTAAGTTTGCTCATAAGTGGAAGGGGTTTTAATTACACTTTCTCCTTCCTGCAAAACACTGTGAGCCCCATATGCAACAGGAACTGTGTCCGACCCATTAATATTGAATCTACCCCAGTATTTAGAACAATGTTTGGCATATAGCAAGTGTTTAACACAGGCAACAGCTATTAACAGGTGCTCAGCAAATACTATTGAGTGTATGATTGAATGCTGTTGGATCTCATCCTAATTCATTTGTGCTCTTTGGTTTTATTATTCTCGCTAATTCATGAAAGTCTTGGGAGTTTATCTTTTATGAGGGGTGGCAAGGTTGTTTCGGTTGGTCTCTTTTATTTCCCTCCTTGTCTTGCAGGGTAATTAAAAAAAAATTCACTGGGCTTGAATATTGAAGGGACCCTCTTGGTCCTTGTACTTGACAGATAAAGCCTATTACTCCTTTGTCCATCAGAACCCTAAGGATTCTGCACTGCTTACCTTCACTGATGTGAGAGATAAGTGGTTAGGACAGATGTCTTTTGTCTTCCTACAAGCCACAGTTTGTGCCAATGAATACTTATTGCTATTGTAATTTAAAGTTTACAAAGCAAAGCGGTGTAGTAAGCACTGGAGTAAACCCTGGAAAATTAATTCAAATGCAGTCCCTTCCTTTCCCACTGTGTGGGGGAGGACAGACAAACAGAACAAAAAGAATGTATCACAAGCACCAGGAAATCACAAACACAAACTTGTGAAGCAGCATGGCCTAGTGAACAATCAGAGCATCTTGGTTGTAATCCGGGCTCTGCCACTTGCCTGCTGTCTGACTTTGGGCAAGTCGCTTCACTTCTCTCTGCCTCAGTTCCCTCATCTGTGAAAAGGGGATTCAATCCTACTCCCTTTTATTTGAACTGTGATTGCTAAAATGGGATTGGGACTGTGTCTGGCCTGATTAACTTGTATCTTCCCCAGGACTTACTACAGTGCTTGGCACAGACTGCTCTCTTAACAAATACCATAATTAATAAATTAGCAATATGAGCAAATTAAAATTCTGTGGTGCAGGTGAAGAACACTAGAACTTGGGAGGAAAAAGTATCTGGCCAGGGCCATCCACAGGCTCCTCAACCATTCCATTCCAGTTTTTGCTGATAAATTGGCTCACTTTCTCAGTGGTCTAGAAGGCTGTGGTACCAGGCTTGGCTCTGGCGGATAAAGGAGGTAGTCACAGTGAGCAGGTGGCCCCAATCATTCAATTGAGCAGTTACTATGTGCAGAGCACTGTACTTAGCTCTTGGGAAGCATTATTTGATAAGTGCTACCATATACTTAGTGCTAGGCTTGATACAAGTTAATCAGGTTGGATACAGTCCATGTCCCATATGGGGTTCACAGCTTTAACTCCCATTTTACAGATGAGGTAACTCCCATTTTAGAGATGAAGTAAAATTACTTGCCCAAGGTCACTCAGCAGAGCATACAGTAGTGGCAGAATCAGAATTAGAACCCAGGACCTTCTGACTCCTAGGACTGTGTGCAATCCACTAGGCCACTAGGAGTTCCCAGGGTGCATTTTTGAGTTACAAAAGAAGTTAGGAGCCAAGTTCATTTGTGGGCTCAAAATATGGCTTTCCCTGAGAAACAGGTGGCCTAGTGGAGAGAGCATGGACTTGGGGGTCAGAGGACTTGGGTTTTAATTCTGACTCCACCAGTTGTTTGCTGTGTAACCTCAGGCAAGTCACTGAACTTCTCTGTGCCTCAGTTACCTCAGGTGCAAAATGGGGATTCAATGCTCCCTGCCCCTCCTACTTAGATTGTGGGCCCCATAAGGGACCTGATTATCTTGCATCTACCCCAGAATTTAGTACAATGCTTGGCACATATTAAGCATTTAACAAATACCACAATTGTTATTAGTAAAGATCTCACACTACTTTGTTACTGATTGAGAGAAAGACAGGGCAGAAGAGGGAGGGGAAGGAAGGAGAGAGGGGAAGGGCAGGGGAGGGAGAGCCAAGGCAGGGATCTTTACCATTTTTGTTTCACCATGATCTTGATGTAAAAGCTTTCTCCTGAAATTTCCTAGGAATCTATGGATATTTTGTTTTTCAAAGCTTCATTTTTATCTTAAGCAGGATTACACTGAATGAGGGAATTTTAAATCTGAAAGCAATCCTAAGGGGTCATCTACTTCAGTCCCCCACCTCCAAGCAGCTGAAAGAAGAACCCATACCTCCTAATGTGATGTGGAAGTAGACTTTTGGGAGGCCACTGCAGTATACAGCCGATCTTTGTAGGCTGAAATCAGGAAAGGGATCTCTCTTCTTGAGTGGAAACTTTGAGAAGATCAGAAATCTTTTTGAGGCTCTCTTGAACAAAAGATGACCTATGGGAAAATACATTAGCATATCCAGGAACTCTCTTTTTTTGTTCACAGTGTGGAACACTGGGAGCCATACATTAGTCTCTTCATTCTACAGCCCATGTTCATGGAGAGGAGTTCATTCATCATCAATAGTGCCAACTTTGAAAATGAAGGCTAGCTGTATGAATACACTGCTCTTCCTGTAAACCCCCAAAATCTGGGCCCCTACTCTGTGACTGAGATGCCCAGGCCTTCTTTGTCCTTCTCTAGACAGAGAAGGCTCCTTGTGGGATAGGGAATGTGTGTACCAACTTGGTTATATTGTACTGTCCCAAGTGCTTAGTACAGTGCTCTGCACACAGTAAGGACTCAATAAATACCACTGATGGATTGAAAGATTGATTGATTGACCTGAATATGGTAACATGGAGGAAGGTCAACCAACATCAGGCATGATTTCCCCCAAATTCAAGGACTTGGAGGAGCTGTTCAGGTTTGTCCTGTGGACATTTGGCTCCTACTTAAAGTCCTTATTTAGGGAAGGCCAGAACATGGACATGAACTTGGACAGAGCTTACAGCTTCAGAATGGGCTCAAACAGTGTCCCCTCCTGCTGCTGTCACATGGAGTGGGAGAGGGGCTAAAGCAGACTTAGTTGTTCTTTATTTGTTTCTGTTCTACCTCTAGACTGTAAGCTTGTTGTGGGCAGGGAAATATCTGCTAACTCTGTTCTACTGTACTGTACTGTCCTGTATTGTATTGTACTCATGTGCTTAATATGATGCTCTGCACACAGTAAGTACTCAAAAAATATGATTGCATGATTGATTGACGATTGATCTCCCTTCCATATGAATTCTTGTACAGCTACTTCCCCTGTTCTAACTGGGGCTGTAGTGCTCGATCACTGCCAGAGCAAGGAAGTGGCTAGTAATGGGCCTATGGGTTTGGACTGAGTTTTGAATTGCCCTTGGATCAGGGAGTGCTCAAGATGGATGGGTTTGGCTCTGAAAACTAGGCCCTTGAAGCCAAAATGCCGACCATTACCTCTCTCCGACTAGATAATTTTCTTCCAAGAGTGTAAGGCAAAAATAAGTCACTCTCTGCTTAAACATTGAGGTAACAAAGGAAATAAATTCTTACTTTCTTGCTCAGGTGGGTGTCTCCCCCTCTTGACTGTAAGCTCATTGTGGGCAGGGAATGTGTCTGTTAATTGTTATATTATACTCTCCCAAGCACTTAGTACAGTAAGTGCTCAATAAATACAATTGAATGAATGAATGAATTATAAGGCTAAGTCTATTGGTAACAATAAGACAGCTTCATCTGAATCCTTCCAGTGCAGTAGAAAATCTGTTGTCTCATTGCAAATTTCTAAAATCCCCAGGAGTTTCCCCCCAGAGTCTGGAGAGGGTCCCTGCCACAGGTGTGGCTTACGTGGATCTGTATGGGAATTCTGCCAAAGACTGGGAAATTTATGGTCAAAACCATGTAGCTGAGAGAGAAGTGCCAAGTTACAGATGTCTGGAATTCACAGAACTTGGTTTGTGAGAGTCTTTGGCAAAACACTTCGAGACACGTTTGTCTTGCCAATTTAAAGTTGCCCTGGAGGACACTCTTCCAAGGTTTCCAACTTCTTAAAATTTCTAAAATTTAAAGTGGGATTTTGGTCGCAGATGTATGTGGGAACTTAACTACATAGACATTACCACATTAAAAGAAAAAGAAAAATGGAACTACTGATTTGGAGGATTTGAGCAGTAAGGTTATCAGAAGTGACAAGAATATAACTTTTCTTGGCTGCCTTCAATTTAAAGTGTATTCATCTGGTGCCATATATTTATATATTCGAATAAATCCTTTTTTTTTAACTAGAAGCACTCACTATGGCCCTGAAGCTGTGAATGCCATAGAAGTCAACCTCTTAGGACCTGTGAGAACCTGAGTTTTATTTTCTTCTCAGATAATGGGGCCAAAGGGAGCCATTCACTCAGGGGAAACCTGATTATGGAGAGTAGGTGATACACTCTCCTAGGCAAGTGTATTTTTCCATCACGGGGTCATTTTATTCCCCGTTTTCAGGTAAGTCCCAAGACTGGTGGGAGAGGAAATATTGAAGTTTGAACTACCACCA
Source organism: Ornithorhynchus anatinus (assembly GCF_004115215.2). Lineage (NCBI taxonomy): Eukaryota > Metazoa > Chordata > Mammalia > Monotremata > Ornithorhynchidae > Ornithorhynchus > Ornithorhynchus anatinus. The sequence continues at coordinate 60,557,850 of NC_041729.1, read as the reverse complement.
GAGTGTCTTTAGGGAAAGTTCGATAGCCAGCTTCGTGACTGAGGAAAATGGATCCATACCCAATACTTTGATTTTTATCAAAGTAGGTTTGGAAATGTCTTCCCATTCCACGTCTGGCTGTGAGACTAGTGGGAGGGAAGGAGCAGGGTGCATGTGTGTGTGTTTTGGGATGGGTGGGTGGATCCGATAATAGCATCAGGGTAGATCTGATGCTGGTAATTTCATTCTAATTAGACCGGGAAGATGAGGGATTTGCACTGAAGATCAAATTCAACTTTATCTGAGATGCTCTGGGGAGCCCGAGGCTATCTGGTGAATTTCATTCCTAATGAAGTGACTTTCACACAGGCAGACATAAACCTGGGCTTGCACCCCTCACTCTCACCTCACCCTCTCACTCCCCACCCCCACCCCCAAACAAACCAAATTATCCTCCCCACCTGGTTCTTGTTCCTTAGGTTTGCTGCTGCCCTTCTCTACACCCTGGTCGTGCTCCGCCTTGTCTCGGCTGCCTCCACTCACACTTTTTCTATCTCCTCAGCCATGGCCTTTAACTTGTTTTTGTCATAATGCTTCGGAGAAGCAGCGTGGCTCGGTGGAAAGAGCACGGGCTTTGGAGTCAGGGCTCATGAGTTTGAATCCCAGCTCTGCCACTTGTCGGCTTGTGACTGTGGGCAAGTCACTTAACTTCTCTGTGCCTCAGTTCCCTCATCTGTAAAATGGGGATTAAGACTGTGAGCCCCACGTGGGACAACCTGATTCCCCTATGTCTACCCCAGCGCTTAGAACAGTGCTCGGCACATAGTAAGCGCTTAACAAATACCAACATTATTATAATGCCACTACCACTGGCAGCTGCTCCACCAACTGCTTGCAGTCCTCACCTCCCAGGACTTCACACCAGGGAGATGGGGTCTGACCAGGGTGGGATGGGGAGGACAGGTGTTAGAGGCTGTGAGGAAGAGGCATGGAAGGGGCCTGCCTGCTGCTGACCTCCCTGCATCAATTTTTTTTTAAATGGCATTTGTTGAGCACTTACTATGTGCCAGGCACTGTACTAAGCACAGGGATAGATACAAGAAAATAGGGTTGGACACAGTCCATGGTCCCATGTAGTCCCAATCCCCATTTTACAGATGAAATAACTGAGACCCAATGAAGTGACTTGTCCAAGGTAACATTGCAGACAAGTGGCAGAGCTGGGCTTAGAAGCCAGGTCCTGTGACTTGCAGGTACATGCTCTTTCGCTAGGCCACTCCACTTCCTCCATCTGGCCTGTCCCCTGCACTTTGCATTCTCAAGGGATGAGAATGGAGTCAACACTACTGCTGCTGCTAGTGGTGATGGCAGGAATAGCACTGCTAAGTTTGAAAAAAACAAAAAAACAAAGATTAAAAATAGTCACAGCATTTATTTAACATCAGGTATGTACAAAATGCAGTACTACATACTGGGGAAAAACTGTGTGGGTGAGAATTAGATTTGGTCCATGACCCCTGACCCCCAAGGGGTTCCCAATCGAAGAATGCAGGGTGGAGAAGAGACTGGCAACAGATACCTAAAGAAAAATCAAATGATAAAACATAAAATTCCATATAAGACTAGAGTGACATTAAATACAACAATCCAGTAACCATCCAATCACAACTGAGGATATAATTTTACAGGCATCCAAGATGACTTTCAAACCTTCAAATAAGTTAGTCCAATTGACCCATTAAAGTAACAAAAATAATTTAAAAAAACTATTCTCCCTCCTATTTAGACTGGGTGCTCCTTGTGGGAGAGGGACTGACCTGATCAGCTTGCACCTACACCAGTGCTTAGAACAGTGGTGACTCACAGGAAGAGCTTCCTATGGGTTAAGCAATATTCTAAACCATAAAAACAAAAACAACAAATGAAAAACCAACATGGTGGTAGGGCTTTGGAGCTAGAGGAGAAGAGTTTCAGGTCTGCACTTCTTAGAGTTCAATAGTCATAGCCACAAACACCAGGGTCAGGTTTTCATAGGAACTCCTGGGGCTTAAGTCCTGGATTCCAGGCTCCAGGGGTCCGTGGGGATTCAACAGCTCTGCCCCACACCAATACTGCTATAAGTAAGTCCGGCTAATGCACTGTCACTCGTGGTCCCACTCCATGCCTTCCTCCACTGGCAGCTTCCGCCTCCACCTCTTTTCGTGTGGTATTTGTTAAGTGCTTACTATGTGGTAGGGTAGATACGAGCTAGTCAGGTTGAACACGGTTTGGGTCTCACATAGGGCTCACAGTCTTAATCCCCATTTTATAGGTGAGGTAACGGAGGCACAGGGACTTAAGTGACATGCCTGAGGTATGAGAAGCAGCGTGGCTCAGTGGAAAGAGCACGGGCTTTGGAGTCAGGGCTCATGAGTTCGAATCCCAGCTCTGCCACTTGTCGGCTGTGTGACTGTGGGCAAGTCACTTAACTTCTCTGTGCCTCAGTTCCCTCATCTGTAAAATGGGGATTAAGACTGTGAGCCCCACGTGGGACAACCTGATTCCCCTATGTCTACCCCAGCGCTTAGAACAGTGCTCGGCACATAGTAAGCGCTTAACAAATACCAACATTATTATTATTATTACATGGCCTAAAAGTGGCAGAGCCAGTATTAGAATCCAGGTCCTTGTGACTCCAAGGCCTGGACTCTATCCACCAGGTCACCCTGCTTCTTTTCCTTCACTTCACTTTTCAGCCTAACATGGCCTGCTGCTGCCGCTGTCCCCATCATCCACCCCTGCAGTGCTTCTACAGGCATCACCCAGCTTCACCCCACTGCCAGTGCCTGGATCACTGCTGTAGTCTCAGGGCCTTATAATAATGTTGGTATTTGTTAAGTGCTTACTCTGTACCGAGCACTGTTCTAAGCACTGGGGTAGATACAAGGTAATCAGGTTGTCCCATGTGAGGCTCACAGTCTTAATCCACATTTTACAGATGAGGTAACTGAGGCACAGAGAAGTTAAGTGACTTGCCCAAAGTCACACAGCTGACAAGTGGTGAAGTTGGGATTAGAACCCACGACCTCAGATCCCAAGCTCGTGCTCTTTCCACTGAGCCACACAGTGCCACCAGAAATGTGGAAGTGTGAGCTGGGGCTGGCGTCACCATCAGCTAGGATCACCATGGCTCTAAGCGTCCCAGAGAGCCCTTCCTACCCAAGATATTCATGCTCCCAGAGCCATGCACTCCAATTTGCCCCCATTGTGTGTGTGTATGCATGCAGGTTTGTATGATTTTATAATTTTTATGAAGGGTTTTGAAGCTGGGGAGAGCTGTGGGATGGGGGAGTTACAGTCTGGGTGAAGAGGCATATTGCACTGCAAAGATGCAATCTCGCCACACCCTGTGTGATGGCATCACTCAGTGAGGCATCTGTGATGCAGGTCATATGGGGGGGCTTTGTGACTAGATCTGTTTTATTGTACTTTGCTTAGTTCAGTGCTCTGCACATAATAAGTCTACAGTCACTACTAGTGATCAATTGATCTGGCCTTGGCAGTGACTGCCACAGCCTTCCCAGCAATTTAAATCACACCAAGACTTCATGATTGTGCTACTTCTTTCCATTCGCCTTACTACTGCTGGGAGAGCCAGGAAGGAGGCCCCAGGATAACCAGAAAGTGTGATCAAATAAAGATACTGTGGAATGCTCCGACCGTATACTCTCAACTTTTTCAAATCCCAGCCAAAGGGGCCTCAGCCTCAGGGGGCCTGCAGGGACTTTTTGGGAGGGGAAAGAGGGCAAGCCTAAGAGAGGGCAAACCTCACCCTCTTGGCTGCCATTACCACTCTGTCTGTCTGTCTGTCTGTCTGTCAGGACTAGTCACACCCAGCACTGAGAGAATGGCAGCCACTCCCAACCACTCCAAGCCCTCTCTGCTGAAAAAAAGCCATAAGGTGACATGGAAGCCTTGGGGTGTGTGCGTGAGGGAGATGCAATCTCGTTACACCCTGTGTGATGTCATCACTGGGGTTGTTGGCCATCTTTGGAGTGTGGGGGCCTAAGCAGGAAAATCATAGACCAGAAGGGCAGGGCAAGGGAGGACAGGGATTGGAGGGAACAGGGAGGGAAGCAGGGAGGATTTACCCACAGGAACAGTAAAAAGAGACCTGTGCCAGTTGGGTGGCCTGACTGTGTCACAAAATTCCCAAGAAGCTATGGGGCATTGGTTCTAGGTGTTCAAAGTACCACATTTTCTCTTAAAACATTTTCTGCCTTCTATTTTCTTCCCACTCACTTTAACTAAGATGACTTTGGCCTCACATTCCCTGCACCACAGAAAAAAGTGGGAATGAGATCTGCTAACTACAGTCTCTGGGTGGGATCTGGGAATGAAGGGGCTGAAGCTGACTGGATGATCACTCCTCAAGAGCTCCTCCGACTCCTGGACACATAGGCCAATTACCAGCTAATTCACTGAATGCTTGGAAATCTGTACATCTGTCATTCATTCAATAGTATTTATTGAGCGCTTACTATTCATTCATTCATTCAATAGTATTTATTGAGCACTTACTATGTGCAGAGCACTGTACTAAGCTCTTGAAATGTACAAATCGGTAACAGAGATAGTCCCTGCCCTTTGATGGGTTTACAGTCTAATTGGGGAAGACAGACAGACAAGAACAATGGCAATAAATAGCATCAAGGGGAAGAACATCTCATTAAAACAATAGCAAATAAATAGAATCAGGGTGATGTACAACTCATTAACAAAATAAATAGGGTAATGAAGATATATACAGCTGAGCGGACAAGTACAGTGCTGAGGGGATGGGACAGGAGAGGGGGAGGAGCAGAGTGAAAGTGGGGAGAAGAGGGTTTAAGTGCAGAGAGGGAGAAGAGGGTTTAAGTGCAGAGAGGTGAAGGGGGGCGGTAGAGGGAGCAGAGGGAAAAGGGGAGCTCAGTCTGGGAAGGCCTCTTGGAGGAGGTGAGCTTTAAGTAGGGTTTTGAAGAGGGGAAGATAATTAGTTTGGCGGAGGTGAGGAGGGAGGGCATTACCAGGACCATGGGAGGACGTGGCCCAGGCGTTGTCGGTGGGATAGGTGAGAACGGGTGATGTGGCCCAGTGGATAGAGCATGAGACTGGGAATCAGAAGGACCTAGGTTCTCATCCCGACTTCACCACTTGTCTGTTGTGTAACCTTCGGCAAGCCACTTCACTTCTCTGTGCCTCAGTTGCCTCATCTGTAAAATGGGAATTAAGACTATGCACCTCATATAGGACAAGGACTGTGTCCAACCTGATTACCTTGAATCTACCCCAGTGCTTAGAAAAGTGCTTGGCACATAGTAAGTGCTTAACAAATACCATAAAGAAAACAAACAACAAATTTCACTTCTCTGTCCTTCAGTTACCTCATCTGTAAAATGGGGATTAAGACAGTGAGCCCTGTGTGGGACATGGACTGTGTCCAACCAGATTACCTTGTATCTATTCCAGTGCTTGGAACAGTGCCTGGCACATAGTAAGTGCTTAACAAATTCCATTAAAAAAATCTGCCGTTCACTAATGAGCAGGATGTAGAAACACAGGCCTGAGAATGAGAGAGGAAAACTGAGAAAGCTCTCTGGAACCTGGAATCTCTTCGCTGAGCCACTTCTGTCAGCTGACTATGAGCTTCATTGATTTACAGCTGTTAAAGCTATTTATTATGGCCACAGATACATGGATTTAGGAGGATCTGTATTCTGAGTGCAAAGGCAAGCAGAGGAATCCAGTAGAACCAATTTCCAAGAGTAGCCAAGCCTGAAGCAGAGGTGTCGAGAACACAGGGGTGGCAAGTCACATGTGGAATTTTGTCTTCCCTCTGGGTCTTCCTTTGCTTCCCTGCCCAGGCAGGGCTCACGATTTCCTGGGGAAGGCTTGGTTGGGACTGGACTCTGGACAATTTTGATAACAGCATCATGCCCGGCCCTGCTGAGCTCCTTTACCGCAGGAATTGATTGGACTCTGAGCCCTGTCTTTTGAGTTGTCTTTGTGTTTCTACTGTTATCATCTTTCCTTATGTGTCTGCTCTTATTCTTAGGCTGTGAGCTCCTTTAGTGAAGGGCCTGGGTCTAATTCTCACCTGTGTAGTTTTACCAAATGCTTTAGTATATTTAGTAGTAGTAATATTACTAGTACCATTGGCAGGAAATGGAGCCTTTTTGCCCAGAATAATGCCTTGTTCCCTCTTCTTTGAACTTCTATAGAGGGCATTTTGGTTTCTAGTTCTTAGTCCCAAGCAGCCATGTACAGGGGAAGGCTGGGAAACACTCAGTGGTCCACTCACCTCCACACCAAACAAAAACTCCTCACCACTGGCTTTAAAACACTCTATCTCCTTACCCTTCCTACCTCACCTCTACTCTCCTACTACAACTCAGCCCGCTCACTTCACTCCTCTAATGCTAACCTTTTCACTGTGCCTAGATCTCATCTATCTCTCAGCTGACCTCTCGCCCATGTCCTGCCTCCAGCTTGGAATGCCCTCCCTCCTCAAATCTGACAATTACTCTTCTCCCCCTTCACAATCTTATTGAAGGCACATCCCCGCCAAGAGGTCTTCCCTGACTAAGGTGTTCCATTCCTCTTCTCCCACTCCTTCCTATCTTACCCTGATTTACTCCCTTTGTTCATCTCCCATTCCCACAGCACTTATGTACATATTTGCAATTTATTTTATATTTATGCCTCTCTCCCCCTCCTCTAGACTGTAAGTTCACTGTGGGCAGGGAATGTGTCTGTTTATTGTTGTATTGTGCTCTCCCAAGGACTTAGTACAGTGCTCTGCACAGAGTAACTGCTCAATAAATATGATTGAATGAATGAATATAATAGGTGTGTTATTTGTTAAGCGCTTACTAAGTGCCAGGCACAGTACTAAGCACTGGAATAGATACAAGATCATTAGGTTGGACACAGTCCATGACCGACTTGGGGAATCACAGTCTTAATCTTCATTTTGCAGATGAGGAAACTGAGGCACAGAGAAGTGAAGTAGCTTGCCTAAAGTCACACAGCAGGTAAGCGGCAGATCTGGGATTAGAAACTAGGTCCACTGACTCTCAGACCCAAGCTCTTTACACTAGGCCATGCTGCTTCATACTTCATTCACTATCTAGGGAATATACTGGATTTGGAAGAAAAGTCAGATAATGTGAGGGTTACAGTTAAAATAATAACTTATGGCACTTGTTTCGTGCTTACTATGTGCCAAGCCCATAGGGTGGTTGCAAGCAGATTGGATTGGACACAGTCCCTGTCCCTCATGGGGTCACAGTCTCAATCTCCATTTTACAGATGGAACTGAGGCCCAGAGAAATGAAATGACTTACCCAATGACACACCAGGCAAGTGGCGGAGCAGGGATTAGAACTCAAGACCGGCTCTGACTCTCAGGCTCGTGCTCCGTCCTGTACACGATGCTGCTTCTCAGGGTATAGTGGGACTGGGAAGCAGGAGGCCTGGGTTCTAATTACATCTCTGCCACTGGCCTGCAGAGTGACCTTGGGGAAGTCATTTAACTATCTCTGTTCATCACTTATATGATGGGAATAAGATACTTACTCTCTTTACCTATTTGAATTTGAACACTGTGTAGGCCAGGAACTTTGTCTTATCTGATTACCTTGTATTATAACAATGGTATTTATTAATAGCTCACTAGATGCAAACCACTTTGCTAAGCCTGGTGTAGAGGCAAGATAATCAGAATGGACACAGGCCCTGTCCCACATAAGGTCACAGTCAAAGAAGGGAGAGTGGGTACTTCAGCACCATTTTACACTGAAGGAAACTGAGACAGAGAGAAGATTCCTTCCTTCCTTCCTTCCTTCCTTCCTTCCTTCCTTCCTTCCTTCCTTCCTTCCTTCCTTCCTTCCTTCCTTCCTTCCTTCCTTCCTTCCTTCCTTCCTTCCTTCCTTCCTTCCTTCCTTCCTTCCTTCCTTCCTATTAATGAGTTGCCCCAGATCATCTAGCAGGGCAGTGGTGGTTCTGGGACTAGCATCCAATTCTCCTGACTCCTAGTCCCCTGCTCTTACCATTTAGGTCACATTGTATCCCATCTTAATGCTTACTTTGGGGCTGTGGTACTTAGAATCAATCAATCAATGGTTCTTACGAGCACTTACCATGTGCAGAGCACCGTGCCAAATTCTTGGGAGAGTACAAACCAATAGCGTTGGTAGACATGTTCCCTTTGCTTAAAAAATTCCATAATCATTTAATTAGGTCAGCCTAGAGAAATGACCCAGTAAGAGTCGGAATTTCAAGTCACCTTGAATTTGATCAAATTTTGTGAAATGACTTTTGTATTCCTGATTGGCAAGCCTAGCTCTGCCCAGGTTCTGGAGATCAGGGTAGAAAACAGCTTAGTACTCCCCTGTAGGGGAAACAGTCCACTAGACAGAATCACTGGTGATGAGCGTGAAGGTCAGGAAAAGTTGGTTTCATGTGGGTGATGTGGCAAGCAAAATGGCAGCAGGAACCCTGACAGTCCCTGTCACCCCAAGCAGGCCTTCCCCAGGAGACTGGCCAATTGACAGTTTTCTAGCAGATTGACAAGGACTGCTGAGGTTGATTTTTAAAGGGGAAGCAGGAGAAGCAGCGTGGCTCAGTGGAAAGAGCACGGGCTTTGGAGTCAGAGGTCATGAGTTCGAATCCCGGCTCGGCCACTTGTCAGCTGTGTGACTTTGGGCAAGTCACTTCACTTCTCGGTGCCTCAGTTCCCTCATCTGTAAAATGGGGATGAAGACTGTGAGCCCCATGTGGGGCAACCTGATTCCCCTGTGTCTACCCCAGCGCTTAGAACAGTGCTCGGCACATAGTAAGCGCTTAACAAATACCAACATAAGATCTAGGTTGTCCTGGTGGAGTGGGGCTGGCTCCCCATGGAGAAAAAGGGCACTGTTTTTTGCTTAGAGAGGCTTCTGTGGGGAGGGAAGGCATTAAGGGAGAGGGCATTGTCACACGTTTGACTAGAGGAAGAAGGAGGCTCAGCATCAGGAGTGGGGGTAGCTGCATGGGGAAGGGAGAAAGGAAAGGCAGTCTCTCTTTTGCCTCGACTTGCCTTGGTTCTCTCTTTTGTCTCTTTTGCCTTTGCCTTGAGGTTAAGTCTCCTTAACCTCTCTGTGCCTCAGTGTCTTCCTCTGTGACATATTCTCACTCTGCCACTTTTCTATGTTGTGATCATGGCAAGTCACTTCACTTCTCTGTGCCACAGTTACCTCATCTGTAAAGTGGAGATTAAGACTGTGAGGTCCATATGGGACAGGGACTGTGTCCAACTCAGTGATCTTATATCTGCCCCAGTGTTTAGAACAGTGCTTGACACATTGTAGCATGGCGTAGTGGATAACACAAGGGTCTGGGAGTCAGAGGGTCATGGGTTCTAATCCTGACTTTGCCACTTGTCTGCTATGTGACCTTGGCAAGTCGCTTCACTTCTCTGTGCCTCAGTTCCCTCATCTGTAAAATGAGGATTGGGACTGTGAGCCTCATGTGGGACAGGGACTTTGTCCAACCCTCTTTGCTTGTATCTATCCCAGTGCGTAGTACAGTGCTTGGCACATAGGAAGTGCTTAACAAATATCACAGTTATTATTATAGTAAACGCTTAACATAGACTGTTATTATTGTTATTATTATTCTTACTGCCACCAAATTTCTAAGGGCTTCTGAAGAGAAATGGGATTCCACCTGGAGCAGTAAGTGCTCAGTAAAAACAACTGATTGGAGCCCTTTGAGGCAGTACCCAAGGTGGTAATGGTACTCACTGTTTGAGATTGGTAAAATTTTCCCTGTGTGGAGGGAGAAGGAGAGGCCTTTTCCTAAATCTTGTGGTCATGGTTTGTTCATATTCTCTAGACTGTAAGCTCTTTGTGGGAAGCAATCATATCTACTAACTTGTATTGTAAGCACCAAAGTGCTTGGGAAGCAGCGTGGCTCAATGGAAAGAACATGGGCTTGGGAGTCAAAGGTCATGGGTTCTAATTCCGGCTCTGCCACTTCGCAGCTTTGTAACCTTGGGCAAATCACTTAATTTCTCTGTGCCTCAGTGACCTCATCTGTAAAATGGGGATTAAGACTGTGAGCCCCACGTGGGACAACCTGATTACCTTGTAACTGCCCCAGCACTTAGAATAGTGCTTGGCACATATTAACCACTTAACAAATTACATCATCATTATTATTAGTAGTAGTAGTACAGTGCTCTGTATATAGTAAGCACTCAGTCAATACTACCAATAGATTGATTTCCCATTATGACTCAATGTTTCTCCTTCCTCCCTAGTTAATCAATCAATGGTATTTATTGAGTGCTTACTGTATACAGAGCACTGTATTGTTTAATCATCTCATGTCTCTTTTATCTTTTAATAAGCATAATACCAGTAATTATGGTATTTATTAAGTGTTTATTATGTTCCAAGCACTGTTCTAAGCACTGGAGTAGATACAGGGTAATCAGGTTGTCCCACGTGGGGCTCACAGTCTCAATCCCCAATTTACAGATGAGGTAGCTGAAGCTCAGAGAAATAAAGTGATTTGCCCAAGGTCACACAGCAGACAAGTGGCGGAGTCAGAATTAGAACCCATGACATCTGACTCCTAATCCCATGCTCTTGCCACTAGGCCATTTTTCTGTGCATATGTGTGTAGCCTCAGCTGATCAGTGCTCACTGGTCTCACAGGTGGTCCTTGGCTGATAAACTCTTGACCTTTCTCTCAGGGCTTTCTTGCATCTCTTGTAGCTTCCCTCCCCTGCCCCCCACCTTCCTCATCCACCTCTAATATCCACCTGTGGCTCTCTGGCCTTCTTTCCCACTATCCTTGGGTTCTGCCAATCCCAGAATGCTCTGTCAGATGACTGAGTATTCTGTATCACAGTAATTTTCATCCTCCAAACTACAGCTTTTCTCTAGGCTGGGAAGTGACTAATGGGTTTGGCTCTAGACTCACTGTGGACAGGGAATGTGTTTGTTATATTGTTATATTGTACTCTCTCAAGTGCTTAGCACAGTGTTCTACAAAGAGTATGTGCTCAATAAATATGATTGAATGAATGAATGAATGAATAAATATGATTGACTGACTGACTAACTCTGCAGTGCCAGATGCCTGGCTCTTGTGCCATATGTAGCTAGGAACAACTTACATTCATGGGCTTCTGGGTGACTGGGGAGATGCATGGAACCCTGAGAATCAGTCTCTCCTGGGTCCCTGGCACCCCAGAACAGATCTGCCTCACGATGTGCAAACTCACTCCCTGCACCATTTCAGAAAACCAGTCTCTGAGGCAAAATCTGCCTGGAAAGTCCTGTGACTTGGGACACTCAGCCACCTCGCTGACCCGCTTATCTTCAGCCTCTCCACTCTCCAATCCGGGCTTCATTCTGAATCTTTTTTCTCAAACGTTGTTCTGTACATATCCCTCCTACTCTTCAAACACTCCCCATGGGTATCTAATTCCTCTCTGCTTCAAGCAGAAACTCCTGATCATTGGCCTTAAAGAACTCAATCAGATCTCTCTTTTACACTCTCTTCTGCTACCCCTCAGTTCACATCAGTTCCTTCCAAACTCACCTACTCACTAGGTTTTGCTTTCACCTTTCCCACCTGTGAAACCTGGCTCACACCCTCCTGCTTGAAACTCCCTTCTCCTTTGAATCTCCTATTAATTGATCTATCGATTAATCCTGACAGAAGGTCCCAGAAGGCTCTGAATACATTGGAGATAGCTCCAAGGTCAGTTCTTTAGCCTGACATTTGTAGATCACATTTTCCCCTTAAACGGATTTACTGGCCTTTCTCTGAATTTAACTTCTGTGATTCAGGAAAATGAAAGAAATGTCCAGATCTGAGACTTTGGTGCTGTCTTACAGCCCCTCCCTCTTCAATCAATTAATCATTTTTATTGAGCACTTATTGTGTGCAGAGCACTGTACTTTGAGATTAATACAGTGCTTCTTGTGTTGTTGCCTCTGGACAACCATTAACTTGAAAACTCAGCCTCCTCCCTTTCCATCCAGGAGACAGATCTTTCTTTGCTCTAGCATCTTTCTCACTGATGGAATACAGGCTGATGATTTAGTTGCCAATGAATCAAGTGAAAATCACCAATGTCAGAACCGTTTTGGAAATTCATATACATAGAATACATTGTTTCCCCTTTGTGTCCCAAATCTGTAATGGGAGAATGGCTTTTATTTGATTCCTAAACAGCACACAGAAAGCAATCCTAGGATGAGTTCCATAGAACAGGACATTTGCCTGATTTATTTTGCAGAGAGCAATTTATCCCAGTAGAAATAAAGTGAGCAAAAGAATGTCTAGTGCTTGTGCTCTGGAAACACCAGCCTGGAAGATTGCAACACGAAGGATGACACTTAGGAAATCTGGTTCCTAGGAGCGGGAGGTGCTTGTGATTTCTACAGAGTCCATGGGATTCACATGTGTGAATTGGGACAGTACCTCCCCTCCTGTGGATTCTTCCTGCTGCTGCCTCAGTTGAGTTGGGTTGGCTCTTAGACAAGGTAGTTTCGTGTGTGTGTGTGTGTGTGTGTGTGTGTGTGTTTGTACTTTCTGGGAAGGAGGAGGGTGTGTTTGTGACTGAGGGGTCTCTGCATAGTAATAGTAATTGTAATATTTGTTAAGCACTATATGCCAGGCATTGTACTAAGTGCTAGGGGTGGATACAAGTAACTTGGGTTGTACACAGTCCCTATCCCTCATGGGGCTCACAGTCTTAAGTTAAATGATTTGCCCAAGGTGACATAGCAGACAAGTGGTGGATCCAGGATTAGAACCCAACTCCTTCTGTCTCCCAGCCTCACTCTCTATCCACTAGGCCATGCTGTTTCTGTAGGCCGCAGGCAGCTCTTCTGTGGCCAGGGGAGGGTAGTGGAGAGGCAACAGTTGGAGAAAGATAATTTGGATGATTGTTCTGGTCAGCTTTCAGCCTTGGTCTCCCCTTTGGATCATTCCCCTTTCGTATTTCACAACGTAGTCTGGTTGTGAAATCCCTCTTTCACTCCTTTCCTCTTGCCTTGCTTTTCATCCCAAATATATCTCATTTACCCACTCAGCAATACAATATATACTGCCATACAATAGACATGATTTCTAAACTCTAACCCACATGGGATAGTGTGGGGCAGCAATGTGGAATGGCAGGTTCTGACCAACTATGGTGCGGTCCAGAGACCCTAGAAGAGAGGACCCCAGACTCTTGGACTTCCGTTATGTTCTCTTCCCTTCCCCTACCCCTCTTGCTTGCTTTTTTTCTACTTACCTGGTCCATGAGATTCAAGAACACTTTCCTATCCTAGTTCTCATCTAACTGACATCTCCTTGTTTTCCTTTGCTGACTCTTCTTTGCGTCTTTGCCTTATTAACTATCCTTGCCTTTGGCTGTCCCCCAAGGCTCATTTCCCTCTTTCTTAGACGAGGAGACTGCTCTGGGTCAGGGACGGTGTCCTACCTGATTATCCTGTCTCTACCTCAGCACTCCCCCTCCCATCCTTTAACTGTTGGAGTTCCTCAAGGGTCAGTTCTTGGCCCTCTTCTGTTCTCCATTTACACTCACTCCCTCGGTGAACTCATCCGCTCTCACGGCTTTGACTACCATCTCTACGCAGATGACACGCAGATCTACATCTCCGCCCCTGTCCTCTCCCCCTCCCTTCAGGCTCGCATCTCCTCCTGCCTCGGGGACGTCTCCACCTGGATGTCGGCCCGCCACCTAAAACTCAACATGAGCAAGACTGAGCTCCTCATCTTCCCTCCCAAACCCGGTCCTCTCCCAGACTTCTCTATCACGGTGGATGGTACGACCATCCTTCCCATCCCGCAGGCCCGCAATCTCGGTGTCATCCTTGACTCGTCCCTCTCGTTCACCCCACACATCCTATCCGTTACCAAGACCTGCCGGTTTCACCTCTACAATATCGCCAAGATCCGCCCTTTCCTCTCCACCCAAACGGCTACCTTACTATTACGGGCTCTCGTTATATCCCGGCTAGACTACTGTGTCAGCCTTCTCTCTGACCTCCCTTCCTCCTCTCTCGCCCCGCTCCGGTCTATTCTTCACTCCGCTGCCCGGCTCATCTTCCTGCAGAAACGATCTGGGCATGTCACTCCCCTTCTTAAACAACTCCAGTGGTTGCCTATCGACCTCCGCTCCAAACAAAAACTCCTCACTCTAGGCTTCAAGGCTCTCCATCACCTTGCCCCTTCCTACCTCTCCTCCCTTCTCTCTTTCTACCGCCCACCCGCACGCTCCGCTCCTCTGCCGCCCACCTCCTCACCGTCCCTCGGTCTCGCCTATCCCGCCGTCGACCCCTGGGTCACGTCCTCCCGCGGTCCTGGAACGCCCTCCCTCCTCACCTCCGCCAAACTGATTCTCTTTCCCTCTTCAAAACCCTACTTAAAAATCACCTCCTCCAAGAGGCGTTCCCAGACTGAGCTCCTCTTCCCCCTCTACTCCTCTGCCATCCCCCCTTTACCTCTCCGCAGCTAAAGCCTCATTTTCCCCTTTTCCCTCTGCTCCTCCACCTCTCCCTTCCCATCCCCACAGCACTGTACTTGTCCGCTCAACTGTATATATTTTCGTTACCCTATTTATTTTGTTAATGAATTGTACATCGCCTTGATTCTATTTAGTTGCCATTGTTTTTATGAGATGTTCTTCCCCTTGACGCTGTTTAGTGCCATTGTTCTTGTCTGTCCGTCTCCCCCGATTAGACTGTAAGCCTGTCAAACGGCAGGGACTGTCTCTATCTGTTGCCGACTTGTTCATCCCAAGCGCTTAGTACAGTGCTCTGCACATAGTAAGAGCTCAATAAATACTATTGAATGAATGAATGAATGAATAATAATATTGATAATGATGATGGTATTTGTTAAGCACTTACTATTTGCCAAGCACTGTTCTAAGCGCTGGTGGAGATACAAGGTAATCAGGTTGTCCCACGTGGGACTCACAGTCTTAATCCCCATTTTACATATGAGGTCACTGCGGCACAGAGAAGTTATGTGACTTACCCAAAGTCACAAAGCAGACAAGTGGCGGATCCGGGATTAGAACCCATGACCTCTGACTCCCAAGCCCGTGCCCTATCTGCTAAGCCACGCTACTTCTCTCCCTTCCTCCTCTCTCGCCCCGCTCCAGTCTATTCTTCACTCCGCTGCCCGGCTCATCTTCCTGCAGAAACGATCTGGGCATGTCACTCCCCTTCTTAAACAACTCCAGTGGTTGCCTATCAACCTCCACTCCAAACAAAAACTCCTCACTCTAGGCTTCAAGGCTCTACATCACCTTGCCCCTTCCTACCTCTCCTCCCTTCTCTCTTTCTACCACCCACCCCGCATGCTCTGCTCCTCTGCTGCCCACCTCCTCACCGTCCCTCGGTTTCGCCTATCTCGTCGTCAACCCCTGGGCCACGTTGTCCCGCGGTCCTGAAACGCCCTCCCTCCTCACCTCTGCCAAACTGATTCTCTTCCCCTCTTCAAAACCCTACTTAAAACTCACCTCCTCCAAGAGGCCTTCCCAGACTGAGCTCCTCTTCTCCCTCTACTCCCTCTGCCACCCCCCCTTTACCTCTCCGCAGCTAAACCCTCTTTTTCCCCTTTTCCCTCTGCTCCTCCACCTCTCCCTTCCCATCCCCACAGCACTGTACTCGTCCGCTCGACTGTATATATTCCCATTACCCTATTTATTTTGTTAATGAATTGTACATCGCCTTGATTCTATTTAGTTGCCATTGTTTTTACGAGATGTTCTTCCCCTTGACTCTATTTATTGCCATTGTTCTTGTCTGTCCGTCTCCCCCGATTAGACTGTAAGCCTGTCAAACGGCAGGGACTGTCTCTATCTGTTGCCGACTTGTTCATTCCAAGCGCTTAGTACAGTGCTCTGCACATAGTAAGCGCTCAATAAATACTATTGAATGAATGAATGAATGAATAAGCACTTAGGCCAGGGGATGGTTCTAACCAACTCTTTACTCTCCCAAGCACTTAGTACAGGGATCTGCACACAGTCAGTGCTCAATAAACACAATTGGTTGATGAATTGATTACACTTGCCATTATCCTGACTTGTTTACCCATCTTTAGACTAACTTGGTGCAGGAGGTCATCTACTTATCCCCTCTCAGTGGATGACCTCCTTCACCAATCTAGAGGAGGAGACTTGCCTTAATATAAATAAGTAAATTGTGGACATTTGGAAAAGTGCTGTGGGGCTGAGTGGGGGTGAATGAAGGGACCCAATCAGAGTGATGAAGTTCGGAGGGGGAACAGAAGTAAGGAGGGCTTAGACAGGGAAAGCCTCTTGGAGGAAATGTGCTTTCAATAAGACTTCAAAGGTGGGGAGAGTAATTGTCATATATAAGTGCTTACTGTGTGCAAATCACTGCACTAAGCACTGGGTAGATTCCTGTCCCACCTGGGGCTCATAACCTAAATAGGAGGGAGTAGGATTTCATGACTTGCAAAATCGAGAAGCGTTCCATATTGTTTTCTCGCCTGTCGTGCTGTCAACCCCTGGCCCACATCCTACCACTGACCTGGAATGCCCTCCCTCCTCACATCTGCCAAACTAACTCTCTTCCCCTCTTCAGAGCCCTACAGAGAGCTCACCTCCTCCAGGAGGCCTTCCCAGACTGAGCCCTCCCTTTCCTGCTGTCCCTCTTCTCCTCCGCTTTCCCCCTACTCCCTCCCTCTACTCTACCCCCTTCCCCTCCCCACAGCACTTGTGTATATTGGTATATATTATTTATCTATTTTATTAATGATGCATATATCCTATGATTTTATTTATCTTGATGGTATTGATGCTTGACTACTTCTTGTTTTGCTCTCTGTCGCCCCCTTTTAGACTGTGAGCACATTGTTGGGCAGGGATTGTCTCTATCTGTTGCCAACTGTACATTCCAAGTGCTTAGTATGTGCTCTGCACACAGTAAGTGCTCAATAAATATGATTGAATGAATGAATTCCCATTTTATAGGGAAGAAACTGAAATTTGACTTCAGAAGGATGCTGTTTTCTCTGCACAAGCTGCAAAACCAAACGGATTCTGCAGGAGCTCATACATCAACTCACTTCACCTGACAATTCAGTTTTCTGCCCCATGAGGATTCCAAGGATCCACACCTCCACAGAGCTGGTGACACTAACAGTGCCGAAAATAAATTAGCAACACTGCTGTGGTCACGGAACTGTATTTGAGTTACCTTTTCCCTTAGAGTCACCACCAGGGTTTGCTTGGGAAGGGTGAGAAAGGGTGAAGGAGGTTATGTGGGAGCAGCGGCCAAGTTCTCTGGCCAGAAGTGTGAACAAGTAGATTTCCTTGAGCCAGTCCCAAGAGTGGACTAATGTGAAGAACCAATGTTGCCTGCCTTGTCCTCAGAAAAGACAGAGAAGATCAAGCTTTTTATGGGCTGAAAATGTGTCTACCAACCTAGTTGTATGGTACTCTCCCTACCGCTTAGTACAGTGCTGTGCACACAGTAAGCACTCATATCTGACAGACAATTACTCTCCCCATCTTCAAAGTCTTATTGCAGCAACATCTCCACGAGGCCTTCCCCAAGTCCTTCTTTCCTCTTTTCCCACTCCCAACTGCATCACCCTGATTTACTTCCTTATGTGCTGATGTAATAATTGCCACAAAAATACAAATTGTCAACTCTATGGTGTTTCCAGTGACAATGTATGGATCTGAAATCTGGACAGTGAAAGAAAACAGGAAAGAAAGAACATCAATTCTTTTGAAATGTGGTGTTGGAAAAGGCTTTTGCAAATACCGTGGACTGTCCGAAAAACAAACAGATGGATTTTGGAGCAAATTAAGCCAAAGTAGTCTTTGGAAGGCCAAATAACTCAGTTTAGATTAGTATATTTTGGACACATAATCAAGAGGACTAATTCTCTGGAGAAGATACTAATGCTAGGAAAATTCCAGGGAAAATGTGAAAGAGGCAGACTGGCAGCTAGATGGATAGAGACCATAACAACAATAATGGAAGAAACGTTAGAAAAGTTGCAGATTATGGCAGAGGACAGGACCTTCTGGAGAAAGTATATCAATGGAGTCGCTATGAATCAGAAATGATTCGTTGGCACTTAATAATAATTATTCACCTCCACTCAGCCCCACAGCACTTATGTACATGTCTGAAATTTGCTTATTTATATTAATGCCTGTCTCCCCCTCTAGATTGTGAGCTTATTTGGGCAGGGACTATGTCTACCAACTCAGTTGTACTGTGCTCTCCCAAGCGCTTGGTACAGTGCTCTGAACGTAGTAAGTGCTCAAAAAATATGATTGATTGATTGAATAAATACCATTGATGATGATGAAAGGGGTTCACTTCTATCCTTAGTGGTCGGACAGCTTCCCAGGTGTTAGAGGAGTGGGATTCCAAAGGATAAAATGAGGTGGCAGTTACATTTAATATGTCAGAGCATCTTTTATGAATCTGAACTCCTCGGCCTTCCAGCTGCCTGCCTTGTTGCTTAGACCAGTTAAGGGAAAAGATAGTTTGCTGCAGAACAACTGGTCGGCCCAATTGTGGGAGGGCTAGTATTGTGGGGGACAAAAGGGTCTGAATTCTCAGGAGGAGAAAGTTCTCTTTCTATTAGTGGGAAAGGTTTCACATTTGGTTTGCTGACTATTGAGTACTCCTGGGCTGACTGCAGAAAAATTTATCACCAGTTCCCCATTCTGGCAGTTTAGGGCCGGGCCAGCCTGTTCAGATCTGGGCCCCTTTCAGAACCAATGAATGTACTGGGTCCTAGGAAAATGGGGTAGGCATTACCTGTATGCCCATCATCTGGAATCTGGGGACCTCATGGCAGGAAATTGATTGGATTAATTTCTGTATCACTGACACAAAGAAATAAAATAGAAAGTTGAAAAAAAAATCCCAGCTGGTCTGGAAATAATGCATAGAACCTGGCCCAGGCTAGCTTTTTCTAAAAAATGGTATTTATTAATCATTTACTGTGTTCCAGGCACTGTACAAACACTAGAGTAGTTACATGCTAATCGGGTTGAACAAAGTTCATGTCCCACTTGGGCTCACCATCTTAATCCCCATTTTACAGATGAAGTAACTGAGGCACAGAGAAGTTAAGTGCCTTTCCCATGGTCACACAGCAGACAAATGGAGGACCTGGAATTAGAACCCAGGTCCTCTTTCTACTAGACCCCACTTTTTATGGTGTGCATAATGCATATAGGTCTTTGTTAAGTGCTCACTATGTGGCAAGTATTGTTCTAAGCACTGGAGTAGATACAGGTTTATCAGATTGGACACAGTCCCTGCTCCACATAGGGCTCAGAGTCTAAATTGGAGGGAAGAAGATTTAATCTCCATTTTATAGATGAGGTAACTAAGGCACAGAGATGTTAAGTGACTTGTCCAAGGTCACACAGCAGAGCCAAAATTAGAACTCAGGTCCTTCTGACTCCCAGTCCCACGCTGTATCCACTAGTCCACTGTGCTTCCGTAGCTTGGCACAGAAACCATATGAGAGAGCAATCAATTCTTCAATCGGGAGTATTTATTGAGCATTTATTCTGTGCAGAGTCCTGCACTTAGGAAAGTACAGCAGAGTTGGTAGACGTGATCCCAGCACTCAAGAAGCATTCAGTATAACTGGAGACAGACACTAAAATAAATTACAGATGGAGGGAAGCAACAGATTTTTAAGATATGAAGGAGAGAAGAAAGGCGAGAAAGATATTGAAATGGCTCAAGAGCAGCAGTAGGGCCAAGGGGATGGAAGAAGATGGAAACCAGTAGTTGTGGTGGGTGGCAGAGACAGACGTTGTGGTCTTCAAAGAAAGAGTGAGGTTTGGAGTGGGTAGGATGGTGTGTAAATAGCTTGGGGGAGGTGCAAGGAGCAGGCCATCTCCTCCCTCCTTTCCCATGAGTTGGGGAACATGGGAGAAAGAGATGATTATGATGGAGTAGGGCCACATTTTGACAGGGATGTGAGCTGCGGGGGGCTGGGGAGGGGTTGGTTGGGACTGAGATGATGGGTTGCGATACTGGGGATGGGAAGTTTGGGATTCTTCCTGCTGTCGGCACTCAAGCAATACCAATACTAATGACTGACTTGATTGGTGAGTTTTATTTGGGTTTCCCACAAGTCCAGTTGTACATGACCAAGCTCATCAATCAAGCATAAATTAAGGCTCAGAGGGGAGCTACTCTCACAGTTGTCAACTTCTTTTTTGTGACCTATTCTACAGTGTTTCCAGCCCAGCCAATCCTTTTCATTTACTTAGATGGGTTTTTATAAAACTGATTATAGAAAAAAAGCCGTACCAAGCATTTGCATGTGCTCTGTGTTCTCAATCTCGCTCAATCTCTCTCTCTCTCTTTGTTTTTTTCTCTCTCTTTCTCTCTGAGGTATAAATCCTTTTCTCAGTCAGAAATTTGAGTCAGAAAGTCAGAGAGATTGCCTCTCTCTGTGATGCAGTGAGGTGGCTGTTTTGCCCAAAAGCATAGCTCTCCTCTGTAAGGAGGGTGTGGAGAGCATATCTTCCAGTTACCAGAGAGTTGAGCAATTGCACATTTGTGGGTGGAGGTTGTTGGAGGGTCATTTCTGAACAGGTAGAGTGTTAAAAGTAAATTTGGATTTTTCTTCTCAGCCATTTCCAACCTGTGCATTTCTCAGTGGTTACTGTACACCATGAGGGATGAAAAGAAACTGGATAACCCCTCTGTAAAGCATTCATTGAACTGCTGTTTTTTCCATACCTCTCTTTTTTCCCTCTTCACCCTCAGAAGCCTTTTCTTTTTAGAAGGGGGAGGTGCGCTTACTATGTTCCAGGCACTGTACTAATTGCTAATTGCAAATTGCTGGGGGCTAATCAGGTTGGACACAGTCCATATCCTGCATGGGGCTCAAAGTCTTAATCCCCACCCCTAATAGGTGAGGTAACTGAGGCACAGAGAAGGTAAGTGACTTGCCCAATGTCATACAACAGATAAGTGGCAGAGTCAGGACTAGAACCCAAATCCTTCTGACTTCCATCCCTGTGCTCTAACAGCTAGGCCGCCCTGTTTTATCCATTGATCTGTCACTTTCCAATTCAATCCTACCTTTCTCTCCTATCCCCTACGTCTACTGCTACTAGAACCTGGGGAAGAGACCCTGAGGTCAGCTTAGAAGGTGGTAGGCTTTGAACTCTGCTTGAACCCAGGGCAGCTTAGCCATTCCAACATCAGCTCTTTGGTTTCTAAGAAGCAGGGGAGAGATGGAGACTGGCATTGCCTTCTTCTCCCTGTTCCACATATTGCCCTGCTCAGACAGGCCACCTGCACATGTATAGAGCAGAGCAGAACAATAATTAATAATTGATAACAATAAAGACAATAATAATATCTGATAATAACACTACTAATAAGAATGATGGTATTTGTTAAGTGCTTACTCTGTGCCAGGTAATATTCTTAAGCACTGAGATAGATACAAGCCAGTCAGGGTGGACATAGTTAATATCTCACATGGGGCTCACAGTCTCAATCCCCATTTTACAAATGAGGTAACTGAGACACAGAGAAGTGAAATGACTTTCTCAAGGTCACACAGCAGGCGAGTGGCAGAGCAGGGATTAGAACACAGTTCTTCCTGCCTCTCAGGTCTGTGCTCTATCCACTATGCCATGCTTACAGGGTGAAAGAGCTGCATTAAGTGCTGGAATAGATACAAGATAATCAAGTTAACCACAGCCCCCCCATGGGGGCTGACAATACCAAGTAGGAGTGAGAACAGACATTATATCCCCATTTTACAATTGAGAAAACTGAGGCCCAGATAAGTTAAATAATTTGATCAAGATCACACAGCAGGCAAGTGGGAGAGCCACGATTAGAACCCAGGGCCTCTGACTCATAGGTCTGTGCTATTTCCACTAGGTCATGCTGCTTCTCACTGTATTAGCCAAAAGCAGTGTATTGGCTGTGGACCACCCCCTTCTCCAGGAAACGCTGTCTTGGCTTCCTTAACACTGTCCTTTCCTGGTTCTCCTCCTATCTCTCTGATTGCTCATTCTCAGTCTCTTTTGCAGGTTGCTCCTCTGCCTCTAACAAGACACCGTTCTGGGTCCCCTTTTGTTCTCATTCTATACCTACTCCTGTGAAGAACTCATTCACTCCCATGGGTACAACTATCATTTCTATGTGGATGATTCCCAAATCTAAACAGCTGTGACCTCTCTCCTCTGCAGTCTTGTGTTTCCTTCAGTTACAGCTCTACTTGGATGTCCAAAATTGAATTCCTTTTCTTCCCATCCAAACCCTTTCTTTCTCTTGATTTTCCCATCACTGTAAACAACACCACTGTCTCCCTGTAAAATTAGCCCCAAACTCCGGCATCACCTTTGAATTGCCTCTCTCATTCAACCCACATATTCAGTCTGTCATCAAATCCTGTTGGGACCATTTTTTTAAATGGTATTGGTTAAGCATTTTCTATGTTCTAGACACTCTACTAAGCCCTGGGGTAGATACAAGCTAACCAGGTGGGACACACTCCTTGTCCCACGTGGGGCTCACAGTCTCAATCCCTATTTTACAGATGGAGTAACTGAGGCACAGAGGAATTAACTTGTCGAAGGTCACCCAGCAGACAAGTGGGGGAGCCAGGATTAGAACCCAGGTCCTTCTGAGTGACTGGACCCTATCCTTATACTAAGCCACACTGCTTCCCTTCAGTCAATTAAGCAAACAATCATTGGTATTTATTGAGAGCTGACTGTGTGCGGAGCACTGTACTAAATGCTTGGGGGAGTAGAATACAGTAGAGTTGGTAGGCATGAACTCTTACAGCCTAGTCGGGGAGATGGACATTAAATTATAGATGGGAAGTGGCAGAGTATAAAGATAGGTACATAGCTGTTGTGGGGTTGTGTGTGGGGTGAGTATCAAAGTATTAAAGGAGTACAGACCCAAATGCACAGGCTGTGCAGAAGGAAGGACGAACAGAGTGGGGAGTAGTTCAGTGCTTGGCACAAGGTCAGCACTTCACAAATGCCATTAAAAGAAAGGAAAAAAAAAACAGGGCATCTGATGAAGGAGCTGGATGGTGGGATTAGTGGGGGATGTGTGCAAGGAGTCAGTTGAGGTCCCCGCTGCTGCTCCACATCCCAGCACTGCCTGGCTGACTGTCTCGGGGGTTGCTGCTTCTCTAAGTGGCACATTCTGGCCAGGGGCAGGAATAGACGAGCCATGAGAGGAAGCCAAGTGGAGGCAGCAGTCAGTAAATCAGTCAATCAAATTTATTGAGTGCTTACTGTATGGAGAGCACTGTACTAAGTCCTTGGGAGAGTACAATATAATCTAAAAGACACATTCCATGCCTATAACAAGATCACAGGGTAAGGGAAGGGGGATCCCTCTGCCTCCTCACCCCATGCCGGGCCCCATGAAATCTACTAGGGTCAGAGGACTGCGGAGAAGTGCTCCCGGGAAAGTAGGGGCAAATGAGGTGGCCTTGACTTTGCCAGCAATGATTGCTGCCAGCCATCTGTCTCCTCTGAGTTGTGCCCTCTCCTGCTCCGTCCCTGTGGCCTGGGTCAGCACAGGGTCCTCAGCCGCAGTGAACGTGTGCACATGAGAGAGCGCTCAATAATCTTGCCCTCTCCTACCTCACCTCATTAGTCTCCTACTACAACCCAGCCTACACACTTTGCTCCTGTAGTGCTAACCTTCTTACCATGCCTCGATCTTGTCTATCTTGCCACCTACCCCTTACCCATATCCTGCTGCTGGCCTGGAATGCCCTCCCTCCTCAAATCTGGCACTCTCCCCCACTTCAAAGTCTTAATAAAGGCACACCTCCTCCAAGAGGTCTTCCCTGACTAACCCCCCCTTTCCTCTTCTCCCATTTCCTTCTGCATCACCCTGACTTGTTCCCTTTGCTCACCACCCCATCCCTCCCAGCCCCACAGCACTTATGTACATATCTGTAATTTATTTATTTATTTATATTAATATATGTCTCCCCCTCTAGACTGTAAGCTCACTATAGGCCAGGAAGGTGTGTATTTTTGTATTGTTCTCTTCCAAGCGCTTAGTACAGTGCTCTGCACATGGTAAGCACTCAGTAAATATGATTGAATGAGTGAATAGGTTAGCAAGGTACCGGCAGCAGGGTCTTTCGGGCTTCTGATCCCCTTGTGGACCCCGAGTCAGCGGTGGCATGGACATATGGCTGCCCAGCCCCCTGCTCAGCTGGGCTTGAGCCTTGGGCAGACCTAGTGGCTGGAAGGAGCCAGATTCAGTTCACTCCATGGGCCAGTGAGGAGGGACGGAGCGGGGCCATGATATTTCCACGAGGGGGAGGAGAAAGGTCTCCCTGGTGAAAGGAGGGTGGTGTGGCCCTCCTAGGATGGGTGTGTTCTCTGGGCCTGAGATTTGGATGCCCCCCTTCAGTTTCCTGGTCTGAGTGGGAGGCCGGATGAGATAAAATGGGGCAGTGCAGTGTTGGGGCTCTGGTAGTAGTGGAGAACATCTGTCTACAGCTTCGCAGTGGAGAGGAAGCAGGGGCATGGCCTGTGCAGTGTGATGTGATGCTGTCACATGCCACATGGGGGGCTTCTGCATTTTGAATAGCACTGGGGCCACTAAGGTCTTGATTGGGCCCTCCTTCTGCCCAGGATGACAGAGAGCAGACTGCTGATATCTAGCTAGAGTTTTGTGGAAAAATGTTGACCAGGCTCTCTGCTACTTGGGTCCCCACCCACCTCCTTCCCAGAAAAACTGCCCCTTTTGGGACTTCAGAAGGTGGGTGGGTGAGGAAGAAGTGCAACCCCCAGATAATTTAGACTGCGGGCAAGTCTCCCCTTTTTCTGTTTCCTGAACTGTGAAGATCAGGGTGGAAAGGGAGAAGATTTCCTACCAGGCTGCTATAACTAGGCAGCAATTTAATTGTTGAAATGCACAGGACTAGATATCTGGCCATCTTTCATAACATGACAACACATCATGGGGCAGCCATTGTGTGTGCACACTGTGGCCGGGTCTGCATTCATAGGTGAATTTACCCATCAGTCATGTCTTCTTCAAATATGAAGGGCAACCATATGCTTTAACATATACTTTAACATCTATATTTATCTCTCTGTATATGAATTATTTATTATTAATGA
This sequence comes from Ornithorhynchus anatinus, assembly GCF_004115215.2. Lineage (NCBI taxonomy): Eukaryota > Metazoa > Chordata > Mammalia > Monotremata > Ornithorhynchidae > Ornithorhynchus > Ornithorhynchus anatinus. The sequence continues at coordinate 60,532,670 of NC_041729.1, read as the reverse complement.
TAACAATAATTATGGTCTTTGTTTAGCCTTTACTATGTGCCAGGCACTGTGCTAAGTGCTGGGATGGAAACAAGCAAATCAGATTGGACATAGTCCTTGCCCTACAACAGGGCTCACAGTTTCAATCCCCATTTTACAGATGAGGTAACTGAAGCACAGAGAAATGAAGTGCCTTGCCCAAGGTCTCACAGCAGACAAGCTGCAGAGCCAGGATTAGAATCCATGACCTTCTGACTCCCAGGGAAGTGCTCTATCCACTACATCATGCTGCTCCTCTTTGTGAATGTCTGCCGCCTCCTCTAGACAGCTATAAATTTGTTGTGAGCAGGGAACGTTTCTGCTAATTCAGTTGTGTTGTGTTCTCCCAAGTGCTTAGTACAGGCCTCTGCACATAGTAAGTGCTCAATAAGTACAATTGATTGATTGATAATCTATGTATCTCATAGTGGTAATACTATTTGATGAGCACTTACGGTGTTCCAAGCACTGCACTAAATCATAGGAAAGAATCATAGGAAAGAATACACAGGCAGGAATTAGACTTGGTCCCTAGCCCTCAGGGGCTCACAATCTAAAGTATAAGAGTATAAGTATATTACAGACAATATAAAGACATGGACAAATACATAAAATTTGAAACCAAGATCAGGAGGGTTCTGTGGCTAGAGGAGCAGAATTTCAGGCTCCTCGTGACTCGGAGTCCACATCATAACCACAGCCCCAGTGACTGCTACAGCTGTATTTGTCACAGTTTTCCCGAGGTTCTGTGGAGGCAGCACCACCTGAGGCTGCTTCTCTCTGTCCTGTCAAGATGGCACAAGGAGGGTGGTGATCGTGGCTTCTCATTGACATGGAGGAGATACCATGTGGGATCCCAGGCGGGCAGTGTGCTGGGTTGGCAGAGGAGGCAGCCCAAGGCCCTGGATGTTGTGGTGAAAGAAGACAAATTCTTGATGGATTCTCTCATCTGTGAGGTGAGAGAAAAGCCACTGGGGGATAGAGGGACACTGCAGCACCATAATCCCCTGGATTTAGCTCTCTGGACTCAGGCATCTTTCTATCATCTATAGATGCCCATCATGTTCAAATATGACACAAATGACAGCAAAAGTCACAGTGAAAAGACCAATGTAGAGAAGTCCAGTCCTCATCACATCGTGCACCCACAAAGCTAGTCCTTTGCTGGGTTGTTATTTTTGTGATTTGCATCTATTTGACCCTTTAGACTATATGCTCCTTGTGGACAGAGATCATGGTCTACCAAATCTATTGTACTGTACTCTCCCAAGCACTTAGTACAGTGTTCTGCACATGAAATATGTTTAATAAATACTATAGATTGGCTGATTATTTTTGCTTTTGCCCTCTTGTGACATGATCCATAGTGACCTTCTCTTCCAAAGAGCTACTTTCTTCTGGTCTGCAGTGTGCTATACTGGTTCATCTTTGGCAGTCTCCAGTTTTCAGCTGAAATGTAGCTTTATCAGAGAGTTTGTTGTGCCATGTCCTTCATTTGTTCCTTCTGTCTTTGGTTTTGTTTTCCCAAACTGGTTCACCATACAGCAGTTTTTTAGGTATCCATTCTCCTCAGACCCACCCACCCACCCACTGTAGCTGTGTTGAGGTGAGCCTAGCTTTAGTTCCACGAGTAGTGATAGCAATAGTATTTATTAAGTGCTTACTATGTACAAAGCACTGTACTAAACTCTGGGATGGAAGAACAAAGATGAGTTATAGACATAGTCCTTGATCCCCACGTGGCTCACAATCTAAAAATTAAGGGACCAGGGTATTTTGGTGACAGGGAAAGATGAATAAAAATATAAATGACAAAGACAACAACAAACATATAATAAGTGGCACGATTTCAGGCTCCTCCCAGCTCAGACCAATAATTCCAAAAGTCATAGCATAGTCTAGTAGAAAGAGCATGGGCCTGTGAGTCAGAGGACCTGGGTTCTGATCCCAGCTCTGCCACTGGTATGCTACGTGAACTTGGGCAAGTCACTTAACTTTGTTATGCCTTGTCCTCATCCATAAAATGGGGATTAAGACTGAGAGCTCCATGTGGGGGAGGAACTGCTTCCAATCTGATTATCTTGTATCTGCCCCAGTTCTTAGTACAGTGCCTTGCCCCTAGTAAGCACTTAACAAATGCCACAGTTATTATTATCATTATTAGCTGAGGTGATGCCAGTGAATTTCTCAAGACTCTAAAGGTGGAGGAGGCCTCCCACTGCCATTGCTTGAATTCTTCCTAGCTGCAGCAGGAGTATACGGGAGCCCTGGTATTATGGTGGGTGAGCTGGGCCCCAGAGGTCATTTGGAAGAACAGCAGTAGGAAGACCTGGTGGGGGTCACGAAGGGAAGATGCCAGACTCGCCGTGGTTTCTCTTGGCTGTCTGATGGGGAGAGAGGCAGGGGGTGTGCTGCCACAGCTTAAATCCCCCACAGCCTGGCGTGTTGGGACCAGAAGCTCCAGATGTCATGATGGAAAGGCGGCAGAGTTCCTGGTGGATTCGCTCAGCCACTGGCTTAACGGTTGTTGCATGTAGACCCTAGATAACGTCGATGGAAAAGCTCAAGGAGGGTGGCATCTAAGGGGATCCCATCTCACAATTGTAAGAGTGGTTTGATGTTTCAGCACAGGTAAAAACAGTTGTTGATTAAGCCCTATAGAATGCCAATTTTTTCAGCCTGGGCTCTCTAGACTGCCCTTGTGGACAAATTTGTCTTCGATCATTTTTTCTCTGTATATCCCCAAATGCAGAATATGACCTTCTCCACATTGTTGATGCTCAACAAATCCTTCATTGATGATGATGATGGCAATGATGATGAGGCCTATAATGAAGAGTGTTGGTGCAGGTGTTGTAGGATGTTGTGCAAATATCTGGGGGAGAGAGAATATAAAGGCTGTGAGGGAGATGCAGAATTTGGGGGATAAAAACTGGTCCTTTAAGTGATTCTGAGTGCTGCCTCTGCAGCCCTGAACCTGCCCCAAAATGGGGAGGAAGGAGCAGCAGGGATTTAATGTTATCAAAGAACAAAAGTCTGGGAAGCAGGGATAGGAGGAAGTATAAGTGGAGGCTGTCTATGCAACATGCCTCCATCCTAGGAAGAATTTGCTCAGGAATAAACCAATACTCACCGTTTCTGAGACTTGGATGGGCAGGGATGCAGGGATGCATGGGATGTTTTCACGTTTTGAGAATCCATCCCTTCCTCTCCTGCTATCATACTCCTCTGAACATTTATTAAATCCTGCTTCGACTAATTAATCCGTTTCCTCACTGACCTTCCTGCCTCCAGCCTCTTCCCACACCAGTCCAAGTACTTCACTGTATAGCCTGGGTACTTTTACTAGGAAATCATTTTGTGTACATCACCCCACTTCTCTAAGATCTCCAATAGTTGCCCATCTATCTCTGCATCAAACAGAAACTCCTTACTATCAGCTTTAAGGAACTGAATCAGCTCTCACCCTCCCTGTCTAAGGTTGTTAGTCTCCCACTACCACCAAGCAAGCATAATTTGCTCCTCTAACACCACCCTATTTCCCACCACCCTAAAGATATCAACTCTTTAGCCATTTACCCTTTGCTCAAATCCTCCTTTCTGCCAAGAATTCCCTCCCACTTCATATCAGATGGACCTCCACTCTCCTTATCTTCAAAGTCCTACTGGAGTCATATTTCCCTCAGAAAGCCTTTCCTCACTAACCTCTCATCCCCCACCCTATTCTCTCTCACTTCTGCATCACCCTCTAAGCACCTCTAAGCACTGTCATACTCACCCTACCCCACCCACACAACACATGTATACATCCTATACTTTGCCTTTCCTATTTGTAATTTATTTTAATATTTGTATATAATAATAAATATAATAATTTTAAAAATTGTATTTGTTAAACACTTACTCTGGGCCAAACACTTTTTTAAGCACTGGGGTAGATACTAGATTATCTGTTTGGACATATCCCTGTCCCGCATGAGGCTCACAGTTTAGGTAGGAGGGAGTAGTTTTCATTTCCCATTTTACAGATGAGTAAACTGAGGTTCAGAGAAATTAAGTGAGTTGCCCAGAGTCATACAGCAGACAAGTGATAGAGCTGGGATTAGAACCCAGGTCCTCTGACTTACAGGTCTATGCTCTTTCCACTAGACCATGCTGCTTTCATTAGACTGTAGGCTCCCCGTGGGTAGGGATGGTGTCTACCAACTCTTGTATTCTATTCTCCCAAACGTTTAGTGCAGTGCTCTGCACACATTAAATGTTCAGTAAATGCCACTGATTGATTGGCAGATTGGGTGTCTGTGTGTGGTGGGGCAGGAGTGGGAGGAGGGGTGGAATTGTTCTTTAATGCTTATCAAGCAGCCACAGCAAAGTGTGTCCTGCAGAGGACCGTAAAGCTGCTAACCAAGAGACTCAAAGTTTCAGTTTGCAGAGAACTTGACACAGCCTGGGGAAAATGTGGGTCTCACGTTATCAGCTTTCATTACCTGGGTTTTTCCTCCTTCATCAGTTGGCCTATGGTGCTACCCCATGGGGCTTCTAGGAAGGAAGTGACAGAGGTGCTGTGGAAAAATGGATTTGCAAAAATAAAAAGTGAAACAGCCGGCATTCAATCAATCTGTAAAAGGTCACGGCTTTTATTGAGGACCAGCACGAAGTCATGAAGCCCGCACAATTTTGAAGCTGGCTGTGAGGCTCAGGATCCAGAAGAGGGCGGCAGAGAAAAGCGAGTGGTCGATGTGGAAGTCAGAGCAGGGCTCAGAAATCCCAGCGAAATCTAAAAGAAGCTGAGCAGAGAGAGGGAGAGAGCTCTCAGAATCCAAATCTCCAACAGAGAAGCTGCTTCATCAGGGAAAATTGAAAAAAAAATAGTGTAAGAGTCTTTCAAGACATGGCAAGCCCTTCCGGCAGCCCAGAGGACGCGGAGAAGCAGCGAGGCAGGGATGGCAAGATGAAGAGGGAAGAGGACGATGCCCAACCAGAGGGGAAGAGGCTGAAGCTGGGCAAGGAGGGAGGAAGCAGCAGAAAGGAAGGAGAAGACATGCCTTGCATGGCCAGGGAAGAGACCAGGACCCAGGCAGGTGGTGAAGGCAGAAGTGTAAGTGAAGAGGCCCCTCGCGCCTCTGCACAGCAAGGGCTGGGGGGAGGGAGTCCACGCTGCTCCAAATTATTTGTCCTCAGTGAAGTTAGTAATTGGGTAGCAAGTGAACGAGGAGGAAGCTGATGCTCTGTCTCAGGCCCTTAAGAAACTGGAAGAGCAAAGGATTCAAGAGTCAATTCCAATCCTTGTTTCAGTCCTGGTTGTTTGTGCATGACTTGCCTCGTGGAGTCTCTCGAGCTAATCTGAGCTCCACAGCCAAGCATGGTTCTCTGGCGGGGTGCGGAAGATGAGGCATCGAAACTCTGCTCCGGTCACAGTGGTTGCTGTGGAGTGGAGTGCTGTGGGGGTGGGGGAGGGAGGAGGAGTGGGGAAGGCAGCAGCAGGAACAATCCAGCGGCCTGACTGTAGTCCCCATTCTGACCTTGGTGGTCCCCATTCTGAACCTTGTAGACTGCGACGGAGGTTGTCTGGAGCGGCCCTCGTAACAAGGTTCGGGATGCGAACTCCCAAAGCATCCCGAGGCTCTGCGAGAGTGTGTTGGGTGCAGTTCATTTCCCAGCAGAGGGTCTCCTGAACCATCCCAGGGTTTGCCCTCTGCCGGGGCTGAGCTTGCTGGTCAGAGTTCAAAGGACAGCAGGAGGGGCTCCAGGACAAGGGAGCTGGGTTTAAACTGGCATCTAGACGGCCTCCCCCCTGAGCTGCAGGGAGGAAAATTTTCTCCACCTCCTTCAGCTGCTCACCCTCTGCTATTTGATCATGCCACAGGTGGAAGGTTGGAGGTGTGTGTATGATTGTGCTTCTTATGATAATGTGTGGACACTTTTCATGGCCTCATGGTATGTTCCTGAGGGCCGAGGGAGGAGGCTGTTTCCTTCCTTTCTGAAGTTTCTGAATGCAGATGCTCCTTTTAGGGTTTGCTTGGCCTCTGCCCCCTTCAGTGGTAGTCATTAGTTCAGTCAGTTGGAGAGAACCCTGGGGTAGCTACTTTGTGACCTAGAATGGCCTTCTTTGTCCACATACCTGCAAAGTGTTTTTTCAAAATGAGATTAGTGAGTGCTTAGTATGGTGTTCTGCACATAATAAGTGCTGAATAGATACAATTGATTGATTAGTTTATGTTCAGATAATTCATCTTTCTTCCTGAATAAATGATGGTTTCCCACTATGGGGGCATCAGAAGTTACATGATGCCCCATAGAGAATTGTTTCCCAGGTTGCCCTGCACTGGAGGAGTTTTATTTGTTGCCCATTGCCAAATAGTGGAAATAAGTATCCAAACTAATATTCACTGATTGAAAATGCACTGCTCCTCCCAGGGAAGAAAATATTTTATTTTACTTAGTGGAAGCTTTGTCATGTGGCTGTCAAGTGACTCGTTTTTGGTGACTTGGAATTACAGTGATGTGGGGAAGGCAGTGGCTTCAGCTGCCAGTTATGCTCTTAATCTGTATAAATTAATGCTTGGAATTTTCCTTCTGAAGCCACTCTCTTTTCCTTACCCATCCCGTTGGATAGCAAAGGACAGAACCAAAATTGGATAAAGCTTCCTTTGTCTTTAGACACTTTAGGCATAGGTGCACATTTTAAGGCACAGATGCTGGACCTCCTTGCCAGAGTTTCAGGGAGTAACCAGTTAAAGAAATTTAATGTTTTGGAGATGTGGTTATTTAAAGAAGAAAATCCTATCTGACATTTGATCAACAAAGGAAAATGTGCTTTGCGAAGGGCTACTTGGTTGGGGCTCTGATAACAATCTTAAACATGATTCTTTCTTTTATAGGACTTGGTTTTTCTTCCAACACTGCACGGTGTGTCTCAACATTCATAAAACAGGCATTCAAATTTTCTGCTTGTTAGCTGGATGAGAGTTTAGAAGTCAGAGTGGCAAGCAAACACTCAAACCCTGATTATTTTTCTCTCTTGCTGTTCTTGTTCTTCTATTTGAGACTAGAGATGAAATAAACCTTCCTGACTGTCAAGAGTACTAAATAGTGGCTCTAAGGAAAGAGCATTTCTTCACACAAGCAAAGGAGACATGGAGTGATGAGAAATTTTCTGGAAATTGACTGATGCTTCTGTTAGCTTTGGCCCAGCAAAGGGCTGCTATTCATGCCTTTAATTAATCTCTCCTCCCATGCAGGGAGAAGTAGAGGTTGCATCACAGCAGAGTCTGCCCATAGTATCACAGCAGAGACCTCTGACTGCTTCTTGGGTTTGTGTAGAGAGAAGCAATGTGGCCTAGGATATAGAGCATTAGCCTGAGAAACAGAAGACCTGGGTTCTACTTCCGGCTTTGCCACTTCAATCCATCAATTGTATTCATTGAGCACTTACTGTGTGCAGAGAACTGTACTAAGTGCTTGGGAGAGTGAATTTTAACAGAGTTGGTAGATACAGACATCAGTATAAATAAATTAAATTACAGAGAAGTACATATGTACTATGGGGCTGAGGGAGGGGAGAATAAAGGTGCAAATCCAAGGGCAAGGATGATGCAGAAGGGAGAGGGAGAAGAGGAAATGAGGGTTTAGTTGGGAAAGGTTTTTTAGAGGAGATGTGCTTTTAATAAGGCTTCAAAGGTGGGGAGAGTGAACATCTGTCAGATATGAAGCGGGAGAGAGTTCCATGCCAGAGGCAGGACATGAGTGAGGGGTTGGAGGCAAGATAGACCAGATCGAGGTACCAGACCAGACCAGAGTTGGTTGGCATTAGAGGAGCAAAATTTGAGGGCTGGGTTGTAGTAGAAAAGCAGGGAAATAAAGTAGGAGGGGGCAAGATGATTGGGTGCTTTAAAATCAATGGTAAGGAGTTTCTGTTTGATATGGAGATGGATGGACAAGTACTGGAGGTTGGTCGAGGAATGGGGAAACATGGACTGAATGGTTTTGTGGAAAATGATACAGGCAGTACAGTAAAAATATTGGCCTGAAGTGGGGAGAGGAAGGAGGCTGGGAAGTCAACAAGAAGGCTGATGCAATAATCAAGGTAGGATAGGAATAAGAGGTTGGATTAACATTGTAGCACTTTGGATGGAGACTTGTATGTGCATAATTCTTCCCTCCCTACTGTTATCTTCAATTTCTCATTCTCTGAGGGCTCTCTCTCTGCCTTGTCTGGGACACTATCCTAAAAAAAGGAACTCTTTTCCTCTAGACTATAAGCTCCTTGTGGACAGGGAACATGTCTACCAACCCTATTTTATTGTACTTTCCTGAGTGCTTAGTAAATACAGTGCTCCACCCACAGTACATGCTCAATAAATATGATTGATTGATTTATTCTGGGTCCCACTACATCATCCGACTATCGCCCCATCTCCCTCCTACCATTCTTGTCCAAAAGTCTTGAGTTGGTTGTGTTCACCCATTATCTACACTTCTCTTGAACTTCTTCACTTCACTTTTCCTCCAACTCCCTCTTGACCCTCTACAATATGGTCTCTATCCTCTATGGTCCACTGAGACCACTCTTTACAAAGTCAACAATGACCCCTTTCTTGCCAAAGCCAAGAGAGTCTGTACTATCCTAGTCCTCCTCCATCAACCAGTCAATTAATCTACAGTATTTATTGACCACATACCATGTGTAGATCTCTGTACTAAACATTTGGGAAAGTACAATATAGTTCGTAGACACAATCGCTCCCCTCAAAGAGCAACTTTTTGGATGCCTTTGACACTTTCACTACTGGAAATACTGTCTAATCTTGGTTTTATCAACATAGTTCTCTTTGCTTCTCCTCCTATCTCTTTGGTCGATTGATTCCAGTCTGTTAATAATAATAATAATGATAATAATTGTGGAATTTGTTAAGCACTTACCATTTGCCAAGCACTGTTCTAAGCACTGGGGTAGATACAAGGTAATCAGGTTGTCCCACGTGAGGCTCACAGTCTTAGTCCCCATTTTACAGATGAGGTAACTGAGGCACAGAGAAGTTAAGTGACTTGCCCAAAGTCACACAGCTGATAAGTGGCAGAGCTAGGATTAGAACCCATGACCACTGACTCCCAAGCCCCTGCTCTTTCCACTAAGCCATGCTGTTTTTCTGTTTCAACAGCTATTTCAACAGGGGCTTACCTCTCATGGCTTGACTGCCATTTTTATTTGGATGACTCCCAAATCTACCTCGCTAACCAATATCAATCAGTGACATTTTGTTGAACATGTACTGTGTGCTGAGCACTGTACTAAGCTTGTGGAGAGTACAATACAACAGTGTTGGTAGACCCATTCCCTGCCAACAGTAGCCATTTGGTAGATATGTTCCCTGCCCACAAGGAGTTTACAGTTTACTTAGTCTCACTAGCCCAGACATCTCTCCTATCCTGCAATTTCACATCTACTCTTGACTCCAGTACCTCTCTAAATGGACATCCCACTGGTATCTCAAGCTCAATATGTCCTTCTCAAATCCTCTCCACCTAACTTTCATGTTACATTATCATTAACATCCTAGTCTTCAAAGTCTATATTATCTTTGATTCTTTCCTCTCTTTCAAGCCCCTTATTCAGTCTGTCACCAAACCTACTCAGTTATTCCTCCAAAACATCTCCAGGACTGCAGTCTCCCATCTCCAGGACTGCAGTCTCCCCACTCTCTAGTCCATACTTCACATTGCTGAATGGATCATTTAAAAAAAATGTCATTCTGCATTCAGTCATTCATTCATTCAATCATATTTATTGAGTGCTTACTGTGTGCAGAGCATTGTACTAAGTGCTTGGAAAGTACAATTTGGCAACAGATATGGAAAATCCCTACCCAACATGGGTTAGAAGGGGGAAACAGACAACAAAATAAGTTGAGAGGGAGGCTTCATTAGCATCAAAATAGATAAATAGAATTATTTAATAAATAGAATAGAATAGAATAAATAGATACATACACATCATTAATAAAATGAATAGGATAATAAATGTGTACAAATATACACAAGTGCTGTGGGGCAGGGAAGGAGGTAGAGCAGAGGGAGGGAGTAGGGGTGATGGAGAGGGGAGGAGGAGCAGAGGAAAAGGGGGGCTCAGTCTGGGAAGGCCTCCTGGATGGGGTGAGCTCTCAATAGGGCTTTGAAGGGGGGAAGAGAGCTAGTTTGGCAGATATGAAGAGGGAGGGCATTCCAGGCCAGAGGTAGGACATGGGCCAGGGGTCGATAGTGGAACAGGTGAAAACAAGGCACAGTGAGGAGGTTAACAGCAGAGGAGTGGAGTGTGCGGGCTGGGCTGTAGAAGGAGAGAAGGGAGAGGAGGTAGGAGGGGGCAAGGTGATGGAGAGCTTTGAAGCCAATAGTAAGGAGTTTTCATGTAAAGGTTGATAGACAACCACTGGAGACTTTTGAGGAGATGGGTAACAAGCCCAGAGCATTTCTATAGAAAGATAATCCAGGCAGCAGAGTGAGGTATAGACTAAAGCGGGGAGAAACAGGAGGTTGAGAGATGAGAAAGGAGGCTGATGCAGTAATCTTGTTGGGGATATGGTGAAAGATTGTACCAACAAAGGTTGCCATTTTGGATGGAGAGGAAAGGGAGGATCTTGGTAATGTCATGAAGGTGAGACTGGCAGGTTTTGGTGATGGATTGGATGTGTTGGGTGAATTGGAGAGTGGAGTCAAGGATGACACCAAAGTTGCGGGCTTGTGAGATGGGAAGAATGGTAGTGCTGTCCACAGTGACGGGAAAGTCAGGGAGAGAACAGGTAAGGAGCTAAGTCTTAGACATGTTCCAAATAGTTCTCCCTATTCCCCAGAAGCCTCAAGTAGCTACCTATCCTTCAATCAAGCAGAAACTCCTCTTTGCTCAGAGACACTCTGTTAGTTCTCCTTCCAACTTTTCCCCCTTTTCTCCTACTATATCCCAGCACTCTTCATTTTTGGTCAAACTAACCTACTGTTATTGTCTCCCACACCCCCCAGTCTCTTGGTCCCACCCTTCCTCTTTCCTGGAATGCCCTCCTACCTCCAGTATGACAGATCAGAGTTTTCCCTATCTCCAAAACCCTTCTGAAATTTCATCTCCTCCAGGAAGTCTTCCCCAATTAATTTTTCTTCCCCCCTGCTTATTTCCCACCCTGTGACTTAATAATGATAAATAACTAAGGTACTTGTTAAGCGCTTACTATGTGCCCAACATTGGGGTAGATACAAGTTAAACAGGTTGGACACAGTCCCTGTCCCAGTCCCTGTCCTTGGCTCACACTCTTAATCTCCATTTGACTGATGAAGTAAATGAAGCCCAGAGAAATTAAGTGACTTGCCCAAGGTCACCCAGCAGACATATTGCAGAGCTAGGATTAGAACCCATGTCCTTCTGACTCCCCAGTCCATTGTTCTACCACAAAGCCATGCTGCTTATCACTTCTCTGCCACCTAAGCATATGAGGCTCTCAAACCCACTGTGACACTTGGTATATATCTAATATATGCTCTTACGTAAGCACTAACTTAAGTTCATATCCCCTTTTCCTTCTCCTTTCTGAAATTCATGTTAGGGTCTCTATGCCCCACTACACTGTGAACTCCTTGAGGGCAGGAATCTTGTCTTCTTACTCTGTTGTACTCTTCTAAGTACTTAGTACATATGCCTCTGCATACCTTAGGTGCTATTATAGATAGCATTAATGTGATTTGTCAAATGGATAAGTACTAGTGGTGGAGAAAAACAGAGGAATTAATTGGATGGTACTTCAAACAGAGAGAGGTTAGTCCCCCTCCCACCTTAGGAATTTCAATCAAATTTTAAGCCTTCTTGGAAAAGGAAAGAAAATCTCTGCCAGGTTTCCAAAGGTACTAAATGATTTCCCTGCAGCTCCTTAGAATGATTGAGGTGGTGGAAGGATATTAAAAGATATACCAAAGTCCCAGAACAGAGATTAACCCTGTGGGCTGAGACCTATTCCATGGGGCCATCCCTAATTTACCTAGAGAGGATAAATGGAACCACCTGCCTAGAATAACTGAGATAAGAGATGTCCGATTGGAGCTATTAAGGAGAAAATAGTAGGAATGGTTGAAAAGCTTTTGGGGACCTTTCTGTTTTTTATTGGCAATAACCTAAACTGACAGCTAACTAATGAGAAAAATTGACAGTGAATGCTTTTTGTTGTTGTTCGGCATGACAAAATAAACAATTTCAGATTGTATAATGAATCACTGGTATTTGCTGACTGCTTACTAGATGCAGAGCAGTGTATTAAGTGCTTGGGAGAGTACAACAGAATTAGCAGACACATTTCCTGCCCAAAATGGGCATAAAAGATGAGTTAGGCCTGCTGATTGCCGGTAGCCCCTCTAGCTGACAAACTGCTCTCTGGGCTGCAGCCTTGCTGCCCCCTCTGGCAGCCATGAATACTCACCACTGGTCTGCATGGGAACGGGATTGCAGGCTGGAATCAACCAATTCAGAAATGGTATTGATTGAGCAGGGGGAAGAAAAAAGACACAACCACTAGACTGTAAGCTCGATATGGGCAGGGAATATGTCTTTCTATTATTATATTGTACTCTCCCAAGAGCTTAGTACAGTGCTTTGCATCCAGTAAGTGCTCAATAAAATACAATTGAATGAAAAAATATGGTACAGATGATATCAGTGAATGAATGAATCAATCAGTGACCCTAAACAGAAAGAGGTCAGTCCCCTCCTATCTTAGAAAATTCCATCAAAATCTTAAGGCTTCTTGGCAAAGAAGAGAAAACCTTTGCCAGGTTTCCGGAGGTGCCGAACGATTTCCTGGCAGCTCCCTAGCCATGAATGAGGAGGTGGGAAGGATATTAAAAAGACAAACCGAGTCCCAGAACTGAGATTAGTGCTTGGGAGACAGAGTTAGTTGACATGTTCCCTGACCACAGTGAGCTTACAGTGTAGAGAGGGAGACAGACATTAATATAAATAAATACATCACGGATATGCACATGAGTACTGTGGGGCTCAGGGTGGGGTTGAATAACAAGTGGCCAAAGGATGCGATCCAAGTTCATAGATGAGAAACAGCATGCCGATCCAAGTTTATAGATGAGAAACAGCATGACCTAGTGGAAAGAGCATGGGTCTGGGAGTCAAAAGACCTGGGTTCTTCTTCCAGAACCCTTCATTTGTCTGCTGTGTGACCTTGGCAAGTCACTTAACTTCTCTGTGCCTCCAGTTACCTCAAATAAAGATAAGGCGAAGAGACAAAAGAGAAATAAATGTCAGGTCTGGCGAACATTAGCGGCGAGGCTCATTGGAAAGATCCCGGGCTTGGGAGTCATGGGTTCTAATCCCGGCTCTGCCGCTTGCCAGCTGTGTGACTTTGGGCAAGTCACTTAACTTCTCTGTGCCTCAGTTACCTCATCTGAAAATGGGGATTAACTGTGAGCCTCACGTGGGACAACGTGATGACCCTATACCTCCCCCAGTGCTTAGAACAGTGCTCTGCACATAGTAAGCGCTTAACAAATACCAACATCATTATTATTATTAAGCATGAAAACATAGCTAGCGAAAGCATTTTTGTGTACATAATGTGACCAGGATTGTGGGTTCCATAGTGGAACTTTCAACCACACATACATTCGTAAGTGGATTTCATCTTTTTTTTCCAATGGTATTTGACAAAGTTCTTATTATGTGCCAGGCACTGTAGTAGGTAATCAGGTTGGCACATTTCATGTCCCACCTGGAGCTCACTGTCTTAATCCCCATTTTACAGATGAGATAACTGAGGCACAGAGAAGTGAAGTAACTTGCCCACGGCCACACAAAAGATAAATGGCAGAGCTGAGATTAGAACCCAGGTCCTCTGACTCCCAGCCCTGTGCTAGGCCATGCTGCTTCACTTTCAGTTTTGACGGATGATGAAGACATCATTAATGATGTCTTCTTTGAAAAATAAAGGATAACTACATAAAGTCACCTAGATAAGTGCATAGGGAGTTTTGAGGGTTGTATTCTTGAAGAACCTTGAGTTAGGGGAAAATCATGTTGTAGTAAGTAATAATTCCACTTGGTCTTAACAGGCTTAAGGGGTAGAAGTGTTGAAGATACCACCATGACTGACATTTTTTCAATACAAACCCCTACAGTATTGCTACGTGTACAACTAACAGAATGATGGGAAGCAGCATGACCAAAGTGGATAGAGCACAGGCCCTGGGAGTCAGAGGACCTGGGTTTCTAATCACAGCTCTACCACTTTGCTGTATGACCTTGGGCTAGACACTAAATATTCTATGCCTCAGTTTCCTCAACTAATAATATGGGGATTCAGTACTTGTTCTCCCTCCTACGTAGATTGTGAGACCCATGGGGGACAGGGACAGGGTCTGTGCCAACCTGATTATCTGTTGTCTTCACCGGTGCTTAGAACAGTGTTTGTCACATAGTAAATACCTTAATAAATGCCATTGAAAAAAAACCCAACAACATAGCAGACAAATATGTGAGATTGAGCTTCATGTGGGACATGAAGTATGTCCAGTCTGGTCAACTTGAATCTACCTCAGCGCCTAGTAAAGTGTATGACACATAATAAGTGGCAGAACCAGGATTAGAACCTACATCATCTTCTGGCCAGGCTGGTGTTCTTTCCATTTGGTTGCATTGCTTCCATGGCTACTAGCTTGATACTCCTTGGGGTTGTTAAGATTTCCTTTGGGAGGCTTCTTAGAGGAGGTGGGATTTTAGGACAAGAGCTGTGGTCTGCTGGGGAAAGGAATTTTATGCATGTGGGTAGGTATGATCATGGAGTTGGAGAGAAGAGCAAGGTATTAAGTCAACTTGGGAGCAGCAAAGAATGAGCAGGAAAGTGTGGGTGAAGAGGTCTGATATGTACCTTGGAGATAGATAATGGAAAGCCTTGAAACTAATTTTTGTTGTTGTGAAGGAAACGAGGTAGTCACTCAGGTTATTTGGGTCTGGAGAGATGACCCAAAGGCACTGAAGAAGGATAAATGGCTGCAGAGGGCAGTAGAGTTTGAAGTTGGGAAGGCTGATGGCTGAGAGACCAGAGGGCAGTTTGACTAGATAGTACATTGTGGTTATGAAAACTGTTCGGTGGTGGCAGCAATGGTGAGCAGCACTGGTTGTGTTGGGGGGAGGCAGCTATTGTGTCTGGCAGAGAGCAGAAGTCCCAGGCTGGAGAGGAGCTGAGATGCCTGGCCTTGCTGCTGGCAGTGGAGGAGGAAATGGGCTCCAGCAGGGGGACTAATAATAATAATGATAAGTGTGGCATTTGTTAAGCCCTTACTGTGTGCCAGGCACTGTACTAAGTGCTGGGGTGGATACAAGCAAATTGGAGTGGACGCAGTCCCTGTCCCACATGGGGCTCCCTATCTCAAACCCCATTTTACAGAGGTGACTGAGGCCCAGAGAAGTGAAGTGACCTGCCCAAGGTCACAGAGCAGACCAGCGGCAGAGCCGAGACTAGAATCCACCACCTTCTGACTCCCAGACCTGTATTCTATCCACTATGCCATGCTGCTTGACAGGCAACCCTGGTTATACACCCCGACAGAGCTCATGGATTGCTTTAGAAGTTATTTGCATTATCATTTGAAATAATGGTAATGATACTTTTGAGGATGTGAAGTACCCCCAAATTTTCAAATGGAAAACTAGTATCCTTCAGTACAGGCTTCCTGATGCTCCTGTGTTACCGAAGGAAAGGAGCATGAAAATCAGCAGCTGATCCACTGAAATGCAACATGTGAGATAAGAGATTAAGTAAAAATAATTGTGGTATTGGTTAAACACCTGCTATGGGCAATTAAGCAGGGGAGCAGATGCAATACAATCAGATCGGATACAGGTCCTGTCCCACATGGGGCTCACAGTCCAAGAAGCCGGAGAAGCAGCATAGCCTAGTGGATAGAGCACAGGCCTGGGAATCAGAATAACTTGGGCTCCTGTTCCACTGCTTTTCTGTCATGTGACCTTGGGCAAGTCACTTCAGTTATCTGTTTCTCAATTACCTCATCTGTAAAATGAAATTAAGTCTATGAGCCCCATGTCACTTGTCAGCTGTGTGACTGTGGGCAAGTCACTTAACTTATCTGTGCCTCAGTTACCTCATCTGTAAAATGGGGATTAAGACTGTGAGCCTCACGTGGGACAATCTGATTACCCTGTATCTATCCCAGTGGTTAGAACAGTGCTCTGCACATAGTAAGCGCTTAACAAATACCAACACTATTGTTATGTGGGAAATGGACTACTTCCAACCTGGTTAGCCTGAATCTACCCTAGGACTTAAGTATAGTGCCTGACACATAGTAGACTCTCAACAAATACCATTAAAAAGAGAAATAAAGAGGTTTAATCCTCATTTTACAGATTTGGAAACTGAGGCACAGAGAAGGTAAGTGACTTGCTCTTTACCAACTCCTTCCTAACATACCCATGGTACCTAACCTTAAAAAAAGAAAAAGGAAACCTCTTTAACCCCTCAGTACCCTCCAATTTTTCAACCCATCTCCATCCTACTAGTCCTTTCCAAACTCCACCAGCGAGTTGTTGATGCCCACTCCCCTCACTTCCCCTCCTCCAATTCCCTCCTTGACCCCCTTTGATCTGCCTTCCGTCCCCTTCACTCCACAGAAACCACCCTCTCAAAAGTCACCAACGATCTTCTTGCCAAATTTTATGGCCTCTACTCCATCCTAATCCTCCTCAACAGCTCAGCTACCTTCTACCCTGTCGACCACCCGCTTCTTCTGGAAACATTATCCAACTTTGGCTTCACTGACACCGTCCTCTCCTGGTTCTCCTCTTATCTTGCTGGCCCACTCCTTCTCAGTCTCTTTTACGGGCACCGCCTCTGCCTCCCACCCCCTAAATGTGGGAGTCTCTCAAGGCTCTGTTCTGAGTCCCCTTCTATTCTCCATCTACACCCACTCCCTTGGAGAACTTAAGCAAGTAGTACAGTGCTTTTTACCCAAAGAGTGCTCAATAAATACTTTTGACTGACGGATTCACTTATATAACTTCAACTACCATCTCTATGAGAATGATTCCCAAGTCTCCCTCTCCAGCTCCAATCTCTCTCCTTCTCTGCAGTCTTGCATTTCCTCCCGCCTCAGGGGCTGGGTGGCAGGAGTCAGGAAGGGATTTGGTAACAGAGAGATGCTCCTGAGGGCAGCAAGTACTTCTGGGGGAGGTGACTGGAAGCAATGCTGATAGGAGTGCAGGGCTAAACTGCACAGAGCCTCCCCACCATAGCCCAGTCCAGCCAACCTGTCCCTCAGCAACTGCCTCCCCTGCATGGCCCAGTCCGGCTGCCTGGCCCTCAGTCATCGCCTCCTGAACATGGCCTAGGCAAGCCAGCCTGGCCCTCAGTCTGGCCAACTCAGCCCTCCACCACTGCCTCCCCACCATGGCTCAGTCCAGCCACCCTGGGCTTCGGCCACTGCCTCCTTAGCATGGCCCAGTCCTGCCAGCCTATCCCTCAACCACTGCCTCCCCTGCACTTTCCAGTCTAACCAGTACAGTCCTCAGCTACTATCTCCCCTGTGTGACCCAGTTTGGCCAACCCAGCCCCCAGCCTCCACCTCCCCAACACGGCCCAGTTCAGTCAGCCCAGCCCTCAGCCCACTGCCTTCTCTGCATGGCCCAGCCTGACCAACGCAGCCCTCAGCCACTGCCTCCCCAGTATGGCCCAGTCCAGCCAACCCATTTCTCAGCCACTGCCTCCACTGCACTACCCAGTCTGGCTAGCCCAGTTCTCAGCCACTACCTCCCCAGCACGGTCCAGTTTATCCAGACCAGCCTGCAGCCACTGCCTTCCCTGCATGGCCCAGTCCAGCCAGCCTATCCCTCAACCACCACCTCCCCAGCACTGCCCAGTCTGGCCAGCCCAGCCCTCAGCAACCACCTCCTCAGCACTGCTCAATCAGGCTAGCACAGCCCTCAGCCACTGCCTCCCCAGTGTGGTCCACTCCAGCCAGCCTGGCCCTCAGCCACTGTCTTAGTTCTCAGCCAGGGACCCCATTGCTGCTCCCTGACCCCTTCCTTGCCCTTCCCCAGCCTGGTTTCCAGAGAAAGAGAGAGAAAGGTAACCTTGGTCTATTTAGTAGCTCTCTCTCCCCTTCTCTTCTATCCTCCCTGGCTCCAACTCTACCATCGCTGTCACTGAGGACTTTCACAGAGGAGAAGGAGGGAGCCTGTGAGTCCTAGTGGGACCCTTGAGCCCTTGAGCCACCTGAACTGTGAGCACAAGCTCCCCACCAAGCTGTGGGCAGAGCCGCTATGGGTATAGGGGAAAATGTGTTATGGATAGTGGCTACTTTCTGGGGTTTCTAATCCTACTCACAGGGTGGAGGCTGGGAAGAGGGCTGGGAGCTGGGGCACCAGGCTTCAGCCATCCTTAATTAATATCCCTGTCCCCCCACCTTCCAATCTCTTACCCCTGATGACTGTGCCTTATATTTCTTCAAAAAATTGAAAATGAGCTCCTCAAAATTTCCTCTGCTCCTCCCAGTCCCCTTTTTGACTCTCCCATCCTTCCCATAGTATCTCAAGAGGGGATCTCCTGCCTCTTCTTAAAATCTACTTCCTCCATCCACAAATTCGACCCCTTCCTTTCACACCTTAATAAAACTTTTACCCACTCTCTTCTTCCCTCCTCACTGCCAACTTCAGTTGCTCAATCTCCAGTGACTCCATGTCTGTTTTCAAATGTGTCCACATAACAAATACCATGATAATAATAATAATAAGAACAAAAATAATCATAATTATGTGTCCCTCAATCTCACTGCACCCTCCAGTTATGGTCCTAGCTGCCTCCTACCATTCTTTTGCAAATTGTTTGAATGTGTTGTTTATACACACAGCCTCCTTTTCCTCTCTTGCAACTTTCTCCTCAGCTTCCTTCAATCTGGCATCCACCCATTCCACTCCACTTAAACTACCACCTCTGCATGGATGACTGGGACCCTTAGAGAAGGATATGGGGTTGGATGGGTGTTGTGGGGAGGAAGCAATTCCTCCAAGAGGAAGGGAGGGTCTGTAAGAAGCAGGAAGACCCACTCGAAAGAGCATAGGCGTGGGAGTCAGGTGACATGGGTTCTAACCCCAACTCTGCCACTTGCCTGCTTTGTGACCTGGGGCAAGTCACTACACTTATCTGTGCCTCAGTTTTCTTACCCGTAAAATGGGATTTTAAAATCTGCAACAGACCTGGGAGTCAGAAGGTCATGAGTTCTAATTCCAACTCCGCCACTTGCCTGCTGTGTGACCTTGGGCAACTTTACTTCTCTGTACCTCAGTTACCTTATCTGTAAAATGGGGATTGAGACTGTGAGCCCCATGTGGGACAGAGACTGTCCAACCCAATTTGCTTGTATCCACATCAGCGCTTAGTATAGCGCCTGGCACATAATAAGTGCTTAATAAATACCATCATTATTATTATTATTAACATTATTACCTACTTAGACTGTGATCCCCATGAGGGGTGGGGACCGTGTCTGTCCGACTTGATAATCTTGGTTCTACCCCAGTGTTAAGTGAGGCATTTGGCAAATGGTAGGCCCTTGACAAATACCATGCTTCTTATTATCAACTTAGGGCTGCATAGCAGTTATGAGCTGAACCCTACCTAACTGTGCCAACTGAATGGCAAACTGCAGTCTCTCTGACCCCAGGGGAGAGCAACCCTGAGGCCCCTTCCTTGGGGTTTATGTCCCCAGCCTGGCAGGTGGAAGGCAGGGAGGTGCCAGGGTCCCTGATATCCAACTCAACGTGTGATGAGTAGATAGTGGATCCTGTGACATCATGGACAGAATGTTATTTATTACTATTTGCCCTGTTGATTATCTCATGCCAAGACAGCACTGAAATGTTCCCAGGTTTATTTGGCATTTATTTATTCACTCTGGCTATTATGTCCACTACAGGCAGGCATGTGATTCCTTCACTCCACTGATACTGTGCTTTCTAAGGTCACTAATGGCCTCCCTAGAGCTAAGCATTCTTTGGGCAGTTGGTAGTCACCCTATCCTCAGCTCCAAAGCAATTATGTATATATTCATAATTTTTTTCATTTATATTAATGTCTGTCTCCCCCCTAGGCAAGAAGCTCCTCGTGAGCAGGAAACGTATCTTCTAAATCTGTTGTATTGTGCTCTTCCAAGTTCAGCGTTCTGCACACAGTAAGGGCTCAGTAAGTACCACTGATTGATGGACTGATTGATTGATAAATTTACAGGGTAAGACCCTCCTTGTGTTCCTCTGCATCAAGCAGAAAGTCTTCACAGTTGGTGTTGCCCATCGCCCGGGGACAGGTTCGAGGATCGGAGTGCTCAAGAGAGAGGGACTGAGGTCAAAAGGCTGAGCTGTACAAAATTCATTCTGTGGGGTAAATTGAACTTATCTTTTACGATGGATTTATTTATTTAATTATTTTGGATGCAGCGAATTGAACTTCCCTTTTGGGAGGAATATAATTACTTAATTATTTGGATGTGGTGAATTGAACTTCCCCTATCGGGAGGAATATGATTATTTAATTATAATAGGGCTTCCCTCTCAGGAGGAATGTACTTATGCATTTTTCCCATGTGGCCAAGCACCTAGCTCCCATCCATGAACACTTCCCACCTGGGAGGAATTCACGTATATGATACTCGCATCTGGCAAAGCACTGACTCCTGACTACGAAAGCTTCCCATTGGAGAGAAATTTACTTATGCGTTACCCTCCTGTAGTGAAACACTTAACTCCTGCCCACGAATGCTCTCTGGCTGATCATTCTCAATATCCTTTACAGGCTCCTCCTCTGCATCCCACCCCTAACTCTGGGGGTCCCTTAAGGTTCAGTTCTGGGTCCCTTTCTATTCTCCATCTACACCCACTCCCTTGGAAAACTCATATGGTCCCATGGCTTCAACTACCACCTTACCACCTTTATGCAGATGATACCCAAATCTACACTTCCAGCCCAGATCTGTCTCCCTCTCTGCAATCTTGTATTTCCTCCTGCCTTCAAGACATCTCTACTTGGATGTTCTGCCTTCACCTCAAGTTTAACATGTCCAAAACTAAACTCCTAATCTTCCCACCCAAAGCCTGTCCTCCCTGCTGACTTTCCCATCACTGTAGATGGCACCTCCATCCTTCCTGTCTCTGTAACCTTGGCATTATCCTTGACTCCTCTCTGTTCTTCAACCCACACTTTCAATCCATCACTAAATCCTGTTGGTTCCACCTTCACAACATAGTTAAAATCTGCTCTTTCCTCCCCATCCCAAATTGCTGCCACATTATATAATTACTTATCTTATCCCACTTGGATTACTGCATCAGCCTCCTTGCTGATCTCCCTGCCTCCTGTTCTCCCCACTCCAGTCCATACTTCACTCTGCTGCCTGGATCATTTTTCTATAAAAACGTTCAGGACATGTCCCTCTACTCCTCAAATACTCCATTTGTTTCCCATCCACCTCTGCATCAAACAACAACTCCTCACCATTGGCTTTAAAGCACTCCATCACCTTGCCCCTTCCTACCTCATCAAGCTATTCTCCTATTACAACCCGCCAATCACTTTGCTCCCCTAATGCTAACCTTCTCACTGTGCCTCAGTCTCACCCATCTCGCTGCCAACCCCTCGCCCACATCCTGCCTCTAGACTGATACACTCTCCCTCCTCAACTCTGACAGACAATTATTGAAGGCACATCTCCTCCAGAAGGCATTCTCTGAATAAGCACCCCCTTTCCTCTTCTCCCATTCCCTTCTTCGTCAGCCTGACTTGCTCCTTTTGTTCATTCCCCCTCCAAGTCCCACAGCACTTATGTACATATTTGCAAAGTATTTATATTAATGTCTGTCTCCTCCCCTAGACTGTAAGCTCAGTGTGGATAGGGAATGTGTATGTTTATTATTGTATTCTCCCAAGCGCTTAGTACAGTGCTGTGCACACAGTAAGTGTTCAATAAATATGAATAAATGAATGCTCTGCACACAGTCAGTGCTCTATAAATGCTATGGGTGGATGAACTTAACAACATTTGAAAGGAACTTTATTTACTCATTGGTGTTCCACCTGCCATTGAAGTAATTACATCTATAATTCTCAAAATGTCATAACCTAAGACCATTTTCTTTGTATTTTATTCATTTGTTGAATGCACTATATTAAACATTTGGGAGTATCAAAAAGATACACTGAAGATAGTCTTTGATCCCAAGGAACTCATAGACAAAAGAGGAAGAAACAACCATATCAACAATCAGCAATAGCAACAAAATTTGAATACATGCTTCTGGGCAGTATTCTTCAGATCAGACTGTGTCTGTTCTGTTGTATATTCTATTTTCCTTAGTGCTTACAGTGGTTGGCACATAGTAAGCACTTAAAAAATTCCAATTGTTATATTTTTAACAATACCTTGATGTCTCTCTCTTTTCTTCTTTCCCCATTCCTCCCTCACTTCAAGTCCAGTACACAGAAAAATCTGCCTCTGTTTTGTTTTGCTGCCTCCCCTGTTTAGACTGTGAGTCCATTTTTGGGTAGGGATTGTCTCTATTTGTTGCCAAATTGTATATTCCAAGCACTTAGTACAGTGCTCTGCACATAGTAGGCACTCAATAAATATGATTGAATGAATGAATCCTCCTTTTTCAGATCCCCCTGAAAAATCCCTAGACTGTAAACTCATTGTGATCAGGGAATATATTTGTTCATTGTTGTATTATACTCTCCCAAGCGTTTAGTACAATTGAATCAAGAATAGAATAGAATCAAGAATAAATTCAATTGAATGAATGACACTTTATTATGTATGTTTATTCAAGTCTATATATTCAGTCATTGATTTTGATTATTTTATTTGCACCTATTTTATGTCTGTAAATTCTGTGGGCAGGGGATGGTCTCTTGTTTTTTTCATATGTCCCAAATGCTTAGTATAGTACATTGCATCCAGTGGGTGTTCAATAAATGCTATTGCTACAATTACTATGAGGTATATTCGTCAATTTATGTCTCCTGTCTCTCCCATTAGGTTGTAAATTCCACAGCGGTGGAAATCCTCTTTTTCACTTCTACTGCTTTACCATTTGTCTACTATATGACCTTGGGCAATCAGTTAATCAATCGTAGTTTTTGTGCACTTACTGTGTGCAGAGCACTTGTACTAAGTGCTTGGGAGAGTACAATATAACAATATAACAGACACATGCCCTGCCCAAAATGAGCTTACAGTCTAGAGAGGGAGACAGACATTAATATGAATAAATAAATAAATTATGGACATGTACGTATGTGTTGTGTTGCTGAGGGAGGTAAATAAAGGGAGTAAATCAGGGTGATGCAGAAGGGAATGGGAGGAAAGGAAATGAGGCTTAGTCAGGGAAGGCCTCTTGGAGGAGATGTGCCTTCAGTAAGTCTTTGAAGATGGGAAGAGTAATTGTCTCTAGCATATGAAGAGGGAGGGTGTCCCAGGCCAGAGATAGGATGTGGGTGAGAGATCGGTGGCGAGATAGATGAGATCGAGATACAGTGAGTCAGTTGGCATTAGAGGAACAAAGTGAGTGGGCTGGGTTGTAGTAGGAGAGCAGTGGAGTGGCGGTAGAAGGGGCAAGGTGTTTGAGTGCGTGAAAGCTGATAGGAGTTGGTTTTTTTTGATGCAGAGGTGGATGGGCAGAAAAAGCATGGCATAGTGGATAGAGCACAGTCCTAGAAGTCAGAAGGTCATGGGCTCTAATCCTGGCTCTGCCATCTGTGTGGTGTGTGACCTTGGGCAAGTCACTTAACTTCTCTGTGCTTCAGTCACCTCATCTGTAAAATGGGGATTGAGACTGTGAGCTCCATATGGGACATGGACTGTGTCTGACCTAATTTGCTTGTATCCACCTGAGCAATTACTACAGTGCCGGCATATAGTAAGCACTTAACAAATATTATTATTATTATTATTGTTATTATTTTGGGCAACTAGTGGAGGTTCATGAGGAGTGGGGAAATGTGGACTGAACATTTTTGTAGAAAAATGATCTGGGCAGCAGAGTTAAATATGGCCTACCTCTCCTCCCTTCTCTCTTTCTACCACCCACCCCGCACGCTCCGCTCCTCTGCCGCCCACCTCGTCACCGTCCCTTGGTCTCGCCTATCCCGCTGTCGACCCCTGGGTCACGTCCTCCCGTGGTCCTGGAACGCCCTCCCTCCTCACCTCCGCCAAACTGATTCTCTTTCCCTCTTCAAAACCCTACTTAAAACTCACCTCCTCCAAGAGGCGTTCCCAGACTGAGCTCCTCTTCTCCCTCTACTCCCTCTGCCATCCCCCCTTTACCTCTCCGCAGCTAAACCCTCTTTTTCCCCTTTTCCCTCTGCTCCTCCACCTCTCCCTTCCCAACCCCACAGCACTGTACTCGTCCGCTCAACTGTATATATTTTCTTTACCCTATTTATTTTGTTAATGAATTGTACATCGCCTTGATTCTATTTAGTTGCCATTGTTTTTACGAGATGTTCTTCCCCTTGACTATTTATTGCCATTGTTCTTGTCTGTCCGTCTCCCCCGATTAGACTGTAAGCCCGTCAAACGGCAGGGACTGTCTCTATCTGTTGCCGACTTGTTCATCCCAAGCGCTTAGTACAGTGCTCTGCACATAGTAAGCGCTCAATAAATACTATTGAATGAATGAAAGGAAGAAAGGAGGCGGGGAAGGCAGCAATGAGGCTGATACATTAATCAAGCCTGGATAGGATAAGTGCTTGGATTCACGTGGTAGCGGTTTGGATGGAGAGGAAAGGGCAGATTTTAATGATGTACTGAAAGTTGAACCGACAGGATTTTAGTGATAAATGGAATATCTGGGTTGAATGAGAAGGATTTGTCAAAGGATCACACCAAGGTTACAAGTCACTTCACTTCTCTGTGCCTCAGTTCCCTCAATTGTAACATGGGGATTCAATACCCTTCTACTTCAACTGTGAGCCCCATTTGGGACCTATCTTGTAGTTACCCTGAGGCTTGCAACTTTCACCTCGAGTAAACACCATGTCAAGCTTAATGCCCTTAGGCATATAGCTTCCTGTGATCCCAGATGAGTCAGATGAATTGACTCTAAGAGAAGACCTAAATGTTGACACACCTGTAGTGGTCCGGGGAGATGTCTTCTAAGAGCAGAAGACAGTGGAACTATAACTAGTAGATTAGACCCATTACGGAAGAAGCTGGATGAAAAGGTCAACAAGCATAGTGTAAAGGTTGAAAGGAAACACCTGTCACTGCTGCTGTCATCTGAAGGGGAGGCTGGAACAGCCTGAGCCCAAGGAACCACTTAAGCCCAGGATGCCCAGGCCAGTCCAGCTTGTTAAGGACCAGAACACTGAAAGGGACTGATTATCTCACAGTTGGAGAACTCCACACCTGGGTTAGGCGGTGACAGTTATTTACAGCTTAATCTTTGATTTTCTGTTAATTTCATGCTGTATATTAAAATATATAGTTTCAAACTAAGTTGTGGCAGTCATTTCCTCAGCGGCCCCAACATACGAATCCTCTAATATGATCTTGGGTACCGATTGGCCACTCGGGCCAACCCCAATGCCTAGTACAGTGCTTGGCATGTGGTAAGCACTTTACAAGTACCACTATTGCCTTCTCCAAGCACCTTATTCAGTTTTCTGCACCCAGTAACTGCAGTGGCTTAAATCATGCTACTCAGCTGACACTGATAACATGGCTGGGGGAAGGTGGTAGAAATCACAGTCTAGGCCAGAGCAGTATGAGGAAGTGGGGCAGGGGCTACCCCAGCTTTGAAGGGTTACGGCTTCATGATTTCTCACCAGTATTTATTGAGCACTTACTCCATGCAGAGCACTGTATTTAGTGCTAGGATTGGTTGGAGCAGATAACAGGATGGCACTGGAGAGAAGCTGGCCAAAGCAGTACTCTGAATTGTGTGGGACGTCATTGTGTCCTGTTGACACAGTGGGCACCAACATGGCATGGCCTTACACCAGCTGCCTCAAGATGGCTCTGTCTGCCTAACTCAATCATGAGGAGTCTTTGGTGGACACTCAGGTTGAGGTTTGGCCCCCTGCAGATTTGGGAGAAAATTAGAAATTTCCCCTGCCACAATTCTCTCCCCCCAAACACACTAACCCTTAGTATATAGTGGAAATCTTTGCCTACTAGGGAGTATTCTGAAGACCAGACTAGGTAATCTAGGGCCAAATATTTTTTATGCAAAATTAATAGTAATGTTCAAGCTGAAAAGCTGTGACCAGAGGATTTTTTGGAGCTTGAAGATCAAACATTTTTGTAAAAATTATAGAATTCATTTAGTGCTTCTGTTGTGGTGGGATAAAGACAGTCCCATCGGTCATAGATGGACCTCTGAGCTCAAAAGTAGAGCCCGGCAAGGATGTGGTGGGGGTACATCAGTCAATCAATCAATCAATCAATCAAACAAACAGTTAATAGTATTTTTGAGCACTCACTAGGTTCAGAGCACTTGGGAGAATAAATAGTACAAGAGGGTATATGATGCATATGATGAGTTTATTATTTTTTATATTAAACCTAAATGTACAGATCATAGTTAAAGAAGCAGCTATAGTGTTTGTTTATACCAATGATATACTCTAGGTTTGAGTTTTTTAAATGGTATTTGTTAAGCACTTACTGTGTGCCAAGCACCATACTAAGCCCTGGGGTAGATACAAGACAATCAGGTTGGGCACAGTCCATGTCCCACAGACCATTTCATAATCTCCATTTTACAGATAAGGAACTCAGGCACAGAGAAGTGTAAATGATTTGCTCAAAGTCACACAGAGAGACAAGTGACAGAGCCAGAATTAGAATCCAGGTCTTTTGACTCAGGTCCTTAGAACCTTAGAACCCAGATCCTTTTATGGAAAAATATGATTTATGATCTGTATCAAATTACCATGTTCTTTCCAAGGGATTGCAGGCTGGCAGTTCAGTTTATTCTATACTAATTTTAGAGTTTGTATATACATACATCTATTTTCATATGCAATCTACCCATTGTTTTTGAAAATGAGGCTCCCGACAGTAATATCCCATCCATACACCTGTTACCTGCTGTGAGAGATAATATGCATCTGTTACATTCATCTTTCCTATTTATTGTTGAACAATTTAGGAGTCTGCTCTTCTAATAATTTGCTATTAAGGGGTTTTATGATTTACATTCTATTTTTATTATGTTCATAAATCTTCAGTTTCACTGGGCTATCGACATGCAAAAGGAATTAAATAAATGTGTTGCCTGCATAGGTCCCTTTGAGCTAGAATGATAAAGCCATATGGCTCGGAGGACTGGTGAGGGCCTCAAAGCTGCACAACGTAGAAAATGATGGGGTCCAGCACTCCAAGATGGTAGTCTGGGGGAGACATAGAAGCAGCGTGGCTTAGGCTTAGTGGATAGAGCGTGGGCCTGGGACTCAGAAGGACCTGGGTTCTATGTCCATGTCATGCTTGCTGAGTGACCTTGGTCAAGTCACTAATCTTCTCTGCCTCAGTTCCCTCATCTGTAAAATGGGTATTGAGACTGTAAGCCCCATGTTGGACAGGGGCTATGTCCAACCTGATTAACTTGTATCTGCCCCAGAACTTAGATCAGTGCTTGGCTCATAGTAGGCACTTAACAAGTAACATAATTTTTATTATTATTATATGCCCTGGTAATTCCCCTAAAATCCCCCAGAATGCTAGGGGACTCCTGCCCACCCGTAATTCATCCAACTTCAGTGATCCGCTGGGCTTCATTGGCCCTCTGGACTGTAAGCTCTCTCTAGACTGTAAGCTCACTATGAGCAGGGAACGTGTCTACCAACTTTGTTATAGTGTACTTTCTCAAGCATTTAGTATAGTGCTCTGCACGCAGTAAGCACTCAATAAATATGATCGATTGATTCTAGTCTGGCTCTCACCACTCATCTCTGGGATCATTGAAGTGACAGCCTCATGATGGGGGATCTGGAGGGCAGGAAAGACAGCCCTGTTTTCACCTGATGAACCTGCCCTGCAGAGAGTAAGAACCCCCTTGTTGGGCTGGTGCTTCGAGGAAGGTAGTGGAAGAAGAAAGGGTGCAAGGAAGTGGTTGGCAGGAGCTGAGTGCACAGAGCCATCTTGGGACAACTCATGGGGAAAGGTATGTGGCGGGATGTTTAAAGACAAATCCTTGTCTTTCAGAGTCATGTCCTGACCCTACCGCCCTACCCCAACCATCTCCCTGAGATATGTCCCGTGGAAACAGATCATCCTTCTTTATGGTATTTATTAAGCACTTACTTTGTGCCAGGTATTGTACTAAGGGCTGGGGTAGATACAAGCTAATCAGGTTGGATGCAGTCCCTGTCCCACATGGGGCTCATAGTCTTAATCCCCATTTTATGGATGAGGTAACTGAGGCACAGAAGTTACGTGACTTGCCCAAGGTCACACAAGAGACAAGTGGCAGAAGCAGGATTAGAACCCAGGTCCTCTGACTCCCAGGCCTGTGTTCTATCCAATAGGCCATGCTGCTTCACAGCTCAAAACCTTATTGAAGGCATGTCTCCTCCAAGAGGCCTTTCTTGATTAGGCCCCTCTTTCCTTTTCTCTCAATTCCTTCTGAATTGCCCTGACTTGCTCCCTTTGTTCTTCCCCCCTCCCAGCCCCACAGCACATATCTTTAATTTATTTATACTACTGTTTCCCCCCATCTAGACTGTAAGCTTGTTGTGGGCAGGGAATGTGTATGTTTATGGTTGTATTATACTCTCCCAAGCACTTAGAACAGTGCTCTGCACACAGTAAGCGCTCAATTAATATGATTGAATGAATGAATCTGGCAAACAAATAAGCCAATCAAGCTAAAAAAGTCCCCTCCCTTTCCTCAATTGAAATTAGTTTGTCCACCTTAATTATTTGCCTATCAGTTTTGTGTAAACACAACCCCCCAAATCAAACTGCATTTACAATAAAGTTTTAGATACATTTTTCCCTCTTTAGGCTATCCTACATGCTTTTTCCTAAATCATTTAAATGTTCTCACCACTACCTGGGAGACCCAGGTTCTAATCTGGCTCTGCCGCTGGCCTGCTGTGTGAGTTTTGGGGAAGTCACCTAACCTCTCTGTGACTCCAGATCCTCATCTGTAAAACTGGGATAAGATATCTGGTCTCCCTTTTTAGATAGTGAGCTCCATGTTGGAAAGGGATTGTGTCTGATCTGATTATTTTGTATCTATTCCAGCACTAAGCAGACACTTGGTAAGCCTTTAAAAAGTACCATAATGAATTGAGACATAGGCCCTGTTTTTCTCCTGGCCTGAAATTCCTCCAAGATCAGGCTTTGGTAAGATGAATCTGTACCTTTGCAAGTATTAAAATGCCTGGAGTTTTCTGTACCAAGTAACTTTTTGTCATCTGAATGGTTTCAATAAAATGGATCATCAATGCCAGCCCTGGATGAACATTTTCTAGTGGTCTGTCATGATTTCTTCTGTAAAAGGACACTTGGAAAAATGATCTGAGCCTTTATCAGGCAGGTAATGAACACATGGTCCAATCCCTTTGTGGTCCTTTCATTGCTTATCAGACACAGCAGGTCCCCTTAGGAGGAAAGAAAAACACACTTAGAATATCAGCTCCTGGGCTTTGCCCTAATAGTTCCTGCAATTATGAAATCTGAGCCATTCTTCATGATTTGTGCACAAGAGAAGCAGTGTGGCCTACTGGGAAGAGCCCGGGCTTGGGAGTTGGAGGACCTGCGTTCTCTCTCAACTCCACCACTTGTCTGCCTCAGTTACCTTGCCAGTAAAATGAGGATTAAGGCTGTGAGCCCTATGTGGGACCTGGACTGTATCCAGTTGGGTTTGTGCTTACCCCAGCCCAAGTGCAGTGCCCAGCACATAGTAAGCACTTAACCAATGCTATTTAAAAAAAATAATTCTGAATCCAAAGCAGTGGAGAGGGGAGGACGCTATTGATTTTGACTTCTGTGAGGTACAAGAGGCTAGTAACTCTACCTCTGGAGCCTGGAAGTCCTTTTCTGGCCCTTCTGGGTAGAGAGCTGAAGAGAGGTATTCACAACCATGCCAATAAGAACCTGAGTAATTGCTGAGAAGCAGAGTGGCCTAGTGGGAAGAGCATGGGTCTGAGGTCAGGGAAGTGGGGTTCTATTCCCAACTCTCTCATTTACCTGCTATGTAACCTTGGTTAAATCACTTACCTTCTCTGTGACTTAATTTCCTCTTCTGTAAAATGGGGATAAATTTCCTCTTCTGTAAAATGGGGATAAAACAACACTTGTACCTCCCTCTTAGACCCACAGGGAACATGTGCTTGCTTATATTGTATCTATTCTAGTGCTTAGGTAAAGTGCTTGGCATATATTCATTCATTCATTCATTCATTCATTCAATCATATTTATTGAGTGCTTACTATGTGCAGAGCACTGTACTAAGTGCTTGGAATGTACACTTTGGCAACAGATAGAGACAATCCCTGCCCAATAACGGGCTCATAGTCTAAATGGGGGAGATGGACAGCAAAACAAAACAGAACTAAACAAAAAATAATGTTATTTGTTAAGCACTTACTATGTGCAAAGCACTATTCTAAGTGCTGGGGGCGGATACAAGGTGATAGGGTTGTCCCATGTGAGCCTCACAGTCTTAATCCCCATTTTACAGATGAGGTAACTGAGGCACAGAGAAGTTAAGTGACTTGCCCAAAGTCACAGCTGACAAGTGGCAGAGGCGGGATTAGAACCCATGACTTCTGACTCCCAAGCCCGTGCTCTTTTCCACTGAGCCACGCTGCTTCTCTATATAGTAAGTGCTTAAGAAATACCACTATTATTATTATTAGACTGTGGGACATATGAGGCAGCAATTATGTCCTTCTTGATTAATTTGTATCTACCCCAACCCAGCACTTAACAAATACCCTAGAAAAATATAAATAAACCCACTTCAGAAGTGGGGAGTAACAGGGAGAGAGTTACTTCTAAACCTTTTGGCTCAGCCTTCCTCGTATCGACCCCCGAACACAGACTTCTAAATTGCATGGTCCTTGCTTGCAGCCTAGTGGAGATTTATTAAATTTCAAAGTGGGGAATTATCCCTCTTGTTCAGAGAGAATCTTTGGTGTGACAGGCTGCTTTTTCCAGTCTGGTGAATTTGGTCCATCATCCTGTTTTTGATTTTGCCAGCCTGTCCAGGGTTACTTGTGGAAGGCAGTACTATCCACAGCTCCCAGTCTCCCAAATGGAGCTGCCTACCAGAAAGGGCTGGAGGGACTCAAATTATTTTAGATCAGCATCACCCTTACTAAGGGATGTCCTTCACCTGAGGTTTTTGATCACAATCCCAAGTCCTGTTGTTGGTCCAGTGGAAAGAGCAGGCGTCTGGGAGCCAAAAGACCTGGGTCCCTGTTCTTGGGGGTCTGCCAGCAGGGGAAGGCCCTGCTGGGGCTATGCTTGTCAAGTGGTGAAGTTTTCTGACCTAATGTGGTTTTTTTAATGAGATTTGTTAAGCATTTACTGTGTGTCAAGCACTATTCTAAATGCTGGGGTGAACACAAGCTATTCAGTTTGGACATGGTCTCTGTCCCACATAGGGCTTACAGTCTGAGTCAGAGGGAGGAGGATTTAATCCCCATTTTGCAGATGAGGTAATGGAGGCACAGGGAAGTTAAGTGACTTGCCTAAGGTCACACAGCAGAAAGGTGGCAGAACTGGGATTAGAACCTAGGTTCTCTGACTCCTAGGCCCATGCTCTTTCCACTAGTCAGACTGCTTTCCCAGGCCACGCTGCTTCCCCAGAGAGCTGTTTCCATGAGCTGGATGGTCCCAGCTGGAATTGTGAAAAATAGCTGGCTAATGGGGGTGGCAAAAATTCCCAGCTGCTACCAAGGCAACCAGCTGCTAGGATAATACAAACACAGAAAGCATTGGTTCTCTGATGTTGGACACTTTGGCACTACATGGATCTATGGATTGCATTTTGCAATGTGTGGCACCCCTGCCTATTCACTTGTTGCACTTGGGGCTCCAGTGATAGTAGAGAGGACAGGGGATAAGAGCATGTGAGTGGTGGCATGATTGTGACAAACAATTCCTTTGTGTAGTTCTTTGGTCCTGAAGTCTCAGCATCAAGCTTTGCCAGCAGTCCTTAATGGAAGACTCCATTCAATTGTATTTATTGAACACTTACTGTGTGCTGAGCACTGTACTAAGTGCTTGGGAAAGTACAATACAGCAATAATGAGAGACAATCCCTGCCCACAGTGAGCTCACAGTCTAGTCTAGACTCCATGAACGTCATCACCAGGGGTCCGGGAGAGATCTGTTTGGGCCTTTAACCTCCCCGTGCTTGAGTCAGTGGATACACTGGCATACTATTTTGATGATGATAGTATTTGTTAAGCACTTACTATGTTCCAAGCACTGTTCTAAGTGCTGGGGTAGATACAAGGTAATCATATTGGACACAGGCCCTAACCCATGTGGGGCTCATGGTCTTCATTCCCATTTTACAGATGAGGTTACTGAGGCACGGAAAAGTGAAGTGCCTTGCCCAAGGTCACCCAGCAGACAAATGGTGGAGCCAGGATTAGAACCCATGTCCCCTGACTCCCAAACCCGTGCTCTTGCCACTAGGCCATGCTGCTTCTCATGCTGCTACTGTGCACCAAAGCCTTGCTTGGGGCTTGCCATCTCTCTTGAGAGACCTAAAATTTGCACTCAGAACCACCCAGGTGGAGTGTCTAGCCCCAATCCTGAAGAGAGAAGGATTCAGCAGACTAAAATCTGTTTCTCTTTGGAATCTCACCCAAACCACTGCTGGATCTCTTGAGCACGCCTAGCCCTGGAGACTGAAACTCTCTCCCTGTTGAGGTATTTCCCTAGTAACTGTCTATTGGGTTGACCAGTGGGAAATATTCATTTGGGGACCTTGGCATTGAAGAAGAAAAAATCTAGAAGTTTAATTTATTTCTAAAAGGAAATGATAGAGAGGTTGGAAGGAAAGAAGGGTAAAAGCAGTGTGACGTAGCAGGATGTACAAGGGCCTGGTGGTTAATAGTAGTAATAGTATTTACTAAATGCTTATTCTATTCAGAGCACTGTACTAAGCTCTGGGAAAGAATTTAACAAGTGGGAATTTAACACAATACCACAAAGGCAAAAGCAAAGATTGCTAGGGTCACAACCGTGGCCACAGTGACCTCTCCAGCCACAGCTGCCAGGTTTTACTGAGATGGGGCCTGGCTGCACCTGCTTCTCTGTAAAAGAGAAAAAGAGTATCTTGGCTAGAGGAGCAGAATTTCAGGCTCCTTGTGGCTCAGAGTCCACAGTCACAACCGCTACAGCTACACCTGCTAGGTCTTCCCGAGGTGGTACCAGGCTAGGGCTGCTTCTCTCTATCCTGCTGGGGGGTTGGAAAGTAGGTGGGATGGAGGTTCCTTGGTAAGGTGGAGGGGAGCTGGTGCAGGATCTCCGGGAGGCACAACAGGCAGATAGAGGAGGGCCACCTGAGTCCTAGGAGCTGCATTGGAGGGTGGCAGGCCCTGGGAGGACCCTGGTAGGGAGGCCCAGGATGCATCAACTTTGGCTCTAGCCACAGGGCATGCTGGGAACAGAGCCCTAAGAGCCACATTGGAAGGGCTTGTGAACCCCTCCTTAGAGGGCAGCACAGCACTATCGCCTGGTGGTAAATAAGCTTTGAAGACCAGTGTTTTAACCAGCAGAGAAATTTTATGTTCGGTCCAAGAAGTTACAGTAGCATCTGGGAATAGTGGGTATCAGTGGAGCATTTATTGAGCTCCCACTGGGCTGAGGTACTGTACCAGGTACTTGGCGAAGTATAGAATAAAGAATTGATGCATTCCTTACTCATCAAGAGCTTGCAACTATAACCTGTTGTCTAAGTGCATGAAGATCAGTTAATGTTGTTTGTTAATGGTGTTTGTTTGGTACTGCTGTTTGGCAAGCAGCATGGCCAAGTGAATAGAGCATGGGCCTGGGAGACAGAAGGTTGTGGGGTTCTAATTCTGGCTCCAAATGAATGAATGTTGGTTGTGACCTCGGACAAGGCACTTCACTTCTCTGGGCCTCAGTTACCTCATCTGTAAAATGGGGAATCAGATTGTGAGGCCCATGTGGGACTGGGACTGTGCCCAACCCAATTTACCCCCTTGCTTAGTACAGTGCCTGGCACATAGTAAGTGTTTAACAAATACCATTCATTATCATCATTATTTCTTAAATGCTTACTATGTGCCAAACATTGTACTAAGTGCCTGTAGTAGTTACAAATTAGGTTGGACATAGTCCATGTTCCCATGGGGCTCACAGTCTGAATCCCTATTTTTATAGAAGAGGGAACTGAGGTACAAATAAGTTAAGAGACTTGCCAAGGTCTCACAGCAGGACAAGCAATGAAGCAGAGATTAGAACCTAGGTTCTTCTGACTTTCAGGCCCATGCTCAGTGCCTCTTTGGAGGCTGACATCTAGCTCCAGTAGGTCCAGTTCTTCCATGCTCACTTCTGTATGTCTCTGAGGCTTGGAACTCCTCTCGTTGTCACATCCCAGATCCTTGATCAGTTCCAGCAGGCCCATGGGCCATAATCGACAGCAAATGACAGGAAAGAAGCAATATGGCCTATGGCTGGATTCTAGTCCCAACTCTGCCACTGTACAGCACTTGGCATATAGTAAGCATTGAACAAATACCACAATTATCAATTATAATTATTATAACTGTTACTATTTTGTGGTATTTCTTTGGGGAAGGACCTTTTGGTGGACATTCAAGTGCACAACGAAAGATGATTTCTTGTGCACTTTCTGCTTTTTTCCCTGGGTTTTTTTAAGTGAAACCTGCTTTTCTCTGTGCTAAAATGATCTAAAATAATAATAATAAGGTGGCATTTGTTAAACACTTTACTCTGTGCCAAGCACTGGGGTTAACACAATATAACTATGCCAGATCAGTCTCTAACAGTGTTCACAGTCTAAGTAAGAAGGAGAACAGGCATGAATACCCATTTTTAGAGATGAGGAAACTGAGGCAACCGAGAAGTTAAGTGACATGCCCAAGGTCATGCCTGCAAGTCAGCATGGCTGAGTAGAAAGTGACCAGGGCTGAGAGTCAGAGAACTTTGGTTTCTAGTCCCAACTCTACCCCTGGCCTACTCTGTGACCTGGGAGTCAGTTACTTAACCCCTTTGAGCATGCTTTCATCTCTGTAAATGGGGATAATAGCTCCCACTGATTCCTACCTAACAAATGAGATAACTAATGTGAAAAGTAATGGGGAAAAAATTGAAAGTACAAATTTAAGGTGGTCTATTATTATTAGTTGGGATTCCCACTTGCTCGTGAAAATCCAGCCGTCTCTGACAAAATTTCTCCCATTGCTATTATGCTGTGAGGGCAAGAATCCAAATGGGTTGCCTCTATCTGCCAGTAGTGGATGATTAGAATAGAATGTGTTCCAGGTTTGGCCTGGAATGCCCTCCCTCCCTCAAATCCTACAGGCAATTACTCTCCCCCACTTCACTTCAAAGTCTTATTGAAGGCACATCTCCTCCAAGAGGTCTTCCCTGACTATGCTCTCCTTTCCTCTTCTTCCACTCCCTTCTGTGTTGCCCTGACTTGCTCCCTTTATTCATCCCCCATCTCAGCCCCACATCACTTATGTACATATCTGTAGAGCATGGGCTTTGGAGTCAGAGGTTATGGGTTCGAATCCCAGCTCGGCCACTTGTCAGCTGTGTGACTTTGGGCAAGTCACTTAACTTCTCGGGGCCTCAGTTACCTCATCTGTAAAATGGGGATTAAGACTGTGAGCCCCACGTGGGACAACCTGATTCCCCCTGTGTCTACCCCAGCGCTTAGAACAGTGCTCGGCACATAGTAAGCGCTTAACAAATACCAACATTATTATTATTATCTGTAATTTATTTCTTTACATTGTTTGTCTCCCTCTGTAGACTATAAGCTTGTTGTTAGCAGGGAATGTGTCAGTTTCTTGTTTTGTTTTACTCTCCCATGCACTTAGTACAGTGCTCTGCACACAGTGAGTGCTCAATAAATATGATTGAATGAATGAATGAATGAAAAGTGTCTGTCCTGGCTCTGTCTCCCACAAGCCACAGCTTTCTTCAGTGAGTAGGAATAGATCAGACCTGAAAATCCTCAAAAATCTCCAATGGTTGGTTGCCCATCCACCTCCATATTAAACAAAAACTCCTCACCATTGGCTTTACATCACTCCATCACCTTGCCCCTTCCTACCTCACCACACTCACTCTGTACACAGTAAGCACTCAATAAATACAAATGAATGATTGAATGAACTTCTCTCCTTCTACAACCAGCCCTCGTACTTCACTCCTCTGGTGTTAACCTCTCACTGTGCCTCGATCTCACCCACCATTGACCCCTGGCCCACATCCTTCCTATGGCCTGGAACACCCTCCCTCCTCAAATCTGATAGACAATTACTCTCTGCCTCTTCAAAGCCTTACTGAGGGTACACCTCCTCAAGAGGCGTTCCCAGACTAAGCCCCACTTTTCCTCATCGCCCACTCCTTTCTGCATCACCCTGACTTGCTTCCTTTGCTCTTCCCAACCCTCTCAGCCCCACAGCACTTATGTTCATATCTGTAGTTTTATTTATTTGTATTGATGTCTGTCTCCTGCCTCTAGACTGTGAACTCATCGTGGGGAGGGAATGTCACTGCTTATTGTTGTATTATACTTTCCCCAGCATTTAATACAGTGCTCTGCACACAGTAAGCACTTAATAAATAGGATGGAATGAATGAATGAATGAATGATTAGATATGATTAATATGTTTCAAGTCAGAATGTGAATTTTATTCTGAGTCAGTTCCCTTTGCTGGAATTGTCCTTAGCCTGGAGTTAGGCCTCCAGGGGAGATTCACTAGGCCCAATTCTAATGGCCCATGGGAAAATCTAATCCCAGTGAGGTTATCATATATTTCCCTTGCACATTTCACACATTTTCCATCCAGCACAGTTGTGTTGCCATGAACACTGCCTCAATGCAGATGAACTGATTACTTTTAGGACCACATACTGTGGCATTTGTTAAGTGCTTACTATGTGTCATATCCCATGTCCCATGAGGGGCTCACAGTCTCAATCCCCATTTTACAGATGAGGTAACTGAGACACAGAGAAGTGAAGTGACTTGCCCAAGGTCACACAGCAGACAGGTGGCAGAGCAAGGGTTAGAACCCGTGACCTTCTGACTCCCAGGCCCATTTTCTATCCACTACTCCATGCTGCTTCTACAGGTCAATTCTGGTTTGCTGGTGACTCAGTGAAACTGCTCAAGAAACTGGATGTGTTTTCAGTAGTGGATCCATGTCATACATCCATATAGAAACCTGGACACCACTGCAGCTGTTCAGAATTTCAACTCGGTATGGCTTTGATGACCTGTGATTGCCTGATTCTGCCTGTCAAGATGCCAAAGTCATGCTAATGATTTTTATTTTGTTCTCTAGTCTTTCTATTTCCTGTACATTGTTGGGTAGTACACTGCCTTAAATTCTCTGTTACCAATGAAAAGTCTTTGGTTATGTTTTAGCTGGTTCTTAACTATCAGTCCAGAGGTTTGGTGTTGAGTCTCCAAAGGGATTCTGAGAAGCAGCATGACTTACTGAGAAGAGTACAGGCCTGGGAGTCAGATGATTTGAGTTCTAATCCAAGCTCTGCCAATTGCTTGCTGTGTGACCTTGGGCAAGTCACTTCACTTCTCCATGCTTTAGTCTCCTCAATGGTACTGAAAGAAAGAGATACAGTGAGAGAGAGAAAGTGAGAGAAAGAGGAAGGAAGGAAGGGAGGAAGGGAGGGAGGAAAGGGAGGGAGGAAGGAAGATAGAAAAGACGACAGAAGGAGAACAATAGAAATGATAGTTTTTCAAATATATGGAAAACTTGGATTATTGAAATAAACATTTCTGCCAGTTTTTGTAATGTTGCAGCAGTAATAGTATTAGTGGTAGTATTATTAGCAGGAACATTATTAGTAGTAAAAGTAGTTGTAATATTTACTGAGTGCTCACTTGATGTGGTTCACTGTACTAAGTGCTAGCGAACTACAGAATAACAAAGTGAAATATTTCCTTCCTGTAGAGGTCTTACCCTGTAATGGGGATGATAAACATAAACATGCTTACAACTAGATATATCTTAGATAAACTAATAAAGGAGACATATATACATGTGTGCTAAAGAGGATGTAAATAACTTCATAAATACTAGAGATGCTGATGGCTTGATATGGTTCGAGTTGCTGTGAAACGAATTGTGGAAAGCTTATTCAAATAAGTGTGATTTTAGGGGGATATGAATGTGGGGGAAGCTCTGGTCTGTCTGACTGATGAAGAGAAGTAGTTTCAAGCCAGAAGAAAGGTGTAAGCAAGAGGATGGAGGCGAGAGAATCAAGTGAGATAGAGCCAGAAGGTTGATTTAGGAGGCTAGAACACAACAAGTTGTGGATTAGTGGTTGAAGAGTGAGCAGATAGGTTCGGTGGGGTCAGGTGGTGTAGAGGCTTGAAGTCAACTGTGAGGCATCTGTGTCTCATGCAAAGAGATGCAGGGAGTCGATGTAGAGTTGAGGAGAAGAGAGATGTTGGCTGAACGATGTTTCAGGAAGATTATCCATACAGCGGTATGGAATAGAGATTAGAGGGGAAGAGAATGAATATTTGAATTCCTGCACATGAATATTTAAATTCTTGGCTTTAAAGCACTTGTTAATAACAGATGGTGCAATTTATTTCCCTTTTTCATTAATTTGAATTATACACCATGTCTCTAAAATCCCTTCTGTAATATGGGCCAACCCTAGGTGGCACATCTGCAGAGAACTGTGCATTTATGTAGCTGCTGTGTACATGAGATCTATCAGTGGTATTTATTCATTCATTCAATTGTATTTACTGAGTGCTTACTATGTGCAGAGCACTGTACTAAGTGCTTGGAATGTACAATTCAGCAACAGATAGAGAGAATCCCTGCCCAACAACAGGCTCACAGTCTAAAAGGGGGAGACAGACAACAAAACAAAACAAAACAGAACAAAACAAAATGAGTAGTCTGGCATATATATCATCAAGATAAATAGAATCATAGATATATACACATCATTAACAAAATAAATAGAATAATAAATAATATACAAATATGCACAGTGCTGTGGGGATGGGAAAGGGGAAGGGCAGAGGGCAGAAGAAAGGGGAATGGGGAGGGGAGAAGGAGCAGAGGGAAAGGGAGGGCTCAGTCTGGGAAGGCCTCCTGAAGGAGGTGAGCTTTCAGTATGGCTTTGAAGAGGGGAAGAGAGTTAGTTTGGCTGACGTAAGGAGGGAGGACATTCCAGGTCAGCAGTAGGACGTGGGTCAGGGGTTGATGGTGGGACAGGCGCAAATGAGGCACCGTGAGGAGGTTAGAGGTAGAGGAACAGAGTGTATGGGGTGAGATGTAGGAGAGAAGGGAGGTAAGGTAGGAGGGGGCAAGGTGATGGAGAGCTTTGAAGCCAAGAGTGAGTTTTTGTTTTATGTGAAGTTTGACAGGCAACCACCGGAGGTTTTTGAGGAGAGGAGTGACATGCCCAAAGTGTTTCTGTGGGAAGATGCTCCAGGCAGCGAAATGAAGAATAGACTGGAGTGGGGAGAGACAGGAGGATGGGAGATCAGAGAGGAGGCTGACACAATATTTACTGTGGGCAGAGCACTGTACTGTAGAAGCAGAGTAGCTTAGTGAATAGATCACAGGCCTGAGAGTAAGAAGGATTTATGTTCTAAGCCCCACTCCACCACTTGTCTGCTGTGTGACCTTGGGCAAATCACTTCACTTCTCTGTGCCTCGGTTCCTTCATTTGTAAAGTGGGGGTTAAGACTGTGAGCCCAATTTGGGACAGGGACTGTGTCCAACCCAATTACCTTTTATCTACCCCAGGGCTCAGTACAGTGTCTGGTATGTAGTAAGTGCTTAAAAAATACCACAATTATTACTGTTATTACTAAGTGCTTGGGAGAGTACAGTATAACAGAGTAGGTACACAAGTGCCCTGGTGATCTTTTTCCTTTCATTTAGCCCCAGTGTGAAGTTGTTAGATTGCTTATATCATCGAAAGCTGCTACTCCCTCCTCTTTAGGCACGGGCCTTTTAGTGCAGGTAGGTGGGACTCCTCAGGCCTCACTAGTTTGGGATGGAACATCATTAACATGATGTTCATGTGTCTGTTCATAGAGGAGGGAGCAGAGACCTCCTGTGGTCATATGGGAAGTCCTAGATGGGGCAGAAGGTTAGACAGATTTAGCACTAAATCCCAGGAGAGTAAAGCCTGGCCTGAAAATCCCATTTTTTAAATGGTATTTGTTAAACACTTACTATATGCTAGGCACTGTCCTAAACTCTGGGGTAAGATACAAGCTAATCAGGTTGGACACAATCCATGTCCCACATGGGATTAAAGTCTTAATCTCTACTTTACAGATGAGGTAAGTGAGGTATAGAGAAGTGAAGTGAAGTGGTGGAGCTGGAATTTTGAGCCCAGGATCTCTGATTGCCAGGCATGT
Organism: Ornithorhynchus anatinus; assembly: GCF_004115215.2. Classification (NCBI taxonomy): domain Eukaryota; kingdom Metazoa; phylum Chordata; class Mammalia; order Monotremata; family Ornithorhynchidae; genus Ornithorhynchus; species Ornithorhynchus anatinus. Next base: position 60,491,987 of record NC_041729.1, on the reverse strand, counting down.
GCTTTATCCACTAGGACATGCTGCTTCATGGAGTATGAAGCTGGAGATGGGAAAAACAGCCAATGCTATCTTAGTTTAACATGCAGCCATGAACCCTAGGGTCAGGACACTATGGTGTAGAGAAATTAGCTTTGTTTCTCTATGCAGGCCATGCCAACTCTTGAGAGAGGAAGAGAGAATCAATCACTCAAAAGTATTGAGTACCTGCTGTGTGCAGAACCCTGCACTAAGCACTTGGGAGAGTTCAATAAAGAAAATAAAGACACAATCTCTGCTCTCAAAAAGTTTTACAACCTAGCAGGGGAGGCAGACACTAGAATAATTTGCGGGGAGGAGGAATAAGGAGAAGTGAATTAGTAAACAAGTCAGTAATTAGATAGAAGGCTATCTAGCCATATCTATGGAAGCAAGTGCTGTGTATATGTTATGTGTAACTCAGTGCATAGTTGGTGCAGAAATACTGAAAGCAGAGTTGGAGGGGTAAAATCTGGGGAGAAGAGTCTACCAATTCTGTTGTATTGTACTGCCTCAAATGCTTAGTACAGTCCTCTGCACACAGGAAGTACTCAATAAATACCATTGATGATGTGATGATGATGATGATATGATGATGAATAGAAAAGGAAGAGCAAATCCCTTATTAACACAAAAGAATCCAATATCCATGCTTGAAGAAGGTAAGTGATGACACTTCAAAAATGCTCTTAGCATCCTGGCGCTTGTGCTCATTTCTTTTATTTGCTGTAAGCTTCAGCTTCCTGTCCTAGAAATAAGACTAAAAGGCTGCTCTTCCCCAGTGTCCTGACACTCTTGAATTCAAATGTCATCAATGGCCTCATTATCATCTCAACCCCGGATGCATAGACTGGTTAAAGAGAGCACCCGAAATGACATCCTCTTGCTTTGATGCCAGTGACTCACAGATGCCTGGCTGCCTTCTGGGCTACTAAAAGCAATGTCACTAGCAAAGTTTTCTTTTGCCACAAGGCCAGTTTTTGGAGAGTGTCAAGAGGATCTGCAGGCCCTGGGAACCTGCTGGATGCTCAGACATTTTCCTAGCTCTTAGTAGAGTGTTTGGCACATGGTAAGCCCTTAACAAATAATAATGGTAGTGGAAATTGTTAAACGCTTACTCTGGGTCAAGCACTGTACTAAGTGCTGGGGTAGATACAAGATAATCATGTGGATCACAGTCCCTGTCCCACATGGGGCTCATCCCAGACTAAGCGGGGACTCCATGGGTCGTCCACGATAATTACTGCTATGGAGGGATGTTAACATTCCAGGAACACGAGGCCAGGCAGAGTCTTTCAGCCACAAACCCAGTCTCTCTTTCTGACAAGCACTTCAAGGATGATTTCCCTCAGATCAATGTTCTGATCACCCTTTGGGCACAAAAGTTGGCAGTTAGGCCAGTTGAGAGTTTGGATATTATTCAAAAAGCTGCAAATCACTTCCTTTAGGAACAAAGCCTCTGCCAGTAACAGAAAGCAGTAAAGACACTCTCTAATGAATAACACTGATAGAGTCTGAGAAACTCTAATTGTGTGCTTCTTATGCTTTTTCCTACATTGGGGATTTGAGCTTTGGGGCTATCATTGCATAATAGAAGAACAGAAGAACTGTCATTACTGGATCAGACAAGTGGCCCATCCCGCCCAGATTCTGTTTCTGATTCTGACAGTGATCAGAGAATAATTACTCTCCTTGATATCCATCTTAGTGTTTAAAGATCAAGCAACCCTAACTTTCCCCAGCTACATCTCCCACTTTCCCTCCATCAGCCTGCAAAGAACTGCTGGTCCATGAGTTTATACAAATCCCTCTTAAACCTACTGGTTTTCTGCTGGTAGAATATTCTGAGGTTAACACATTCTAAACACTTATCACCCAATATGTATAGATAGGTTTCTTTTAACTTGTTTTGAACCCAACCCCCTTAAGCTACAATGAGTGTCCCCTTGTTCTGGCCAACAGGAGTTCTTTGTGTTTTCCCAGTTACTACATTCATTATAATTCAATAGATTTCTGAAAAGGACTAACTAATTTGGTTTGTCTTCAGGATTAAGCCCTCCTCTGCACCTTCTCCAGTTCATATGTATATATATATATATATATATATATGTTATGGTATTTGTTAAACACTTTGTATATTCCAACCTGGGGAAGGTACAAGCTAATCAGGTTGGACACAGTCCCTGTCCCACATTTGTCTCAGTCTTAATCCCCATTTTACAGATGAAGAAACTGAGGCACAGGGAAGTGAAGTGACTTGTCCAAGGTCATATAGCAGACAAGTGACAGAGCTGGGATTAGAACCCAGGTCCTTCTAACTTCCAGGCCTGTGGTGTATCCACTAGGGCACACTGCACATGGCATTCCAGAGGCAGACATTCCAGTCTTTGGTTTTCTCCCTTTCTCTTGATGCTGTCCATCACTAGATTTGCCCTTTTGCCTATACACTGGACCCATGATTTAAAGAACAGTCAACCCATGATTCCCAGATTTCTTTCCTGAGATGGGACTTATAGCTCCCAGCTTGACATCATGCAGTTGTAATACAACAATTTTCTTTAGATGTTTTATCTTGGACTTGCTCATGGTGAAGCTCCCTGTCATATTTCACCCCAATTACCCACTCAGGCTTATCATTCAATCAGTTTATCAATGGAATTATTTGAGCCCTTTCTGTGCACAGATCATTATATAAGTAGTGGCAGAATACAGTAGAGTAAGTAGCTACTCTCCCTGCCACTGGAGGAGTTTACAATCCAAAGAGGGGTGTTGAGATGGGGAAATTGCAAATTGTTACAAATTGAGTGTAACAATAGGTACAGAGAATCAGCATGGCTCAGTAGACAGAGCATGGGCTTGGGAGTCAGAGGATGTGGGTTCTAATCCCAACCCTGCCACTTGTCAGCTGTGTGACCTTGAGCAAGCCACTTAACTTTTCTCTGCCTCAGTTACCTCATCAATAAAATGGGAATTAAAACTGAGACCCCCCCACGTGGGACAGCTTGTTTACTCTATATCTACCCAGCACTTGGAACAGTGTTTGGCACATGGTAAGTGCTTAACAAGTGCCATAATAATTATTATGACTATTACATAACTGCTGCAGAGGTGGGAGTGAGGTTTGTAGCTAAGTGTCTAAGGCATTAGAGCTCAAATACACAGTGATGAAGTTTTTTTTCAAATGCCAGTAAAGTTGTTTCCTATTCATATTGACTTTATGGACAAGGTGATGAAGTGTCGGGGGGGAATAAGATGGGGAGATGAAAGAGGAAGAGCTGGGTTGGAGATACTGTGGGTAGATTAATGTTAGAAGAGCAAAGTGTGCGGGCTGGGTTGTAGTGGGAGAAGAGAGAGGATAAATAGTGGGGAGAGAGATGAATGAGTGCTTTAGAGATGACAGGAGTTTCTGTTTGATGCAAAGATGAATGGGCAACCATTGGAAGTTTTTGAGGAGTGGGTAGATGTGCACAGAACAGTATATTAGAAAAGTGATAGCAGGAGCACTGTGAAATATGAACTGGAGAGGAAAAGGGCTGGACGCAGGGAGATTAGTGAGGAGGTTGATGCAGTATTCGAGATGGGATATGACAAGTGCTTGGATCATCACAGAGAAGTAGCTTGATGGTCCAGTGGGATGGGAGTAGAGTGCTCTGCATACTCTGCACACAGTAGGCATTCAGTAAATACACTGATTGAATGATCCTGCTTTGACTTCCATATCTACCTGTCTAAAAGAGGAATTGAAGCATATGGGCGGTGGGATGGAGTGCTGATGGACTCTGATGTACCACTTTTAAGGCAAACCGACAGGAATTGCCTTGGTTCTCAACATTTATTGTGCTCAATAAATGTGACTGAGTGTGTAGAACACTGTACTAAGTGCTTGGCAGAATACAACTTAAAAGAGTTGGTAGACACATTCCTTACCCAAAACAAGCTCACAATCTAGAGCGATAGACAGACATAAATATAAATAAATAATTAGGGATATGTGCATTAAGTGCAGTGGGGCAGAGGGAGGGATGAATAAAGGGAGTAAATCAGTGATGCAGAAGGGAGTGGGAAAAAGAGGGAAGCCTTCTTGGAGATGTGCCTTCAATAGGGCTTTGAAGGTGAAGAGAGTAATTATCTGTCTGATGTGAAGAGGGGGGCTTTTTAGGCCAGAGTAATGATGTGAGTGAGAGTTTGGAGGCTAGAGAGACTAGACTGAGGTACAGTGAGTAGGTTGGCATTAGAGGAGTGAAGTGTGGGAGCTGAGTTATAATATGAAAACAGTGAAGTAAGGTAGGAGGTGGTAAGGTGATTGAGTCCTTTAAAGCTGTTGGTAAGGAGTTTGGGTTGGATGTAGAGAGGTATGGACAACCCCTGGAGTTCTTGAGGAGTGGACATGGACTGAACTTTTCTGTAGATAAATAATCCAGGTAGCAGGGTGAAATATGGGCTGGAGTGGGGAGAGACAGGAGGCAGGAAGGTCAGCAAAGAGGCTGATGCAGTAATCAAGGTGGGATAGGACAAGTGCGTGGATTAATGTGGTAGCAGAGTGGATGAAAGGGTAGTTTTTAGCAATGTTGTGAAGGTTGAACCAAAAAGATTTATAGATTGACTATGTGGGTTGAATGAGAGAGAACAGTCAAGGATAATGCCAAGGTTATGGGATTGAGAAATAGGAAAAATGGTGGTGCTATCTTCAGTAATGGGAAAATCAGAAAGAGGACAGGGTTTGGGTGGGACAATAAGGGGTTCTATTTTGGACATCTTAAATTTGAGATGTCAGTGGAACATCTAAGTAAAGATGTCTTTAAGGCAGGAGGAAATGCAAGACGGTAGAGAGGGAGAGAGAGAAGGGCTGGTGGTGTAGATTTGGGTATCATATGCATAGAAGTGGTAATTGAAGTCATGGGGCCAAATGAGTTCTCCAAAGGAGTGGATAGAGATTGAGAATAGAGGGGTTACAGAACTGAGCCTCGAGGGACTCCCATTTAGTGGTTGGGAGACAGAGGACGAAGCTGTGAAAAAGATCGAGAAAGACTGGCTAGAGAGATAGAAGAACCAGAAAAGAATAATGTCATTGAAGCAAGTTTGGATAACATTTCCAGGAGAAAAGGGTGATCCACAGTGTCAAAAGTAGCTGAGAGGTTGAAGAGGATTGGGTTGGAATAAAAGCTGTTAAATTTGGCAAGAAGGAGGTCATTTGTGACATTTGAGAGGATGGTTTCTGTGGAGTGAAGGGGACAGAAGCCAGACTGGAGGTAGTCAAGGACAGCATTGGAAGAGAGGAACTTGAGACAGCAGTTGTAGACAACTCATTCAAGGAGTTTAGAGAGAAATGGTAAGATAGAGATTGTGTGATATAACTGGAGGGAGCTGTGGGGACAAGGGAGTGGTTTTTTAGGATAGGGGATACTTAAGCAGTAGGGAAGAAACCACTGGAGGGCAATCAGTTGAAAATGGTGGTCAAGGAGGAAAGAAGGGAGTGGGCAAATGCTCTAATAAGGTGTGAAGTGATGAGGCCAGATGCACAGGTGGAGGAGGTAGATTTTGAGAGATGGCAGGAGATCTCCTCTTGGCATACTGTTAGGAAAGATGGGAGAGATGAAGAAGACACAGGAGGAGGGAGGGACTGGAGAAGAGCAGGGGACATTTTAGGGAGTTCACACCTGATAGTTTCAATTTTCTCAATAACATAGGTGGCCAAGTCATTAGGGGCAAGAGATGGGGGTGGAGGGGTGGGGGATAGAGGGTTTGAGGAGGGAGTTAAACATCTGGAGAAATTGGAGAGGGCAGTGGGCATGGGTGAGAAGAATTGAGAAACAATTTTTCCAGGCAGAGGAGAAGGCAAAGTTAAAACATACAAGGATAAATTTGAAGTAGATGAGGTTGGCCTTATATCTAGATTTCCACGAACAACACTCAGCAGCTCAGACACAGGAGGGAAAGAAGCAGACTGTGGAGGTGATCTAGGGCTATGGGTTAATGGTATGTGAATGACTAAGGGATAGGGGAGTGAGTGAGTTGAGTTCAGTAGAGAGGATGGTGTTGAGTGTGTCAATTTGGTCATCAAGGGAAGGTCGATGGGGAATGATGACTTGAGAAAATTGGATGGGGTCAAAAGATATTTGTGGGAGAACAGCACAGATTAGTGGGGAGGAGGTGTTTGGAAGAGAAGGCAAGTAAGGAGGTTGTGGTCAGATAGAGAGATTTTAGAGTCAGGTTAAAGACTGTAAAGTGACTAGAGATGATGGGACCAGGGATGTGTCCAGGGTGGTAATTTGGGGAGCTGGGGTGGAGCAGGAGGTAGGTTAAGGGATTAGAAGTCCATCTAAAATCCAACAGAGATTTCTGTAGAGGTCACAGTAACAATGACTGGACCAGATTCCCAAACAAAATAATGTTCAAAATCAGGATTCAACTAGTACAAATGGGAAAACATCGCAACCGAAGATACTAAAATCAAGTTTTGCAAGGATACCTTTTACAGCCAACCAAGGATCAAGTTTTTTCTGGACCAAGTGGAGGGTTTGATCATCAGAAAACACCATGTGCTCAGATCATGTGGTTGCTTGAGAGCTTCACTTGGGGTAAAGGCTGGGCAATAGGGTTTAGTCTAAAATTTGCCACCACATGAATAGCTTGCTCTCTCTTCCTTGTTACCCCAAGGATAACAGTGGGAAATAAATTATCTCATAAAGGTATCTCCTTCATGGATCTCACAGAAAGAGGCAGGAGAACAAATAACAGTGAAGTGTCAACTTCAATTCATCCTCTTCATTCTGCCCTAAGGAGAGCTCCGCTCAATCCCTGGAAGGATATGATTTTCACATTTTTGGTAGAGAAACCAAACTCCTCTCCCAGATGCTTTGGAGCACTCAAGACTCTACACACATTTCTATTTGCTACAACTGGCACTGGGTCATTAAGATAAATTCACTTCATTTTTTTTGTTTTGTAAGCATCCTGATTCTTTCCTGTCCACTCGTCCAGTACCTATTTCCAGCAAGGAAGCACTTGTTAAATTGGTGTTAGTTAATTGACCCTCAGAAAGCTAATGACCACGTGGTCAAGGATCATGGCTATCAACCATGTGGAGAAGCAACATGGCCCAGAGGATAGAGCACAAGCCTGGGAGTCAGAAAGATCTGGGTTCTTATATATGGTGGTATTTGTTAAGCGCTTACTATGTGCAAAGCACTGTTCTAAGCGCTGGGGGATACAAGGTGATCAGGTTGTCCCACATGGGGCTCACAGTTTTAATCCCCATTTTACAGATGAGGTAACTGAGGCACAGAGAAGTTAAGTGACTTGCCCCAGCTCTGCCACTGGTCTGTTATGTGATCTTGGCCAAGTCACTTAACTTCTCTGTCTTCAGTTACCTTATTTGTAATAGGGAGATTAAGACTGTGAGTCCCTTGTGGGACATAGACTGTTTCCAATGATATTAGCTTGTATCTGCCCCAGATACAGATACAGAACAGAGTAAGTACTTAACAAAATCTAAAAAAATCATATTGTATTCTCCCAAGTGCTTAGCAGAGTGCTCTGTGCACAGCAGGTGCTCAATAAATACTATTGATAGATTGACTGGCTCATGATGGTAACTTATCCTGATCCACTATGACTAATTCATCTATATGTGTCTGGTTCCCCATGATAGAGGAATCCAAATCCAAGGTCAAATTATACCTTGTATTGCAAGAGCCATTCTATTTCCATTTGAAAACACTTTAATAGAATTCAAATTTCATCTAGGGTGAAAGCCATTATTTATTTCCCAGTTTGTGGCTTCTATATATCCCTAATATCTATTATTTCTTTAAGCATCTTTCTCAATTCCATGGCTATTACAGGGTTTAGTCAGACACTTGTGTGTTGCTACCTGAGACTTTGCTGGAACTGCAATTTCAGATTTCCTTTCAAGCACATAGATGTATTCCACTTGAATAACTTTAAAACTATTTGTTCCATGTACTAACTACCTACTGGTGATCACCCCCATGTTCTGCTGCTCATTTGGAAGGTATTGCTTGATTATGAGGCTTAATGCAAGGTTAGATTAGAAAAATCCCTTAGTGAGGCAGAAACCATGCTTCAGTGGCTTAATGAAATAATGGTATTGATTATTGATTCTCCAACTGTAGTCAACTGAATAATTTTAATGAGCTGTAACATGCATTAATTAATGAATCTAATAAAAGACTTTCCACATCAATGAGAAAGGGCAGGATGGGACAATGGTGGTGGCTGAATCCTGGTGGCATTGCTTGGAAATTCATGGCAGTCTCCTGGGCATGAAAATAATTCAAAATCCAAAGCCTTTAAGTGGCATTTGCCTTTGCTTTTAGGATGTCTACACAGCCATCTCTCATTATAAGCCTCTTTTTTTAGCACTTCTTGCTACCCTATTGGATTTTAATGCCGATGTTACATAGTTTTCTCACTTTGAGATAAAGTTGCAATGTTTACTTTGGCTTGAGCACTTCCCTTCTGCTCCTTTTGAAGTAGAATGATTAGAAACCATTTCAATTTAGCATTAGGTAATGGCAACAGTTCTATTTAGCATAAATAATGGCAGATTTCAATTGTGTTAGAAGAAGATGCTGCTTTACTGGCTATTGGGAAAGATATATTTTAAAAACAGTACTGCATTTGTATATGTGCACAAAAAATCAAATTTTAAATCTTTCATTGTTGGCACATGTGCTTTTTTATCATTTGGGGTAGGCAGGCTTGGGAATGCATGAATATGCTTTACATTATTTTCTATGGAAAACTTCTTGGCTTATGGTTCTTTTGCTTAACACTCTATTTCCATGGAACCAATTAAGAGAGGTAACTGGGGTAGAGCAGTTTATAAAGACTTTCTCACAAGACTCTTTGAATTAGTCAAGTGCCACTTTGTGTCCCATTTTCCCAGAGGTTGTTTGGAAATTTCTGAAAAGACTGGTCTTGCTTAGTGGCCATAATGTGAAAAAAGGAATCCAGTCTTTCACAGACATATCTCACAATCATATTATACAAGGTTAGACGTGACCTACTGTCAGGCTTTCTAGGTTTCCAGACCTGGATTCCACTTTCATGCCACTCCCCTTCAGCCAGGCTCCCAAAGACTTGCTGGCCTTCCTGGTCCAGTTTTCTCCTTTTTTTTACCTTGATGACACTCATAGACAGTGGACTGCCTAGGTAGCAGAATTCAATGGCTGCTAAACTTTTTTCTAATCTAGTCTGCCATCAACCAACAGCTGGGAAGAGGGGTAGCATCATTTGGTATGGAATACTCAAAAAGTTAAAAATCTGCTGCAGGATAACTAGGTGGTGCTAGTTAGAAAGTGTCTCATTCTATAATATGAAGAAGTAGCTTGTTGGAAAATCTGGAGGTATTGATGTGAAGAACCATTAAGTAAATTAGAACTCTCTGGGGAAATATTTGCTAAAAGATCCTTTAAATCCTTAATCTACATTTGCTCTGAGTCAAAATGATTTACTCTAATTGAGCAAAACTCAGTTTAAGTGGAGGTCCCACCCTGGATCAGTGCAAGGTTACCTATGGGTAGGACTGCTGTTAAGTTTTTCTGGTGAAATACTGTAGTCTTTAAATACCTCACTTGGGCTAATTGATGCAAGTTTCGGATATATTTAACACTTTCTATGAAATCATAATTCCTCCCATTGAGTATTGGCACCCAGATCTCTTAAAATAGATGGGCTTGAAAAAAATATTACTGGGCAGTGAAAAAAGACCTTTTGCCTCTGAAATAGCAAATCGTGAAAATCAAAACTCTGGGGACAAGACGCATAATCCAATACTGAACATTTACAGAAGTCACCAGTCTCCATGTCAGCAGGGCATCTCTAGGGAGATATCCTGGAAGCAAGAGGAAATGTGAGGTCATTCAGCAGATGGTAACTTGGACCAAATAAGGGTAGATTTGGGAATCATCCACGAGGAAGTGGTAGTTAAAGTCATGTAAATGGATGAACTACCTGAGAGACTGTGTGTATGGAACAGAGTAAGAGACCCTAAAACAGAGCTCTGGGTTACACCCAAAGTTAGGGGATGAGGTGCAGAAAACAAGTCAGTGAATTGGACAGAGAAGGAGTGACAGACATGTGGGAGGAGCCTGGATAGGAATAGGAGAAAAAAATGGGGGGAAGAGCTGGAGACCCTGTTGGGATGCATGTAACTCTGCCTTTTTAGGACAGGGAGAACTTGAGTCTGCTGAAGGGACTGAGAAGGGGACCATTCAAGAGGGTGAGCAAGGGGGTAGAAAGGGAGGGGGCAAGGATGGGAGGAGGAGGGGAGTTGGGGATCTAATGAACACCCAGCCATTCAGTTCCAGATCTTCAAAGAGACTGGGGGCAAATTAATCCAACAAACGAATGAAAAACAGATATTTAAATGGTGGTCTGAAGCTGTGGGGATTTGTCAAAGCATCTTCCCAAACAAATTTAAGGCATAGAACTGGGATTGAGTACTTGTAATTGGATTGTCTTGCCTATACCAGAAGGATTTGGAGAGTCCAGTGAACAAATGGCTTTTCCATCCTGGGAACAGTGGACTGAATAGTGACCAGTGATTGGCTGGAATCATCTAGTGTTTTTAGATCAAGAAAATGTTCCCACAGGCTCTGTCCACTAGGCAAGTATTTCACTCCTGGATTTCTAAAGCAATTTGTCTAACACTTGGGCCCTTTAGAATCAAGGGATGGACTTGTTAGTATCTGGGAAAATCCCCAGAGAAACACCACCAGACTGAATGCATCGTCAGCTCTCTAGCAGTTTTGTGAAATGCCTGAGGAACACAGTCACAAGATAACAAACCATTATAGATTTTTTGTGTGTGTATGACCCAGTCTATATTAGTGGAATTACAATAATCAAGATTGCTTTAAGTGTTTTTCCCAATTGCTAATTAAAGAACCCAAGAAATGACTTATTGATCCAATGGATTTACTCTCTTCCAAGTTACCGGGTGCATTTCCTTAGCAGAGCTTAAAATACTTTGCCTCTTTCTGGAGAGAAGGAAAACCAATTAAATGTGAGAATGAGTCCCTGTCTGACTGTGGTTGGAACCGCAGGCCAACTTTTCTCAGTTTCATTGGCATGGATTTAAATTGCCTTCACTATTTCAAGAAGAGTTTTGAATTACCATGTTATCTTGCTACTTTAGATGTATTCTATACAAATTACATTAAAACACTGTCAGTGAATTTGCTTTGTTGTTCTCAAAATTAAACACTTTAATCATACCACAAAAATTCAATTTAGGATGTCTGATTCACAACTGCCATATAGAACATAATTAAATTGAATTTCTTGAATTTGACCATAAGAAACTGACAATAAAAATGCTGATTGATACGAACAGCTCAAAAGGTAAAACCAAAAAGTAAAATCTAAAGGTAAAGAGCAGGAGGGGTTCATCTAAGAAAACAAAACGAAACTATATTCTTAACCAAAGAACAATCCATTTCTCTTCCCCAGAGGGAAGCTCTTTGACTACTAAATTTGGCTTCTGCCTTCAACCTGAAGTGCATGTAAATATACATGAGAATCCAAAGGTTGGCTTTTATTTTAGAAGCCAATTGCATTCAAACGTTAAGGAAATGTATTAAAAAGGCAAATTGTTATAGACCAAGAAAAGAGCCAAACTGAATACAAACCCCATGGACTCTTCTCTCCACCTTCAAAGCCCTTGCAAAATCCCTCCTCCTTCTATAAGCCTTCCTTAATTAATTTCCATTATTCCAGATAACATCAAACCATCAGCCATCTCCATCGCTTATTTATTTATACACCCCTCAGAATTTATGTATATGTTTTTAATTGATTATTCAGTCAATTTATTCATTCTGATTACTTTAAACATAAATATTTTTACATCGGTCTTCCCTAGTGGAATGTAAGCTCCTTGTGTGTAGGGAACTGCTAACACTACCAAAGCAATATAGCATAGAGAAAACAGGAACAACAGCTCTCTCCAAGTCAGGCATCTTTAATCCCACTCCTTCCTAGGAGGTCTCAATACCCGTTTGCCGTTCCCAGATACTGATCTGTCCATTTGCATAAGTCCACCCTGAGCTGACACAGTCAGCTCCCCTTGGCCCTCTTGAAGATGATCCCACTGGTGCAAACCATTATTATATTAGTCACTGTGCTGTCAGTTGTGTTATGTGGCCTCTCATTGGGAAGTGAGAAGGAAGTTGGTGTCCTTCGGTCTCTAATGATATCTATTCAGCACTCCTAGTCCCTCCTCCAACACTCTTTCTAATATCCACCTCGTGGCCTGATCCAGCATCTTGGAACCATGTGGCCCAGAGATGAGAGGAGTGGGGCCCACTAACAAAATTTCAAAGAGTAAGGGAAATATAGGGTGCCATGTCAATTGGGGTTGTTCTTTTTAAAATGGTATCTGTTCAGAGCTTGCTATTTGATTGGCACTGTACTAAGCGCTGGGGGAGATATAAGGTTTATCAGGTGGGACACAGTCCCTGTTATGCAGGGGTTCACAGTCTTAATCCACATTTTACAGATGGGGTAACTAAGGCACATGGAAGTCAAGGGACTTGCCTAAGGTCACACAGAAAACAGGTGGGGGAGCTGGGATCGGAACCCAGGTTTTCTGTCTCCCAGGCCCGTGCTCTATTCACTATTCATTCATTCAATAGTATTTATTGAGCGCTTACTATGTGCAGAGCACTGTACTAAGCGCTTGGAATGAACAAGTCGGCAACAGATAGAGACAGTCCCTGCCGACTGACGGGCTTACAGTCTAATCTGGGGAGACAGACAAGAACAATGGCAATGAATAGAGTCAAGGGGAAGAACATCTCGTAAAAACAATGGCAACTAAATAGAATTGAGGTGATGTACATTTCATTAACAAAATAAATAGGGTAATGTAAATATAAACAGTTGAGCAGACGAGTACAGTGCTGAGGGGATGGGAAGGGAGAAGGGGAGGAGCAGAGGGAGATGGGGGGAAAGAGGGTTAAGCTGCGGAGAGGTGAAGGGGGGGCGGTAGAGGGAATAGAGGGAGAAGGGGAGCTCAGTCTGGGAAGGCCTCTTGGAGGAGGTGAGTTTTAACTAGGCCATGCTGGGGTTGATGGTGTCCTATGTTGGCAGCAGTTCCAGGAGATGCTTTGGTCTGCACTCTGGGGTGGGGACTGGGAGGCACAGGGAACCTCGGGGATGGGTGGATGTGGTAAGGGGCTGTTAGAGAAGCGGCGTGGCTCAGTGGAAAGAGCACGGGCTTTGGAGTCAGAGGTCATGGGTTCGAATCCCGGCTCGGCCACTTGTCAGCTGTGTGACTTTGGGCAAGTCACTTCACTTCTCGGTGCCTCAGTTACCTCATCTGTAAAATGGGGATGAAGACTGTGAGCCCCACTTGGGACCACCTGATTCCCCTGTGTCTACCCCAGCGCTTAGAACAGTGCTCGGCACATAGTAAGCTCTTAACAAATACCAACATTATTATTATTAAGGGGCTAGTGGTCCTGTGCTGCTAGAGCTGGTCTGATAATGGAGCCGGGTCCCAGGACTAGGTACGGGCGGTGGGGCAGCGGAGAGAAGGGAATGCAGCCTGTGAGCCCAGAGGCCTGGGAATCCTGTGGAGGTGGTCTACAGTGGTTGAAGTTCAGGTCCTCATGATGTACTGCAGGTGAGCAGGGATGTGGAGGGGCAGTGTTGGCTTCACAGCAATGGCACTTTGGATCCTCCCTTACACTATGGGATTTGACTTAGACCATGGTTTGCCTTGGGGAAGGAGAGGAAGTGAGGAAGACTGCTGTGTCAGCCTGGGGATGATTCAAAGAAGCAGAGGCTCTAAGCACAGGGCTCTGTGGTGTTGGGTGCTGAGGGGGGCAATGATAGACAGAAAGGAGGGGGAGAGGGACCAGAGTTGGCTCCATGGGGGAAGCAGCTTGGGGCTCACCTTGCCAAGGAGCCTGAGCCTGAGGAAGGCAATGGTAACAGGAACCTGTCTTATCCTCCAGTAGTAATAGTAGTGACATTAGTATTAGTTGATTGCCTAGTTAGTGCAATTCATTAGGCTCTTGGGAATTAGGCTCTGGTGCAGTCAATTTATGCAATCTGATTACTTTATCCATAAATGTTTTTATATCTGTCTTCCCCATTAGAGTGTAAACTGCTTGTGTGCAGGGAACTCCTAACACTTCCTTATATCTGCCCCAGCGCTTAGAACTGTGCTCAGCACATAGTAAGCACTTAACAAATACCATCATTATTATCATTATTATTATTATTATTACTTCCAGAGCAATGTAGCATAGAGAAGACAGGAACAACAGCTCTCTCCAGGTCAGGCACTTTTAACCCCACTCCTTCCCAGGGGTAAATGATACTTTCCTTGACCACAAGGAGCTTACACTCTAATAGGGGAGACAGGCATAAAATATTTATAACATTTATTTGGTATTTATAAAGAATTGAGTGGACAAAATAAGTTGTGGACATATATAGATGAATGCTAAGGAGACTGTAAATGAATCTGTGAGTGCTAGAGAGTTGGCTGAAAGGATGGTATGACTCATGGTCTGGAATATCAATGGGAAAAGCTTGTTGGAGGAGGGATTTGAATGTGAGGAGAGCCGTGGTCTGCTTGATGTCGTGGGGGAGGGAGTTCCAAAATGGGGGAACAGCATTAGCGAGGTATAGCTGGAAGGTTGCCTTGGGAAGAGCGATCACTGCAGGGTGGGGAATAGAGGAAGACAAGAGAAGATCAGCAAGGTGGAACAAGGTGGTGGAGAGCCTCAAAGCCAATTATGAGGAGTTTTTGTTGGACTCAGAGACACAGGAAGCAGGTGTGGGGTTTTGAGGAGAGAAGAGATGTGGGCCAAGTGATGCATCAGGAAGATGATTCATCAGTGGCATGAAGTAGAGATTGGAAGGGGGAAAGTACGGAGGCTGGGAGACTGGCAAGGAGGCCAATACAATAGCCGAGGCTACACCAGAGCTGTTATCAGGCTGGTAGCATTTTGCAGGGAAAGGAAGGGGAGGATCTGGGACATGATGTGCAGGGAAAAAAACATTGGCAGGATTCGGCTGGAGGATTGAATGAGTGAGCATTGAATGATAGCAATAAGTCGAGGATGACCCCAAGGTTGTGGGCTTCTGGGGTAGGGAGAGTGGAGTTGTTGATTGGGTAGGGGAAGTTAGGGAAAAGACTGGATTTAGAGGAAATGATGAGGTTTTCTGTTTCAGACATACTGAGTTTGAGATGTCTGAGATGAACGACATCTGCATACTACAGTGCATTGCACCCAGGGGCTGCTCAAAAAATATCTTTACTACTCTCACACATCAATTTGTGGGAAAGCAATTTTTAGAAGTTACTGGTTGTAAGAAGGTAATGCATTCCAAGATAGATTTAGGCTTTTTTCTAGATAAATTATTTATCCAGTGGGATAATCTCCTTGAGATTATCAGCATCAAAGCATTAAATTGATCATTAAAAGTTTTCCCAGATATGTACTGTGAGCATGATTGACATGGACATCGATTCACTTTACGGAGCTAGTTCCTAAATGACTATTTGGGGCAGATTAGGCAGAGCTCTCTAAATTGACACTGTAAAGCTCCCTGAGATTCACTTTCATTGTTCACAGAACCCTCCACTAAACATCACTGGCCCCTATTCCCATTCCATTGATGTGGATTTTCTTATGTAGTTGTGAGAGAAGACAGAGAGAGAGAGAGAGGGAGAAAGAAAAAGAGAAAGAGATGTACCCAGGGTTCAAAGATGAGGGAGCCAACAATGAAACTTTGTCCAACTGGCTATTAAGAGCAATGAGTGATTTACGAAGCTTTTCATTAGTGGCATTGTTGCATTTGTTATCCACAATTTCTCTCTTTTTGTGACATTATATTCCAGATGCTATGTTTTAAAAGCTATCCTCCTCTGCCCTCAGTGACCTTTCATTCTTGCCTGGTAGATGGACACTAAAATAAGTTACAAGTAGTGGGCAGCAACAAAATTTATATATGTATAGTTATATATATATACACACATGCATATATATACACATATAATGTATAATGTATAATATAAACACACACACACACACATATATGTACATATACATATATAGTATATACAGAGGTATATATTGTACCATTATACTATTTTGGAGAAATTTAGGGATCTTGATGATCAAATTTTCAGGACAGCCAAATGTTTTCAATAGGTACCAGACCCCTGGTCAAGTAAGAGTGTAAATTTTTTTTTTTAATTTGACTATTAATATTCCTTTTACACATATATACACATACATATGTATATAGTCAAACATATATGTTTATTACATTTATAAATATTATTGTATTTGTTAAGCACTTCAGATCTTGCTATATATCCTCTCTCTCTCTTCATATTTATATACCTCCTTCATAGAGGTCTTCATTTTTCCTATATCTGAAATGCATCATTATTGATCTTGCCTGCACTATCCTGTTGTTGTCGAAGACATATTGCAATTCTGGAAGGGTGCGATTAAAAGACATTTTTCAGTATTCAGTGTGAGAGGACTTTGGGTAAACTTTGGCCACCAATGGAGAACAGCGAGATGCTATGATAGCCTTTCCTCTTCCTCTTTGAAGGCAGTGATCAAGAAGAGATTCTGCCTTGAGATTCTGTGACTGCTTCTTGGTGTTTCATATGTTGAAAAGGAGACTGAGCAGCTAACCCACTCCCTTTTTGTGGGTCTCAACTAAAGTCTATGAGAGCTTGTTAAGCTTTACCTTCCTTTAGACTAAAACTTCAGGCAAATCTTTCTTTGTAGAGCATCATCCTCTGAGGTGGAAGTGGTATTTTGGATATCATTGAAATGATCTTGCTTTTATTGTTATCATCGTCATCATCATTGTATTTGTTAAGTGCTAATTATATGTCAAGCAGTGTTCTAAGTTCTGGAGTAGATACGACTTAATCCAGTCAGACAGCCCCTGTCCCAAATGGAGCTCACAGCTTAAACAGGAGAGAGTAGGTCTTAGTCTGTATTTTACAGATGGGGAAACCGAGGCTCAGAGAAATGAAGTCACTTTCTAATGGTCACACAGTAAGCAAGTGGCAAAGCTGGGATTAGAAACCAGCTCCTCTGACTCTCAGGCCCATGCTCTTTCCACTAGGGACCCCTACTTCCTTATTTTAAGATTCCATATTTGGCAGTGATGGAGCCATCTTTTCTCTTCAGCGGTTCTGGGGATGTTTGCAAATCCATATGTACTGTTTAGGATGTACATCTAACAAGAAACTTCCTACATTAAAAGATTCAGGAAGATCATGTCTTTGAGGGTGTGTGTGTGGGTGGGTGTTTGTGTGCCAGCATTAATGAGAAAAGTGTCCATTCCAAGTAGAGGTAAAATATGGAACTCATCTCATCATGGCAACCCTAAATTACAATGCAGAGCAGTGTTTCCATTTAATTGCACTTGCAACGAAGGGTGTGTGGGGGGTGTGGGGTGTGGGGTGTGTGTGTGTTGGGGGTGTGTGTGTGTATCTAATAAGACACTGGGCAGGAAAATATCTTCCCATTAGATGTTTAAAGGATTGGAAATCAGTGAGCCTCTTTTTACTGCTTGAAGCTGCATAGATTCATTGTAGATGAAACTGTAGTCAGCTGCTCCCTCAGGGCACTAACCTGTCAATAACAATGCAAGCTTTGCCTCAAAGGCCTCTTCCACGCTCCTTAGACATAGGGCTTAGAACCTGTATTTAATCAAATTGGACAGTGTTCCAGACCCAAATGGCATGCAAAGAAATTTAGGAAGTTTGGGTTGGGACTGGCGGGAGATCCTCTAGGAAACTCTCTGGACTTCCAGAACATACCAGCCCACTTCCCAGAGCTCCCAGCTCCCTCCACAGGTCCTCCCTTTTACTGTGAGATGTTGTCTATGATTGGAAGTGCCTAAAGGACTCTGCAGCATGCAGATTTGATAGGCAGATAATAATAAATAGTAATAATGATAATGAAAATTGTGGTGTTTAGTAAGCACTTTCCCTTACTGTGCCAAGCATTGGGGTAGATACAAGTTAATTCGGTTGGGCACAGCTGCCAGCCTCCAGTTGTTAGAGACACGTTGCAGGGGGATTCATTTGCCAGCTAGAAGCCTTCTAGTTAGAAAATAAGCAGGCTTATCAAGTGGACAGTCCCCTCAGATGAGGAAAGGTCAGAAAGGAGTGAAGGTGGGAAGACCAGAGGCTGGGGATTGTGATCCCTTCCTTTCACTGAGACTGTTCTTTCTAAGGTCACTAATGGCCTCCCTAAAGCTATGCACCCTTTGGGCACTTGGTAGTCACCTCACTTTCAGCCCACATCTTATGTACAGAGAAGCAGCATGGCCTAGTAGATAGAGCACAGACCTGGGAGTAAGAAGGACCTGGGTTCTAATCCTGAATCTGCCACTTGTCTGCTGTGTGACCTTGGGCAAGTCACTTAACTTCTCTGGTCCTCTGTTACCTCATCTGTAAAATGGGATTTAAGATGTGAGCCCCATGTGGGATATGGACTGTGTTTAACCTGCTTAGTTTGTATCTACCCCAGTGCTTAGAACAGTGCTTAGCACATAGTAACCACTTAAAATTATTATTAAAATTATTATATTCCAAATTTTGTTTATTTACATTAATTACTGTTCCTTCCTCTAGCCTATAAGCTTGTTGTGGGCAGGGAATGTATCTACCAACTTTGCTATATTGTGCTCTTCCAAGTACTTTTCATTCACTCATTCAGTCATGTTTATTAAATGCTTACTGTATGCAGAACACTTTACTAAGTGCTTGGGAAAATACAATAATAAAGAATGACAATCCCTGCCCACAACGAGTTCACAGTCCAGGGGGGAGAGACAGACATCAATAGAAATAAACAGACATCAATATAAATAAATAATTAGTGCAGTGTTCTGCACACAGTAAGCACTCAATAAATATTGTTATATTGCTGATTGACTGTCTGCACTTGCAGACCCCTGAATGATAGGAATAGAGGGAGGGTGTTACCAATGAGAGCACGCAGTTGGGTCCAGTGGAACCGGTCTCATTTTTTCCATGGTTGTAGGAAGTCCATGGCCTCGCTTCTCCTATCTGTCTCAGCCAGGCTTCAGGCAAACAGCAGTTATAGGGAAGTTGTTTGACACTAGAGAGATGGGAGTGGTAGAGGGAAGTTCAAGGACCTGGGAACTCAGTGTTGAGGGAGCGAGGGAGAGAAACTGTGAGAGGGAGCTGGGGGAGCCCAAGAGTGGGTGGAGGGATGGGGGGATGAGCCTGGGACCTGAGTCTGAGAGCCCCCAAATGCGCCCCCTCTATAGGACTCCCAGCTGCCTCTCTGTGCCTCTGAAACTATATTTCTCTTTGTGTCCATCTCTATCTTTTTTGTCTCTGTCTCTTTTCATGGGAAGGATGTGGGGTGGAGTTCCACCTGACTGCCTCCTTGCAGGGATGAGGGATGGATGGTCAGAAATATGGGATCTTGGCACTAGAGAACCATGAAGTGGAGCCTGGGAAACCTGCTCTGACTCAGGGCTGGCCAGTAGAACAAGGGCAGGGAACATGTCTACCAATTCTGTGTGTACTGTATTGTACTGTTGTACTTACTACAGTGCTCTGCACAGAATAAGCTCTCAGTAATACCACTGATGATGATGGCAATGCTTCTGGCCCTCATCCACTCCTTCTAGTTTGAGATAGAATAGTCAGAGAGGGAGGGAGGTTTGGCTGAGGCCAGATAAATTCATGCTTGCAGCCTGGGGCAGGCATGTTGACCTGCCTTTCAACCAATTAATCAATCTATCGATGCTATTTACTGAGCACTTATTATGTGCAGAGCACTGTCCCAAGCACTTGGGAGAGTACAATACAAGAGCATGAGCAGAAATGCTCATTGCCCATAACTAGCTTCCAGTCTAGGGAGACTGGGTACAATTCATAAGTTAGGGGCTGGATACAAAAGTACATGTAGTCTGGCCATTTGTGTGCACACATTCACACACACACACACACACACACACACACACACACACACACCCCGCCCCTCCCGCCCCCCCCCCCCAGGATGAAGCAGGAAATCAGGTCTGGGGCTACCATCATGGTGGGTTGGGCTCTGGGCTAGTCTCCCCCTCACCACCTTGCATCAGTGACTGTCCAAAACTACATTACAGGGCATCAACCAGAGGGGCAGGAGAGATGTGGGGCAGGAGGGGGTAGGCCATGTATTTGTGCCTTTACCCCTTCAGCACTCCCCCTCACCTCCAGCACCACTGCACCTATGCTGAGACCTTTATTCTCTGCCCCCTAGCCCTCTCTCTGATTAGGTTGTAAACTCATTTAGGCTAGGAATCCTGTCTACCAAATCTGTTGCATTATACTCTGCCAAGCGCTTGATACAGTACTCTGCACACAGTAAGTCCTCATAAAATACCATTACTTGCTTGCTTACTTGCTTGATTGGCCTCAGCAGCCTGGGCCTGGAGGCCTTTTGTCTTTCCACCCAAACCCTGTCCTACCCTGTTTTATTCATCACTGTTAGACCACACCAGTATCTTCCCTATCTCACAAGCCCATAACCTAGGCATTATCTTAGACTAATCTTGCTCATTCAACCCACATATTCAAACTATCACCTATTCCTGTCAGTTCTACATTTACAACATTGTCAAAATCTGCCCTTTCCTCTTCACCCAAACTGCAGTTATGCTGATCCAATCAATTAATCAATCATATTTATTGAGCACTGTCCTAATTGCTTGGGAGGAGTACAGTTTAACAAATTGGTAGATGGGCGTAGTGGATAGAGCATGAGCCTGGGAGTCATAAGGTCATGGGTTCTGCCATGTGCCTGCGGTATGACCTTGGGCAAGTCACTTCACTTATCTGTGCCTCCGTTACCTCATCTGTAAAATGGGGATCAAGACTGTGATCCCCATGTGGGACAGAGACTGTGTCCAACCCAACTTGCTTGTATCCACTCCAGCACTTAGTATTGTGCCTCGAATGTAGTAAAGACTTAACAAATACTGTAGTTATTATAATTATTATTGGACACATTCCCTGTCCACAAGGAACTAACAGTGTAGAGTCTACAGCCTACATTTTAGCCTTTCCCTTATCATTTTCTGCCATAACTACTTCTCACTCCAGGCTACAAGGCCTTGCCTTGCCCCCTTGCCCCCTCCTACCTCTCCTCCCCTCTCTCCTTCTACTGCCCACCCTGCATGCTCTGCTCCTCTGCCGTCCACCTCCTCGCTGTCCCCCGTTCTCGCCTATCCTGCCATCAACCCCTGGGCCACATCCTCCTGTGGTCCGGGAATGCCCTCACCTCCTCACCTCTGCCAAACTAATTCTCTTCCCCTCTTCAAAGCCCTACTTAGAGCTCACCTCCTCCAAGAGGCCTTCCAGACTGAGCTTCCCCTTTTCCCTCTGCTCCCTCTGCTGCCCCTCTACCCCCCTTCACCTCCCCTCAGCTAAGCCCCCTTTTCCCCCACCTTCCCTCTGCTCCTCCCCCTCTCCCTTCCCCTCCCCTCAGCACTGCTCATTTGTATATATTTTTATTACCCTATTTATTTTGTTAATGAGATGTACATCCCCTTGATTCTATTTATTGCTATTGTTTTAATGAGATGTATATCCCCTTGATTCTATTTATTGCTATTATTTTTGTCTGTCTGTCTCCCCCGATTACACTGTAAGCCCATCAATGAGCAGTGACTCTATCTGTTGCCAATTTGTACATTCCAAGCACTTAGTATAGTGCTCTGCACATAGTAAGCGCTCAAAAAATACTATTGAATAACTACTGCATCAGCCTCCCTGCTGATCTCCCTGCCTCCTGTCTCTTCCCACTGCAGTCCATACTTCACTCTGCTGCCTGGATGATTTTTCTTAAGACAAAAAAAATCAGTCCTCATCTCTCCACTCCTCAAGAACATCCAGTGGTGACTCCTTCATCTCTGCTTCAAACAGAAACTCCTTACGATCAGCTTTAAAAACTCAGCGAGCTCACCTCCTCCAACGTTACCTCACTCCACTCCTACTGCCCAGCCTGTACATTTCATTCCTGTAACACCAGCTTGCTCACTCCACTTTGATCTCATCTATCTCTCCACTGACCTCTTGCCCACGTTTTCCCTTTGACCTGGAACTCCCTCCCCTTCCATATAAATCAGACCACCATTCTCCCCATCTTCAAAGCTCAATTAACATCACACCTCCTCCAAGAGCCAGCTCTCTTTTTCCTCTATTCTCTCTCCCTCCTGAGTTGACTATAATAACAATTTAAGTATTTGTTAAGTGCTTACTACATACCAATCACTGATCTAAGCTGTGGGGTAGTTACAAGATAATTGGGTCCCACCTGGGGCTCACAGTCTAAGGAGGAGGAAGAACAGGTATTGAATCCCCATTTTGCAGATGAGGGAACTGAGACCAAGAGAAGTTAAATGACTTGTCCAAGGACAGGAACAAACAAGTGGAAGAATTGGGATTAGAATCCAGATCCTCTGACTCCCAGGCCCATTCTCTTTCTACTGGGCCACATTGCTTCTCTAGGTGCCCGTGCACCTGGTTCAGTATTCTTTAGTACAGACAGTCACCCTTCCGTCAGCATTTATGTCATATCTCTAACATATTTATTTATATTAATGTCTGCATCCTCTAGACTGAGCTCCCAGTCGTCAGAGACTGTGTCTACCAACCCTATGGTATCGTACTCTCCCAAGCGCTTAGTTCAGTGTTCTGCACACAGTAAGTTATCAATTAATATCCTCTAGACCTTAAACTCCCCTAGACTCTAAGCTCTTGTGGGCAGGGAATGTGTCTACAACCTAATTTTTATTGTACTCTCCCAAGTACTTAGTACGCTGTTCTGCATGCAGTAAGGGCTCAATAAATAAATGATTGATTGATTGGTGGGAGTTAGCAGGAAATGGGAAGGGAGGAGAAGGGGTGGAGAGCACGGGAGTCAGGACCTTCTCCCCTCTCCATGATGAAGTGACACATCCTGATGTGCCTAGTCCAGGCCCATCTCTCCCCCACTGTCCCTTTTCACACTTTGTTCTGTGACTTGCTCTTCTGAAAGTAAAGACAAAGAGGGTTTTAGGACAGAGTCCACTGGAGTGGGGAGGAAGGTGGGGAGAGAAGGAAGGGTGGCAGGAGTCCTCCCTTTCTCCTCAGATATAGGGACACCCTCAGTGGGCATCACCTAGGTGAGTAAACACCTGGCATGCAAGCATCACCTCTGGGCAACTTTCCCCCTTCTATTCACTACCGCTCATAACCAAGGAATCAACAGCTCTTCTTGATTGAGAAGCAGTGTGGCCTAGTGGAAAGAGTCTGGGCTTGGGAGTCAGAGACCTAAGTTCTAATTCCAGCTCTGCCACTTTTCTGGTCTGTTACATTGGGCAAGTCACTTCATTTCTCTGGGCCTCATCTGCAAAATTGGGGTTCAATACCTGTTCTTCCTACTTAGACTGTGAACTCTATGTGAGACTGATTATCTTGTATCTACCCCAGTGCTTAGTACAGTGCTTGGAACATAGTAAGCACTTATTAAATACCACACTTATTATTATTATTATTCCTCTTGTTCTGGAAATGAAGAGCTAGGGTGGGAAGGGTGATTAATTAGCACTAGTGATTTGCACCTATTTGTGCTAATTACAACTCCCAGGGGATGGCTGAGAAGTAAGGAAATGAGGCTGAGGTAATGAGGATTTTAAAAGAGCTCCTGTGGACATGCAGGCTCCTCTCTGCTCCTGCCATTTAAAGGGCAGCATCCCCCTTAAGAATCAGCCTTGTGGGAGTCGGGGAGGGGTATTTTGAGAAAAACACCTTCTTCCTAATGCCCCAAACAGAAGTTATGTTAATGAGGTCAAGATGGGATGTGATTCTGGGGGAAGATCTTATTAAACCAGGGGGCTTGGGGCTTAAGCTCTTTGACCCCCTGCATTAATCAGGCCCTGCTAGGGGTAAAGGGGTCAGCTTCCTCTCCCTGCTCTATTTCCTTCCCAGGTCCTTCTGGGGTCCATCCATCTGATTGCAAGCTCCTTGAGGGCAGGGACTGTGCCTACCAAGACTATTGTATTGTACTCTTCCAAGCACTTAGTGCAGTGTTCAGTTAGGGTCAATAAATACCCCTAATTGATTGCTTGATTCACCCTTTGTCATGCTGCCCAAGGGATTGCTGGGACCCTGGGTGGTGTGGGGCTGGGTGGTCACTCTACAGGCCAGTGGACCTGGGGTTCTAGACCATAAACTCCTTGAGGGTTGGGTTAAGGTCTATTGTACCTTTCCTAAGTACTTAATATATTGCTCTGCACATAGTAAGCTCTCAGTAAATAATCAATCAGTTGCATTTATTGAGCACTTATTGTGTGCAGAGCACTGTACTAAGCTCTTGGGAGAGTACAGTATAAGGGAGTTGGTAGACATGTTCCTGCCCACAGTGAGCTAACAGTCTAGAGGAAAATGGTATTTGTTGAGTGCTTACTATGTGCCAGGCACTGCACTAAACTCTGGGATAGATACAAGGTAATCAGATGGGATACAGTCCATGTCCCACAGTATCAATCCCCATTTTACATAGGTGGTAACTGAGGCAGAGAGAAGTTAATTAATTTGCCCAAAGTCACAGAGCAGACAAGTGGCAGAGACGGGGTTAGAACCCACATACTAGTCCACGCTGGCGCTTCAATGATAAAGGAGCAATCTTGACCTGTCACTGTCCCTCATGCCCTGCCCAGCAGGAGTTTGGGCACTGTACTACCACAGTGGATTGAACACGTGTTGGCAGGTACAGTCTGTGCCCTTGAAAACCTAAATGAGCCCAGTGTTTGGCCAACAGCCAGGAGCAGGAGAGATGCTGCTGGAGCTGGGCCATTGCCACTGAAGGTTTCTGACTAAAGAACAACCCAAATGCTCTAAATCACTATTGAAAAACAGTGAAAAAAGCTCCCAATGTCCCCAGATATTTAGTGAGTGGTTTGGAGGTGGGGCCCTATACACTTCAAGCTCATTGTGGGTAAGGAAGAGTCTTCCAACCCTGTTAAATTATACTCTCCCAGGCACTTAGTACAAGTGATCTGCACAAGGCAAACTCTCAATAAATAACATCGATTGATTCACTGATTGATTTTCTTCCCTTTTATTAGACTACAATAGCATGGCCTTTCCTTAAGCCCAGCTCCTTTTCTTGATTTAAACACCAATTACTCCAGGTAGAATAGGGCCAGTTTTAATAGTTACATGCAGGGAAATTGATATGCAATTCTTGATCATAGTAACAACTTAAGAAGGAATTCTGAAAGGACCTATTTCTCTAGATTTGACTGTTAAAAAGACACTACATTATGGTAGTTCAACTCTGTGATAGAATCCCCTCCTTCCCAACATCCCTTCAAGAAGTCCTAGTTTCGGTCATCTTGAGACCACCTGCAGCTTGGAGGGTGACCGATCTCTTCTTGTGCCTCAAGGGAGCATTCTAGTTATGCCCTGCTCCTTCATTGCAGAAGACCAAAGGAGGACTCAGACTCCCTGTCTGAGAACCTAAAGATTCCATTTTTCTCCCTCTACTATGTTTGTAAAATTGCAAAACCTCATTCTCATGCCGACTAGTTCAAGTCCCTCTTCTCAGATTAGGCTGCTCTAATTATCCAGAGGGAAATACTTTCTACCTAATGCAAATTCTCCTTAGGAGATTACTGTTTTTCCATCTCTTTGTCTACCTGATGACTTTCTGGTCCTGTTAAATGAGATCTTTTGGCATCTATTGTCTTGGATGGGAAGAAACTTTTGTCATAATCCTCTTTATCTCAGAGAAGCATTTTTCTGACTTGTCACAATCCCCTATACCTCAGATGAATATTTTCTTGTTCTTCAAAAACTTGACTGTGGGAGCTGTCTCACATCTTGCTTTTAGATCACTATTAAATTGGCTTTCTTGTTTTCCAGAGGCCTGAAAACCTATCTGCTTCCATAACTTCTTCCTTGATTGGGGTGAAATCAAATTAAGAGGCACCTTACCACATCCTGTTGAGAAAGACAGACATAGGGAGGAGACAGAGTTGGGCCATGTGTTATATTTTTTTTTGTATGTCAGCTGTGCAGTGCAACTCCACACAGTCATGGTCTCTCTTTTGCATTGCATGTCAATCCACTGGATAAGGCTGAAGAATCATCCTCACCCCTGCCCCTGTCCCCATCCCAATAGTGATGGCTGAGGAGTTCCCAGAGTGGCAAACTATGTTGGGGATGAAAGAACTGTTCCTTAGGATGAGTGTCGTGCTCCCAGTGTCTGACATAATTTAATTATGAATGAAAGGGAGAAGCAGCATGGCTTAGTGGATAGAGCATGGGCCTAGGAGTCAGAGATTCATGCGTTCTAATCCCGGCTCTGCCATTTGTCTGCTGTGTGACCTTGGGCAAGTCACTTCATTTCTCTGGGCCTCAGTTACTTCATCTGTATATTGAGGATTGAGACTGTGAGCCCCACAGGGGGTAGGAACTGTGTCCAAATTGATTTCCTTGTATCCAACCCAGCACTTAGTACAATGCCTCACACATAGCAAATACTTAAAAAATACCATCATTATTATTATTTAGGGAAAAATCCCACACCTCACATTGTGGAAAGGTGTATGGAAACACTACAGCTGACATCTAGGGCCCAATTGCACATGAGAGAGGATGCCCCATCCCCATGCCTTTGGGGTCCCATCAGCCCCTGTTCCAGCCCAGGAAGGAATCAAACAATATAAGATAGCATGAGGCCTTCTCATCTCTTAGAACACTGAGAAGGTCACTGCAGTGGCTGCTTCCATGACTTGCAGGACTGTTGGCCTGAGCAATGAAGAGCTTGTAGTCCTGCTACTCTTTTGATATTTATCGCCATCTTTGTCTTTTGCATTTTTGTTCATCTTTCCTTATATGTCTGTCTCCAACTCTCTTTCTTGTATATCCTTTGATTGTGAGCCAACCCTTTGGAGGCCAGGGAGTTGCTGATCAATCAGCCAATCGATCGTATTTATTGAGCACTAACTGTTCAGAGTACTGTACTTAAATGCTCGGGAGAGTACAATATAACAGAGTTGGTAGAACACGTTCCCCACCCACAGCGAACTTATAGTTTAGAGGGGGAGGCAGACATCAATATGAATAAATAAATTATGTGTATGTACATATGTGCTGTGGGGCTGAGGGAGGGGTGAATAAAGGGTGTAAATCCAAGTGCAAGTATGGCACAGAAGGGAGTGGGAGAAGAGGAAATGGGGGTTTAGTCAGGGAAACATGGTCTGAATGTTTTTGAAGAAAAATGATCCAGGCAGCAGAGTGAAGTATGGATTGGAGTGGGGAGAGCAGGAGGTAGGGAGGTCAGCAAGAAGGCTGACACGGTAATCATGGGGGGATAGGAAAAATGCTTGCATTAACATGGTAGCAGTTTGGATGGAGAGGAAAGGACAGATTTTAGTGGTATTGTAAAGGTGGGACCAACAGGATTTATTGACAGATAGAATATGTGAGGTGAAGAGAGAGATGAATCAAGGATAATGCCAAATTTATGGGCTTAGGAGACAGGAAAGATGGTGGTATTGTCTACAGTGATGGTAAAGTCAGAAGGTGGGCAAGTTTTGGGTGGGAAGAGAAGGAAGTCTGTTTTGGACAGGTTAAATTTGAGGTGTTGGCTTGACATCTAAGTAGAGATGACCTAAAAGTAGGAGGAAATGCGAGACTGCAGAGAAGGAGACAGATCAGAGCTGGAACTGTAGATTTGGGAATCACCTGCAAGAGATAGTAGTTGAAGCCACTGGAGTAAATGAGTTCTTCAAGATAAGGGGTGTAGATGGAGAATAGAAGGGGATTGACCCATCCTATCAGTACCATTATATACCTCTTAGCTCTGGAAAATAAAGTGACTTTGGAAGACCCTTTACTTAATAATATTACCTTCAGCTTTGCCTTACTTCTTAAGAACACCGACTGTCAGTGGTTAGATTCTCCCAGATCTGCTCAAAAGCATAAGTGACCACTGAAGATGCTATCTCTGCTCCTGTAATAAAAGCTCTTCCTTTGCTATCATCTTAATCAGTTTGCCCCAACAATGACAAACTGCCATAAGAAAGAACACTTCTATAAAGATTTGGACAGAATCATTGAAAGAATACTGATGTTGGATCAACTCATTTCACTGGGCGATTTCAAGGCCAGAATTGGAAGTGATGCCCACACACAGAGGAGAGTCATGGGACCACATGGGTTTGTTTGGCAAACTAAACACCAATGGTTTAATTTTAATAACAATAATGGTGATATTCATTGTGATATTTGTTAAGTGTTTACTATGAGTCAAACAGTATGCTAAACTCTGGGGTAGTTACAAGATAATTAGGTTGGACACAGTCCCCATCCCACATGGGGCTCACAGTCTTAATCTCCATTTTACATATGAGGGAACTGAGGTACAGAGAAGTGAAATGATTTGTCCAAGGTCACATAGCAGACAAGTGGTGGATTGGAACCCACATCCTCTGTCTCCCAGGCCTGTACTCTTTCCCCTAAACCACACTGCTTCCAAACTGTTTTTGCCTTGTGAATGTACCCATCACCACCTCACAATCACAAAGAAGCACTGTCTTTGTCCTGCCAAACAAAAGAAAGACATTCTGGTTGAAGAGCGGCATCTTATGCATCACATCAGAGTGGAGCAGAAGGACCTCAAAGTGGAGCGGAATGCTGGAGGACTGTTGCCTCAGATGCTCCCAGCTCACATTGGACCCCCTACACCCACAACTTGCCTTGAAACCACCAGAATGTGAACCGGAAAGTTCTGCTCCTGGACCATGAAGACATCTGCAAGCAACTCTGCAGCAACTACCTGACTGCCCTGCTGAAGAATTAAAATCAAAACACAATCCTCAACATGCACAGAAAATGGGCATTTCTCTGGGATGTTGTATTCCTGGAGGCTGTCAGTACACACAGAGAACCACCAAGAGGAGGCATCAAGACTGGCTCCATGCAAATGACTCAGAGGTCAAAGACCTGCTCTCTGAATGAACATGGTTGCCCCATCATCATCATGTAGCACCCAAGAAATCACACAATAGCACAGCTTTAAGAAATGATTTGCAAATATAATTATGGGATGTTCACAACAGGTGGTGGGATGCAGAAACAGAAGAGATTCCGGGCAGAGCAGATCATCACGAAGCCCAGTTTAATACCAGAGAATTCTATTTTCATCTAGCCTGTTCCCAGTTTGCTACCAATTTAGCCTGGGACACCATTATGTAGGGTATTTTCAATCAGTGGTATTTTTTGAGTGCTTACTGTGTGCAGAGCACTGTACTAAATTCTTGGGGGAGTATACTACAGCAGAGTTGGTAGATGCAGTCCCTGCCGACAATGAGCTTATTAGTCTAAAGTAGGATACTGACATTAATAGTATTTGACCCTGTACAGGCCAATATGACACCTCTGAAGAGTGAAGATGCCTCCAGTCTTATCATAGAGAAGGAATTCCCTAAATAATAATAATGATAATAATAACAATTGTGGTATTTATTAAGTGCTTACCCTGTGCCAAGAACTGTACTAAATGTTGGGGTAGAAACAGGATAATCAGATCTCACATAGGTCTCACAGTCTAAGAAGAGGGAGATCAGGTATTGAACCCTATTTTGCAGATGAGGGAACTGAGGCACAAAGAAGGTGAGTGACTTGTCCAACGTTACCCAGCAGGCAGGTGGCAGAAATGGGATTAGAGCCCAAATCCTTGTGCTCCCAGGCCCATGCTCTTTCCATTAGACCTCACTTTAAATGATGCCTTCTGACTTATGCCTTCAACTATTAATAATGTTGGTATTTGTTAAGCGCTTACTATGTGCCGAGCACTGTTCTAAGCGCTGGGGTAGACATAGGGGAATCAGGTTGTCCCACGTGGGGCTCACAGTCTTAATCCCCATTTTACAGATGAGGGAACTGAGGCACAGAGAAGTTAAGTGACTTGCCCACAGTCACACAGCCGACAAGTGGCAGAGCTGGAATTCAAACTCATGAGCCCTGACTCCAAAGCCCGTGCTCTTTCCACTGAGCCACACTGCTTCTCTATTGAAGACGAGGGTCTGCATAATCTCCCAGTATGTAGAGACCTTGCACTTGTACCAACTAGAGAAATCACCATATCAGTCAGATATGAGAAATGGTAAAACCCCTGAATTTGATGGCATCCCCTGCTGAGATCTTCAAACATGGTGTGGACACCCTGCTTAGACACACACAAACTCTTTCTCAGTGTAGGGACCACTGAAGAAATGTCACAGGATTGCATAGATGTTGTCATAATCACCATCTTCAAAAGGAAAGGCGAAAGACATGGAGGTGTCTCATTGCTCTACATTGCCATCAAGAGCCTACCTGGAGTCTTCCAAGAAAGGCTGATAAAGAACAACATTGATTGGGTGCTCCTGGAGTCACAGTGTGGCTTCAGACCCTGACATGGCCCAGGAGATATGGTCTTTACTGTATGTCAGATATGGAGTAATAATTATTATATATTATGTGATATATTATCACATAATTTATATTATAATAATTTTAATAATTATTATTACTTGTTAAGCTCTTACTATGTGACAAACTCTTTTCTAAGTGCTAGGCTAGATACAAAGTAGGCAGGTTAGACACAGTCCCTATCCCACATTGGGCTCCCAGTCTTAATCCCCACTTTACAGATTAGGGTAACTGTGACACAGAAAAGTTAAGTGTGACTTGCCCAAGGTCACCCAGCAGACAAGTGGCAGAGCTGGGATTAGAACCTGTGTCTTCTGACTTCCAGGCCCATGCTCTCTCTTCTCAGTGTGAAATACAGGGAACAGGGAACAGCACCGGCATTTCTACCCAGTTATCTTAGACCTTATCAAAGCATTGATACCATCAGTAAATCTGGGATCGGAAATCACTCGGCGAATTTGGCTGTCTTGAAAAGTTCATCGAGGTTCAGAGACTACTTTAGTCAGAAGTGAGGGGCCCTGTTTGAACCATTCCCCATTGCTAATGGAGCAAAGCAGGGATGTGTAGTAGTCCCAATCCTGTTCAACCAATTCTCTGCAGCAGTGCTGGAGGATACAGCAAGACACCTGGATGCAAGGGTTAAGATACTCTTCTGCCTCTCCAGGAGATCTGCATCTCAAGGAGACTCTGACCTAGAAACAGTCCAAGAATGACCATCTTCAGATTGATTAATGTCTGTCTCCCTCTCTAGACTGTAAGTTCTTTGTGGGTAGGGAATGTGACGGTAATGTTGTTGTATTATACTCTCCAAAGTGCTTAGTACAGTGCTCGCATACAGTAAGAGCTCAATAAACGATTGAATGAATGAATGAATGAATGTTATATTGTACTCACCCAAGCACTAAGTACAGTGTTCTGTACACAATAAGTGCTCAATAAATATGATTGACTGACTGACTTCTCCCAAGAAAAATATGCCTCAGAAGATATCCAAAGGATAGTAAATCAAATCAGTCAGGAACTAGGGTCTAACAGTAAGTCCTAAGCAGCATGGCTTAGTGGATAGACCATGGGCCTGGGAGTCAGAAGGTCATGGGGTCTATTCCTGGCTCCATCACATGTCTGCTGTGTGACCTTGGGCAGGTCACTTCACTTCTCTGGGTCTCAGTTTCCTCATCTGTAAAATGAGGATTAAGAGTGTGAGCCCTGTGTGGGACAGGGATTGTGTCCAACCTGACTAACTTGTATCGACTCCAGCGCTTAGAACAGTGCTTGGCACATAGTGAGCACTTAACAAGTACCATAATTCTGAAGAAAATTGAAGTGTGATGTACCGGCCTGCATTGGAGGAAACACAGAGCTAAAAGTTGTGACAGAAACCTTTGAAGCTCGTTGACCAATGATATAGTGATAGATAAGGAACTAGAGAACTAAATTAAGAAGACCAGTACATCATTTGGGAGACTTGTCAAATAGACTGTGGTGGGACCAATTTTCTTTTTCTTTTTTAGTAATGATATTTGTTAAGCACTTACTAAGTGTCAGACGTTGTACTAAACATGGTGGTAGGTACAAGATAGACATTGGTCACAGTTCCTGTTTCTCATGGGGGAATCTTTCAGATGAGGTAACTGATGCACAGAGAAGTGATTTGCCTAAAACCACCCAGAAGACAAGTGGTGGAGCCTGAATTAGAACCCAGGTCCTCTAACTCCTAGGCCCATGCACTACCTTCTAGGCAATATTGCTTCTAAACGTCTACGGAGCTGTAGGGCTATTGTCCAATGACTCCGAGGCCTAGACTCCAAACAGGGTCCATGTTCTGCTCCTCGAGAAGCTCTACCAGCATAATTTACAGGCCAGACTCAAAATCAAATGGCAAGATTGAAAGATCAAATCATGTACAAGAAAGTTTGGGAGTGTGATGGGCCTCCTAGCATTTAATTCAGAGCTCCTCCTAACAGAGAAGCAGCATGTCCTAGTAGATAGAGCCTGGGCCTGGAAATCAGAAAGACCTGGGTTCTAATCCCAGCTCTACTATTTGTCTGCTGGGTAACCTTGGGCAAGTCATTTAACTTCTCTGTGCTTCAGTTATCTCATCTGTTAAATGGGGACTGTGAATCCCATGTGGGTCATGGACTGTGTCCAACCTAATTAACTTGTATCTACCCCACTGCTTAATACAGTGCCTGGCACATAGTAAGCCCTTAAATACAATTAAAATAAATTAATGCTCACTTTAACACAGTCATGCTGGGTGAGACATGTGAGGAAAATGAGTGACAGCAGAATGCACACATAGCTGTTGTATGGAAGCTGAAATCGGGAAACCAAAGAGAAGGGCAGAAAAACCTCAGAAAATGCTAAATATGTAGTAGATAGAGCATGGGCCTGGAAGTCAGAAAGTAGTGGATTCTAATCCCAGTTCTGCCACTTGTCAGCTGTATGACGTTGGGCAAGCCACTTCACATCTCTGTGTCACAGTTTCCTCATCTATAAAATGGGGATTAAGACTGTCAGCCCCATTTGGGACAGGGACCGTATCTAACCCAACTTGCTCGTATCCACCTCAGTACTTAGTACAGTGCCTGGTGCGGGGTAAATACTTAACAAATTCCATAATTATTATTATTAGTAATATGAAACTGGGAGTCAGTGGCTGAGGACAGACTACCACATGCCACACTACCATCACAAAGTGAGTGGCTCTTTTTGACCAAAAGCTCCATATGGAACTAAAGGGAAAAGAGGAAACACTGCCAACCACTGCAAACATTGAACATAACTGTAAGCTTGCTGTGGGTAGGAAATGTGCCTACCAGTCCCGTTGCTTTGTGGTCTCCCAGGTGCTTAGTACCGTGCTCTGCAAAGGGTAAGTGCTCAATAAATATG
The DNA here is from genome assembly GCF_004115215.2 of Ornithorhynchus anatinus. Taxonomy (NCBI): domain Eukaryota; kingdom Metazoa; phylum Chordata; class Mammalia; order Monotremata; family Ornithorhynchidae; genus Ornithorhynchus; species Ornithorhynchus anatinus. Next base: position 60,458,569 of record NC_041729.1, on the reverse strand, counting down.
ATTGATTGATTGATAACATCACAACCAGGGACAGCCTTTTTGTGTGCAAAATGTGGCCAGGACTGTGGCCAGAAATGTGGTTGCATTGACCTATCCAGCCACCCAAGCCCTTAAAAGTGATCATCCTTAGTGAAGTCTTCCTTGAATATAGAGAACACCTAAATACATGTGCACATATTCTTCCTCCTTCTTCCAATATTTAAAAATATTTTTACTTCTCTGCCTCTCCTTTTAGGTTGTAAGCTCCTTCAGGTCAGGGAACTTGCCCCTTGTTTCTATTGAGCTCTCCCAAACATTTAATACAGTGGTCTTCGCACAGTAAGTGCTTACTAAATGCCATCGATACTCAACTTACACTCTAGTAGTTTTTCTAAAAATAATGATAATCATTACTGTAGTATTTTTTATGGACTACTATGTGCCAAGCACTAAACTAAGTGCTGGAGTAGATGCAAGATGATCAAGGAGGAAGATTCCAGACTTTGTGATGAGTTTAGTCTAGGGTATTCTTATTTTGGAGTCTCTGTTTGGCTGCCTTCTTTTATAGAGATAAAAGGATTTATTCATTAGCATGCACTTATGCGCCCAGGCTGAGAAAAAGGTGTCAATCCAGTACAGATTGTTTAGGGAATGGTTATTTCTCCAAGGATTAAAACTAGCATTAACTTCCTTGTACTGGCCTAGTTTAAAAATTGCTGCTAAAAGAGGCATTTTGCTCTCAGTTGGGTTTCTGTTTGAAAGACCCTGGAAGTGTCCACATTTGGCACTGATAACTAAATACCTTTCCAAGTGTGCCCCGGGGAATTTGAGGATGGAGTATCTGAATTTATTGCCACTAGTTTTGTTTTTTTTTTGCTTTGTATTCTCCCAAGTGTTTAGTACAGTGTTCTGCAAACCAGTAAACACTCAGTAAATACCATTGATTGATTGATTGATTGATTGAGCTAACAGAAAAGGACATTCTTTTCTTCAGGTTTAATGTTGCTTCTGAAAGCTTGTGCTGACACCAGACATGTTATTAAGCCAAGGTGCCAGCATGACACTTGATTTGTTTCTCCTGAACATGACATGACCAAATTAATTAAAACACAATGCAAATAGTATCTCTGCATCAAATCCCAGGTGAATTCCCTTTATTGAAAAGGGAAGATAGCCTGGGATTTTATGCTTTTTTTCACAGTGGAAATCTATTCTTTTCCGGTTAACTTTGCAATCTCATCCTTAGAGGAAAGTAGGCATTTTTTCTTCAGGGATGTTGCTATCATGGACTTTTATTGCAGCATTGTTAGAGTTCCTTAGGATCTAAAGAAACAGCAAACGAAACTCTTCAAATTACATTTATGAGTAAAGCAGTGAAAATTTTATGCATTGGGGATCATTCACCTAAGGACAAAATGAAAAGCAGCTTGGCCTGGTGGATTGATTACTGGCTGGGAATTAGAAGGTCCTGGGTTCTAATCCCAGCTCCACCATTTGTCTGATGAGAACTTGGGTGAGTCACTTGACTTCTCTCTACCTCAGGTATCTCATCTGTAAAATGGGGATTAAGGTAGTGAGCCCCATGTGGGATATGGACTGGGTCCAACCTGACTAGCTTGTTTCTACCTGGCACTTAGTACAATGATTGGCATGTAGTAAGCACTTAATAAATACCATTAAAAATATAATTTAATGGCTCAAACTGAAATCTTATTGGAGTATGTCATGCTGTAACATGTCTCCATTCCTAACTGAAGGTAAAAACCTTTGGTCACACCTAGAACATATATTACTAGTGTGATCAGTAGTTCAGTGGACAATCTGGTTCCCACTTGGTCTGTCACTTGCCCCATGTCCATGATAATGGTCCATATTTTAATTTTCAGGACTGAGGCTTCCTCCACTACATTTTCTGGGGTTGAGTTCCTCAGCTCAGATGGGGATGTTGGAGGTCATACAGACTTGGAAAGGATATGCAAAGACTTTGGATCAAATGGGGGATTCAGAGGTCCACCTGCAGAAGGCTCCAGGGCAGCGCTAAAAACAAACTTCTGCAGACTGGTGCTTGACATTGCCATCAACTGATTGGTTGATGCTTGTCTGATATAAATTTCATGAAGCAAGAAGCAGAATGACCTAGTAGATAGGGAACGGGCCTGGGGATCATAGGATCTGGGTTCTAATCCTGTCTCTGCCACATGTCTGCTTTTGACCTTGGGTAAGTCACTTAACTTCTCTGTGCTTCAGTTCCCTTATCTGTAAAATGGGGATTTTGACTGTGAGCCCCAAGAGGGACTTGGACTGTGTCCAACCTGATTATCTTGTATCTACCCCAGCTCTTAGTACAGTGCCTGGCACATAGTAAGCATTTAACAAATACCATAAAAAAGTCACCTGCAGCTCCTTGTCTGGTATTCTCAGGTGTATCAGTGGACATGTTATACATTGTTGTATCCCAGATTCCTCCCTAGGATTCCAAAACCCCTTGGATCACCATTGTCAGATCCTTTTTTGTCTCGTGCTCCTACTGTCCCTTTCCCATGTTGTGGATTTGTGATGTTTCCTGCTATATGGAAAAATGGCAGGGAGCATGGGATAATGATGTATATATTGTGTGGTGTGGGCATTCTCTCACCCCCGATCCTGCAGACACCATTTTGTGGGAGGGGGTAACTCAACTTGGATCCAAATTCAACCGGTACAGTGGATTTTACTTTGCTGAGAGCAATGGAGATGCTTGTTTAGGTCCACTGAGACCAAGTTCTGATTTATCAAACTCAAATTCCTTTTACAAATTACCTCTGAATCATTTTTCTCAGGTTGGGTAATTGGAAAGCAGGAACAGGACTACTGTTGGTGATAAATTAAAGAAAAAAATATGTTGTAATTTTGGGCTGACTTACTGTTTCAAAGTAGAAAGTGAGAATCTGGATGAGGATATCTGGCTGCCAGTCCTCAGTCTTAAAGTACCAGGAGAGTCAATGAGCAATTTGAGCATTTCGTTTATGGCCAGTTGAGTTTCCTCAGAAATGGTGTCCTGCAAGAAATAAGACAGTAGAGGGAGTAGCAACAACAGAGCACTAAGAAGCTCCCACCTCCCTCTTACCTCTTCTTGGCTGAAGAAATCCGGTTTTCCCACAGGATGCAAGCAATCCAGCAGCTCTTAACAGCTGGCTTGTCTCCCAGTTGCCTTTGCTCCAGCTACCTGCTTCTGATTTCCATCTATCGCAAACAGGCAGCAGCGAATAAATTCATTGTTTTCCAGCTCTTGGAGGCAGCAAAGAAGGGAAGCAGCGCAACCTAGTGGGAAGATCACAGGTCTGGGAGTTGGAGGATCTGGGTTCTCAGCCTACCTCTGCCACTTTCTTGCTGTTTGGCCATGGACAAGTCACTTCACTTCTCTGGGCCTGAGTTTCCTCATCTGTAAAATGGGGATTCAATACCTGTCCTCCCGCCTACTTATGCAGCGATCTACCCGTGTGGGACAGGGATGCTGTCTGACCTGAATAACTTGTATTTACCCCATTGCTTAAGACAGAGCTTGACACATAGTATTTCCCAAATACTACTATAATTAAAAAGTTGCTTACTCTCCCTTCTTTTCCCTCCATAGCTTAATGTAGTGCATTGCATTCAGCTGGCATTAAATAACTACAAGGTATACTACAGGTTATAGCTTTCCATCCAACCCCTCTCCCCAGGCAAAAAAAAATTGTATATATAACCCATAGATACATATATTTCCATTGGATACTTTTTCCCAAGGTACAGCCACCCTGTGATACATCCAACTCAGAAATACTGCTCTTATTGTTTGATATCTTTCCCCAGATTACAGCAACCTCAGAATACAATCACTCCAGGTAATCAATCCATCCATCAATCAGGCAATCAATTAATGGTATTCTAGTGTTCTGGTATTTAGCACTTTGTGCAGAGAACTGTACTAAGCACATGGGAGAGTAGAATATAAAGAGCAGACTTCATCCCTGCCCTGAAGGAGCTTACAGTCTAATAAAGGAGTTGACAGTCTACTGTATTTACTTGAATAATTGGCTCACTTTTTGCATAATTTTTGCAACCCCACAACAGACGTAAGACTAGCATTTGGAATCATTTAAGAATTAAATGTAGCTATGAGGGGAGAAGGAGAAAGATGAGTAGAAGAGTAGAATGAATGAGAAGCAACTTGGCCTAGTGGATATTCATTCATTCATTCAATTCTATTTATTGAGCTCTTACTGTGTGCACAGCACTGTCCTAAGCACTTGGAACATTCAATACAGCAATAAAGAGAGACAATACCTGCCCACAACGGGCTCGCAGTCTAAGACTGGGGAGACAGACACCAATACAAGTAAACAGGCATCAATATAAATACATAGAATAATAGATATATACATATATACATAAGTGCTGTGGTGCGGGGAGGGGGAAAGTGCAAAGGGAATGAGTCGTGGTGTCACAGAAATGTGGAGGAGCTGAGAAAGAGTGGGGTTCAGTCTGGGAAGGCCTCTTGGAGGATGTTTGCCTTCAGTAGGGCTTTGAAGGGGGAAAGAGTGATTATCTGGAGGATTTGAGGGTCTTACTCCATTCACAGGTTAGTTGGAATTCCATGTCATGGCTGCAGGCAATATCAGAGGTTGTGTCCTTCCTATCTTTGACATTTTTTTGGATGAGAATTGGGAGAGCAAAACTTCTGGGCTTGTTTGTATTCTTTGTGGGGAGGGATTGTAGACTGTAAACTCTAGACTTTAAACTCCTCAAAGGCAGGGAATTTGTCTATCAACTCTGCTGTACTGTACTCTCCCAAGTCTTTGCACATTCCTGTGCACACAGTAAGTGCTCAATAAATATGATTGATTAGTTGATTGATTATGGGGCACTCTATGGAAATTGCACCTCTGTTTCCCTTCAAACCTCCTTTGCCTCCTCCAATCCCAACCCCACAAGGAAGTCTGGGAAGGATGCCAAGGGGCCAGGAGGGAGATGCTCTGATGGTAAAATTCCTGAAACAGAAAATCTGTGTCCTAGAAGGCACTCTGCCAATTTTTTTATGACATTTGTTAAGTGCTCACTATATACCAGGAACTGTACTAAGCACTGGGGTGGGGCTCACAGTTTTAATCCCCATTTTACAGATGAGGTAACTGAGGCAAAGAGTAGTTAAGTGACTTATCCAAGCTCACCCAACACTGTGGTGGAGACGGGACTAGACCACAGATCCTTCTGACCCCCATGTCCATGCTGTATTGTGCCTCGATCTTGCCTGTCTTGCCACTCCGCTCCTCTGCCGCTAACCTCCTCTCTGTGTCTTGTTCTCGCCTGTCCCACCTCCTATCACTGACCTGGAATGTCCTCCCTCCTCACATCTGCCAAACTAACTCTCTTCCCCTCTTCAAAGCCCTACTGAGAGCTCACCTCCTCCAGGAGGCCTTCCCAAACTGAGTTGTCCCTTTCCCTCTGCCCTTCCTCCCCTCCCCATTGCCCCTACTCCCTCCCTCTGCTCTACCCCTTCCCCTCCCCACAACTATTGTGTATATTTGTATATATTATTCATTTCTCTATTTTATTAATGATGTGTATACATCTATGATTCTATTTATCTATTTTGTTGGAAATGATGCCTCTCTACTTGTTTTGTTTTGCTGCCTGTCTCCCCCTTTTAGACTGCAAACTTGTTGTTGGGCAGGCATTGTCTCTATCTGTTCCCAAATTGTACATTCCAAGTGCTTAGTACAGTTCTCTGCACACAGTAAGCGCTCAATAAATACAATTGAATGAATGAATAGGTACTTTTGATTGATTGATTGATTGAGAAACAGAGTAGCCAAATTTTTTCTACAAAAAAAGTTCAGGCTATGTTTCCCCACTTTTCAAGAACCTCCAGTGGTTTCCCATCTACCTCCACATCAAACAAAACTTCCTCACCTAAGCACTCAATCATCTTGCCCTCTCCTACCTCATCTTGCTACTCTCCTACTACAACCCAGTCCACAGATGTAGCTCCTCTAATGTCAACCTTCTCACTGTACCTTGATCTTGTCTGTGTCATCACTGACCTCTTGCCCACATTCTGCCCCTGGCCTGGAATGTCCTCCCTCCTCATATCCGACACACATTTACTCTCCCCTCCTTCAAAGCCTTATTGAAGGCACATCTCATTCAAGGGGCCTTCCCAAACTAAACCCCACTTTTCCTTTTCTTCAACCCCCATCTGTATCTCCTGACTTGCCCCCTTTGCTCTTCCCCTCTCCCAGCCCCACAGTACTCATGTACATATCTGGATTTATTTATTTATGTTAATGTCTGTCTCCCCCTCCAGGCCATTACCTTGTTGTGGAAAGGGAATATGTATTTAATATTGTTATACTGTAGTCTCCCAAGTGCTTCATACAGTGCTCTGCACAAAGTAAACCCTCAATAAATATGATTGACTAAATCGCTGACTGACTAGTGGAAAATCACAGACCTAGCTGTCACAGGACCTCTGTCCTAATATGCTCCTCCTCTTGTCTATTGTGTGATCTTGGCCAAGTCACTTAACTTTTCTATGCCTCTGTTCCCTCATCTGTAAAATGGGGATTCAATACCTGAACTTCTTCCTTCTTAGACTTTGAGTGCTGTATGAGATCTGATTATTTTGTATTTACCCCAGTGCTTAATATAGTGCTTGGCACATAGCAAACACTTAACAAATACTATCATTATTATTATTATTATTATTAATAAGGTGATTTTAAATGGTAAACCCTTCAAGTGTTGTCATTTATGTGGATATCCATGTTTATTTTTAACCCAGGAAAGCATATTTGACAACACCAAGTGAGGAATCCAAATGCAGAAAGTGTTTGCTCCAGCTCCTTTAATTTCATTTCCTTTAAAGCACTGTATGAAGCACTAAAGCTGTTCAGTAGAATACACAGTCAGGATAGATTACACAATCATTGATGAAAAGTTCTATTGATTTTAATTGACAAACACTCTGAGGATCTGTCATTAATTAATTTTGATTATTCTGTTTGGAAATCCTTTTACGACCTTGTCTCCCATTAGACTGTAAGTTCCTTGTCATCAAGGAATGTGTCACTTGCTTGTCTTATACTGCCTGTTTAGTAGACTGAACTGTGCTCCAGGGAGCTCAATAAATTCTTTAACCACTATGACCACTATACTATTACTGCAGTTGCTTCATTTCTATTTTTATTCATCAATTAATCAATCAATTTATTGAGTGCTTATTATGTGCAGAGTGCTGTACTACACACTTGCAGAGTTGGTAGAAATATTCCCTTCTCATGGTAGCAACATGGCCTAGAGGAAAAACCTCAGGCCTGGGATTCAGAGAAACTGGGTTCTAATCCTTGCTCTGCCAATTGCTTGCTGTGTGACCTGGAGCAAGTCACTTAACTTCTCAGTGCCCCATTTCTCCTCTTCTCCCTCCTACTAAGACTGTGAGACCCATAAAGAACATGGACTGTGTCCAACCTAATTAACTTGAATCTACTCCAGTGCTGAGAACAGTGTTTGAGAAATACCATAAAAGGTGCTTTCAGTCTAGAGGACGTGAAAGACATTACAGTAAATTACTTATATGCATAAAGCTCTGGGAGAGTAAAGGTAGGGTGAATAAAGGGTACAGATCTAAGGGCATGAGTAACAGAAGGGAGAGGAAATAGGGGAACTGAGGGTGTTGTTGAGGAACGCCTCTTAGAGGAGACATGATTATAATAAGGCTTTGAAGGTTGGAAGAGTGATCATCCGTCATACATGAAGAGGGAGGGAGTCCCAGGCTATACGGAGCACATGGTTGATGGTGAGATAGATGAGATTGAGGTTCGGTGAGTAGGTTGGCATTAAAGAAGTGAAATATGCAGACTGGGTTGTAGTAGTAGATCAGAGAGGTAAGGGAGGAGGGGGAGTACTGATTGAGTGCTTTAAAGCAGTTGATAAGGAGTTACTGTTTGATGCAGAGGTGGATGGAAAACCACTGAAGCAATTTGTCAGCTGTGTGACTTTAGGCAAGTTACTTAACTTCTCTGTGCCTCAGTTACTTCATCTGTAAAATGGGGATTAAGACTATGGACCTCACATGGGACAACCTGATGACCCTGTAACTCCCCCAGCGCTTAGAACAGTGCTCTGCACATAGTAAGCGCTTAACAAATACCAACCTTGATTCTATTTATTGCTATTTTTTTTGTCTGTCTGTCTCCCCCAATTAGACTGTAAGCCCGTCAAAGGGAGGGATTGTCTCTCTCTGTTACCGATTTGTACATTCCAAGCGCTCAGTACAGTGCTCTGCACATAGTAAGCACTTAATAAATACTATTGAATGAATGAATGAATGAATGAATGAAGGTTCTTGAGGAGTGAGGAGATGTGCACTGAAATTTTTTAGAAAACTCACCTGGGAGAGAGACATATTGTTTGGAGTGGTGAGAGACAGGAGGCAGGGAGGTCAGGGAGGAGGCTGATGTAGTAGTCAAGGCCAGATATGGTAAGTTTTAAAAAACATAATAATAGTAATAATAACAATAATACTTGTTAAGCACTTACTAAGTATCAAGAACTGTTTTAAGTGTTGGGGTAGGTTCAACTTGATCAGATTAGAGACAGTTTCTGTCCCACATTGGCTCACAGTTCAAGAAGAAGGGAGAACAGATATTTCATCCCCACTTTACAGATGAGGAAACTGAGGCACAGAGAATTTAAATGACTTGCCCGAGGTTACCCAGCAGACAAGTGGCAGAATGGGCCAAGCCCAGGTTCTCTGACTCCCACACCTGTGCTCTTCCCTCTAGGCCATAATGCTTTGATGCAGAACTCCATAGCCTTTTGGCACCTGCCCTTATGTGAAATCATGGTGTCCTCAAATCATATAGAACACCTTCCTGTCTCTAGGCAGACTGCTCATGAAGCATTCCAGAGAAGACATGGCATAATTTCCTTTGGTATCCTGTTCCTCTGTTTCACTGTCCTTTAATGCTATGTAATGTTTAACCTAAGCCCCTTCTGCTGTAGTTTGAACTTTTTCCCTTTTCTTCCATTCTTGGTAAAAACTTGGTAAAATAGTGTTCAGCAACACTCCTAATAATAATAATAATAATAATGTTGGTATTTGTTAAGCGCTTACTATGTGCAGAGCACTGTTCTAAGCGCTGGGGTAGACACAGGGGAATCAGGTTGTCCCACGTGGGGCTCACAGTCTTAATCCCCATTTTACAGATGAGGGAACTGAGGCACAGAGAAGTTAAGTGACTTGCCCACAGTCACACAGCTGACAAATGGCAGAGCTGGGATTCGAACTCTGACTCCAAAGCCCGTGCTCTTTCCACTGCGCCACGCTGCTTCTCATAAACTTCATAAACTTCACTCCTGCCCATCATAAACTTGGAAACCACTATTAAAGTAGTCCCCTGCCTTTTTTACAAGATATTAAGACCAGGACTTTCAGCCTTTCCTTATAGGAGCTATTTCTCAAGACTTTTTAAATCATTTCTGCTAGTTTCCCCTAAATCATATCTATGTTGTACAACTCTTATTGAAATTGGGAATTCCCAAACAGGATTTCAGAATGCCTGATCAGGACAAAATAGTGAAATAGATTTACCTTCTTAGTCCCTACCTGTTCTGCTCCTCTTCATCATGTAGGATTGATTGATTGATTCATTGATTGATTGATTGGAAGTTAATCTTCTCACTGTTCATTACTGGGTAGAGCTTCCCCATGTAGTCATGGGAACAGCAGTAGCAATAGCATTTCTTGAGCTCCCACACTGTAGTACACTGATCTAGGTGCTTGAGAGATTCAGAATAGTGAAGTGGTAGTTTCCTGCCCACAAGGAGCTTCCACTCTAATGGAGCATTCTGAACACTCTTGCCTCTCTTGTCTCATGGTCACTTCATCATCATCATCGTCATCTTCATCGATGGTATTTACTGAGTGCTTACTATGTGCAGAGAACTGTACTAAGTGCTTGGTACAGTTATACAACAGAATTGGCATTGCTTTGGCTGCCCATAACCAGCTTACAGTCTAGAAGGGGAGACATGTAGATATCTAGACATGAAGACTTGGAACTTGAGGCCCCTAAGCATGTCTGCCGGAAGTAATTGATCCTGGATCTTTTCAGTAAATTCTTGAATTTCCAGAATTTTATGATCCCCCATATGATCCTTCAATCACCCATGTTAATTTTCTGTGAAACTAGCTATGGATGACCTCACAGTTCCAGGGCCAGGCTTAGATTACTACAATCAAGACAAGGAGCAGTGTGGCCTAGTGGAAAGGGAATGGGTTTTGCATTGTAATTCCAACTCTGGCATAGGCTGGTTTGGTGATTTTTGGGCAAGGCACCTAAACTCTCTGTGCCTCAATTTCCTTATTTCTAACAAGGGCAGGGAACTTGTCTACTATCTCTGTTATATTATACCCTCCTAAGCACTTAGTGAAGTGCTCAATAATTGCAGACCAATTGCTGTTCCAATTGCTGTGAATGCTTTGGGAGGAAGAGACTGTGTTCAATCTGCTTATATTTTATCTACCCTGTGCAGATACACCTCCTATAATGAGGAGGTTGTATTCTTGATGGTTCCTTGACATGACAGTCCCTCTAGATTTGTAAACTCATTGTGGGCAGGGAATATGTCTGCTAACTCTGTTAAAGTACACTCTCCCAAACATGCTCTGCACACAGTAAGTGCTCAATAAATAAAATTTATTGATTGATTGAAGAACCTTGTATTAGGAAAAATCATGCTATGGTAACCATAGATTTGATGGAAATAAATGGGTTAGGAGAAAGATGGGTCAAAGATACAATATTGCAAGTATTTTTTCAAATTCCTACATTATTTTTATATATACCATTAACAAAATGCCTTACAACCATGCCCCTTTAGGGTTCTCATTTAAAGTCCTGGCCAATATAGTCCCCAGGCTCAGTTGAGGAGCTTCCACATCTTGGTCAACCTTCATGGGGTCCTAGAGTCATCAACTTCTTCCCTTCTTGTCATCTGCAGGTTGGGAATCTCTGACCAGCACCTCCCAAATCCCTGTGCCCCGAATTGCTACCACCTCCCCTTGTCTGAAGTCCATATGTGCCCCCCAAAAGAGAGGGGGTCACCAGGAACTAGCCTACCACACCTCTCCCCAGGCTCCACTTTTTCCCTCCTTGGAATCTACCGATTGGGAATCTCTGACTAGAACCCCCAAATTCCCGTGCCCCTTTTTGCTGCCACTACCTCTTGTCTGAAGTCTGTGGGTGCCCCCATAGAGGAAGAGTCACTGGAGACTAGCCTACCAACCCCCTTTCAGGGCTGACTACAGGAACCTCGCAGAGAAAGAGTGCCTTTCCGTGGTTCTCTTTAGACTGGAAGTTCTGTGTTGTTTTGTAGTTTCCCAAGTGCTCAGTACTGTGCGCCACACATAGAAAATACACATAGAAAACACACAATAAATACCACCAATGGGTTGAACCCAAGATCCATTCATTCATTCATTCAATAGTATTTATTGAGCGCTTACTATGTGCAGAGCACTGTATTAAGCGCTTGGAATGTACAAATCGGCAACAGATGGAGACAGTCCCTGCCGTTTGATGGGCTTACAGTCTAATCGGGGGAGACAGGCAGACAAGAACAATAGCAATAAATAGAGTCAAGGAAAAGAACATCTCATTAACACAATGGCAAATAAATAGAATCAGGATGATGTACATCTCATTAAACAAAATAAATAGGGTGATGAAGATATATACAGTTGAGCGGATGAGTACAGTGCTGAGGGGATGGGACGGGAGAGGGGGAGGAGCAGAGGGAAAAGGGGGAGAAGAGGGCTTAGCTGTGGAGAGGTGAAGGGGGGTTAGAGGGAGCAGAGGGAAAAGGGGGGAGCTAAGTCTGGGAAGGCTTCTTGGAGGAGGTGAGCTTTAAGTAGGGATTTGAAGGGGGGAAGATAATTAGTTTGGTGGAGGTGAGGAGGGAGGGCATTCCAGGACCGCGGGAGGACGTGGCCCAGGGGTCGACAGCGGGATAGCGAGACCGAGGGACGGTGAAGAGGTGGGCGACAGAGGAGCGGAGCGTGCGGAGTGGGCAGTAGAAAGAGAGAAGGGAGGAGAGGTAGGAAGGGTCAAGGTGATAGAGAGCCTTGAAGCCTAGAGTGAGAAGTTTTTGTTTTGTGCGGAGGTTGATAGGCAACCACTGGAGGTTTTTAAGAAGGGGAGTGACATTCCCAGAGCATTTCTGCAAGAAGATGAGTCGGGCAGCGGAGTGAAGAATAGACTGGAGTGGGGTGAGAAAGGAGGAAGGGAGATCAGAGAGAAGGCGGACACAGTAGTCTAGCCGGGATATTACGAGGCATCTCCCCAGCATTTGGAGCTTCTCCTTCAGCCCTATACCAGGCTGCCACTGATATCAGAGATCTAGATAACTTTTGCTAGTAATCTTGCCAGGATTCTTAATTTCTTAACAAGAAGAGAGAAATTTGGTTCAATCTGCCTTTCCTGGATCTAATCCTTTCTTCCCCGAGGTCTCTCTGTACTTTCCCTATGGCATTACAGGGCTTATGTTGCTCGGGTCCTTCTCTTCTCTTGCTGTGTCCTGGGCTCAGATCTCACCCTCTCTGACTCATTTGGATGTCAGTTTCTCTCCTGTGTCCTGCTCTCCTAGGAACATGGTTCTGACCTCTTGCCTCAAGATGGCCAATAATAATAATAGGATTTGTTAAATGCCACTGTGCCAGCCACTACACTACGCACTGGGGTGGATACAAGCAAATTGGGTTGGACATAGTCCCTGTTCCATGTGGGACTCACAGTCTTGATCCCCATTTTACAGATAAAGTAACTGAGGCCCAGAGATATGAAGTCACTTGCCCAAGGTCACTGAACAGACAAGTGGTGGAGCCTGGATTAGAACCCATGACCTTCTGAGTCCCTGGCTGGTGGTCTATCCACTAGGCCATGATGCTTCTCTAAGGGCCCAAGGGTCTTCTCCCTAGCTACCTGGACTCCCTACTTCCTTCCCGATCCTTCCCTCTGATTGGTTTAAAAGATATTGCCATATCAGACACTAATCAATCAGTGACATTTATTGAGTACTTACTGTGTGCAGAGCACTGTACTGAACAATTGGGAGAGCTTTCCTCAGGAAACTGCTTTCCTCAGGAATCTCCTACATTCCTCTTCTCCTTCCTGAATGTGGGGGCTAGGTGGAGTGACTGCCTTATCCCTCATTGTTATTTTACTATGTTATCAATCAATCAAATGATCAAATTCACTGTGCACCTACTCTGTGCAGATACTGTGCTAAAAGATAGTAATAAAAATAAAAAATAATTATGGTATCTCTTAGGCACTTACTATGTGCCAAGCACTGTTCTAAGCAGTGGAGTGGATACAAATCAATTGGGTTGGACATGGTCCCTGTCCCTCATGGGGCTCACAATCTTACTCCCCATTTTACAGATGAGGTAACTGAGACACAGAAAAGTTAAGTGACTTGCCCAAAGTCACAGTAGACATGTGGCAGAGCTGGGATTAGAACCCAGATCCTCTGACCCCCAGGCCCATACTCTATACACTACACCACACTGCTTCTCTACACACATGACGTAGTAAAATAAAATAGTAGACATGATCCACACCCTCAAATAGTTTATGATCCAGAGGGGAAGAAAGACACTTAAATAAATTGCAGGTTATCATTATTATTATTATCAAGTGCCATCGAGTCATTTCTGATTCATAGCGAATCTATGGATATATTTTCTCCAGAACATCCTTTCTTCTGCCAAAATCTGTAACCTTGCTAACAGTTCTTCTGTTATCACTGTTCTGGTTTCTATCCATCTAGCTGCTGTTCTTCCTCTCCCACGTTTTCTCTAGACTTTTCCTAGCATTAGTGTCTTCTCCAGAGAATTAGTCCTCCTGATTATATGTCCAAAATATGCTAATTTAAGTAGAGTTATTTGGCCTTCCAAAGAACACTTTGGCTTAATTTGATCCAAAATCCATTTGTTTGTTTTTTGGGAAGTCCACAAAAGCCTTCTCCAACACCACATTTCAAAAGAATCAATGCTCTTTCTATCCTGTTTTTTCACTGTCCAGCTTTTGGGCCCCCCGTCTTCCTCTCCTCCTCCCCCCCCACCCCCACCCCCACCCCCCGGCTTCCCCCCCTCCGGGTCCGTGAGGATCCGGGGAGGGGGCAGTGGGGTCCAGCGGGCCTGGGCGGGCGGCGGCGGGAGCGGGGCCTGGGGGGCGGGGGCGGTTCCCCCAGCTCCCCTACTTAAAAATCACCTCCTCCAAGAGGCGTTCCCAGACTGAGCTCCTCTTCCCCCTCTACTCCCTCTGCCATCCCCCTTTACCTCTCCGCAGCTAAAGCCTCTTTTCCCCCCATCTCCCTCTGCTCCTCCACCTCTCCCTTCCCATCCCCACAGCACTGTACTCATCCGCTCAACTGTATATATTTTCGTTACCCTATTTATTTTGTTAATGAATTGTACATCGCCTTGATTCTATTTAGTTGCCATTGTTTTTACGAGATGTTCTTCCCCTTGACTGTTTATTGCCATTGTTCTTGTCTGTCCGTCTCCCCCGATTAGACTGTAAGCCCGTCAAACGGCAGGGACTTTCTCTATCTGTTGCTGACTTGTTCATCCCAAGTGCTTAGTACAGTGCTCTGCACATAGTAAGCGCTCAATAAATACTATTGAATGAATTGAATGAATGAATGAATGGATCCATACATTATCACTGGAAACACCATAGAATTGATAATTTGTATTTTTGTGGTAATTGCTACCTTACAAGTAGGGGAAACAAAATAGTATAAAGATATGTACTGTGGGAGCCAGCTGATTGGGCGACCCAAGTGTTTGGTGATACAGAAGAGCTGAAGTGTCAGTCTGGTGGGAAACAATGAGAGATTGATTAATCTGATTAGGGGAGGCCTCCTCAAAGTAACACGATTTCAGAAGAGTTTTGAAGATGGGAAGGGAGTTCCAGGCAGAAGGGAGAATGTGTACAACGGACTGATGGTGAGAGAAATGACAGCAAAGCAGTGTGAGTAGATTGGCTTGAGAGGCGTGAAGTGTTTGAGCTGGGTTGTAGGAGAGTTTGGATGAATATGAGGAAGGAAGCTGATTGAGTGGCTTAAAGTTAATCTTCAGGATGTTCTGCTTGAGGTAGAGAGAAATAGACAACCACTGTATATTTTTGAGGACAAGGAGATGTGTGCAAAGCATTGTGTTAGAAAAATATTTAGACAACAGAGAGAAGTAGGGACTGAAGAATGGGGAGGTTGAGGTAGGGAGGTCGTAGAGAAGGCTAATGCAGTAATGGAGTTGTGATTATGGAATGTGCTTGGACCAGGAGGGTAGGAGTTTTGGTATAGAGGAAGGAGTAGATTCTGGAGATCTCATGAAAGAAGAAAAAACAGGATTTGGTGGGGGACAATAAATATGGGGTTGAAAGAGAAAGAATAGCGTGGCTCAGTGGAAAGATCCCAGGCTTGGGAGTCAGAGGTCATGAGTTCGAATCTGGGTCTGCCACTTGACAGCTGTGTGACTGTGGGCAAGTCACTTCACTTCTCTGGGCCTCAGTTACCACATCTGTAAAATGGGGATTAACTATGAGCCTCACGTGGGACAACCTGATTACCCTGTATCTACCCCAGCGCTTAGAACAATGCTCTGCACATAGTAAGCACTTAACAAATACCAACATAATTAATAGTCAAAGACGATGTCCAGGTTGTGGGATTTTGAGACAAGAAGGGTGATGGTCAACTGTGATGGGGAGGAAAGGATTTGGGAAGGAAGATAAAGAGTTCAGTTTGCACACATTGACTTTGAGGTGCTGGTAGGACATCCATTTAGAGATTTCCTGGAAACCAGAGGAATGCAAGATTACAGAGGAGAGACATCAGGGCTGGTGAGGTAGGTGTGGGAGTCAACTGTTTAGAGGTTTCATTTGAGCTTCCTATAGGAGTGAATGTAGATTGAGAATAGAGGGGAACCAAACCTGAGCCTTGAGGGGCACCCAAAATTAAGAGGTGGGAAACAGAGGAAGAATTGGCAAAAGAGACCAAGAGGGAGTGGCCAGAGAGGTAGGAGGAGAATCCTGCCAAGTCTATGAGCTCCTTGTGGGGAAGGAACGTGTTTACCAACTCTGTTATATTGTATTCTCCCAAGCATTTAGTACAGTGATCTGCACAGAGTAAGTGCTCAGTAAATACAATAGATTAATTGATTGTTAGTGTCAGAGAAACCGAAGATAATGGGATAGTTCACATGTCAAAGACAGTGGAGAGGTCAAGGTGGATTTGTGTGGAATAGAGTCTTTTAGATTTAACCGAGAGGGTGGTCATTGGTGACCTCGAAAAGAGTAGTTTCAGTGGAGTGGAGAGGGTGGTGGACAATTGAAGAGGGAGTATCAAATACAGTATTAAATACTATGAATACTGCCAAGGCACAGAGAAACTTCAAGTACTTTATGAGGACCAATGAGGCAGAGGATGGGAAGCAAAGCAGCATTATTGGAATCCATGGGTAAGTCAACAGGTATTGCTTCCTATACTTGATCCTGTCATAGCCAGAACAGACTTATGTTGTGGAAAGAACATTCCCCAGTTCTTTCCTCATGTTATTTAAAAATCATGTAATGAAAATGTGAGTATAGCAGAACTGGATGTGCTTAGTACAGTAGTTTGATATGTAGTAAATGCTAGCTAAATTACAGTATAATTAAGAATGAAAATCAAGGCAAACTTCCAGCAGTTATCAAAGTCTGTCTTTGCTGCTAGGAATCCTGCATTGAAGACCTGATGTGTGTCACATTTTGTCTCAAACTGGGTTCTAATATGCTCCCAAACTGCTGTGCTTGTGCGAGATGGGCAACTTTTCTTCCCCACCATTCACTGATTACCAGAGAAGCCTGACTGTAGCATCGGGGGAAAGGAAGGAGCTTCTAGAGAAAGAATGGGGCCTTGTGGGAGGGTCTGCACTGGAATAAGTCTAGAACCCTGAGTCTGATGAACTCTCCTTTCAGCCCAGCCTTTCATAGCTATCCTTCTCTGATAATGCTCTGAGAGGTAGATGCCCTCTGGGATGTGGGTAGCCAGCCAGAGGCTAGAAATGAATGACTGCCCCCCGTCCCCATGTCCAGAGAACAGGATGGTGAAGGGTGTATTCCCTCTCTGCCTGCTTTGCTTGACCAATGAGAGTGTGGCAGTGATGACTCACTTTCCTTTAGGAAGGAATTCCTTACCATAAAATTGAATTACATCAGAATGCTTTTTATGATTAAATTGGGAAAAATACATTTATTATCATCTGCCCCTTGCCAAGATTGTCATGTCTTTCCACAACCTAGGCAATATAGCATTTTGCACTATATTCAGTCATAGTCAGAGCTATAAGACTTCATATATAAAATGGGGAAGACCAAACAATTAAACAAGATTTTCCATTATGTATTGCAAACAGCCTTTGGGGAAAGATGAAAAGTGTTAATGTCAGACTCTTCTGCTGGATGTTCTGAAACTATCTAAATCTGGGTCATAGGTTAATATTATGTTGGCATGATGTGCCTGGGCTTTTGAACTTCCCCCAACCTCTGCACATGCTTTCAACCTTGATCTCTCATTCTCTATGATCTACTCCTATATCACAATCATTTCTAAACTAGGCAGATTTGAAATTCCAGCCCTTAAACAATTGCTTTTTTATTGTACTGTTAAGAATGGTACTATTTATCAAACACTGTACTTGGCACTGGGGTAGATAAAAGTTAATCAGGTTGGACACAGTCCCTGTGCCACATGGTACTCACAGTCTAAGTAGGAGGGAGTAGGACTTAATCTTCATTTTACAGATGGGGGAACTGAGTCACCAAAAAATGAAGTGATTGGACCAAGGTCACAGACCAGTGGTGGAGCTAGGATTAGAACCCAGGCCCTCTGACTCCTAGGCCCAGACTCTTTCCAGTAGGCAACACAACTTCTCAATTGTTCAGATGTTAATGCTGGGATGCCTACTGTATTTGGGGTTTAACACTGATATCCTACTTCATCTAAGTTTTATCTTTTATGAACACTTTGACATAGCCATGTTTTTGACCCTGGGTGACTTAATAACTGAGCCTTTTCACCAGGGTGACCTATAGACCACACTCGGAATTAGGTAGCAGGACCGGTGGCCAACCACTACACCTTGGGCTGCCAACAGATCCCTTGAAGCAATGCTCACAGAAACCTAGAGAAGAATGGTTGGCAGGAAGACACCCAAACAGTTACTGTATGGGGAGGTGGAAGGGAGTGTCTGCCAGAAAGGAGAAGCAGCATAGCTTAGTGGATAGTACTTGCAACTGGGGGTCAGAAGGACCTGAGTTCTAATCCTTGCTCCACCAATTGTCTGCTATATGACCTTGGGTAAGTCAGTTCACTTATCTGTACCTCAGTTAATTCATTTGCAAAATGGGGATTCAGACTGTGGGACTGGGACTGTGCCCAACCTGATTAGTTTGTATCTATCCTAGCACTTAGTACAGTGCCTGACACATAAATAAGCACTCAACAAATACCATAAAAAAAGGAGAGCAGAAGAAACATAAAGCACATAAAGCTTTAGTGAGGCTGTGTCCATGTGTGGATTGACAGGAAGCAACTGTCAGAGACAGATCAGGCTGACATGAAGCAATCAGAAGGAAGTTTGCTCTCCTTGAGCAGTGACTTGGAGGTGGCTGAGAACCCAAGGGGCAGATTCGGAAATGGCACTGTTACTGCTGTGCAGAATGCACCAGCCTATCAAGGGACAGTCTTTACAAATGTGCCCAGTGTTTATGGATATTCAGAGAGCTAGAATATCATGGTAAGAGAATTGAGAGCAGGGACTGGAAGAGGAGAATTTGAGGAGTGGAAGTTGTTTTTTTTTTGAATCTCCATTTTGTGGTCTAATTAGCTGTGGGTCAAGGAACTGCCCTTCTACCCGGTTCCCCACAATTTCCATTCATTCATTCATTCATTCATCCATCCATCCATCCATCCATCCATCCATCCATCCATCCATCCATTCATTCATTTAATTATATTTATTGAGCAGTTGCTGTGTGCAGAGCATTGTATTAAGTGCTTGGGAGAGTACAATGTAACAATAAATAGACACTATCCCTGCCCACAGTGAGCTTACACTCTATAAGGGGAGACAGCCATTAATATAAATAAGTTTCAGATATTGACATAAGTGCTGTGGGGCTAGAAGTGGGGCTGAATAAAGGGAACAAGTCAGATAGATGCATAGAGGTGTAGGAGAAGAGGAAAGGAGAGATTAGTCAGGGAAGGCCTCTTGGAGGAGATGTGCTTCAATAAGACTTTGAAGTGGGGCAGAGTAATTGTCTGTGGGATTTGAGGAAGGAGGACATTCCAGGCCAGAGGCAGGACGTGGGCGAGGGGTCTGTGGCGAAATGGATGAGAGCAAGGCACAATGAGAAGGTTAGCATTAAAGGAGTGAAGTATGTGGGCTGCATTGTAGGAGAGTAGCTAGGTGAGGTAGGAAGGGACAAGGTGATAGAGTGCTTTGAAGCCAATGGCGAGGAGTTTTGGTTTGATTTAGAGGTGAATGGGCAACCACTGGAGTTTCTTGAGGAGAGGGGGAACATGTCAGGAAGTCATATAGAGCAGTGAGGCAGAAACAGAGGAATGTTTGGGAGCCATTCAACCTGACTTCTGGATGGACATAGTCCATCCAGGTACTCTTGAGTGATTGCTCAGGGCTCCAAGGGAGGCAGGCCTGGAGAATTGCTTCTTCGTAATATTCTTCACCCAGCTCTGCACAGGAACTCACTGTCAATACAAATAATAAGAATGCCATTTACTTACTATGTGCCAAGCATTGAGCTAAAGCTAGAGTAGATACCAGATAATCAGAACAAACACAGTTCTTGTTCCACACAGGGCGCGTAGTCTAAGAGGTTGGGGAAGCAGATACCTTAAACCCATTTTACAGTGGAAGCAACATGACCGTGTGGAAAGAACATGAGCCTGGGAATCAGAGGACCTGGATTCTAGTTCTGGCTCTGCCACTAGTCTGCTGTATGACCTTGGGCAAGCCACTTCACTTCTCCGTGCCTCAGTTACCTCATCTCTAAAATGGAGATTAAGACTGTAAGCTCCATGGACACACTGTGGCTAACCAGATTATTGTGTATTTTCCACAGCTCATAGTAGGGTACCCAGCACTTCATAAGTGCTTTACAATTGCCATTAAAAAAAATGAGGAAACTGAGGCATATGGAGGTTATGACTTGCTGGACTTTTAG
This sequence comes from Ornithorhynchus anatinus, assembly GCF_004115215.2. NCBI lineage: Eukaryota > Metazoa > Chordata > Mammalia > Monotremata > Ornithorhynchidae > Ornithorhynchus > Ornithorhynchus anatinus. The sequence goes on along the minus strand of NC_041729.1, from coordinate 60,438,275 downwards.
AGCAACTGCATTAACTATGGCCTCCAAGTAAGTGCTGAAAATATATGATTATCAATTGATTGACTGAGACAAGGAAGTAGAAAACTGAATCTGAAAAGTTCATTCATTCAATTGTATTTACTGAGCACTTACTGTGTGCAGAGTACTGTACTAAGTGCTTGGAATGTACAATTTGTCAACAGATAGAGACAATTTTTGCCCCCAAATGGGTTCACAGACTAAAAGGGGAATCAGACAGCAAAACAAAACAAGTAGACAGATATCAATACCATAAAAATAGATAAATAGAATCATAGATTTATACCCATCATTAATAAAATAGAGTAATAGATGATATATACAAATATACACAAGTGCTGTGGGGAGGGGAAGGGGTAGAGCAGAGGGAGGGAGTAGGGACAATGGGGAGAGGAGGAGGGGCAGAGGGAAAGGGAGGGCCCAATTTGGGAAGGCCTCCTGGAGGAAGTGAGCTCTCTGTAGGGCTCTGAAGAGGGGAAGAGAGTTAGTTTGGCAAATGTGAGGAGGGAGGGCATTCCAGGGCAGTGGTAGGACGTGGGCCAGGGGTCGACGACGGGACAGGCAAGAAGGAGGCACAGTGAGGAAGTTAGAGGCAGAGGACCAGAGTGTATGGGGTGGGCTGTAGAAGGAGAGAAGGAAGGTGAGGTAGGAGGGGGCAAGTTGATGGAAAGCTTTGAAGCCAAGGGTGAGGAGTTTTTGCTTCATGAGAAGGTTGATAGGCAGCCACTGGAGGTTTTTGAGGAGGGGAATGACATGCCCTGAGTGTTTCTGCAGACAGATAATCTGGGCAGCAGGGTGAAGTGTAGACTGAAGCGGGGAGAGGCAGGACAATGTGAGATTAGAAAGGAGGCTGATGCAATAATCCAGTAGGGATGTTATGAGAGATTGTACCGGCAAGGTAGCAGTTTGGATGGAGAGGAAAGGGCGGATCTTGGCGATGCTGTGAAGGTGAGACAGGCAGGTTTTGGTGATGGATTGGAAGTGTGGGGTGAATGAGAGAGCAAAATCAAGGGTGACACCAAGGTTGTGGGATTGTGAGATGGGAAGGATGGTAGTGCCGTCCACAGTGATGGGAAAGTCAGGGAGAGGACAGGGTTTGGGAGGGAAGATAAGGAGCTCAATCTTGGACATATTGAATTTTAGGTGGTGGGCGGACATCCAAGAGGAGATGTCCTGAAGGCAGGAGGAGATAAAGATCTGCATGTCTATTGAAAGACTATTAAAAAGAGTGTAGCAGCAGTGTGATTCCAGCCTAAACTAAAAGTCTATGGAGCTGAAGTATCATCTAACCTTTTCTATGACTGTGCAACATCTGGCTCCTTGAGCAGTTCTCAGCATCATTGCAGGCCCAACTCAATAGTGGACGGCAAGACAGGGTCCTGAGTAATGAAGTTCTTGAATGTAATCTGTCTCCTGACATCTCTTGGCTTCTTTAACACTGTTATGCTGGATGGGATATTTGCAGCAAATGAGTGGTAGCAGGATGAAATTGGGAAATAGAATGCAAGGGGGCAGAGGAAACTTTTCAAGGACCTGGTAAAACCATGCCTCAGACAATGCCGCATCCCACCTTGAAAACTTGAAATCAATTGGTGAGGAGAGTCCAACAATGAGTACTGCTGTCAAGAAAGGAACAACTCTTTCCAAGAAGGAAGGAGAGACAAATAGGCAAGAGAAAATAGTGCTAGGTGTTGCATTCATTCAATAGTATTTATTGAGCGCTTACTATTTATAGAGAACTGTACTAAGCGCTTGAAATGTACAATTCAGCAACAGAGACAATCCCTGCCCAATGATGGGTTTACAGTGCAAACGGGGGAAACAGGAAAGCCAAACAGAACAAAACAAAAACAATCAAGATAAGTAGAATCAAGGAGATATACACCTCATTAACAGAATAAATAGGGTAATAAATAATATATACAAATGAACAAAGTGCTGAGGGGAGAGGAAGGGGGAAGAGCAGAGACTGGGGAGGAGGGGGAGCAGAGGGAAAGGGGGGGCTCAGCCTGGGAAGACCTCCTGGAGGAGGTGAACTCTCAGTAGGGCTTTGAAGAGGGGAAGAGAGTTAGTTTGGTGGATGTGAGGAGGGAGGGCATTCCAGGACAGCGGTAGAATGTGGCACAGGGGTTGACAGCAGGATAGGTGCAAACGGGGGACCATGAGGAGGTGAGTGGCAAAGGAGTAGAGTGTATGGGGTAGGCAGTAGAAAGAGAGAAGGGAGGCGAGATAGGAGGGGGCAAGGTGATGGAGAGCTTTGAAGCCAAGAGTGAGTAGTATTTGTTTCATGCGAAGGTTGATAGGCAACCACTGGGACATGCCCAGACTGTTTCTATAGGAGGGTGATCTGGGAAGCCGAATGAAGAATAGACTGGAGTGGGAAGAGACAGGAGGAAGGGAGATCTGAGAGGAGGCTGACACAATAATATGGTCGTGATATTAGGAAAGCTTGTACCAGCATGATTGCCTTTTGGATGGAGAGGAAAGGGTGGATCTTGGCGATATTGTGAAGGTGAGACCGGCAGGTGTTGGTGACAGATTGGATGTGTGGGGTGAATGAGAGAGCTGAGTCAAGGACGACACCAAGGTTGTGGGCAACAAGAGACAACTATTTTTGCCACAGTGTGGCTGGAATTATGGGTCCCACATTATACCATGTTCATAGTCAAATTTCACTGCCTGTGATGTCATCTTTGAATTTGAAGGACAACCATACATATTAGAAATCTAGATCCACTTAAGGAATATGATTACTACTAATGCACACAATTTATTGGGGGCAGGGGGCTGGGCCAGACGATCAGAATCAAAGAGATTACTCTGGACCTGGCTTCTTGAATCCCATTACAGTGGAAATGGGACAGGCTGGAAAGGAAAGTGTGAAGGAAAGAGAAGAGATGATGAAGCAGCTAGAGAAGCAGCTTGGTCTAGTGAAAAGAGTTTAGGCCTGGGAATCAGAAGACATGAGTACTGATCCCAGCTCCACTACTTGTCTGCTGTGTGACCTTGGGCAAGGGACTTCACTTCTCTTTGCCTCAGTTACCTCATCTGTAAAATGGAAATTAAAGTGCTCCTCCCTCTGATTTAGGGTGTGAGTCCTACATGGGATAGGGACTGTTCACCCTGATAATAATAATAAAAATTATGGTATTTGTTAAGCACTTACTATGGGCCAGGCACTGTACTAAACACCAGGGTAGATACAAGCAAATTGGGTTGGACACAGTCCCCATCTTCTGTGGGGCTCAAAATTTCAATTCCCATTTTACAGATGAGGTAACTGAGGCACAGAGAAGTGAAGTGACTTGCCCAAGGTCACACAGCAGACAAGTGGTGGAGCCGGGATTAGAACCCATGTCCTTCTGCTTCCCAGGCCCATGCTCTATCCAATACGTAAAGCTGATTACCTTGTTTTTATCCCAGTACTTAGAAAAGTGCTTGATATAGTTAGTGCTTAATAAATGCCATAAAAAATGACGCAACAATGACCATCAAACCCTTTAGAGTTCATCAGAAGATGTAGATGGATGCCCTGTGCTCCCAGAAGCAGGGTGACCCATGCAGAATTTTGCTTTCTTAGTATAGGATGAAGAACTCTTTGGCTTCTTTGACCCTGGAAATCCAATGGCCCGAAAGCTGAATATTTGCTTGGTTTGTTCTGAGAAAGTAGCCCAAGCTTGTTTTTCCTCCGTAGGTAATCTGGAAGCTAGGCTAACTTTTAGAAAGCACAGCTGGGTGTGCAGGGGATTCTGAAGTGTTTTAGTGGTTTCTTTTAATGGTATTTGTTAAGTGTTTGCTATATGTCAAAGAGAGTTCTAAGTGCAGGGGTAGATGCGAGTTAATTAGGTTGGACACAGTCCCTATCTTGCATGGAGCTCACAGTGTATGTAGGAGGGACAACAGGAGAACTGAGGCACAGAGAAGTTCAGTGACTTGCCCAAGGTCATGCAGCAAGTAATTGGCAGAACTGAGAATAGAACCCAGCTCCTCGATTGCCATTACTGCTTCCTACAGATTTAAAAGTTTTAGCCTGGAAATTATCTCTGGTAACTCTCCTCTGATAATAATACTTCTTAAAATGAGACACAGAAGGAGTTGAGTATTAGAATACTATCAATTTACTAGACTCATTAATATTCTCATTACATTGTTGAAGGATTCACTGAGTGCTGGGGTCAAGCTGAACAGTCTCATCCTTTTTCTATCTTCCCTTAGATGATGATGACTGTGTCCAACCTGGTTAACTTTTATCTACCTCAGAGCTTAGTATAATGCTTGTCTATAGTAAGCACTTAACAAATGCCACAGTTATGATGATGATGATGATGAAGATGATAGTGATGAATTGTTTAGGAAAGACAGGAAGAGATGATCCATCTTTGGTATGGCAAAGGAACAAATTCATCTCAAAGGGCTTGATTTGGGGCCAACACCAGCTTTGGAGTCAAGTCAAGCTCTCCTCAGGCTTGCAGACTGCTGTCTGCTGTTGCTCCCCTTTCATACAGCTTGCCAGAAAGAAAAGTGGCATGGCCTAGTGGATAGAGCATGGGCCTGAGAGTCAGAAAGACCTGGGTTTTAATCCCATCTTCACCACTTGTCTGCTGTCTGACCTTGGGTATGACACTTAATTTCTCTGTCTCAGTTACCTCATCTGTAAAATGGGACTGAGACTGTAAGCCTCATGTGGCTCAGGGACTGCATCCAATCTGATTACTTTATATATACCCCAGAGCCTAGAACAGTGCCTGGCACATAGTAAGTACTTAACAAATACTATAAAAAAGACAGTGGTCAATGGAGCTCCAGGTTCAGATATTCCACTATTTGTTATCTTCACAAACGCAAAAAACCCAGATGAGCTTTGGAGGAACGCCTGATTTTAGAATTATTTCAAACTAAATTCAGGAAGCTTCAGATGTTTATGTCTTCAACAGGCCAACTTTGCATTTTGAAATTTTTAGGATTTTAAATTTTATTGTTTTGAAAAGTACGCTTTAACAGAATAGATCTATCATTCACTATTCTTCCGTTTCTGAGATAGTTTTATAAGTTAGGATTAATTACATTTATCTTGTACTCTTTAGATCTATGAACATTCCAATAATGAAAACATGATTAAAAATGGATTGGCCAGAGAAACTGAGATGACTCCATGTTCTCCCTAGAGCCAGGTTCAGCATCCAAATGTCAGTAGGAATTGGTGCACCATCAGTTTGGGATTTTGAACAGTATTCCATGAGAATTAGCTGCCTTTGTTCCTTAAATACAAACCAGGAAATCTTGCATGCAGCTTGTAGCTGGAATAAAGAAATCCAATATGAAATTACAGCTTTGATCGTAACTTAATTTTTCACTTCAATTTGAACTTTAATTTTACTTAAATTTTCTTTTGACAAATCTCTGAGGGAATATTCAAATGACAAGGCTTAATGCTGGAGGATTATTCATGGATCAGCCCTCAGGTGCCCAGAAAAGCTTCATCATCTCCGAGTGAGTTTTATTGGAATCTGCAGCTCAAAAAATATTGCTTTTTGACAGTCTCTGCACAGTAGAATTTAAAGACTAAAATTTCAGTAGAATTTACACATCTGAACATTTTCTGTTGAACCTCTTCAGAACCTTAAGTCAGGAGGAATGCAGGCTGTACCCTGGTGGAAAGGCCTTAAAGTAAGCAATCCTCTTGCCCACTTCTCTTGGTGGGGACAAGCATGTGAGGAAGTTGAGAAAGCCTCACAGTTTGCAGTCCTTTTAGGCCTCTTTCTTGGCCCAGTCTTTTTTGGGAGCAATTCTTATCCCTTCTAGAGCTACACTGTTTAAGTAATCAGGCAGGAAATCAGCTTTGCCCCCCCGAACACCTGCCTAGGACCAAGACCACAGCTCACAGCTAGTCCAACAAGATCTCACATGGCTGGTTGCTGGTCAAACCTTAGGACACAAACTGCTTGGACAATTCTCTGCTTTGGCAGCTCCAAAGTTGACATAAAGACCCTGCTTTCAAAGTTTATTACCCATTTCTGATATTGGCCCTTTACCCATGTCACCAAGCCCATGACCTGCTACAGAAAGCTGAGCTCGTTTCTTATACCTGGTGTTGATTTTAGAGGTTCAAGTTGACCCTAGTGCTCCCTCCAGTTATCACCCTAACTCCTTCTTAACATTCCTCTTCAAACTCCTTGAGTGAGTTGTTTACACCTGCTGCCTCCACTTCACCTTCTCTATTACTCTCCTCTACCCCGTTCATTCTGGCTGTGTCTCCTTCACTCTATTTTTTATGGTATTTGTTAAGCACTTACTATTTGCCAGGAACTGTTCTAAGAGCTATGGTAGATACAAGGTAATCAGATTGAACACACACCGTATCATACATGGGGCTCACAGTCTTAATCCCCATTTTACAGATGAGGTAACTGAGGCATGGCTAAGTTAAGTGACTTGCCCAAGGTTGACTTGCTCAAGGTCACAAAGCAAACAAGTGGCAGAGCTGAGATTAAATATCAATCAGCTGTATTTATTGAGTGCTTACAGTTTACAGAGTACTGTACTAAGTACTTGGGATAGTACAATATAAAAATATAGCAGATTTGGTAGACACATTACCTACCCACAGTAAGTTTACAATCTAGAAAAGGAGACAGACTTTAATATAAATAAATTTATTTTCATATATGTACATTAGTGCTATGGGGCTGAGGGAGGGGTGAATAAAGGGAGCAAATTTGAATGATATGGAAGGGAGTGGGAGAAAAGAAGATGAAAGCTTAGTCAGGGAAGGCCTCTTGGAGGAGATGTGTCTTTAATAAGGCTTTGAATGAGGGGATAGTAATTGTCTGTAGGATATGAAGAGAGAGGTGATTCCAGGGCAGAGGCAGGAATGTGGGCAAGGAACAGAGGCCATGCTGCTCCTCTCCACTGAAACTGCCCTCTGAAAGGTCACCAGTATCTTCTTACCCAATTCAATGGTCTCTACTCCATCCTATCCTTTTCAACCTCGAGATTCTGGATCTATTTCTACACCCACCACCTACATCCACTCTCTTGGAAAACTCATTAATTCCCATGGCTTCAACTACCACCTCTATGTGGATGATTCCCAAATCTACAGCCCTGATCTTTCTCCTTTCCTGCAGTCTTATATTTCCTCCTGCCTTCAGGACATCTCTACTTGGATGTCCTGCTGACACATCAAACTTAGCATGACCAAACTTAGCAGAACTCCTTATCTTCCCACCTAAACCTTCTCCTCCCCATGAATTTCCATCACCCTAGACAGTACCACCATCCACCTTGTCTCACAAGTCTGTAACCTTGGCGCTATCTTCAATTTATCTTTCTCATTCAACCATTCATCGCTAAACATCACTAAAATCCACCCTTTCCTCTCCATCCAAATTGCTACTATGTTGATCCAAGTAGTTATCCTATCCGGCCTTGACTACTGCATCACCTTCCTTGCTGACCTCCCTCCCTCAAGTCTCTCCCCACTTCAGTCCATTCTTCATTATGCTGCCCAGATAATTTTTCTGCAAGCCACTCAGCCCATGTTTCCCTACTCTTCAAAAACCTCCAGTGGTTGCCCATCCACCTCCACACTGAGCAGAAACTCCATGTCATCAGCTTTAGAGCCTGAATCACCTTTCTTATAGCCCAAGTCACACATTTCACTCCTCTCCAATGCCAGCTTGTTCAATGTGCCCCAGTCTAACCTGTCTTGCTGCCAACCTCTCACCCATGTACTCCCTCTGACCTGGAACTTCCTCCCTCTTCATATTTATTTATTGGAATTGATGTCTATCTCCCCCACTCTAGACTGTGAGCTTGTTATGGGCAGGGATTGCCACTATTTATAGTTGTATTGAACTTTCCCAAGAACTTAGTACAGGGGTTAGCACACAGGGAGAGCTTAATAAATGCAATTGAATGAATCAATGAATGAATGAATATTTGAGAGGAGATCTCTCTCCCCACATTCAAAGCCTTATTAAAAGCACATCTCCTCTAAGAGGCCTTTCCCAACTAAGTCCTATTTTCTCTTCTTCCACTCCTGTCTGTATCACCCTTGTACTTAGATTTGCCTCACATATTCGCCCATCCATCAATCCCACAGCATTTATATACATATCCATAATTTATTTTATTTAATGTGTCTCCTCCTCTATCCTTGTGGGCAGGGATCATGTCTACCAACTCTGATATATTGTAATAATAATAATTATTATTATGGTATTTGTTAAGCACTTACTGTGTGCCAGGCACTGTTCTATGTGTTGACTTAGATACAAGATAATTGGGTTGGACACAGTCTCTGTCCCACATGGGGCTCACAGTCTTAATCCCCATTTTACAGATGAGGGAAATGAGGGTCCGAGAAGTTTAGTGACTGGCCCAAAAGTCACACTGCAGACAAGTGGCAGAGCTGGAATTAGAACCTATGGCCTTCTGACTTCTAGGCCCATGCTCTCTCCACTAGACTATGCTGCTTCTCTCAAGTACAGTGTTCTGCACACAGTAAGCACTCAATAAATATCATTAATTGATTGATTAGTTGCTTGACTATACAGCCAAGAAAACTTAATGTCTGTTTCCCTCTGTAAATTCTAAATTCTTTGTAGGTAGGGATCATGTCTACCAACTCTGTTGTATTGTACTTTTCAAAGTACTTAGTCCAATCTTCTGTATATGTTAAGTACTCAATAAATACCACTATATGATAGGGTTATGCAGGTTAATACAATGATCATTCACCAGGGCCTTCTCAAGCAAGGCCACAATAGCCTCCAAAGAAAGTGGTGGGAAGCTGTCTGGGCAGATGGACTGGACTGACAATGAAAGACATTGATCCTCACCTAAGGGAAGTTAAAATTGCAAGTTTCCTATAGGACCCTTGCTGTCAGCTTATACCTACCAGTAAGAATTCTAGTTAATAGGGCTTACACAATGGGCTTTGAAGTCTCTGTGGGACCTTTTTACCTGTTGTGCTTAATTCCAGAAGCTACAGCTAATATTAAAGGGAAAGGAGGCTTGCTCTTTCATCTAAGATCTGCATTGCATTGTCTTTCATCATAAATAACAAACTCCTACCCTGGGGATCTTTAGACTATCTGCTCTTGAGGCAGTAGATGGCTTCTGTCAGCATCTCACCCATAGGAGAGGATGGTAAATAATCTGGTATTGCTTTTTCTTCTCAGTCCTATTCTCCAGGCACTTCCCAAAAGTCTTTTAAAGGCAGCCATTTAATGTATTGTTTTTAAAAAGAAAAACACCCTCTAAACAGCTCTCAGAAGCCTGATGCTGAATTCCATGGGTTTTTATTGCCCATTTCTCTTCTATATTTCTCCTCAGGGTTTTCACGGCTTGGTTATCATGGGATTCCACAGTTCTTCAACTAGAAAGAGAGGGGATTGAGTAGTGAATGTGTTGTGAGGGAAAACCAGAATCAGAGTAAAAATGTAGTTGTGCTATGCTCCACATGTTATCACTCCCCCTTTGCCCTCATTTTACCTCTCAGTTAGAGTCATGTAGCAGATGGAGTTCAGGTAGGGGCCTGAGTGAAGATGGTGGATGGTTGGATGGATGGCAACTCTGTTGCCAAATTGTACTTTCCAAGCATTTAGTACAGTGCTCTGCACTGTAAGCCCTCAATAAATACAATTGAATGAATTAATTAATGAATGAGTGGACAGCTCAGGATACTACAGACCCTTCCAGACCAGGAAGACAGTCACACTTTCATCTGAAATCAAGAAACCCAGCGTATTGTCTTTAGTTCTGGATGGTGAATTTCAGGCTTCATATGGATACAGGGTAGTTGTCTAGTAAACATTGATAACATAAGGTGCCTGAGGGAGAAGGTGGAGGGAAGAGGTCCAGAGGGATTTTCCTTCTAGCCACAATGGTGCGGACAGTATTAAAGACTTTGTTGTCCAGTTTACTTATTTATCTCCTCTGTTGGATCATGAACTCTGGTAAGGCAGGGACCACACCTTCTGTTTCATGTTCACTTCACATCACTCTCCATTGCCCAAGAGACCTTAGTTCTCTCAGTTTTGTCCCTAAAGAATATCATTGATTGAAAGCTTCCAAAATCGTAATGAAGTTTCAGATCATGGCACAGCCCAGTGGACATGATTTCTGTAGCTTGTCAGGAATAGGAAAAGGGCAGGGCTTTCTCTTGAATATACCCCAGTGCTTTGCTCACTGTACTGAGTGGTATGTGTGAGGAGACTGAATGATAGCAAGATACCCAAGCAACTCTGTATGGCAAACTGAAGTTGGGACACCTAAAGCAAGATGGAGAGAGGGAACAATTTAAGGATCCAGGCAAACAAAGCCTCAGACTGTATTGCATCCCAGCTGACATCTGGGAATCAACTGCTGCAGGTAGACCAGCAATCAGGAAAGGAATAGCTCTGTGGAAAAAGATGCACTGAAGGAGAATAAAACAAAGAGATAAAGGGAAATCAGAACCAGGCACTGCAAACAAGAATCACGTTAGAACACTATAGCTGAAACTTTGGTTTTCACATTGGCCTTTTCACTCACTCATGCATTCATGGGTAAATATCACTATTAGTGACTAAAATCTACCCTTTCCTCTCCATCCAAAGTGCTACTATGCTGATCCAAACACTTCTCCTGTCCTGCCTTAGCCACTGCATCTGTCTCCTTGCTCTCCCCACTCCAGTCCATAGTTCACTCTGCTGCCTGGGACCTTTTACTAAAAAAAAGTTCAGTTCATGTTTCCTCATGACTCAAGAACCTCCAGTGGTTGCCACTCCACTTCTGCACCAAACAGAAATAGAAACAGAAACATTGGTGATCTTTGTGAAGGCAGTTTCTGTGGAGTGAAGGGGAAGGAAGCCAGTTTTAAGGGGGTCAAGCAGAGAATTGGAGGAGAGGTATTTGAGACAGCATATGTAGACAACTCGCTGAAAGATTTTGCAGAGGAATGGAAGGAGAGAGAATGGGTGATAACTGGAGGGAGATGTGAGGTCAAGGAAGGGTTTTTTTAAGATAGGGGAGACACAGGCATGTTTAAAAGCAGTGTCGAAGAAGCCATTGGAGCGCTAGTGGTTGAAGATGGCTGTTAGGGAGGGAAAAATGTAGGGGGCGAGATAAGGTGCGAAGAAATGGAGTCCAGTGTGCATGTGGAGGGTGTGACTTTTTGAGAGGAGGCAGGAGATCTCTAGAAAAGCTGCAGGGAAAGATGGGAAAGTTAAAGATGGGGCTGGAAGGGGGAGGGACTAATGAGAGGCAAGGGCGATTCTAGGAAGCTTATATCTGACGGTGTCAATTTTCTTAATAAAGTAGGTGGCCTGCTCTTTTGGGATAAGGGATGGGAAAAGTCGGGGGGGGCAGGGGGCTTGAGGAGGGAGTTAAATGTATGGAACAACTGGTAAGGGTGATGGGCATGAGTGTCAATAAGGGTAAGAAATAGTTTCACCAGGCGGAGAAGAGGGCAGAGCTAAAGCACGCAAGGATAAACTTGAAGTGAACAAAGTTGGCCTGATATCTAGATTTCAGCCAGCAGCGCTAGGAAGCTTGAGCTCAAGAACGAAGGAGGTGGACTGTGCAGGTAACCGGAGCTGTGGGTTAGTGGTGATCAGGACAGAAAGGCGTCTCCTCATTGGTGTGGAAGGGAGCTGGGAACATGCAGGGAGGAAAGCTGCAAATGCCAGATGTTTTGTTAAGCTCTGGAGGTGAAGTGTGGAAAGCAGCATGGCCTAATGGTTAAAGCATGGGCCTAGGCATTAGAAGATTTGTGTTCTAAACCTGGCTCCACCATTTGTCTACTGTGTGACCTTGGGCAAGGCACTTCACTTCTCTGCGCCTTAGATACCGCACCTCTAAAATGGGGATTAAGACTGTGACACCCCCATGTGGGACATGGACTATGTCCAACCTGATTAGCTTGTACCTACATTAGCCCTTAGTACAGTGCCTGCCACATAGTAAGCATTCAACCAATACCATTTAAAAAGGGGCTGAAAAGCCAGAGTAGCAGCTTTTATACCTGCTCCAGTGCACACACAGAGCATATGCTGGGGACAGGGAGGAATTCCTCAGTTTGTGGTAGTGGGTGGGGGAAGAGAGCAAAGTAACACAAGACATGCATTTTACTCAGCTGCAGTGGAATAGCAGTTTTGTATATGACAGCCTTCTTTTTGAGAACTGATGGCCCCCAAATGTCCTTGAAGCTGATCCAAAACTCAATTTCTGGATCAAAAATACATATTGCTTGGAGCTGTAATGGCTGATCTCAGCCTAACACTGAGCCCTCCACCTTACTAAATTTGACTGCTTCTCTTTTCCTAGATGTTTGACTGTTTCTCCTTTCCTAGCCCAGCATTTACACCCACCTGTTTCTACCACTCTGAAAGCTTCCCCATGCTAACATTAGCCTTGCAGGAATGTCATAGTGTATGTTGAGGAGGGAGTTAAATGTATGGAACAACTGGTAAGGGTGATGGGCATGAGTGTCAATAAGGTTAAGAAATAGTTACCTTATAGTTACTAAGCACTTAGTGCAGTCCATCTCACTCAGTGGGTCCTCAGTAAATATCATTTACTTCTTCTAAGGAGGTGAGGTGATTAGTAATAGGGAGAGGTAAATCAGTCATTCAAACAGTCTCCATTCTGCTGAAATTGTAAGAAATTAGACTTAAGTGTAAAAGACATCTCTCTGTAGGAAAGAAAGAATTGAACTTGAAACTATTTAAGTGCTCTTGCTACCTTTAAGCCTTGAAATAGTAGTTTCCCAAAGTCCAGATGCTTGTGGCTATCAAAGCCCATTCTTCTTACAACAGCAATCCAGGGGAAAACATGGGGTTTAGTTTATTGACCTTTTGATTGTTTGTGGGGCTGATTGATCTACTGAACTAACTTTTATATGGTATTTATGTATATATGGTATTTTATGGTATGGTATTATGGTATGTGCCAGGCACTGTCCTAAGGGTTGGGATACATAATAATAATAATAATGTTGGTATTTGTTAAGCGCTTACTATGTGCCGAGCACTGTTCTAAGCGCTGGGGTAGTCACAGGGGAATCAGGTTGTCCCACGTGGGGCTCACAGTCTTAATCCCCATTTTACAGATGAGGTAACTGAGGCACAGAGAAGTTAAGTGACTTGCCCAAAGTCACACAGCCGACAAGTGGCCGAGCCGGGATTCGAACCCATGAACTCTGACTCCAAAGCCCGTGCTCTTTCCACTGAGCCACGCTACATACAAGGTAATCAGATTAGACATGGTCCACGTCCCACATGGGGCTCCCAGTCTTAATCCCCATTTCTCAGATGAGGTAACTGAGGTACAGAGAAGTGAAATGTCTTGCCCAAGGTCACACAGCAGACAAATGGCGGAGCCAGGGTTAGAACCCAGGTCCTTGCGACTCCCTGGGCTGTGCTCTGACTACTTCCAGGATTGGGTTAAAGGTATCAGGTTGCTGGAGGTGAACAGTCTTTCCAGTCCCTCCAAATCTTCCACTGTAATCAGAGTTTGCAAAGATAGTTCAGAGAAAAGCCAGGAAACTTTTGTCTGGAAGCTGCAGCCACTGGGGGTAATGCTTAACACTTCCTGGTAATCCAGGATATTGGTGTGTACAATTGGGTACCGCTGTTGGCTCTGCTGAACAGCAACATATGAAATTAGCATTTCCACTGAAAATATAGGCTGACCTCAGAACTCATCTGCAGAGTTGGTTATAGTCTGATTAAATGATAGCTGCTTCCCTCTAGGCGGTTGCTGTCTTTGTTGGCTCTTCGGCATATTTTCCTCTTGGCCAGCGGATGCAAATTCCAGTACTGTACCTCCTTACACTTTTGAGATTTGCTTTCTGATTTAACTCAGACCCCTAGGACCTGCTTAAATCCCTCCTTTCTTCTCCATCCAAACTACTCCATGTTAATACAAGCACTTATCCTATCCCGTCTTGATGACTACATCTTCCTCTTTGCTGACCATCCTGCCTCCTGTCTCTCCCCACTCCAGTCCCATACTACACTCTGTTACATAGATCATTCATCAACAAAAATATTCAGTTTATGTCTCCCCACTCCTCAAGAACCTCCAATGGCTGCCCATCCAGCTCCGCATCCAAAAGAAACTTCTTACCATTGGCTTTAAAGCACTCAATCAGTTCGCCCCATCCTATCTCACCTTGCTGATTTCATACTAGAGCCCAGACCACACACTCCGCTCCTCTAGAGCCAGCTTCCTCACTGTGCCCTTGTCCCATGCTGTGCCCTTAGGTTGGAACTCCTTCCGCTCCATATATGGCAGACCACCACTCTATCCACCTTCAAATCTTTATTAAGGTCACATCTCCTTTAAGAGACCTTCCCCGATTAAGCCCTCTTTTTCCTAGCTTACTCTGCCTTCTGCATAACCTATGCACTTGGATCTGTGATCTTTGGGTATTTGATATTCATCCCACCCCTAACATAATTATTACATATCTTTAAGTAATATATTATAAATTCCTTATTTTTTCATAATAATAATAATAATAATAACTTTGGTATTTGTTAGGCGCTTACTATCTGCTGAGCACTGTTCTAAGCACTGGGGTATAATGTCTGTCTCCCCTCTAAACTCTAAGGTCATTAAGGACAGGACCATGCCCTGCTAATTCTGTTGTATTGTACTCTCCCAAATCCTTAGTACAGTGTTCAAGTAGTAATTGCTCAATAAATACCATTGATTGACCGATTGATTGTAGTTAGCTGTAGTCAGCGGTACTGAAGTCATGTGGCTTCCTCCTAAAATCTCAATCAGTGGTGTTTATTAAGTGCTTTGTGGGAGCAGAGTATTGTACTAAGCATTTGTACTAAACACTTGGATTTCCATTTTTTTCTGAGAGTTACGGAAAATGAGGATAGTGTCTAGATCTTTGATCCTATGATCAGCTAATCAGTCATGTCTAATGAGCAGCTTCTGTGTGAAGAGTGCTGTACTCAGTGCATGGGAGAGTACAATAGAGTTAGAAGGCAAGATCCCTGCCTTCAAGGACCCTGAGAAGTAGCGTGGCCTAGTGGATTGAACAAGGGTCTGGGAGTTTGGAAGATCTGGGTTCTAATCCCAGCCCTGGCACTGATCTGCTTGTGTAACTTTGGGCAAGTAATTTAATTTCTCTGAGCCTCATCTGTAAAATGGAGGCTAAGACTGTGAGCCCCAAGTGGGACTTGGACTGTGTCTAGACTAATTAGTTTGTATCTACTCCAGTGCTTAGTACAGTATCTGACACTTAAGAAATACCATTAAAATGGAGCTTACGGCCTAATGAAATGACACAGACAAACCTGTGATTTAATGCAGAGGAAACTTCTGGCCCCTTGCAAGTTGACCTTTTTGGCTGGGGGAAAGAAGACACGTGGTGTCAGTGACTTGGGGTGTCGCTCAGCCCTGTACAAGAAAGAGCATTTCTGGTGCTTAAACTGTCCTGGAAGAGGTGTCGGGGCTGTAAATGCAGGTATGCTGGGAATGGTGGATTGTGCAGGGACAGACTCAAAGACCAGAAGGACCTGGGAGACGGAATAAATGCTTCTGGTCTGGCCTTGATGTCCAGTGGCTTTGCCCAAATGGGCCAGAGCTGAGTTGGGGTAAGCCACCGTATATGATAAGTACTGGGTGGTCTCTGGCAAAGGGTCACTGGGCCACTCTCTTGGGCTAGAAGCTCACATGAGCAAATCACCTTGGGTCATAAACAAAAGCCTGTAGGAAAAGGAGTCTGCATAGAGGGTAAAGAAGGTGGCTTTGGAAATTTGAGAAAGCCACAGAAGGAAACATTAACCAGGCTGGATTCATTCATTCATTCATTCATTCACTCATTCATTCATTCAATTATATTTATTGAGCACTTACTTTGTGCAGACCACTGTGCTAAGCACTTGGAAAGTACAATTCAGCAACAAAGAAAGACGATCCCTGCCCACACAAGGTTTACAGTCTAGAAGGGGGAAACAGTTATCAAAACAAACAGGCATCAATATAAATAAATAGAATTATAGATATGTACATATATACATAAGTGCTGTGGGGTGGGAAGAGGGGCTGCAACCTCTAGCCCCACCCGATGGGGAGGTGGATCTTCAAGGAATCCCTGGGAAAGTCTGATGGGAACTTGGCCGAGCTATCTCTTACTTAAATCCTTGGAGATCCTGGCAATGGGTGAGTAGGCTGGGGTCTCAATGACCAAGGTTTGAACCTTAGGGCACAAAACCAAATGGCCTAATGGTTAGAGCATGGTCCAGGGAGTTAGAAGGACCTGGATTTTAATTGTTACTCCTCCACTAGTCTGCTGTGTGACCTTAGGTAAGTCACTTAACTTCTCTGTGCCTCAGTTATCTCATCAGTAAAATGGGGATTAAGATTGTGAGCCCCCCTATGGACATGGACTGAATCCAATCTGTCTGGCATGTACAATCATATTTATTATTCAATTGTATTTATTGAGCACTTACTGTGTGCAGAGCACTGTACTAAGTGCTTGGGATAATACAGTATAACAATAAGCAGACACATTCCTTGCCCACAATGAGTTTACAGTCTAGAGATGAGCTTACAGTCCAGGACCAGGGGTTCAATGACAAGGGGAGAGGGGCACTTTCCTTAACCCCAGCAGCGGTGGAAGGGGTGCCTGCTGAAGGGCTGGCTTTCCTGAGGGTGGTGGGACCCCTGTTCACCCTTCAGATCTGGGCACCCATAGATAGGGTTATTTGCAATTGCATTTTGCTGGAGGTGAGGATGAGGAAGAAAAGAAAGAAGAAGGGATTGAAGGGAGAGGTGGAGGGGCAGGGGGTTGGGGAGGATACAGATGTTTATCTACCCCAGTGCTTAGTACAGTGCCTGGCACATCCTTAGAACATAACAAATACCATTCTTTTTTTTAAAAAAAAAGAACAGGTGGCTATTCTCAGAGCTTCCATTCCTTCATTCATTCAATCGTATTTATTGAGCACTTACTATGTGCTGAGCACTATACTAAGTGTTTGGAATGTACAATTCAGCAACATATACAGACAATCCCTGCCCCAAAACAGGCTCACAGTCTAAATGGGGGACACAGATGACAAAACAAAACAAAACAAGTAGGTGTCAATACCATCAGGATAAATAAAATCATAGATATATGCACATCATTAAAAAAATAAATAAAGTAATAAATAATATGTACAAATATGCACAAGTGCTGTGGGGAGGGGAAGGGGGAAGAGCAGAGGGAGGGAGTAGGGGGAATGGGGAGAGGAGGAGGAGCAGCGGGAAAGGGAGGGCTCAGTCTGGGAAGGCCTCCTGGAGGAGGTGAGCTCTCAGTAGGCTTTGAAGAGGGGAAGAGAGTTAATTTGATGGATGTGAGGAGGGAGGGCATTCCAGGTCAGTGGTAGGACTTGGGTCAGGGGTCAATGGTGGGACAGGCGAGAACGAGGGACCATGAGGAGGTTAGTGGCAGAGGAGCGGAGTGTGTGGGCTGGGCTGTACAAGGATAGAAGGGAGGTGAGATAGGAGGGGGCCAAGTGATGGAGCGCTTTGAAGCCAAGAGTGAGGAGTTTTTGTTTCATGTGAAGGTTACCTGTCAAGATGAAGAGGCTTCAGGTTGCATTTGAGAGAGGTTGGGTGGAGGAAGTTTGCACTTTCAGAACTAAATCTATTATGGCCTGCACACAGCTCCTCTGAGAAAGTTTACCAACTCCTTGGTCCATAGCCAAAGAGCAGCATTTGGAATCATTAGTTTCACTGTAAAGAGAGGAAGAGGCCTGCTGGTGTCTGTCTCCTCCCACCTCTGCTGATGGATTCTTCTCTCCAGGCAGGAGAAGAAAAGTGCTGGACCCTGGTTAGTTGGGATAGATTTTTCCAGCTAGTTTAATTATCCTACTCCCTCCCCAAGGCATAAGACCCAGGGGGAAAAATCCAGCAGATTAGTTCTCAGCATCCCACCTCCACCGCCTGTCAGCTGTGTGACCTTGGGCAAGTCACTTCACTTCTCGGGACCTCAGTCACCTCATCTGTAAAATGGGGATCAAGACTGTGAGTCCCAAGTGGGACAACCTGATGACCTTGTATCTATCCCAGTGCTTAGAACAGTGCTTGGCACATAGTAAGCGCTTAACAAATACTAACATTATTATTCCCTCTTGCTCCAAAAGTGGAAAAGGAACATACAGGTGGCTTGGTCGGCTCCACCTTCCAGCTCATGCTTCTTCAATCAATTAATAATAATAATAATAATGTTGGTATTTGTTAAGCGCTTACTATGTGCCGAGCACTGTTCTAAGCGTTGGGGTAGACATAGGGGAATCAGGTTGTCCCACGTGGGGCTCACAGTCTTAATCCCCATTTTACAGATGAGGGAACTGAGGCACAGAGAAGTTAAGTGACTTGCCCACAGTCACACAGCCGACAAGTGGCAGAGCTGGGATTCGAACTCATGAGCCCTGACTCCAAAGCCCATGCTCTTTCCACTGAGCCACGCTGCTTCTCAATTAGTCAATCAATCAATTGTATTTATTGAGTACTTACCATGTAATGTACTAAGCACTTGGGAGAGTACAATATAATAAAATTAGCAAGGCATATTCCTGCCCTTACCAAGCTTACAGTCTAGATAGGCAAACCAATATGAATAAATAATTTATAATATATAATTTAAAAATATAATGTTCATTCATTCATTCAATAGTATTTATTGAGCGCTTACTATGTGCAGAGCACTGTACTAAGCTCTTGAAATGTACAAATCGGTAACAGATAGAGACAGTCCCTGCCCTTTGATGGGCTTACGGTCTAATCGGGGGAGACAGACAGCCAAAAACAATAGCAATAAATAGAATCAAGGGGATGAACATCTCATTAAAATAATAGCAAATAAATAGAATCAAGTTGATGTATATCTAATTAACAAAATAATAGAATCAAGGTGATGTACATCTCATTAACAAAATAAATAGGGTAATGAAAATATATACAGTTGAGTGGATGAGTACAGTGCTGAGGGGAGGGGAAGGGAGAGGGGGAGGAGCAGAGGAAAAGGGGGGAAAAAAGGGCTTAGCTGAGGGGAGGTGAAGGGGGGGTAGAGGGAGAGCAGAAGGAGCAGAGGGAAAAGGGAGAGCACAGTCTGGGAAGGACTCTTGGAGGAGGTGAGCTCTAAGTAGGGTTTTGAAGAGAGGAAAAGAATTAGTTTGGCGGAGGTGAGGAGGGAGGGCATTCCAGGACCACGGGAGGACGTGGCCCAGGGGTCGATGGCGGGATAGGCGAGAACGGGGGACGGTGAGGAGGTGGGTGGCAGAGGAGTGGAGCATGCGGGGTGGGCAGTAGAAAGAGAGAAGGGAGGAGAGGTAGGAGGAGGCAAGGTGAAGGAGAGCCTTGAAACCTAAAGTGAGAAGTTTTTGTTTCGTGCGGAGGTTGATAGGCAACCACTGGAGGTTTTTAAGAAGAGGAGTGACATGCCCAGAGCATTTCTGCAGAAAGATGAGTTGGGCAGCGGAGTGAAGAATAGACTGGAGCAGGGAGAGAGAGGAGGAAGGGAGATCAGAGAGAAGGCTGACACAATAATCCAGCCCGGATATTATGAGAGCCTGTAACAGTAAGATAGCCGTTTGGGTGGAGAGGAAAGGGCGGATCTTGGTTATATTATAAAAATGAGACTGGCAGGTTTTCGTGATGGATTGGATGTGTGGGGTGAAGAGAAAGCCGAGTCAAAGATGACACCGAGATTGCGGGCCTGAGAGATGGGAAGGATGGTTGTACCATCCACAGTGATAGGGAAGTCAGGAAGAGGACAGGGCTTGGGAGGGAAGATAAGGAGCTCAGTTTTGGCCATGTTGAGTTTTAGGTGGCGGACAGACATCCAGGTACAGACGTCTTGGAGGCAGGAGGAGATACGAGCCTGAAGGGAGGGGGAGAGGATGGGGGCAGAGATGTAGATCTATGTGTCATCTGCATAGAGATGATAGTTGAAGCCGTGAGAGCGAATGAGTTCACCAAGGGAGTGAGTGTATATAGAGAACATATAATTGAAAGGTATGTACGTAAGTGCTTTGGTGTTGGGGGTTGGGTGACCATCAAATGTCCAAAGGTCACAGATCCATGTCTTCTACAGGAGCTGGGATGACAGGCGCAGGCTTGGTGAGATGGGGTGAGAAGGCGTCTGCTGATTCCCAGCTCGAGGAATGGGTGGGCAGGCCTGCTTGGCCCTCAAATCTTTACCTCTGATGGCCACTTGTTGTTTGTTGCTTGGACATTGAATCAGAGCATAACAGTGGTTCCAGGCATGGCTTCCAGGGAGAGGTAGGGTTCCTCAGAGTCTCAATACTCCTCAGGGATTCAGTGTTCCTCAGGGTGGCCATGGCCAGGAACCTGCATCTGGGTGGACCAGCAGTGATATGTTTCTTCAGCTTGAAGTTTTCTCAAACTCTTTGATTTTCCCTCTGCCCCTCCTCTCTGCCCCTCATAGTAGCACACAGTGAAAGCAGGGAACCAGAGCATCCCAGCAAAAGCTCATTAAAAGCCAATAATTTCAACTGCCTAGTACCTGTCTCTGGGATTCCTATCCGGATGGATCTCGGGTTTGCCCTTGGAATGGCCCCTGCATGTGACAAGAGATATCCTATTGCTGCATTCAGAGTTTAGGGAAGCAGCATGGTCTAGTGGAAGGAGCACAGGCCTGGGAGTCAGAGGACCTTGGTTCTAATCCCAGTTCTGCCACTTGTCCGCTATGTGATCTTGGGAAAGTCACTTCACTTATCTGTGCCTCAGTTACCTTATCTACAAAATGAGAATTCAATACCTGTCTCCCTCCTACTTACACTGGGAGCCCTTTGTGCTGATTATCTTGTGTCTACACCAGTGCTTGGCACGTAGTAAATGTTTAACAAATATTATTATTATTATTTCACTTAGCCCAAGGCTGACTAACAGAGACTAACAGGCTATGCTACCAAGGTTTCTGGAAGTTGAGAGAGGTACATTATAGGTTTGCTGCTTCTTAATTGACAACTCCCACTGCAAATGAAAGGTTTCCTGGTAACCTCTGTTGTTCACATTCCTACAAATAAAATATTGGCTTATGTTTTGCTTCTCCTGCCCCCTCCTCTGATTGGTTTCCCCTGGCAGGGTGGTCCAGTAGTGAGAGCACAAGACCAGGAGTCAGGGAACCTAGGTTCTAATACCAGCTCTGCTACTTGCTTGTGTGAGTTTGGAAATCACTTAACAACCTTGTGCCTCAGTTTCCTTATATGTAAAATGGAGATTAAATTCCTATTGTCCCTCCTCAGACTGTGAACCACATCTGGGGCAGAAACTGGGTCTGATGTAATTAGTAAGTTCTCAATAAATACTACTGAATGAATGTATTGTCAATACCATGATGTTTGACACATAGTTGGCCATAAGCAAATAGCACAGTTATTATTATTTTTAGGAAGAAGGAAACATTGGGTCCTCCCAGGAGGGGCCTTCATTTCCCTACAGCCCTTCTGTGATCTGAACTGGGGGTCTGTGCTACCCTGGGGGCTGGGGGCAAAGTTGGGGAAAGATAGGGGTCCCTTTCTAGGGTTTTCTATCCCCTGCCTGACAGGTAGAAGCCAAGGAGGGGGTGAGGACCTCAGCCTTCAGCCTGACATCACTTTATGCTACATGTGCTGTAATGCAGGGGGAGGGAACCCTGGCCAAACTTTCTCCCATTTAGCAGCAGCAGCCCCCTAGAAATGGGATATCATCTTGGTGAGGGCCCCAAGATCCCTTGTCTTTGGGGCACTTAGCTGTACAGTCAAGCTGATGGGGGCAGTGCAATTGTAAATTTGGCTTCAGAGGCCCCACTGAGAAGACTCCCGAAACTGTCACTGCCTAGGAAGGGCAAAACTCTGAGCACTTTAGAGCAGTAGCACCCATCCATATGTACATATGCTCCCAACCCAGTGAGTCCCTTGGGGCTCTTCTAGCTCAGAAAAGGCTCAGGGGAAACCCAGATCATACTTTTTTCTATTCCAAGTCCATCCTTGGAGCAATCAGATTTGTTACTAAATCCTCTCCATTTCCACCTTCACAGCATCACTAAAATCCTCCCTTTCCTCTCCATCCAAACTGCTACTACGTTAATACAGTTACTGGATTACTGCATCAGTCTCCTTGCTGACCTCCCAGCTTCCTGCCTCTCCCCACTCCAATCCATACGTCACACTGCTGCCTGGATCATTTTTCTGCAAAAATGTTCAGGACATATCTCCCCACTCCTCAAGAAACTCCAGTGGTTACCCATCCACCTCCACAATGAACAAAAATTCCTCATCATTGGCTTTAATACACTCAATCACCTTGGCCTCTCTTACCTTACCTCACTACTGTCCTACTACAACCCAGCCTGAACCCTTCGCTCCTCTAATGCTAACCTTCTCACTGTTCCTCAAGCTCATCTATCTTTCCATCGACCCCTTACCCACTTCCTGCATCAGGCTTGTAACATCCTTCCTCCTCGAATCTGACAGACAATTGCTTTCCCCCTCTTCGAGCCTTAATGATGTCACATCTCTTCCAAGAGGACTTCCCTGACTAAGCTCCCCTTTCTTCTTCTCCCACTCCCTTCTGTGTCTCCCTGACTTGCTCCCTTTGTTCATCCCCCACTCCCAGCCACACAGTCCTTATGTACATATTGCTAATTTATTTATCTATATTAATGTAGAAGAAGCAGCATAATTACTCAACAAAACAACGAGAAACAGCATGGCTTAGTGAAAAGAGCACGGGCTTGGGAGTCAGAGGTCGAGGGTTCTAATCATGGCTCTGCCACTTGTCAGCTTTGTGACTTTGGGCAAGTCACTTAACTTCTCTGTGCCTCAGTTACCTCATCTGTAAAATGGGGATTAAGGCTGTGAGCCTCATGTGGGACAACTTGATTACCTTGTATCTTCCCCAGCACTTAGAACAGTGCTTGGAACATAGTAAGTACTTAACAAATTCCATTATTATTATTATTATTGTTATTACTGTCTGTCTTCCACCTTCTAGAATGTAAACCCATTATGGGCAGGGAATGTGTTTTTTTATTGTTGTATTATATTCTCCCAAGCACTTAATACAATGCTTTGCATAGAGTAAGTGCTCAATAAGTATTACTGAGCGAATGAATGCATGAACGGATAGTCTGCATTCCTACCCAAGGCCTCTGGTGGCTGGCCCCTTCTTCCCACCCAGACAGCATTACTAATGGGCCTGAAAGCAAACCAATTAAACCTTCTCTCTGTAATAATAATATTTGCTAAGCATTTACTATGTGCCAGGCACTGTACTAAGTGCTGAAATGGATACAAGAAAATCGGGTTGGACACAGTCCCTGTCCCACATGGGGCTCACAGTCTTAATTCCCATTTTACAGATGAGGGAACTGAGGCCCAGAGAATTTAAGTAATTTGCTGTAGGTCACACAGCAGACAAATGGTAGAGCTGGGACTAGAACCCAGATCCTTCTGACTCCAAGATTTGTGGTCTATCTACTAGGCCATGCTGCTTCATTATCTCCTATTGACTGAACAAGTTGCTTACTCCAGATTTACTGGGGACCTGTGCAGTGTTCATGAATATGAGTGCCTGTCTCTCCTAGCCACGTGGAAGAACTCCCAGGGATTCTTGATTAGGCCATGGAAACTGTACATATAGACAGGCAGAGGCACACACGATTACCAGTGAGTGGGGGCCCAGGTAGTTCGATCTCCAGAGAGTCCGTTCTCTATTCCCTCTCTTTCCTCATCTCTGCCCCTCATGGAGGCTAAGACTTTTTTGAAATACTGATAAAAATCAGGTGCTGGCAGAGGGTCGGCCTATGTTCAGTGGATTGGTCTGGTAAACTCCTGGGATACTGGGAAGAACTTCCAGGGTAGGGCTCCTGTAGATTGGTGACTGATGTCCTGGGGTGATGGAAGGGAGGTGAAGTCCAGAAATAGGTTGGAGAATCTACCTGCCCCCTGTCTCTTCTGGGTAGGTGCCAAAGTGCAATTTAACCCCTAGGGGACTTGGTCCATTCCCACTGTCCTATGGTAAAATCTTGGGTTTATCTGACAATGCATTTGGGGTTTTGGAGTTTCCTCTAGAAGAGTTTAACCTTTCTCTTTGAGTTCACACTCCTTCAAGATCTCCTGCAGTGTCTACATCAAGCAATCAGAGCTAGCACCACTAGAATCTACTCTGTCCCCTTCCTTTTTCTCTCTGCCACCTTTACCACTATGAACCATCTCCTACTCCTTATTTTGCTGATACCATACTCTCTGGCCTAGTGGAAAGAGCATGGGCCTCGGGGTCAGAGAACCTGGATTTTAAACTCGACTCTGCAAAGTGCCTGCTCAAAGATCTTGAGAAAGTCAGTTAACTTCTCTGTGCCTCAGTTACCTCATCTGAAAAATGGAGATTAAGACTCTGTATGAGCTCCATAAGGGACACTGACTTTGTCCAACCTGAACATCTTGCAGCTATCCCAGCATTTAGTACTGTGCCTGGACCTTAGTAAGTGCTTAACAAATACCATTAAAATATTTTAAACAAACTACTCCTTAGTCTCAGTGCTTTTCAGTGTTTCTCCTGCACCTCTCATCCCCCAACCCACACCCTAATTCTGAATTCAGTAGAAAAATGAATCTGTGCATGGCCTGCAATAGCAGGGTACATCTATCCCACCTCCTCTGTTTATCAACTGAGAAGCAGTGTGGCCTAGTGGCAAAAGCCTAGAGAAATGCTCTGGGCATGTCACTCCCCTCCTCAAAAACCTCCAGTGATTGCCTATCAACCTTCACATGAATCAAAACTCCTCACTCTTGGCTTCAAAGCTCTCCATCACCTTGCCCCCTCCTACCTCCCCTCCCTTCTCACTTTCTACTGCCCATCCCATACACTCCACTCCTCTGCTGCTTACCTCCTCACTATCCCCCTTCATGCCTATACCGCCGTCAGCCCCTGGCCCACGTTCTACCGCTGTCCTGGAATGCCCTCCCTCCTCATGTCCACCATTCTAACTCTTTTCCCCTCTTCAAAGCGCTACTGAGAGGTCACCTCCTCCAAGAGGCCTTCCCAGACTGAGCCCCCCTTTCCCTCTACTCCCCCTCCCCTTCTCTCCCCCCCAACCTCTGCTCCTCTCCTTTACCCTCCCCTCAGCACTGTGCTCATTTGTATATATTATTACCCTATTTGTTTTGTTAATGAGGTTTACATCCTCTTGATTCTATTTATCTTGATGATGATGTCTTGTTTTTGTTTTGTTCTGTTTTGCTTTGCTGTCTGTCTCCCCCATTTAGACTGTGAGCCCGTCATTGGGCAGGGATTGTCTCTACCTGTTCCCAAACTGTACATTCCAAGCACTAAGTACAGTGCTCTGCACATAGTAAGCGCTCAATAAATACTACTGAATGAAGAGCACAGGCTTGGGAGTCAGAGGATGTGGGTTCTAATCCTGGCTCTGCCACCTGTCTCCTCTGTGACCTTGGGCAAGTCACTTAACTTCTCTGTGCCTCAGTTACCTCATCTGTAAAATAGGGATTAAGACTGAGAGCCCCACGTGGAACAACCTGATTACCTTGTATCTACCCCAGTGCTCAGAACAGGGTAAGTGCATAGTAAGCACTTGACAAATACCATAATTATTATTATTATCAACTACATTTCAATCTAAGAAGACATCTTAGTCTACACTTCCTGGACACTGAAGAGTCAGTAATGCTTTTTGGGAACCTCCTTGGTGTTTGAGGAATCCCATTTAGGAATTCAATTATTGACCTGAATGGGCAAGATCTCAGAAAAAAGTGTCCTATAAAATGGATGAACAGTGTAGAAGAAATTGTGCTTTTGGCCAAACTCACAACAATGGAAGAGATTGTCTAGATAGCTATGCCATCTTCAAATATAAAGAAGGAGAAGCAGGAGAGGAATGAGCACCACAGATGAATTCACTAGTCCCACCCGCATATCTGCACTAAGATAAGCATAGCTTTGATGCTACCTTACTGCCTACATTCCAGGATTTCACCATTTGCTGTTATTTGAAATTCAGTTTGGTCCATAAGTGGCACTGGTGGAACTGCTCTGGTCTCACAGCTGAAGAGAAGATGGGACAACACTACAGCTGTGTAAGCAATTAGTTTGGATTTAAAGCTGGTCACATGCTGGCACCACATTCTCTTTGTCAGTCTCCCAAAGGATGTGCTGGCTTTCTGAGTTCAGTTTTCTACTTCTGTGTTCATCATTATGTCTTTGTCAATTTGTCAATCATTGGTATTTATTGAGTGCTTACTGTGTGCTCACTGTATGAACAGTGTAGGAGAGTACATTGCAATAGAGTTGGTAAACATGATCCCTATCAACAAGGGGTTTACAGTCTATTTGGGGGGACAGGTATTACAATACATTTCAGACAGGAAAAATGGCAGTTTAAGGATATGTATGTAGTTGTTGTGGTACTGGGGTGGGGTGGATATCAAGTACTTAAGGGATATGGAAGCAAGTGCATAGATGAAACAGAAGGGAGGGCAGAGAAGGGAAATGAGGGTTTAGTCAGGGAAGACCTTTTGAAGAAGTTGTGATTTTTTGGAAGACTTTGAAGGTGGGCTCAGTCCTGGACTGTCAGATATGAAGAGGGAGGGAGTTCTAGCTCAGTGGGAGGACCTAAGCAAGGGGTCAGCAGTGAGAAAAGATTAAGATCTAGGTTGGTGAGTAAGTTGGTGTTAGAGGTGTGATGTGTGGGGGCTGGGTTGTAGTGGGAGATCAGAGAGGTAAGGTAGGAGAGGTGAGCCATCCTTCCCGTCTCTCAGGCCCGCAATCTCGGTGTCATCCTTGACTCGTCTCTCTCGTTCACCCCACACATCCTATCCGTTACCAAGACCTGCCGGTTTCACCTCTACAATATCGCCAAGATCCGCCCTTTCTCTCCACCCAAACGGCTACCTTACTGTTACGGGCTCTCGTTATATCCGGCTAGACTACTGTGTCAGCCTTCTCTCTGACCTCCCTTCCTCCTCTCACGCCCCGCTCCAGTCTATTCTTCACTCCGCTGCCCGGCTCATCTTCCTGCAGAAACGATCTGGGCATGTCACTCCCCTTCTTAAACAACTCCAGTGGTTGCCTATCAACCTCTGCTCCAAACAAAAACTCCTCACTCTAGGCTTCAAGGCTCTCCATCACCTTGCCCCTTCCTACCTCTCCTCCCTTCTCTCTTTCTACCGCCCACCCCGCACGCTCCGTTCCTCTGCCGCCCACCTCCTCACCGTCCCTCGGTCTCGCCTATCCCGCCGTCGACCCCTGGGTCACATCCTCCCGCGGTCCCGGAACGCCCTCCCTCCTCACCTCCGCCAAACTGATTCTCTTTCCCTCTTCAAAACCCTACTTAAAACTCACCTCCTCCAAGAGGCGTTCCCAGACTGAGCTCCTCTTCTCCCTCTACTCCCTCTGCCATCCCCCCTTTACCTCTCCGCAGCTAAACCCTCATTTTCCCCTTTTCCCTCTGCTCCTCCACCTCTCCCTTCCCATCCCCACAGCACTGTACTCGTCCGCTCAACTGTATATATTTTCGTTACCCTATTTATTTTGTTAATGAATTGTACATCGCCTTGATTCTATTTAGTTGTCATTGTTTTTACGAGATGTTCTTCCCCTTGACTGTTTATTGCCATTGTTCTTGTCTGTCCGTCTCCCCCGATTAGACTGTAAGCCCGTCAAATGGCAGGGACTGTCTCTATCTGTTGCCGACTTGTTCATCCCAAGCGCTTAGTACAGTGCTCTGCACATAGTAAGCCCTCAAGAAATACTATTGAATGAATGAATGAATGAGTGCCTTAAAGCCAATTGTTTGATGCGGAGGTGGATGGGCAACCACTGAAGTTTCTGGAAGAGTGAAGAAACATGGACTGAATGATTTATAGGAAAAATGATTCCAGCACAGAGAAGTTTGGACTGGAGAGGGGAGAGACAGGAGGCAGGGAAGTTAAGAAGTAGTGTGGCCTAGTGCAAAGAGTACAAGTCTGGGAATCAGGAGACAGGATTCTAATCCTGATTGGGTCACCCACCTGCTGCTAGGGCAAGTCATTTAACTTTTCTGTGTCTCAGTTTCCTAATCTGTAAAATGGGGTTTAAATATCTGTTCTCCCTCCCTCTTAGACTGTAAACCCCTTTGTGGGACTGGGACTATGTCCAAACTGATTATCTTGAATCTAACTCAGTGTTTAGCACAAAGTGATAATGTAATAAATTCAATTATTGTTATTCCAAGGAATCCCTTCATTAGTCCCCAAGTGATGAGCTGACATCCCTATGCCAGAAAAAAAGAGAGAAAACCTTTACTGATCATGGGATCTTGCTTCACGTATTCCTGGGTTTATCTCTAAATCTATTTCTAGAGCACTAGAACATTCTGGGTTTGGATAGGATTTTAATTCTGTTTGACTAATCTATATTTCTGGGCTGAAGAGGTTCTAAATGTACTTGGAAGCAATCCTCTATATTTGTGATTTAATACTCCTCTCCCTAATGTCCTTTCCAGCTTATATTTAATTGGACAGTTTTATTGTTGTGGATTTGCAGATTGAAATGAGCAGCAGTGGGTCAATGAGAGCAGGGAGTGTGTCTAATAAGAGCTCAATCAGTTCTGTAGCTCCAAGCTCTGTACCAAAGCTCCCTCCCGTAATGTTCCCCTGCTCCTTTCTTCCTTGCTGTGGGTGTTTAGTGGATGTGAGTGGAGATGGCTGATTTTGGGAGGTCTGAGGTGCTGGCAAATGATCTAGAAATTGGAGGGAGTTGGGGATGCCAGTACTGTGCCCAGTACAATCTCCTCTGTCTGCCTCTTGAATCCCCTGCCCCCTTCCCTACCCCAGTCCCATCTGTCGGGGCTGTTTTCTGAAGCTTGTATCTGTGAGTATTTTCTCTTCAGAACCTTTGAAGCCTGGGAATTTTGAGCCCTGCATTAGAGATGTACCTCGGAGAGGTTGAGGGGAGTCTAACTAGACAAGTTTGGATAAGTACAGGTAGGTGGAGTTGGGTAGAACTCCACAAAGTATTCTGGATGATGCTATTATAATAAATAATAATGATAATGATGGTATTTGTTAAGCACTTACTATGTGCCGAGCACTGTTCTAAGCACTGGGGGAAATACAAGGTAATTACATTGTCCCACGTGGGGCTCACAGTCTTAATCCCCATTTTATAGATGAGATAACTGAGGCACAGAGAAGTTAAGTGACTTGCCCAGAGTCACAAAGCTGACAAGTGGTGGTGCCGGGATTAGAACCCATGATCTCTGACTCCCAAGCCCATGCTATTTCAACTAAGCCATGCTGCTTCCTATTATTTTACACTGTATGCCTTGGGTAATACACCCAGTGCCATGGGCCACCACAGGCAACCATGGGCTACCACTAGGCACCACTAGGCATCCTAGGGAGGGAGGTCAAATGCCTGAAGCTAGAGCTGCCGGCCTTTGACACATTTGATGATAATTTGCTGTCTCAATGTTCAGTATTAATCTGTCTCAGGACTAGCCTAGTGCTATCACCCAAGGAGAAGAAATGGCATGGAAAATAGAAAGTAAACAGCCTCGTTTTGATTTTGGAGGCTCTCCTGCCATATGTGGGATAATGTTTTTCTAAAGGCCAAAGCGCTTGTAGAGCTTTTTTCTACCTTGCTCATTTTTAATTGTGCAGGTCCCTTGACATCAAGAACATCTGGCCCCCCAACACAAATCGCTTCCTTGCAACTCCAATGTGTCAGAGATTTTTCAGTCATATTTTCCAATGTGCCTTCCTAAGCATTGGGTTAATTAGACATTTCAGAGATGATGGATTTTTTTAAGCACTGGCTTCATTAGCATGTATGTACTTAAAGCACAAAGTAAACTCCTCATGTTTATATATTAATAAACTATCCTGAGTCCTTCACAGCCGAAGATAGGAGCTTCATGCTTTTTATAACCTAAGCTCTCCAAAATATTCTTTCTTAAAGTTATTCCTTCTGATTACCATTTCTAATTCAGCCATGGAGTACAAAACATAGAGAAGCGGCTTGGCTTAGTGGGAAGAGCACGGGCTTGAGAGTCAGAGGTTGTGGGTTCTAATCCCGGCTCTTCCACTTGTCTGCTATGTGACTTCGGGCAAGTCACTTCACTTCTCTGTGCCTCAGTTACCTCATCTGTAATAATGGGGATGAAGACTGTGAGCCCCAGATGGGTCAACCTGATAACCTTGTATCTACCCCAGCGCTTAGAACAGTATTGGCACATAGTAAGTGCTTAACAAATACCAACATTATTATTATTATTATTATTATTATTATTGAAACTGTCTTTCTAGGGTGGCTTACATTTCCTTCTGACATAATGCTGGTGTATCTGACTGCACCTGAAAACTAAAGAAAATCTGAACTTGTGGTTCTGCAGGTTGTATTCTCTAATTTGATCTCAAATCTTACTCACTAGCCACCTAATTTCTTTTTTAGAATAGCCAAATATCTTCCAGGCCCAAGGCCTCTTGGCCTCTAGTAATCTTTGCAGCTGAAACCTGCTACATAATTTTTCATTTGCGGTGCATTAGGACATTGCAAGGTGCTCATTCAACTCTTGGGAAGGTGTGCATCTTCTGGACATTCAGTTAAGTCCTCTTTGAGAAAACACAAGATGCCAGTTGTTGACTTTGCAGTTGGAGGGGCGACAGATTCAGTCACCCACTGAAGGGATGGTGGGTAGTGGTTTTGTGGGAATGAGGCATTGCTTCTCGTGTTTTTCACAAATACTCAGAATACTCACTAATACTGGCCCTGCCACCTGTTGTCTGTGCAACCTTGGGCAAGTCACTTCACTTCTCTATGCCTTAGTTACTTCATCTGTAAAATGGGGATTTAGACTGTGAGCCCCATGTAGGACTGGGGGTGGGATGAATATCAAATACCCAAAGGTTACAGATCCAAGTGCAAAGATGACCCAGAAGGGAGAATGAGCCAAGGAAAAGAGGGCTTAATTGTGGAAGGAGGAGATGTGACCTTTATAACGCTTTGCAGGTGGAGAGAGTAGTAATCTGGCATATGAGGAGTGGGAGGGAGAACTAGGCTTGGGAGAGGACAGGAGAAAGGTGTCAGTGGTAAGATAGAAAAGATCAGTGCTAGAGGAATGTGTGCTTGACTGTGGTAGATCAGTGAGGTGGGGTAGGATGTCATGAGGTGATTGCGGGCTTTAAAATCAACCATAAGGACTTTCTGTTGGATGCAGAGTTGGATGGGCAACCACTGGAGGTTCTTGAAGAGTGGGGAAATACAGTGCTCTGCGTACAGGAAGTGCTCAATAAATATGAATGAATGAATGAATGTTTTTTTTTTAAGAAAAATGATCTTAGCAGCAGAATGAAGTATGGACTGGAGTGGGAAGAGAAAGGCAGATTGGAGGTCAGTAAGTAGATTAATGCCTTAGTCAAGGTGGATTAAGATAAGTGCTTGGATCAATGTGGTAGTAGTTTGGATGGAGAAGAAACAGTGGATTTTAGCGATGTAATGAAAGAAGAGCAAGAAGGATTCGGTGACAGATTGAATATGTGGGTTGAACGAGAGAGATGAGACAAAGATAATGCCAAGTCTATGAGCTTGTGAGACAGGAAGGATGGTGGTGCTGTCTATAGTGATGGGAAAGTCTAGGGGAGGACAGGGTTTGGGTGGGAAGGTGAGAAGTTTCATGATGACATAGAACTGGGTACTGAGGAACAGATAAGTTGGGAGACTGACTGATGGTGCTGGTTGATCCTGAAGGGAAGCAGAAAACATTTAAGCCAAATGGTGTAAACTACAACAAGCAAGAGGAAATGGGGAAACCTTAGTGCAGGGCTCTGCACATAGCAACAGATACCGCTGATGGACTGATAAGAAATTTAAATTGAAATAGATTATGAGTGTCTTGAGGGACAGGGTCCATGCTTAATTTCTATTTGTATACTATTTCTCAGAGCTTAGTATAGTGTTCTGCACTTAATAAATAGTATTACTACTCCTAAAATTAAACTTTTGCACATAGTGAGCACTTACGAGATTCTATTTTGTCTTGTCTTAATGCCATCGAGTCATTTCTGACCCATAGTGACATGATGGACCCATTTGTCCTAGAATGCCCTGCTCTCCATCTGCAATCATTCTGGTAGCGATCCATACAGTTTTCTTGATAAAAGTATGGAAGTGGTTTACCATTGCTGCCTTCTGCGCAGTAAACTCGAGTCTCCACCCTGGACTCTCTCCCATGCTGCTGC
Organism: Ornithorhynchus anatinus; assembly: GCF_004115215.2. Lineage (NCBI taxonomy): Eukaryota > Metazoa > Chordata > Mammalia > Monotremata > Ornithorhynchidae > Ornithorhynchus > Ornithorhynchus anatinus. The sequence goes on along the minus strand of NC_041729.1, from coordinate 60,406,017 downwards.
TGCCCAGCATGGGTGAGTTTTGACTTGCCACAAGTTTGATTTTGAGTTTGATTGCCACAAAACGCTATTACTATTCCTAAAATAAAACTTTTGCCTCTATTGCAAGATAACAGATCTTTGAGCCAGGGTCAGGGCATCAGAGGACCTGGGTTCTAATCCCGGTTTTGCCACTTGTCTGTTGTGTAATCTTGGACAATCTGCTTCACTTCTCTGTGCCTCAGTTCCCTCATTTGCAAATAGGGATTCAATGCCTATTGTCCAACCTACTTAAACTGTGAGCTCCATGAGGGAGCCGATGATCCTGTATCTACCCCAGTGCTTAGTACAGTGCTTGGCACATAGTAAGTGCTTAACAAAGACCACTGTTATTATTATTATCATTAGTAAGAACAGGTAGGTTTGAAAATGGGCTAAATGATCTTGATGGTTGAAAGTTGCCCTCAGTTAAAACACATTCACTATTTAAAATGGATTTCTTAAATAGGGCTGTCTATGACATATCCCAAAGTTTGCACTGCAGTCACCGGGGGGTAATTTGAAGGCTTAAAAGATAAAAACAATCTCTTTCCCCAACAAAACCCCATTTTTCAAACAGACTGCTCTCCCACTGAATGATAAGCACTGCATAGACAGGACCTTTTAAACTTCTGATGACCCTCACACTCCTCATACTCTTTGGAGCCAGCCATCTTCTGTATGAATGACTTGTTAGGAGGGCATCATTCTTTGACCTGGCAGCAGACTTCCAGCCCATTCTAAGGCTTTCTCATGAGTTCTGTATCTTTTTGCTTCCACCAAATCAATCAATTAATCAATGGTATTTATTGAGTGCTTTCTTTGTGCAGAGTGCTGTACTAAGCACTTGGGAGAGTTCAACAGGAAAAAACAGGTTTGAGATGATCCTTGCCAACAAGAAGCTTTCAGAGTAGAAAGGGAGACAGATATTACGATCCATTACAGATGGATATGTACTTAAGTACTGTGGGGCTGAAGGAGAGGTGAATTTTAAAGTACTTAAGGGGAAGTGAGATACAGTCCATGTTAGGTCGAGGTTCCCCTCATTATGGGCAGGGAGGTTGTCCACTAATTCTGTTGTATTGTACTCTCCCAAGTGCTTAGTATAGTGCTCTGCACAAAATGAGTGCTCAATAAATACCACTGATTGAGCTTATCGTAGGAATTTTGTATTGGTATCTGCATTTCCCTTCAGCATCCTGGAGCAGTGTGTGGATAAGCATGAATGCTCCTGACAGCATTTATACTCTGCCGAAATAACTTGTTACCAAGCCAGCCCTCTAAAATCTAGTCAGTTTGGGCCATTGGAAGCCCTGGAAGGCAGACACCACTAAGGAGACGTCTTTCATCTAAACCTGGTGTAGTTCATAATAGACAGAAGGCCCTTGCAGACATCACTAAATGTTATTTAAAGGATGTGAAACCTCTACATGGATGCAGAGAACTGGACCTTTGTCTGATAGCCTGTGAACCTGTTAAATCACTAGAACAGATATCTTTTCAGTATTCCCTATCTCACCCACACAATGCCAAAAGCAACAAAATCCAAAGCAAAAAAATCCCCCAAAACAAAAAACTCTTCCTTCAGTAAGTTTCTAAGTTGCTTTTAGTTGAGAAAAAGCGAACAGTGGCTCAAAGCAACTGCCCAGATTTCCTGCTACCCGGCATTGTGTTTGTGTGGCTTGCTTTTATAACAGCCTCCACTTTTGTTTTGCTGGCATTTTCATGGCATTTGGAAAGACAGATCCTCGTGGATTTAACTATTTTTTGCTTCAGGGTGTTGACTTGCTGTTTGCAAGAGTCTAAATCTTAGCTATTCCCATTTTGTCTTGTTACTAGTTCATCATTTTCTCGGGGCCTGTGACAGTTCTGTTCCATTCCATTTAATCAATAACACACTCTTAGAGGCTACTATAATTAGGAGATGGGACATTCAATGGGTGAGAAGCATTGATCATCCACTTCATTAAAACGTTAGAGATGTTAAATTCCCTGATGTCAGCTTTCAGTGTGTCAGAAAAATTGATTTCTTCTCCGTTATTCAGTTTTCTAAAGAGTTGGATTGGAGTTTCCTCCCAAGCACTCAGTACACTGCTCTCTGCTCCAAAAGCCAATCAATAAATGTTCTTGATTGAATAGTTGACTCAAATAAAATTGTTGGAGACCCATGGCCCTTCTGGAAACTACTTGATGACAGAAAGTGGAGCAAGAGGAGTGACTCAAAAGCATGTATTGGCTGCTGTGAGGAATTATGTTTTATTTCCAGTAGGAATTTCATGGAGGATCAGGGACAAAACATAGATAAGCATGTCCTGCTCTACACTCCGTTCCTTCCAGGATGCATATGGGGAGTTGCTGATTCCCGGTGCCAAGAAAGATATAGCAACTCTCTCTGTTCTTCCACACAGTCTCTCCTATAGAGAAATGATAAAAAAATTATATTTATTTATTTTTAGTATTTATTAAGTACATGAAAAGTGATGTCCTAAGCATTGGGGGTGATAAAAGATCCAACACAACCCCCAGCTCAACATCTAAGTGGCGGAGTAAACAGGGATCTCATCCTTATTTTTCAGATCTGGAAACTGAAACACAGACAAGTTAACTGATTTCCCCGAAGTCACAAAGCAGGTCAGTGGCAGAGCTCGAATTAGAACTGGAGCGACTGGACTCCTAGCCCTGTGCTCTTTCCATTAGGCCACATTGCACCCCATAGAAGTTATTAATGCTTAACATGACTTTGTAAACATCACCCTAAATATTTTTTTGATTATAATAAATGAAATATATGTCTAATTCAATCCATCATAATATTTATTGGATGTCCACTGTGTAAAAATCACTGAAATAAGTACAGTAGAATTAGTAGACATGATCCCTGCATTACTGCACTCGCACATCTGAGCACTTATCTTTCCTGCCCTCACTATTGCTCCCGGCCCCAACCCTGTTCTCCTGTCCCAGTGCTATCCCTCATCCCCCTTCCCCTGCGCTGCCCCCCATCAACTCACTCCCATCCAAACCCTCCCTGGCCCTCATACCATCCCCTTCCCTACTACCCCCTCTACAGCTGCTGACACGTTTTGCCTGCGGAACCTCCACTCCCTCACAGGGAAGCTCCCCTTCATACTTGACCTGTTCCTGTCTTTGTCACTCCTCCTCCTCCTCACCATCACTGAAATCTGGCTCTCCCATAATGACCCAGTCTCTCCTGCTGCTGTCTCCAGAGGGAGCCTCATTTTCTCCCACTCTTCCAGACTCATTGGGAATGGAGGAGGTGTTGGCTTCCTTCTCACGCCCCAATACTGCTTTCACACCATTCCACCTCTCCCATTCCTTTCTTTCCCTTCCTTTGAAGCCCATATCATCCACCTCTGTCACCCACTCCAGATTCTAGTAGCTGTCATCTACCACTCCACTAGGTCCTACCTCCAACTTCTTTAACCATTTTGTTCCCTTTCTCACAAACCTTCTCTCTTTCTCCCTGCCCACATTGATCCTTGGGGACTTTAGTGCCAATGTAGATATTCCTGATGACTCTCTGCTGCCCTCCTTCTATCACTTCTCAACTCTGCTGACCTCCTGCTCCGCCCCACCTTGCCCACTCACTCGCCCACTTGAACACACATTTGATCTCATCATCTCTCACCACTGCACAATCTCTACCTTCACCAACTCTGAAATCCCTCTATCTAACCACAACCTCCTCACTTGCCTCCTCTCCCATGCACCTCCTTCCCATAAATCTGTACTACTCCCCCATAGAGATCTCCAATCTCTGGACCCCATCCAATTTTCTCAACTCATCATGCCCCACTTAGCCTCCATACTCATACTACCCTCCCTTAATGACCAAATAGACGTTTTCAATACACCCTTGCCACTGAACTCAATTCACTTTCTCCCCTATCCCTTTGTCGATCTTGTACCACTCACCCACAATCTTGGATCACCTCCATAGTCCACCTCCTTTGCTCTTCATTCATTCATTCATTCATCATTATTCAATCATATTTATTGAATACTTACTGTGTGCAGACCACTGTACTAAGCGCTTGAAATGTACAATTCGACAACAAAGACAATCTCTGCCCAACAACAGGCTCAGAGTCTAAAAGGGGGAGGCAGTCAACAAAACAAAACAAGTAGTCCGGCATCAATATCATCAAGATAAATAGAATCATAGATATCTACAAATATACACATATGCTGTGGGGGTAGAGCAGAGGGAGGGAGTGGGGGAATGAGGAGGGGAGGAGGGGCAGAGGGAAAGGGAGGGCTCAGTCTGTGAAGGCCTCCTGGAGGAGGTGAGCTCTCAGTAGTGCTTTGAAGAGGGGAAGAGAGTTAGTTTGGCAGATGTGAGGAGGGAGGGCATTCCGGGTCAGTGGTAGGACATGGGCCAGGGGTCGACGGCGAGACAGGAGAGAAGTGAGGAGGTTAGTGAGGAGGTTAGTGGCAGAGGAGCAGAATGTACCGAGTGGGCTGTAGAAGGAGAGAAGGGAGGTGTGGTAGGAGGGGGCCAGGTGATGGAGAGCTTTGAAGTCAAGAGTGAGGAGTTTTTGTTTCTTGCAAAGGTTGATAGGCAACCACTGGAGGGTTTGAGGAGGGGAGTTACATGCCCAGAGCGTTTTTGTAGAAAGATAATCTGGGCAGCAGAATGAAGTATAGACTGGAGCAGGGAGAGACAGGAGGATGGTAAATCAGCTGAGCACTGCTGGTGGAAATCTAAATATTAGGCTGACTTTGTCCACTTCAATTTTATCCTTGTGTGCTTTATCTCTGCCCTCTCTTCTACCCAGCAAAACTATTTCTCTACCCTTATTAACACCCATGACCACTGCCCCCGCCAGTTGTTCCAGACATTTAACTCCCTCCTCAGGTCCCCTGTCCCCCCACCTTTCCTCATCCCTTGCCCTCAGTGACTTGGCCACCTACTTTATTATGAAAATTGACACCATCAGGAATGATCTCCCTAAAATTGCACCAGACCCTCCTCAATCCCTCCCCAACCCAGCCCCCTCTTCAACTCTCCCATCCTTCTCAGCAGTAACAGTAGTGGAGATCGTCTGCCTCCTTTCCAAAGCCATTCCTTCCACCTGCACATCTGACCCCATTCCTTTGCTCTTTATCAAAACTCTCACTCCCCTCCCTTCTCCTTCCCTAATAGCCATCTTCAACCACTTGGTCTCCAATGTCTTGTTCTCCATGTCTCCCCTATCATAAAATAACCCTCCCTTGACCCAATGGCTCCTTCCAGCTATCATCCCATCTCCCTCCTACCATTCCTCTCCAAAATCCTTGAGTGAATTGTCTACACCCACTGTCTCAAATTCCTCTCCTCTGATTCTCTCCTTGACCTCCTCCAATCTGGCTTCCTCCCCCTTCACTCCACAGAAACCAGAAACCACCAGTGCTCTCTATCTTGCCAAATCCAACAGCCTCTACTTCATCCTGATCCTACTTAACCTCTCAGCTGCCTTCGATACTGTGGACCACCCTCTTCTCCTGGAAACATTATCCAATCTTGTGTTCACTGACTCTGTCCTCTCTTGATTCTCCTCTTGTCTCTCTGGCCATTCATTTTCAGTCTCCATTGAGGGCTACTCATCTGCCTCCCACTTCATAAGTGTGGGGGGTCCCTTAAGGTTCAATTCTGCTGTCCCTTTCTACTCTCCATCTACACCTCCTCCCTTGGAGAACTCATCTGACCCATGGCTTCAAGTATCATCTCTATGCAGATGATACCCAAATCTACATCTCCAGCCCTGATCTCACTTCCTCTCTCCAGTCTCAAATCACCTCCTGCCTTCAAGATATGTCTACTTGGATGTCCTCCCATCACCTCAAATTTAACATGTCCAAAACAGAACTTCTTATTTTCCCAGCCAAACCCTATTCTCCACCTGACTTTCCCATCACTGTAGACAGCACCATCATCCTTGCTGTCTCACAAGCCCATAACCTTGGCATTATCCTTGACTCCTTTCTCTCATTCAACCCACATATTTAATCCGTCACCAAATCCTGTTGGTCCCACCTTCACATCATCACTAAAATCTGCCCCTTCCTCTCCATCCAAACTGCTACCACGTTAATACACTCATCCTATACTGCCTGGATTACTGCATCAGTCTCCTTGCTGACCTTCCAACTTTCTGTCTCTCCCCACTCCACTCCATACTTCACTCTGCTGTTTGGATCATTTTTCTACAAAAATGTTCAGGATATGTCACCCCACTCCTTAAAAAACTCCAGTTGTTGGTCATCCACCTCCACATCAAACAAAACCCCCTCACCATTGGCTTTAAAAGCACTCCACCTCCTTGCCCATCCTACCTCATCTTACTTCTCTCCTTCTACAATCAAGCCTGCACACTTCGCTCCTCTAGTGCTAACCTTCTCACTGTGCCTCCATCTCACCTGTCTTGTCTCTGACTCCTAACCCATATCCTACCTGTGGCCTGGAAAGCCCTTCCTCCTCAAATCCAACAGGCCATTACTCTTCCCACCTTTAAAGCCTTATTGAAGGCACTTCCCATACTAAGCCTCACTTTTTCTTATCTTCCACTCCCTTCTGCATCACCCTGACATGCTCTCTTTGCTCTTCCCCCATCCAAGCCCCACTGCACTTATGTACATATCTGTTATTTTATTTATTCATCTTGATGTCTGCCTCCCCACTCTAGACTATAAGCCCATTGTTGGAAGGGAATGTGGCTATTTATTGTTGTATTTTATTATCCCAAGTGCTTAGTACAGTGCTCTGCACATAGTAAGCACTTAATAAGTATGATTGATTGAATGAATTAGCCTCCGTCCTTGCTGACCTCCATGATTCCTGTCTCTTCCCCACTCCAGTCTATACTTCATTCTGCTGCCTGGATCATTTGTCTAAAAAACTCCAGACCCTATTTCCCTAATTCTCAAAAACCTCCAATGTTTGCCCATCCATTCCTACATTATACAAAACCTTCCTCCCAGTGGCTTAAAGGTACTCAGCTCTCCTCCACTTACCTCATCTCACTAATTTCCTACCTCAACCTAACTCACGTACTTCATTCCTCTAAAGCCAACCCATTCTGTACCTTAATCCCATCTATCTTGCCACCAACCCCTTGCCCATGTCCTTTCTCTATCCTCGAATTCTCTCCCCCTTCATTTTTTTAATGTTAATTGCTAAGTGCTTACTATATGCCAGGCACTGTACTAAGAGCTGGGGAAGATAGAAGAAAATCATGTTGGACACAGTCTCTGTCCCATATAGTGCTCACAGTCTTAATATATCTGAGACCAACTCTCTCACCACCTTCAAAGATCTCTTAAAATCACAACAACCTCAAGATGTTGTCTCTCTCAGTCTATAGGATAAGGCAGGGAAGCTGCTATTGTGAAAGGTAATTGTTGCTTTTCCAATGGAAAACTGAGAAAACTCCGGTGAAATTAGAAACTGGGAGGAGGGAAGGTGAACCAGGCTACCATCCAGTCTTCTTTTAGCAGTCCAAGCCACAAGGACACAGGCATTTGCCCTGAGTCCGGCTGGAGCAGACAGCTAATTAGGCCCCCATTTCCCCTATTTGCTCTGTCTTCTGCTTTATCTTTTCCCTTGGATCTGTACCTCTTAAGTACTTGATATTCACCCCACCCCAAATCCATAGCACTTAAGCACATATACTCTACTATTTCCCCCATCTGCAATTTATTTTCATGTCTGCCTCCCCCATTTAATTGTATGCTCGCCATCAACCCCAGCCTACGTCCTGCTTCTGGCCTGGAATGCCCTCCCTTCTCAAATCCAACAGGCAGTTACTCTCCCCTCCTTCAAAGCATTATTGAAGGCACATCTTCTCCAAGAGGCTTTTCCAGACTAAGCCCCACTTTTTCTCATCTCCCACTCCCTCTGCATCTCCCTTACTTGCTCCCTTTGCTCTTCCCCGCTCCCAGCCCCATCCAGCCCAGCCAGGGGTCATGTCTTACCTATTCTATTGCATTGTACTCTCCCAAGTGGCTTGGTATAGTGTTCTGCACACAGCAAGAACTCAATAATTATGATTGATGGATTGATCCATGAAGGCAGTTTTATCCACAAAAGAAAATTTTTCTTTTTTAATTCAACTCAGACCTCACCTCCTAGCCAGCTGCCCTTTGCTTGGAAATGCTGTCTCTTTAAGGCTATAGGATAGGGCAGGGAAGCTGCTATTGTGAAAGGTAATTGTTCCTTTTCCAAAAGAAAACTGAGAAAACTCAGGTGAAATTAGGAACTGGGAGGAGAGAGAGAACTTTCCAGCCTTCTTTTAGCAGTCCAGGCCACAAGGACACTGGGATTTGCCCTGAGTCTGGCTGATTTACCCCAGTTTGCTCCCTGAGGGAATATGACTCTGGTGCTTCCCCCTCATAGGACATTGCAGAGTCACATAGTCAGGGCTGGGGGAACCAATTGGGCACAGAGTTCACTTTTCCAAGGACTTACTATTCACCCCAGATCTCTCCACCCTACAGGAATGAGATAGGAAATGAGGCTCTGGATCAGGAAAATGCCTCCATTTTCCAACAAGGTCTTACTTGACTGTCTAACCTGATAGATTGTAAATTCCTTGAGGGCAGGTGTCATGTCTACTAACTCTATTCTCCCAAGTGCTTAGTAGACTGCTCTGCCTTAAGTTGAGAGAGTACTCTTCCAATATGGACATTGTCAGCTTTCCGGCAAGCAAGTCCTGTGAATATTTCTCCTATATAGTTGAGAGATGCTTGTGCCGAGAGATGGGGAGTGTCGCTTGGTTTTTGCTCTCTAATCTCAAGATTAAATCTTTAACTTGTATCTACTACATCCTTTAGAACAATACTTGACATATAGTAAGTGCTTAGAAAATACCATAATTTTTTTTTGTTATTATTATTATCATTATTTATATACATGGAGGTCAGAAATCTGCTGTTCCTACTTCTTGCATGGTGAGTTGTGTGTGGGACAGGAACTATGCTTGATCTGATTATTGTACTTATCCCAGTGCTAGCTCCTAGTAAGAACATAGTAAATATCATAATTGTTACAATAATTATTATGGATAATAAAATCCAAAAATGTACTTATAAAGGCCTGTTTCTTTTGACAATTTGCCTCATACTTGTGTAACTAATCAATCAGTGGTATTGATTACTGTGTTTAGGGCGCTCAACAACCTGCTCTCCAGAAGCTTGAAATTTAGTTGTGGAGACAGATATTAAAAAATAAATAACAGGTGGGGGGAAGAAACAGAGTAGAATAAAAGGTACCTAAGGTCTGTGGGGTTGTGGGCATGGTGAGTATCAAAATCCCTTAATTGGGAATGGAAGGGAAGGAAAAGAAAGTGAGGAGATGTGAGGATTACTCAGAGAAGGCTTCTGGAGAGAGTTGTGATTTTAATAGGACTTAGAATCAATCAATCAATCGTATTGATTGAGAACCTACTAAGTGCAGAGCACTGTATTAAGAGCTTGGAAGAATACAATAAAGCAGATTTGGTAGGCATATTTCCTGCCCTCAAGGAATTTGCAGGCTAGAAGAAGATGGGAAGAGTGCTGATCTATTCGATAGGAAGTGGGGAGGAGTTTCAGGCAGGAGGATGTAAGCAAGTAGTTGATGGCAGGAGACATGAGCTCAAGGTACAGATAAGTAAATTGGTATTGGATGAGCCAATGTGTGGACTAAGTTGAATTGGGATAAGTAGGAGGGAAAGAGATGACTGGATTAGAACCCGTGACCTACTGACTCCGAGGCCCATGCTCTACCACTATTCCATGCTGCTTCTACACCATGTGAAGTGGGACAAGTTTTGGATCTCACTGCCACAGCAAGGGTGCACTATGTTGGAACCTTCACTATTTGAAATGAGATGTTGGGAAAATCCTCTGGGATACTTAAGTGAGGGCTCAGAAGCAGTATGAAGAGTTATGATCACTGAGCCCAGAGCCTACCCTGTTCAGGTTTTTACTGCCTATGGGGAGTCCATGAAGTGGTTATTGGGCATCTATTTCCTTGTTCTTTCTTCAGGCCAGCTGGGCAATGAGATGTCTTGGGGGAGAGAAGAAAAAGAAGCTGTTGTGGGCATAGGTGGAGAGGTGATGTGCCTTTTCCTGCTCAGAGATATTTTCCTATTTACCTTGAATTATGCAAGAAGAGAGCTGCTGCCTCAGTGGGAGCCCTGTTCCATCTCTTGTGTGTCCTGGGACCTTTCTCCTGCCTAGGGTTATAGCTGGGTTGGGGAAGGTGGGAGATGGGAGAGATTTTTTAGTTCTTAAATGTTCTTATAGCAGGCTGCTTAACTCCCTAGGCAAATTTGGGTGTGGAATGACAGGATGGATTCTTGTCCTCAACAGTGCTTGCTCTTTGGAGGAATCAATCCATCAATCAATCAATCAACTCACCAGCCATATTTATTGAGTGCTTGCTGTGTGCATAATACTGTACTAAGAACTTGGAAGAGTACAACATAGCAAAATTGGTAGACACATTCTCAGCTTACAATGAGTTTAGAGTCTACAGGGGGAGACAGACATTAACATAAGTAAATAAATTAATGTTATGTAGAGAGGTAGCATGGTTCAGTGGATAGAGCACGGACCTGAGAGTCAGAAGGACGTGGGTTCTAATCCTGGCTCAGCCACATGTCTGATGTTCATTCATTCATTCACTCAGTTGTATTTATTGAGTGCTTAGTGTGTGTAGAGCACTGATCTAAGCACTTGGAAAGTACAATTTGGCAACAGATAGAGACAATCCCTACCCAGCATTGGGCTCAGTCTAGAAGGGGGGATTGACCTTTGCTTACTCCAACGCCTACGTGTGAAGTGCTCATCAGAACTCATACATGTGACCCATTTCCATTTTTACATGGTAAGAAATGGCCTTACCACACCCAGGACCTGTCAAATCAAATAACTCTGCATGCAGTCTGTTCGCATAATTATATTAAATGTGCAGAAGCCTATACAATCATCCCTGCTATAAAACAGTTTTTCATTACACAGTTTAAACAGAACCCTTAGTTACCATAGCAAGGCTGTAATTTAACAGGAGCTGGTCGTAATTGGGATGGGGCACTGCCAGGACTGTCTTGTCAGGCAGGTGCATAGAAACCATGTTATCAGTTTTCCATAAGCATTTCAAAGGGAACTAACTGCAAATATTTCAAATCATCTAATGGATCACTCGGTTGTATTTCTTGAGGCCTCCTTTTGGCAGAACACTTTCCTAAGCACTTGGGAGAGCACAGTAGAATTAATAGACATGATCCCGGCCATCAAGGAGTTTATGATATAGCTGGGGAGACACATTAAAATAAATTTCATCTAAGGAATAGTAATAGAGGGTAGAGGTTTGGACAGAGTGTGATGGGGCGGAAGGGTGGGGGAAGCGGGAGTACCTAAGTGCTTAGGTGGCGTGGAAGTGTCGGAGTGAAGTTTGGGTATATAAAGTGGGGGAGATACAAAGTCAGTTGGAAAAGGCCCTCTGGCAGTGATGTGATTTCAGAAGGACTTCAGAGATGGGGCAGAGCAGCAGTTTGTCTTGTGAAGGTGGGTTGGGGGTGAGCGAGAGGTTAGCGGACACAGATGAGAACCAGGCTCAGTGAGTAGCTTGGGTTGAGAAGAACAAAAATGCGTGAGCTTGGGTGCACTGGGAGAGGGGCCAGGATAACTAAGGGGGAGAGAGAGCTGATGGAGTGCCTTAATCAATCAGTAGTATTGATCGAGCTCTCACTGTGTGCGGACCATTGTAGCTAGCCTTTCAGAGAGAACAGAGCATCAGAATTGGTAGCCACATTGTCTACCCACCAGGAGCTTACAGTCTAAAGTCAATGGTCAGAAATTTCTTTGTGGTGCAGAGAAGAGTGGATGACCTTTGGAGATTTTCGGAGATTGGGGAAACTTTTGCAGGATAGCATTTTAGAAAATGATCCCAGTTGCAGAGGGCAGTTTAGGCTGGAAGCTGGGAGACCAGCAAGGAGGCTGATGTCGTCATCACAAACCTATTCATATTCTTTGCCCCTTGCAGTTTTGGCCCCAACTTGAGTGATTGTGGCTGTTTCTATATCTGTCAGATGCTTATTATGGGCCAGGCACTCTTACTGAGTGCTGGGGTAGATACAAGTCCTCAATATGAAATGACTGCTTTTTGGTACTGTGTATTGTTTTTGCACAGCTTGATGTTTTCCCCGCTCCCTCAGGGATGAAGCAATTGTTTAAAAACAGAAAGTTGCCCCAAGGCAGCTCTGGCTTTGCCTAGGAGTCTCATTTTTGTGATCTTTCACACTTGCCAGAGTTATTCCTTTGGCATGATCATCTCTCCTCACTCCTCTTTTATTCCTGAAGACTTCTCCCATTGCTTGTCTCACTTTTGCCCTCACCTCAGCCCTGAGAGGTAGGTAGGAAGGCAGATGTTATTCACCTCATTTTGCATATGAGGAAACTGAGGCACAGAGAGGTTAAGTGACTTGCCCAAGGTCCCACAACAGGCTGACAACAGAGTCTGGCCTCAAAACCAGGTGTTACAGCCTCCAGATGGACATTCTGACATTCCACCCAGCTTCCTCTCATCCCAAAGACTGAAATTGAGCCACAGGTGGAGGAAATTTGAGATTCCCCTTCTTGGTTCTTGATGGAAAAAATTTTTGTCTTGCATTACTTTTTTCCCATCACCATTCACTGAAACAACAATTCACCGAAACCCTGGCCCTAACCCTAATCCACCGAAACAACTAACATTAACCAGAGAAACCGATTTCTGAAAGGTCTCTAAAATTGGTAGGGATCGTGTCTGTTATAGTGTACTCTCCCAATTGCTTAGTACAGTGCTCTGCACACGGGAAGTGCTCAGTAAGTACAACTGAATAAGCGATCGATTGATTGAGCTGTGAGTCATGGGGTCTTCTGGGGCCTCTATCTCCCAGCTTGAAACCGAGCCTCAGGAAGGGAAGCAGAAAGTTGAATCTCTCTGGCCAATCTTCCAGATCGACGCGCTACATCTTTGACCTCTTCTATAAGGGAAAAGCCATCAGCAGGGCTAAGCTGAATGGTGTTTTGGGTTTTCTGCCATGGTTTCTATCTCTACTTCAATTTAAGGGGCCACTCAAGAGGCATAAAGTCATGGCCATTGCTCTCACAACCTCCCCTCCTTAGCCGGAACGGATGCAATATGGGGAAGTCAAGCGGATGACCTTAGATCCAGTTTATGGAGCGTTTGAATTTTGAACACAAAGTTAAAACTTTCTTCCCCCTCTGAATTTGAAGGCTCAAGGTTAAATGATTCTTCAAAAGGCATCACCTTGATCGCTCCTATCACCAGGCAGGAAAATCAGAAATTTTTCCTCCCAAAGTGCTTCTGAGCAACCCATGTTATGAGGAAAGCAGAAGGTGAGCTGCATCTGACCCATAGCTAATCCTTCCTCCTCCATCTCTTTCACAGAACTATATGAGTACTGTATTTAAGGAGACTATGCAGATAAAAGCTTAATCACCAAGTGGAAGAAACAGTCACTTAACTTCTTTGGGCCTCAGTTACTTCATTTGTAAAATGGGGATTTAGACTCTGAGCCCCATGTGGCACAGGGACTGTGTCCAACCTGATTAACTTGTATCTACCACAGGTGTTCCAGGCCAGAGGCAGGATGTGGGTGAGAGGTTGGCAGCAAGACAGATGAAATTGAAATACAGTGAGTAGGTTGGTATTAGAGGAGCAAAGACTGGGCTGTAATAGGAAACCAGTGAGGTAAGATAGGACACGGCAAGGAGATTGAGTGCATTAAAGCCTATGGTAAGGAGTTTCTCTCATGCAAAAATGGATGGGCAACCACTTACGTTTCTTGAGAAATGGGGCATCATGGACTTAAAGTAGATCAGATAATAATGATAAGAAGAATGATGATAATAACAATAATAGTAGTGGTATTTGATCAGTGTTTACTTTATGCCAACCACTGTAGTTAACACTAAAGTAGGTAATTAGTGGTCAATAACTGACTGCAGAACTGCAGAACACAGTACTAAGCTCTTGGCAGAGTACAGTACAATAGAGTTGGCAGACACATTCCCTGCCCACAACGATCTTACAGTCTAGAAGATGATCCAAGATGATCAGGTCGGGCATGGTCCCTGTCCCACAGGGGGCTCACAGTCAGATATGGGAGGTTTTTGTGGCCTCTGTCACTCTCGGGTATGTGGCTGGATTATCACAGGTCACTCTTCACCCTGCAATTTGACACTGAGGAAAAATATCTTCCTCTCCTGAAAGAAGATAAATTCTGTAATATGACAGGAGGAAGGAAGAAGACAATGGAAAGATGGATATGGTGTTGAGCAAGAGCTTAAGATTAGAATCTGAAAGTTGCTATCTACAAAAGTGCTGAAGGTGAGTTGTGAGTGCTTAATTGTAGAGGTGATGCACACATGCTGAAGTGGTAGTTGATGTGACCTCAGAAAAGGAAAATCATCAGGGAAAGAGTCCTAGAGGAGATGGGGTTTCTGAAGGATTTGGAAAACAGGGAACTTGGTAGACACCTTAGCCTGGAAGACATAAATGCTCTATTGTGTTTGATTCACAGCAAATTTAATCAATCACTAGTAGATATTTACTGCTAATTTTCCAGTGAGAACACCAGTTAGTAGAACAAAAAACAAAACATAAAAATTAACCCCATTCCTCCAGTTGAAGTCAAGCCAGAGCATTTTGGAATGTACTGTGATGTTCATTTTTATTTTTCCTGTACTTTCTATATTTCAGCTGTAGCTGCAGATTCCAAGTTGCTCTGAGATATTTTTTCTTAGGAGAATTAAAACTCAGTTTGAGGCTCAAGAAATCTCTGAAGTTCAAATTAATTTCAAATAACCATAAAACACAAATTTTAACTCTAAGTCTTTTCAGATTAACCTATTACAAGTTTCTACCCTAAAATAGATTTTGCTTTTATTCACCTATGATAATCAATCAGGGGTATTTATTGAGCTTCTCTGCACCCCACCCTCCACCAGTCAGTAAACGTACTGTGGGCAGTGACCATTTCTACCAACTCTGTTGTAGTGTACTATCCTAAGCACTTACAGTGCTCTCCATACAGGAAAGATTCAATAAATACAATTGATGATGACTGATTGCTTATGTTGTGCAGAGCACTGGACTGAGAGCTTTGGGAGAGTACAATACAACAAAGTTAGTAACTATGTTAATGAAATAAATTGATCTAATAATAATAATAATAATAATAATGGTGCTATTTGTTAAGTGTTTAATATGTGCAAAGCACTGTTCTAAGCGCTGGGGAGATACAGGGTGATTGTTATCCCACATGGGGCTCACAGTTTTAATCCCCATTTTACAGATGAGGTAACTGAGGCACAGAGAAGTTAAGTGACTTGCCCAAAGTCACACAACATCTGCTTATGTATACTCCATAGCCATTTCTAGTAGTGGTAGTAATAGTAGTAGTAGTGGTGGTGGTAGTATTCATTCATTCATTCATTCATTCAGTCGTATTTATTGGTGCTTACTGTGAGCGGAGTACTGTACTAAGCACTTGGGAAAGTACAATACAGCAACCAAGAGAGACAATCACTGCCCACAGTGAGCTCACATTCTAGAGAGGGGGAGGCAGACATCAATGCAAGTAAACAGACATCAGTATAAATAAATAAAATTACAGATATATACATAAATCCTGTAGGGTGGAGTGGGGGGTAAAGCAAAGGGAGCAGGTCAGGGTAATGCAGAAGGGAGAGAGAGATGAGAAAAAGTGGGATTTAGTCTGGGAAGGCCTCTTGGAGGACATGTGCCTTTAGTAAAGCTTTGGGAGGGGGTGGTAATTGTCTAGTGAACTTGAGGAGGGAGGGCATTCCAGGCCAGAGGTAGGATGTGGACATGCTCTGGAATATCTCAGAGCAACTTGGCATGGACCAGGGGTCCAGTGGGTGGCGAGACAGGCGAGATCTAGGCACAGAGAGAAAGTTAGCACCAGAGGAGTGAAGTGTGTGAGCTGGGTTGTAGAAGGAGAGAAGTGAGGTGAGATAGGAGGGGCAAGGTGATGGAGTGCTTTAAAACCAATGGTGAGAAGTTTTTGTTTGATATGGGGTTGGATAGATAACCCCTGGATATGTTCTATGAGGGGGGTGACGTACCCTGACCGTTTCTGTAGAAAGATAATCTGGGAAGCAGAGTGAAGTATGGACTGGAGAGAGGCAGGAGGGTGGGAGGTCAGGAAGGAGGCTGATGCAGTAATCTAGGTAGGATAGGATGACTGATTTTATTAATGTGGCAGCAGTTTGATTGGAGAGGAAGGGAAAGGGTGGATTTTAGCGATGTTGTGAAGGTGAGATTGACAGGATTTAATGAAGGATTGGATATGTGGGATGAATGAGAGAACGGAGTCAAGGCTAACAGCTTGAAACAGGAAAGATGGTGGTGTTTTCTACAGTGATGGGAAAGTCTGGAAGAGGACATGGTTTGGGTGGGAAGATAAGGAGCTCTGCAGTAGTAGTAGTAGTAGTAGTAGTAGTGATACTAAACATTTATTATGGACTGTCTGTATGCAGAGCATTGCATTCATTGCTGGGAAAGAATATGCAGGTGGGAATACCCCTGGGGCCCTCACAGTCTAAAAGTGAAAAGAGGAAGAGGGGACTGTCGACAGATATGTAAGTAAAGATGAAACAAAACACTAAGACAACCTAAAGAAAAAAACAAAGCGGCTGGAGGAGCTGTGGGTAATTTTGCCTTAAAAGAACCAGAGCATTAGCAAAATTAAATGAAGATCTTGTGGAGAAGTGGTCTCCTTTATTTCCAAGAAAAATGAATTTTTCAGATGAATTTTGTTTCCCAAGCTTACAACATTAATGCATTTTCTGTCATTCCTAAACTGAAGCACAGCAGTTGAGTGGCAGAAAGAGTTATTTGGGTCCTTTGCCATTAGAAATGCAGATCTACTCTTTATGTGTTGACAGGAAACTCATAACTTTGGAAGCAAATCGGCCATGAAGCATATTGTCAACTGACTGGTGTATGTATGTAGCAGGAGCAGCAGATATTTTATCACAATGCTAATGGACTGCTAAAGGTCTGCATATTAAATCCAGCCCCAGTTGTAATGAATTACCAGGGTGTGCAAAAGGCATCTTAATTCTCCCAGTTAAACAACAATTTCAATCCCCAGTTTG
The DNA here is from genome assembly GCF_004115215.2 of Ornithorhynchus anatinus. Classification (NCBI taxonomy): domain Eukaryota; kingdom Metazoa; phylum Chordata; class Mammalia; order Monotremata; family Ornithorhynchidae; genus Ornithorhynchus; species Ornithorhynchus anatinus. Next base: position 60,388,827 of record NC_041729.1, on the reverse strand, counting down.
TGCTTCCAAGCTGTGAGTCAGGAGAAGAGAGCCGGCCAAATTTCTTAGGGACCCCTGCTTTTCTCCACCCATACCTCGATCTCGTCTATCTCACCACCAACCTTCCGCCCATGTCCTGCCTCTGGCCTGGAGCACCCTCCCACTTCATATCGGATGGACGATCACTCTTCCCACCTTAAAAGCCTTATTAAAAGCGCATTTCTTTCATTCATTCATTCATTCATTCATTCATTCATTCATTCATTCAATCATATTTATGTATTCATTCAATCATATTTATAGACTTAGCTAACTGTGTGCAAAGCAATGTACTAAGCGCTTAGGAGAGTACAACATAACAACAAACAGACACATTCCCTGCCCACAGCGAGCTCATAATTTGGGGGGAGACAGGCATTAATAGAAATAAAAAATTACAGATATGTATATAAGTTCTCTTGGGCTTGGAGTGGGGATGAAATAAAGAGAGCATTTCAGGGTGACACAAAAGGGAATGGGAGAAGAGAAAAGGAGGGGTTGGTCAGGGAAAGCCTCTTGGAGGAGATGTGCCTTCAATAAGGCTTTCAAGTGGGGGAAAGTAATTGTGTGTCGGATTTAAGGAGGGAGGACATTCCAGGCCAGATGCGGGACATGGTTGACATCTCTCCAAGAAGCCTTCACTAACTAAGCACTCAATTTCTCTTTCATTCACTCATTCATTCATTCAATCATATTTACTGATCACTTCCTGTGCACAGAGCACCATACAGAGCACTTGGGAAAGTACAATACAACAATAAACAGTGACATTCCCTACTTTACAGTCTCATAAATAAAAATACAGATATGTACATAAATGCTATGCATAAGTGCTGTGGGGCTGGGAGTGGGGAAGAGCAAAGGGAGCAAGTCAGGGTGATGCAGAAAGGAGTGGGAGATAGGAAAAATGGGCCTTATTCTGGAAAGGCTTCTTGGAGGAGATGTCCCTTCAGTAAGACTTTGAAGTGGTGGGAGAGTAATTGTCTGTCAGATTTGAGGAGGGAGGGCATTCCAGGCCAGAGGCAGGACATGGGTCAAGGGTTGGTGGCGAGACAGGCAAGATGGAGGCACAGTGAGAAGGTTAGCACCAGAGGAGTGAAGTGTGCAGGCTGGGTTGTGGAAGGAGAGAAGTCAGGTGAGGTAGGAGGAGGCAAGGTGTTGGAGTGCTTTAAAGCCAATGGTGAGAAGCTTTTGTTTGATATGGATATGGATGAGCAACCAATATAATTTTTTGAGGAGCGGGGTGAAATGTCCTGAACGTTTCTGTAGAAAAATGATCTGGACAGCAGAGTGAAGTATGGACTGGAGTAAGGAGAGACAGGAGGGTGGTAGGTCAGCAAGGAGGCTGATGCAGTAATCCAGGTGGGATTGGATGAGTGATTATATTAACGTGGTATCAGGTTAATGGGGAGGAAAGGGCAGATTTTACTGATGTTGTGAATATGGGATAAATAGGATTTGATGACAGATTGAATATGTAGGTTGAATGAGAGAAAGGAGACAAGGATAATACCAAGGTTATGTGAGACAGGAAGGATGGTGGTGCTGTCTACAGAGATGGGGAAAGTCAGGGGGAGGACGGAGTTCTGTTTTGGACATTTTAGTTTGAGGTGACGGGAAGACATCCAAGTAGAGATGTCTTGAAGGCAGGAGGAGATGTGAGACTGGAGAGAAGGAATGAGATCAGAGGTGGAGATGAAGACTTGAGTGTCATCTGCATAGCGGTGGTAGTTAAAGCCATGGGAGCAAATGAGTTCTCCAAGGGAGTGTCTGTAGATGGAGAATAGAAGGGGACCTAGAACTGAACCTTGAGGGACCCCCACAGTTAGGGAGTGGGAGGCAGAGGAGAAGCCTGCGAAGGCGACTGAGAATGAATGGCCAGACAGATGAGGAGACTCTGGAGAGGACAGTCAGTGAAGCCAAGGTTGGATAACATTTCCAGGAGAAGGGTGTCTCTCTTCCACCCCCTTCTGCATCACCCTTGCACTTGCCCTTCCCCCTTTATTCACCCATCCCTCATCCCCTCAGCACTTATATCCACATGCTATTTATATTAATTTTTGTTCCCTTCTAGACTGTAAGTTCATTGTGGGCAGGAAACATGTCTACCAATGCTGTTATATTGTATACTTGAAATGCTTAGTACAGTGTTTGGCACATGGTAAGCACTCATTAAATATGATTGATTGATTGATTGACCAAGAAGTCCAGGCTTTGTCTGTATATGTGGAAGCAGGGAACCATCTGTCCAGATGAGAAGATAGAGGATGACATCAAAAAGGGTGAGTTTGGTCCTGGTCAACATGTGCCATGCCTAGGACCTGATTCTGCAAAAGCCAGAGAAACCAGCATTCATCACTGCTAATCCTGGGACAAGGTGGGATCCCAGGAGGATCAAGGGTACAAAATCTGGTCAGGCTGAATCAAAGTCAGTGACAGCCTTGTACAGTTTCTATCATACCCTACTCCCTGCCATAGTGTGAAAGAGCCCATTCTAGGTAGCTGAAGTCTGACTGCCACTTTCCCTTCCCTCTCAGAATGGAGACGTCCATTAATATTAGTGGAATTTGTTAAGTGCTTATTATATGCTAAGTGTTGAGGTAGATAAAGTACAATCAGTTTAGACAGTCCCTGTTCCTCATGGGGCTCACTATGTAATGGGGAGGGAGAACAGGTATTTAATCCCCATTTTACAGATGAGGAAATTTAAGTACAGGGAAATCAAGTGACTTGGATAAAGTCACACATGTAGCAGAGCCAGGATTAGAACTCAGGAATCCTGACTCCCAGTCTTCTGAGCTCTCTCATTAGGCCACACAACACCTCTCTATTACCACCCTTAAACTGAAGGGGATGAGGGCAGCCACATTTCAAAGCAAATGATATTTGTTAAGTACTTACTATGTGCCAGGCACTGTACTAAAGACTGAGATAGATACAAGCTAATCAGGATGGACATAGTCCATGTCCCACAAGTGGCTCGTAGTCTTAATTCCCATTTTACACATGAGCTTACTGAGGCCCAGAGAAGTTAAGTGATTTGCCAAGGTCGCTCAGCAGACAAGTGGCAGAGCTGGGATTAGAGCCCACATCCTGCTGACTCCCAGGCCCAGGATCTATCCACTAGTAATAATAATAATGGTGGTATTTGTTAAGAGCTTACTATGTGCCAAGCACTGTTCTAAGCGCTGGGGGAGATACAAGGTAATTAGGTTCTCCCACATGGGGCTCACAGTCTTAATCCCCATTTTACAGATGAGGTCAATGAGGCACAGAGAAATTAAGTGACTTGCCCAAGGTTACACAGCAGACAAGTGGCAGAGCCCATGAAATTAGAACCCATGACCTCTGACTCCCAAGCCTGTGCTCTTTCCACTAAGCCATGCTGTTATGTAGGCCATGTTGCTTCTCACATTCCAGGACTTTGGGCCTATCTGCCTACTTGGTGTGCCTTTTTTGCAGGTGATAGCTATAAAAGCAGGGATCAGGTGTCTTTAGCTGTAATCTGTAAGCTGTAGAGAAGCAGCGTGGTGCAGTGGAAAGAGCACAGGCTTTGGAGTCAGGGCTCATGAGTTTGAATCCCAGCTCTGCCACTTGTCAGCTGTGTGACTGTGGGCAAGTCACTTAACTTCTCTGTGCCTCAGTTTCCTCATCTGTAAAATGGGGATTAAGACTGTGAGCCCCACGTGGGACAACCTGATTCCCCTGTGTTTACCCCAGTGCTTAGAACAGTGCTCTGCACATAGTAAGCGCTTAACAAATACCAACATTATTATTATTATTAATCTATGGTACTCCAATCCTGTGGAGATGTGAAACAACTTCAGTGCAACCTAGCCTGATGATAGGCAATGGCCTTTACTAGAGTGGTTTACCAGCAGTCCAACTGGAGGGACAAGGATACAGAGCATGTGCAAGACCAAGGAGGGTGTGGAAAGAGCATAGGTCACTAATATCTCACCAGACAGTCAGGGAACATAGGTATCTGGTGTGATTCTGGCCACCACAGTTCTATCTCTCCCTCTGCTTCTTCTTCTCCCTCCTGGTTATTGGCCTGGGGTCATCCCTCCCCCACTGTAGACTGTAATCTTGTTATGGGTGGGAATGTGACTGTTTATTGCTGCATTGTATTCTCCAAGCATTTAGTACACTACTCTGCACACAATAAGCACTCAATAAATAGGAATGAATGAATTAATGAATCTTCCAGTGAAATGGTCCTCTCTGCCAGGCTCTTTGACTCTTTTCTGACTCTGACATCATCTTCATCACTGGTGGGTTTTTTTTTTTTGTTAATGGCACTTGTTAAGCGCTTACTAAGCCCTGGAGTAGGTATAAGCTAATCAGGTTGGACACAATATTAATCCCTATTTTACAGATGAGTTAACTGAGGCTCAGAGAAGTGAAGTGACTTGACCAAGATCACACAGCAAATAAGTGGCAGAGCCTCCCAGGTCTGTGCTCTTTCCACTAGGCCACAGTGTTTCTCATGCTGCTTCTTACATTGCTGGTGTTTTCTCCCCAAGGTTGCTGTGCATCAGGACATAGAGGCACCCTGAGAACAGGAGGTCTGTCAGAAGAAAGGACAGGGCATTTGTATGAATGGGGAATTACTGCTGCAAGGAAGGGGGTCTTGTTAATGAACACATGTTTTCTGCACAGAAATCAGTTAGGGGAAGGGGCAGGGTTCAGACAAAGTAGCTGAAGTTCACAATTCAGATGTCCTCAGCTTCCCTAAATGTAATAACACTTCAAATTTATCCTTTCCTGCCTTAACTCTGCCCTCTCCTCCGCCAGGCAAAGCTTCTTCTCCTCCCTCATCGACACCCATGCCCGTCACCCCCGCCGATTGTTCCGGACCTTTAACTCTCTCCTTAGGCCCCCTGTTCCTCCCCCTCCCCCATCTCTCACCCCCAATGATCTGGCCACCTATTTCCTCACGAAAATCAACACGATCAGGTCTGAGCTCTCCAAAGTCACCCCTCCGCCTCTCCCCTCCCCCCACCAACCCCCTCCCCTACTTTCCCATCCTTCCCTGCAGTATCCTCAGAGGAGATCTCCTCCCTCCTCGCAAGTGCCACCCCCTCCACCTGCGCCTCGGACCCCATTCCCTCTCACCTTCTTAAAACCATCGCCCTGCCCTCCTCCCTTCCTTAACTTCTATTTTTAACCACTCAATCTCCAAGGGCTCCTTCCCCTCTGCCTTCAAAAATGCCCACGTCTCCCCCATCCTAAAAAAACCCACTTCCCCCTCCAGTTATCGTCCTATCTCCCTACTACCCTTCCTTGCCAAAATCCTAGAATGAGTCGTCTACAATCGATGCCTAGAATTCCTTAACTCCCATTCTCTCCTAGACCCCCTCCGATCTGGCTTCCGTCCCCTCCACTCTACCGAGACTGCTCTCTCTAAGGTCACCCATGACCTCCTTCTTGCCAAATCCAATGGCTCCTACTCCATTCTGATCCTCCTTGACCTCTCTGCTGCCTTTGACACTGTCGACCATCCCCTCCTCCTCCATACCTTATCTCACCTTGGCTTCACAGACTCTGTCCTCTCCTGGTTCTCCTCTTACCTCTCTGGCCGATCATTCTCGGTCTCCTACGCTGGAGCCTCCTCCCCCTCCCATCCTTTAACTGTTGGAGTTCCTCAAGGGTCAGTTCTTGGCCCTCTTCTGTTCTCCATTTACACTCACTCCCTCGGTGAACTCATCCGCTCTCACGGCTTTGACTACCATCTCTACGCAGATGACACGCAGATCTACATCTCCGCCCCTGTCCTCTCCCCCTCCCTTCAGGCTCGCATCTCCTCCTGCCTCCGGGACGTCTCCACCTGGATGTCGGCCCGCCACCTAAAACTCAACATGAGCAAGACTGAGCTCCTCATCTTCCCTCCCAAACCCGGTCCTCTCCCAGACTTCTCTATTACCGTGGATGGCACGACCATCCTTCCCGTCCCGCAGGCCCGCAATCTCGGTGTCATCCTTGACTCGTCCCTCTCGTTCACCCCACACATCCTATCCGTTACCAAGACCTGCCGGTTTCACCTCTACAATATCGCCAAGATCCGCCCTTTCCTCTCCACCCAAACGGCTACCTTACTATTACAGGCTCTCGTTATATCCCGGCTAGACTACTGTGTCAGCCTTCTCTCTGACCTCCCTTCCTCCTCTCTCGCCCCGCTCCGGTCTATTCTTCACTCCGCTGCCCGGCTCATCTTCCTGCAGAAACGATCTGGGCATGTCACTCCCCTTCTTAAACAACTCCAGTGGTTGCCTATCGACCTCCGCTCCAAACAAAAACTCCTCACTCTAGGCTTCAAGGCTCTCCATCACCTTGCCCCTTCCTACCTCTCCTCCCTTCTCTCTTTCTACCGCCCACCCCGCACGCTCCGCTCCTCTGCCGCCCACCTCCTCACCGTCCCTCGGTCTCGCCTATCCCGCCGTCGACCCCTGGGCCACGTCCTCCCGCGGTCCTGGAACGCCCTCCCTCCTCACCTCCGCCAAACCAATTCTCTTTCCCTCTTCAAAACCCTACTTAAAAATCACCTCCTCCAAGAGGCGTTCCCAGACTGAGCTCCTCGTCCCCCTCTACTCCCTCTGCCATCCCCCCTTTACCTCTCCGCAGCTAAAGCCTCATTTTCCCCTTTTCCCTCTGCTCCTCCACCTCTCCCTTCCCATCCCCACAGCACTGTACTTGTCCGCTCAACTGTATATATTTTCGTTACCCTATTTATTTTGTTAATGAATTGTACATCACCTTGATTCTATTTAGTTGCCATTGTTTTTACGAGATGTTCTTCCCCTTGACGCTGTTTAGTGCCATTGTTCTTGTCTGTCCGTCTCCCCCGATTAGACTGTAAGCCCGTCAAACGGCAGGGACTGTCTCTATCTGTTGCCGACTTGTTCATCCCAAGCGCTTAGTACAGTGCTCTGCACATAGTAAGCGCTCAATAAATACTATTGAATGAATAATAATAGTGTTAATAATGATAATCATAAATATAATAATACATTTAAGTGCTTACTCTGTGCCAAGCACTGTATTATGTGCTGGGGTAGATTCAAGACCATTAGGTTCCACATGGGCATCACAGTTTAAATAGGAGGCAGAAGAGGTATTGAATCCCCATTTTGCAGATGAGGGATCTGGGGCAAAGGGAAGATAAGTCACATGCCCAAGGACACACAGCAGAATGGTGACAGAGCTGAGATGAGAAACCAGGTCTCCTGACTCCCAGAGTCATGCTCTTTCCACTAGGCCATGCTGGTTCAAACATAGCTGGAAGGCCCTGGGGATGGACTTGCGAGAGAGGAGGCAGTCTTGGGATGGGGACGAGACCTAACACTCATGGCCGTTGCCACCTATGGGTTAGAGGACACCTACTGAGGAGCATTCTGGTGGTCCTGTAGTCAAGAGGGCCATGCTGTCCTGAAGCACAGCTGAGTTTAGAGAAGCTTTTCTTGAGTGAGGTCTGAGTGGTGTGGATTGAATCTAAGGAGAGGGGCATGATGGGGTGAAGTAGTTCATGGGAGTAAGTTCATTCATTCAGTAGTATTTATTGAGCGCTTACTATGTGCAGAGCACTGTACTAAGCGCTTGGGATGAACAAGTCGGCAACAGATAGAGACAGTCCCTGCCGTTTGACGGGCTTACAGTCTAATCGGGGGAGACGGACAGACAAGAACAATGGCAATAAATAGAGTCAAGGGGAAGAACATCTCATAAAAACAATGGCAACTAAATAGAATCAAGGCGATGTACAATTCATTAACAAAATAAATAGTTGAGGTGACTGTAGCAGGATATTTGACTCCTGAAGGGCCGTTGGTACAACAGTTGGCCTTCTATCTCTATGGAGATCTTGGAAGGAGCTCTCAGAAAGCCTCGTTGTAAACTTATTGTGGACAGGGATTGTGTCTACTATATTGTTTTATCATACTCTCCTAAGCAGTTAGTACAGTGTGCAAAGCACATAGTAAGTGCTCAATAAATACCACTGATTTATTGATATAGATTTGGAAGAAGTGGCTTGCTTAAGAGAAGCAGAGTGGAAAAGTAGAAGAAGCATGGGCTGGGTTTCAGGGGACCTGGCTTCAAGTACAAACCTTTCAAGTACCAAGCCTATTTGAGGAACCCTGAGAAAGTTGCTGACTCTGATCCTCAGTTTCCTCATCTGTAAAATGGGGATAAGATCCTTGGTCACGCTTCCTCTTAGGTTTCAAGCCAAGAAGAATAGGACCTTCGATGGATCTAATCATCTTGCATCTATCATAGAACTTAACACAAAGCTTGTCACCTAGTGAGTATTCGATCCATACTGTAATTATTGTTAATTATCACAATATTTCCAGAGGGATTGAGAAAATCAGAAGCGGCATCAAAAGCAGTGGAATATGTCCCCAGGACCCAGTTCTAGTTGGTGTGGAAGAAGGTCTGCATTCATTGACTGCTATTGTATTTTCCCAGATGCTTAGCACAGTGGACACTCTATAAATACCGTTAATGCTGCTACTTCTCCCCGTCTAGGCTGTAAACTTGTTTTGGGCAGGGACTGTGTCTGTTAATTCTCTTATATTGTACACCCCCAAGCACTTGGTAAGGTGTTTCATAAGTTTTCACTGGCTAAGATCTCCTTTTCCCCTTTCCCACTCCCTTCTGCTCACATTGACCTTGTTGTGCTCACATTATTCATCCCCTATCCAGGCCCACGGCCCTTATGTACATATCTGTAATTTATTTATTTATATTAAGGTCTGTCTCCTCCTTATAGTGTAAGCTCATTGTGGGCAGGGAATGTGTCTGTTTATTATTATGCCCTCAAGTTCTTAGTACAATGCTCTGCACCCAGTAAGTGCTCAATAAATATGATGGACTGACTGTTCCGCACATGGTAAGTGCCTGTTAAATACCAGTGATTGATTGATTGATTGATTGATACTTGGTTTGCCCTCTTGGGATTGGAAGTCTTATTACTTATGCTTTATATGGCTAGGGAAAGTTGAGAGTTGGCCTGTGGATCTTTTCTTGCCTGAAGGCAACAACAGGTTCAAGGGCTTGCTTCATCAAAAAGGGGGGCTTGTGTGTCTCTGGCTTCTGAATCTTCTCTGATCTTGGCTTTGAACTTCACTTGAACTCTCCAAGGTTCAGGGTCCACTAAATCCTGGGCCATGTGACTTGGTGCCAATGGGAAAAGCTTTGAAGTTCTCATCCACAGAGCTTAGGTGCTGCTCTGGACATGAAATGATTATCCGATTGGTCATTTTAAAGAGTTAACGGAAGGTGAATCCGAATCACATGGTCTAAATTTCTGGAGAAAAATACAGAGGAGGAAAATGCCCAGACCAAATCTTGCTCTGCTTATTGCCGGAGGCAAACAAAAACTAGGTCTCTACAGTTTGATGAATTCCAATATCCTCTAGCTGAATCGCTAAAATTAATTCAACTCCCTTTTCTGAGACCTCCACTACTTACCATGTCTACCTCTTTCTGTAGAAGTATTTTCTAGTCTGCCAGCTAGTCGGAGAAAATATGTATCATGCTTTACAGGAGCCTCTGTCTATAAATGAAAGTTTCAGGTTGAATATAAGCAAGCCCTTTCCAGGAAATAGAAGAGGCCAAGGGAAGTGGTTAGCTCTGATGTCAAAGCCTTGTAGGCAGAGGGCAGTGAGGACCTCCAGAAAGTGAGAACTTCCACACCTGTAAAATGGAGAGAGTAGTCTCCACCTTGTCATAGGGCAATGCACTATTGGAAATCCTTGGGATAATTCAGCTGAAAAATGGAATGTGTCCCATTGTGGAAGCAGCATGGCCTAGTGGAAAGAACACAGACCTGGGATTAAGAGGACCTGGGTTCTAATCCGGGCTCTGACACTTGTCTACTCTGTGACTTTGGGAAAATAAAATTCTCTGTACCTCAGTTATGACTGTGAACCCTAAGTCGACAGGGAATGTCTCCAACCCAATTATCTTGTAAATGCTCCAGTGTTTAACACAGTGTTAAGCACAGCAAGTGTTTAACAAATGCCAAAACAAAAAAATGTTTCCCTGCCCACAAAGAGATTACATTGTAGCAGGAGAGACAGATATGATAATATTTACAAGTAACGTTATTAGAATAAATAGAATGAGGAATTACCTATATAATTATCTTTCATGTTCTAAGAATTCATTCATTCATTCATTCATTCAATAGTATTTATTGAGCACTTACTATGTGCAGAGCACTGTACTAAGCGCTTGGAATGAACAAGTCGGCAACAGATAGAGACAGTCCCTGCCCTTTGACCGGCTTACAGTCTAATCGGGGGAGACAGACAGACAAGAACAATGGCAATAAATAGAGTCAAGGGGAAGAACATCTCGTAAGAACAATGGTAACTAAATAGAATCGAGGCGATGTACATTTCATTAACAAAATAAATAGGGTAAGAAGACTCTATGGATGGTGAAATACAAAAGTGCTGAGGAAAAGCTTTAAAATAAATAAATGAATAAAAGGTTAGTTCATTCATTCATTCATTCAATAGTATTTATTGAGCGCTTACTATGTGCAGAGCACTGTACTAAGCGCTTGGGATGAACAAGTCGGCAACAGATAGAGACAGTCCCTGCCGTTTGACGGGCTTACAGTCTAATGGGGGGAGACGGACAGACAAGAACAATGGCACTAAACAGCGTCAAGGGGAAGAACATCTCGTAAAAACAATGGCAAGTGATATAGGGGGGGTGATGATTTGAGGTGACTTGGGGTTTGGGCAGTTAATTTGGGTTGGGCGGATTTTAGCAGACCTTTGAGGATGGGAGACCTGGGATCTGTGAAGATCCCAGCAGCATGGGGCTCAGTGGAAAGAGCCCGGGTTTGGGAGTCAGAGGTCATGGGTTCGAATCCTGACTCTGCCATTGTCAGCTGTGTGACTGTGGGCAAGTCACTTCACTTCTCTGTGCCTCAGTTACCTCATCTGTAAAATGGGGATAAACTGTGAGCCTCATATGGGACATCCTGATGACCCTGTATCTACCCCAGCATTTAGAACAGTGCTCTGCACATAGTAAGCACTTAACAAATACCAACATTATTATTATCTGTGAGGTTATCAGGAAAGGGAACAGGCTGGTGAAATAGTGAGCCCCATGCAGGATAAGGACTGTGTCCAACCTCATTAGTTTATATCTACTCCAGCATTTAGAACTGTGCTTGACACATAGCAAGCACTTAACAAATACTATTAAAAGCAAAAACAAAAAAACAGCATGAACAAGGGGACAAAGGCAGGACAGTCAAGAGCAAGGAATAGCCAGGTATGCCCTGAGACTTAACTGGGGGGTTTCAGCCCCCTAAATCCAGGACAAAAGAGCTCCCGGAGTCACTTTAGCAGCACCTGACACCAGTCACTTTCTGCTGGGTCCCAAAGCCCTCCAGTACACTCATTTTTCCATCTCAGGTTTGAGGCCATCCTGAGCAGTGCTCTGCAAGTCCCTGTACCCCTATCGCTGCCAATATCCTTTAACTGAAGTTCAGGAATCTCCTTGAAGACAAGGGGGTCATTGGGGGCTTTGCCCATAAGACTCCCTCCACTACCATGGCTCCCCAGGAATCTGACTCCCCAGTCTTGGCAGCATCTGGAGCTCCTTCTACAATCCCTACCACAGGCAGACACCGAGATCCAATATCTCAACAATATTTAATAAGTTCTTAACAAGATAACAACCAAAATAAATCCAGTTCAAACTGCCTTCCTCTGGATCTACTACTTCCCAACCAGGACCCTCTGTAATACCCTTTGGTCATCCTGGGTCTCACGTTTTACCCCCCTCGGGGTCAAGAGCCTTGCTCCTCCAAAGTCCTAGCCATTGTACTCCAAAGCTCCAAGAATTCTCTCTGATCTCTCTGTGCCCTTTGTCATTCATTCATTCATTTAATAGTATTTATTGAGCACTTACTATGTGCAGAACACTGTACTAAGCGCTTGGAATGTACAATTCGGCAAAAGATAGTGACAATCCCTGCTCAATGACAGGCTCACAGTCTAATCGGGGGAGACAGACAGACAAAAGCAAGATATCATAATCACAGTAAATAAAATCAAGGGGATGTACACCTCATTAACAAAATAAAGAAGGAAATAAAAACATATACAAATGGGCACAGTGCTGAGGGGAAGGGAAGGGAAGGGGGGGGGGAAGCAGAGGGAGGGGGAGGAGCAGAGGGAAAGGGGGCTTAGCTGAGGAGAGGTAAAGGGGGGAAGGGGGAGGGAGCAGAGGGCAGAGAAGGACCAAAGAGGGAGCAGAGGGAGCAGAGGGAAAAGGGGAAGCTCAGTCTGGGAAGGCCTCTTGGAGGAGGTGAGCTCTCAATAGGACTTTGAAGAGGGGAAGAGAGTTAGTTTGGCGGAGGTGAGGAGGGAGGGCATTCTAGGACAGCGGGAGGACGTGGGCCATAGGTCGACGGCGGGATAGGCGTGAACGGGGGACAGTGAGGAGATGAGCAGCAGAGGAGTGGAGGGTGTGTGGTGGGCAGTAGAAAGAGAGAAGGGAGGTGAGGTAGGAGAGGACAAGGTGATGGAGAATTTTGAAGTCCAGAATGAGGAGTTTTTGTTTCGTGCAGAGGTTGATAGGAGGTTTTTAAGGAGGGAAGTGACATGCCTAGAGCGTTTTTGCAGGAAGATGAGCCGGGCAGGGGAATGAGGAATAGACTGGAGTGGGGAGAGACAGGAGGAAGGGAGATCAGAGAGAAGGCTGACACAATCCAGCCGGGATATTATGAGAGCTTAATGATGGCATTTGTTAAGTGCTTACTATGTGCAAATCACTGTTCTAAGCACTGGGGAGGATACAGGGTGATCAGGTTGTCCCACGTGGGGCTCACAGTCTTAATCCCCATTTTACAGATGGGGTAACTGAGGCCCAGAGAAGTGAAGTGACTTGCCCAAAGTCACACAGCTGACAAGGGGCTGAACCGGGATTTGAATCCACGACCTATGACCCCCAAGCCCCGGCTCTTTCCACTGAGCCAGGCTGCTTCTCCTTCCAGGGTCCACAGCCCGAGCTCCCTCTGTGTCCTGTTCTTCCTGGCCCTCAGCTCACTTCCTTTGCCTCTAGGTGGTCTCTCCACTTTCTCCCTAATCCTCCTCTCTGATTGGTTTGGTTTACACCTCAGGGAGGGGCGACATGGAGTGAGTCTCCTGGCTTCCTCCTCTCTCTCAGTGCTTTGCACATAGTAAGTGGGGCCCAGTGGAACTGGTCTTCACATAAGCCCCACCAGTTCACAGGGCTGGTATCAAAGTGAAATGAGCACTTAGAAAGGTAATACGGAAATCCAAGTTATTGGTAGGGTCGGCTCGTCCCCCGACCCTGGTCATCGCCTGCTTATTAACACTATTGTAGTGTGCCTTACTGTAGCATGTTGCTATATTTGCGATCTCGCTTTTTATTGTTTATTGTCGTCAGATTTTGAATTTGATCAGGTCGCCCCTTAATCGAGTCTACCCCCGACCCTGGTCATCACCCCTTTTATTAACACGACTATATTGTATCATACTGTATCATGTTGCTATATTAGCACCACTGTATTGTATCATATTGTATCATGTTGCTATATTACCGATTTCATTTATTACTGTTTATTGTTGTCAGTGCTGCCACCCACCTCTCTGGCCTCGCCATGTCCCTCCTGCCCCCCTCCTCCCTCCCGCCCCTTCCTATCCTCCCCTTCCCCTTCCCCTCTCTCGCTCAGCTCTTTCCCGCTCTCTCCTCTGTCTCCTCCCCCCCTCCTCTCTCCCGCCCTAGAACCCCACTTTACCAGCGCTACCCCTCTTCCCCCTCCTCCTACTCTTCCCCCCACCAAACCCCCTCTTCACCCCCTCCCCCCTTCTCTCTTCCCCACCCATGCCCCATCCCAGTCCTCTTGTCCCACCGCCACCCCTCATCCCCCTCTCCTCGTCCAGGGCCCCGCCACCTCCTTCCCATCCAAACCCTCCCCTCCCCCCGCCCTTCCCCCCCTCCTCCCCTTGCACCCACAGCTACTTTCAAGTGTGGCCTCTGGAACCCCCGCTCTATTACAGGCAAGCTACCTTTCATCCATGACCTTTTCCTCTCCCGCTCTCTCCTCCTCCTCGCCCTTTCGGAAACGTGGCTCTCTCCCGAAGACACGGTCTCCGCCGCCGCTCTCTCCAGCGGAGGCCTCTCCTTCTCCCACTCCCCCAGACTCACCGGTAAGGGAGGAGGTGTCGGCTTCCTCCTCTCGCCCCGTTGCCGCTTCCGCACTATCCCTCCTCCCCCCTCCCTCTCCTTCCCCTCCTTCGAAGCCCATATCATTCGCCTCTACCACCCACTCCAGTTACTTGTCGCCGTCATCTACCGCCCTCCCGGTCCCACCTCCGACTTCTTCAACCACCTTGACCCCTTTCTCACCTTCCTCCTCTCCTTCTCTCTGCCCACTCTGATCCTTGGAGACTTCAACATCCATACGGATGTACCCGACGACTCCTCTGCCGCCCGCCTGCTATCCCTCCTCGACTCTGCCGACCTCCTCCTCCACCATACCGCGCCCACTCACCGACTCGATCACACCCTCGATCTCGTCATCTCCTACCGCTGCACTATCTCCTCACTCACCAACTCTGAAATCCCTCTCTCTGACCATAACCTTCTCACCTGCCTCATCTCTCACACTCCCTCCCCCTGCAAATCTTCGCTACTGCCCCACAGAGACCTCCGCTCTCTCGATCCCATCCGTCTTTCCAATAGCATCTCGCCTCACCTTGCCGCCCTGTCCTCTCTTCCCACTCTCGACGAGGGGGTCTCCGCTCTCAACTCCACCCTCTCTACTCATCTCGACTCTCTCGCCCCCCTTTCCCTCCGCCGCTCTCGCTCCACTAACCCACAGCCCTGGATCACCTCCTCCGTCCGCCTCCTACGCTCCTATGCTCGAGCTGCTGAGTGCTGCTGGCGAAAGTCCAAGCACCGAGCCGACCTCACACACTTCAAATTTATCCTTTCCTGCCTTAACTCTGCCCTCTCCTCCGCCAGGCAAAGCTTCTTCTCCTCCCTCATCGACACCCATGCCCGTCACCCCCGCTGATTGTTCCGGACCTTTAACTCTCTCCTTAGGCCCCCTGTTCCTCCCCCTCCCCCATCTCTCACCCCTAATGATCTGGCCACCTATTTCCTCACGAAAATCAACACGATCAGGTCTGAGCTCCCCAAAGTCACCCCTCCGCCTCTCCCCTCCCCCCCACCAACCCCCTCCCCTACTTTCCCATCCTTCCCTGCAGTATCCTCAGAGGAGATCTCCTCCCTCCTCGCAAGTGCCACCCCCTCCACCTGCGCCTCGGACCCCATTCCCTCTCACCTTCTTAAAACCATCGCCCTGCCCTCCTCCCTTCCTTAACTTCTATTTTTAACCACTCAATCTCCAAGGGCTCCTTCCCCTCTGCCTTCAAACATGCCCACGTCTCCCCCATCCTAAAAAAACCCGCTCTTGACCCCACTTCCCCCTCCAGTTATCGTCCTATCTCCCTACTACCCTTCCTTTCCAAAATCTTAGAACGAGTCGTCTACAATCGATGCCTAGAATTCCTTAACTCCCATTCTCTCCTAGACCCCCTCCGATCTGGCTTCCGTCCCCTCCACTCTACCGAGACTGCTCTCTCTAAGGTCACCCATGACCTCCTTCTTGCCAAATCCAATGGCTCCTACTCCATTCTGATCCTCCTTGACCTCTCTGCTGCCTTTGACACTGTCGACCATCCCCTCCTCCTCCATACCTTATCTCACCTTGGCTTCACGGACTCTGTCTTCTCCTGGTTCTCCTCTTACCTCTCTGGCCGATCATTCTCGGTCTCCTACGCTGGAGCCTCCTCCCCCTCCCATCCTTTAACTGTTGGAGTTCCTCAAGGGTCAGTTCTTGGCCCTCTTCTGTTCTCCATTTACACTCACTCCCTCGGTGAACTCATCCACTCTCACGGCTTTGACTACCATCTCTACGTAGATGACACGCAGATCTACATCTCTGCCCCTGTCCTCTCCCCCTCCCTTCAGGCTCGCATCTCCTCCTGCCTCCGGGACGTCTCCACCTGGATGTCGGCCCGCCACCTAAAACTCAACATGAGCAAGACTGAGCTCCTCATCTTCCCTCCCAAGCCCGGTCCGCTCCCAGACTTCTCCATCACCGTGGATGGCACGACCATCCTTCCCGTCCCGCAGGCCCGCAATCTCGGTGTCATCCTTGACTCGTCCCTCTCGTTCACCCCACACATCCTATCCGTTACCAAGACCTGCCGGTTTCACCTCTACAATATCGCCAAGATCCGCCCTTTCCTCTCCACCCAAACGGCTACCTTACTATTACGGGCTCTCGTTATATCCCGGTTAGACTACTGTGTCAGCCTTCTCTCTGACCTCCCTTCCTCCTCTCTCGCCCCGCTCCGGTCTATTCTTCACTCCGCTGCCTGGCTCATCTTCCTGCAGAAACGATCTGGGCATGTCACTCCCCTTCTTAAACAACTCCAGTGGTTGCCTATCGACCTCCGCTCCAAACAAAAACTCCTCACTCTAGGCTTCAAGGCTCTCCATCACCTTGCCCCTTCCTACCTCTCCTCCCTTCTCTCTTTCTACCGCCCACCCCGCACGCTCCGCTCCTCTGCCGCCCACCTCCTCACCGTCCCTCGGTCTCGCCTATCCCGCCGTCGACCCCTGGGTCACGTCCTCCCGCGGTCCTGGAACGCCCTCCCTCCTCACCTCCGCCAAACCGATTCTCTTTCCCTCTTCAAAACCTTACTTAAAAATCACCTCCTCCAAGAGGCGTTCCCAGACTGAGCTCCTCTTCCCCCTCTACTCCCTCTGCCATCCCCCCTTTACCTCTCCGCAGCTAAAGCCTCATTTTCCCCTTTTCCCTCTGCTCCTCCACCTCTCCCTTCCCATCCCCATAGCACTGTACTCGTCCGCTCAACTGTATATATTTTCGTTACCCTATTTATTTTGTTAATGAATTGTACATCGCCTTGATTCTATTTAGTTGCCATTGTTTTTACGAGATGTTCTTCCCCTTGACGCTGTTTAGTGCCATTGTTCTTGTCTGTCCGTCTCCCCCGATTAGACTGTAAGCCCGTCAAACGGCAGGGACTGTCTCTATCTGTTGCCGACTTGTTCATCCCAAGCGCTTAGTACAGTGCTCTGCACATAGTAAGTGCTCAATAAATACTATTGAATGAATGAATGAATGGTATCTTGTGGACCCTCTGTTTTTGGACAGAACTGCCTGTAAACCAGATACCGTGTAGCATTAACATAGTCAATCAGTCATTTGTTAATCAATTGTCTGCTTAGAGGCATGAGGTTGCATCAGCTGATCTCTCAAAGTCCATTCCAACTCTAGGATTCCATAATTCCATCATCATCTTCATTATCGTTGCATATTTACAGACCTAGTCCTCAGAAAGCATATAGTAAACATGCTTAAATTGTTGTCCATTTCTGAAAAAAGATGGTATTGAAAGTGGTAACCTGTTTTCATACAAGTTACTGTGGATAAAAAAATCAATATGTGACTGACATTCCCTTTTGCACTGTGACCAATTGAAAATAATTTCTTGTTTTACTGGTGTGTTTGCTTGGCATGGGTCCATCTCTCTTGTAGAGATTTTTTTGTTTGCTTTTTGGGTATTCACTATGTCTTATTTCTATTAGAGTAATCCCTGTCCCATTGTTGCATGCCAGGCTGGTCTTTCTGATACAGGGGTGACCCAGAAGTTCACTAATGCCTTGTATTGTTTGAGACTGTAGGTTACTTGTATTTAAATCAAGTCAAGCAGCTTGATGTAGTGGATAGAGCATGGGCCTGGGAGTCAGAAGGTCATAGGTTCTAATCCCAAATCCACTACTGTACTGATCAATCAATCAGTTACATTTATTGAGCAGTTACTGTGTTCAATACAGTAAGCTGAACTAAACTGAACTACTTCCCAACCAGGACCCTCTGAAATACCCTTTGATCATCCTGGGGCTCACATTTTACTCCCCCTCAGGGTCCAGAGCCTTGCTCCTCCCAAGTCCGTGCCACTGGACTCCAAAGCTCCAAGAATCCTTTCTGATCCCTCTGTGTTCTTTGTCCATCCAGGGTCCACAGCCCGAGCTCCCCCTGTGTCCTGCTCTTCCTGGCCCTCAGCACACTTCCTTTGCCTCTAGGTGGCCTCTCCACTTTCTCCCTATTCCTCCTCTCTGACTGGTTTGATTTACACTTCAGGGAGGGGCAACATGGATTTGCCCCTGAACTAAACTCTCTGAAGAATAAAGATGATATTTGTAAAGTGCTTGCTATGTGTCAAACACTGAACTCTATGCTGGGATAGATAAAGATAATCAGCTTGGACACATGGGGCTCGCAGTCTAAGTAGGAGGGGGAGCAAGCATTTTATCCCCATTTTACAATTGACAAAGCTGAGGCACAGAGATGTTGTGAGTTGCCCAAGTTGCCCAACAAGCAATTGGCAGAGTTGAGATTAGAACCCAGGTCCTCTAACTCCCAGGCCCATGCTCTTTCCACTAAGTCAAGCTATTTCCTCAATATTTCCTTTCTGTATCGTGGTGGGAGGCATGTTCCCAGCCCATACTCTTTCCACTAGGCCATGCCTCTTCCTTAATATTTCCTTTCTGTACTTTGAAGTTCTTTCTCCATCGTGGTGGGAGACATGTTGAGAAATAACTGCACTGTTTCTGCCTGCCATCCGCAATGAGGGTGTACCATCTACACTCTTCACTGGTGCTATGGTTGGATGGATAGGCTGTATAGACTGTAAACTTGTTGGGGGCAGAGAACATGTCTACCATTGCTGTTATAATGTACTTCCCCAAGAGCTTAGTACAGTGCTCTGCCACAGTAAGTGCTCAATAAAAATTATTGATTGATATCAAGCCTCTTTAGGGATGAATAGGAGTCCTCGGAGGCTGGAAGAATATCCTTGGATTGCTTCAGCTCTGGGATTCTGCCACTGATCACCTTCACAACGTTGCCAAGATCCACCCTTTCCTCTCCATCCAAACTGTTACCTTGCTGGTACAAGCTCTCATAATATCCCGACTGTATTATTGCATCAGCTTCCTCTCTGATCTCCCATCCTCCTGTCTCTCTCCACTGAACTCTATTCTTCATTCCGCTGCCTGGATTATCTTTCTATAGAAATGCTCTGGGCATGTCACTCCCCTCCTCAAAAACCTCCAGTGGTTGCCTATCAACCTTCACATGAAACAAAAACTCCTCACTCTTGGCTTCAAAGCTCTCCATCACCAGGCCCCCTCCTACCTCACCTCCCTTCTCCCCTACAGGCCATCCCATACACTCTGCTCCTCTGCCGCTAACCTCCTCAAGGTCCCTCGTTCTCGCCTGGCCCGCTGTCCTAGCCCTGACTTGGAATGCCCTCCCTCCTCACATCCGCCAAACTAACTCTCTTCCCCTCTTCAAAAAGCCCTACTGAGAGCTCATCTCCTCCAGGAGGCCTTCCCAGACTGAGCCCTCCTTTCCCCTCTGCCCCTCCTCCCCTCCCCATTCCCCCTACTCCCTCCCTCTGCTTTTCCCCCTTCCCATCCACACAGCACTTGTGCATATTTGTATATATTATTTATTACTCTATTTTATTAAGGATATGTATATATCTATGATTCTATTTATGTTGATGGTATTGATGCCTGACTACTTGTTTTGTTTTGTTGCCGTTTAGAAGGTGAGCCCATTGTTGGGCAGGGATTGTCTCTACCTGTTGCCAAATTGTACATTCCAAGCGCTTAGTACATTATTCTGCCCTCAATAAATACGATTGAATGAATGAATGAATGGTCTGCACGCTGCGTGTCCTGTTACAATTCTTTGTAGGTCTCTGGTCCTCATCATTCAGAGGTAGAAGGTGTACATGCCTTTCTTGCTATTTTTAAGAAAGGTATTTATTAAGTGCTTATTATGTGCTAGGCACTGTACTTAGTACTGGGGGAAATACAAGATAATTAGATTGGACATAGTCCATGTCCCACAGTGTCTTCCCAGCTTTAATCCCTGTTATTCAGATAGGGTAACTGAGTCACATATAAGTGAAATGACTTGCCCAAGGTCACACAACAGACAAGTGGCAGAGGCGGAATTGGAATCCTGGTCTCTGACTCCCAGGCCCGCACTTTACCCACTAGGCTATGCTGCTTCCCAAAGTGCTGCTTTGCTGAACATAATTTTAAAATGAGTCATTTTTTATGAAACCACTTTTGACTCTTTCTCCTTACCATTCTCAGAGTCTTGCCAGCCAGTGTTTCGAGGAGTGCCACCCATAAACTGTTCATGTCGAGGCATGCCTTTGGGATTATTACTGTTCTTATTATGAATATTGTACAGATTTATTGAACGTTTTTGTTAGGTACTATATTAACTACTGGAATAGATCTGAAATTTAAAATGGAGACATAATATTGTCCCACTAGGGGCTCAGAATCTACGGGGTGGAACATGTACAAAAAAATTACTGCATTTATGATCAAGAATTATTCATTCATTCAATTCCTTCAATAGTATTTATTGAGCGCTTACTATGTGCAGAGCACTGTACTAAGCGCTTGGGATGAACAAGTCGGCAACAGATAGAGACAGTCCCTGCCGTTTGACGGGCTTACAGTCTAATCGGGGGAATTACAAACAATAAGAGCAAATAAAATATTAACAATATTTATGTAAGTGGCTAAAGAGCTCAGCTGGGTGACTGCTTAGCTCTGCACTGCTGTGGGCAACAAAAAACTGGATTACAATCTGCCACAACCCTGCCAACTTGCTGAAGGTAAACTCCTTGTTGTGAGTAGGGAATGTGTCGACAAACTCTGTTGTAATATAACTCTCCCGAGTGCTTAGTACACTGGTCTCACAGAGTAAGCATTCAGTAAATATCGATTGTTATAGATTTGATTCCACAGTGTCAGACAGAAGACTGGAAGACTTTCCTCGTCAATGAATGCCCTCCTGGTGGGCTTACAGTGGTGAGAAATCCCTGGCCAAGCAAGTCCAAGCTTCCTTGTTTGAAAAGGAACACTGTGATGCTGTAGCAAAGTGCCTTGCTTGCTTCTTTATTCTCCAATAACTGGAAATTAATCCTTCTTGTTGGTTTGGATTCTGTGACTTAATGCCCTGCTAATATTGCTAGCTGTAGTTTGCAGATTCTGAGCAAATGGTCAGTCCAGCTCTCAGAACCTTTCATAACTGTAGCTCTCTGCTCAACCTTTACATCCCACGAAGTATAGTGATGAAGTTGAGATGATGTTTTGGATGCATCCTCTATGTCTTTCTCAAACTTGGCAGGAGGAAGATAGTGTGGGTGATTATAAAATGTTGTTTGATGCCGAGCCAGAGAAGATCCTTGCTATTTAGCAGTCTGACCATAAAATTAGAGATCTCTGGGATATTCTGCTAGTCTGCTCCCTCACTATTTCAGTGTTTGGCCATCTGCTTTGGAGATTATTCAGTTGCATTTACTGAGTGCTTACTTTGAGCAGATCAAGGTACTAAGTGCTTGGGAGAGTATATAACAATGAATGGATACATTCCCTGCCCACAGTGAGTTTATATTCTAGAGGGGAGATCACGTAGAGTTCTTGTAGAAAATATAAGAAGCAGTATTGCCTAGTAGTTAGGGCACAGGCCTGGTAGTCAGGTGGACCTAGTTTCTAATTCTGGCTCCTCCACTTGTCTGCTGTGTGACCTTCAGATCATTTAACCTTTCTGTGCCTCAGTTACCTCATCTGTAAAAGGGGGATTAAGACTGTGAGCCCCAAGTGGGAGTTGGACTGTGTCCAAACTAATTACTTTGTATCTACCCCAGTGCTTAGAACAGTGCCTGGCACATAGTAAGCACTTAACAAATACCATTTAAAAAATCACAAAAAAGCATGTGAAACTCACATAGAATTTTCAGGGAACCTAAACTCTTCACTGACTCTCATGTCCCTAACTCTACCTTCTCTGCCATCTCTCTCCAGTTTTTCCCCTGAAAGTTCTAGGTTAACATGAGCTCCTCAGGGTGCCAGGAACAAAGCCCCATACCATTCCCCTACCTGTCAGGACCTTCCTTCCTTTCTGAACTCCCTTTCAGGACCCTTTTACCCTGTCAGAGCTTCTGAGTTCAAAGCTTGCTTTGACCCCATGCAGTTCTCCAGATCATGACATTTCTTCCTTTACTTTCTGCTCTTTACGTTCTATCCACTGCTTTCCATCTGTCCCAGCAACGCTAACCTGGACTGAAGCCCAGCTTCTAGAAATTTCTACCCTCTCCACGTGATACTAGTAATTGCGTAAGGATTCTTTCAACCCTAACAGAGAAGCAGTGTTGCCTAGTGGATAGCGTAAACTTGGGTTAGTCATGTAACTCTGTGAGCCTCATTTTTCTCATCTGTAAATGAGGATTCAATATCCATTCATCTTCCTTCTTGGACTGTGAACCCCATGTGGGATAGGGCTTGAGTCTCACCTGATTATCTTGTATTTCCTAGAGTGCTTGGGAACTAGAAAGCACTTAACAAATGCCACAGTTATAATTATTAGCCAAGATATGAAGTGGCATATACCCAGAAACAAAACAGACATTTTTTTCTTCCTTCTCCTGATCATCATGGATGATAAATCAGCCCTCATTACTGTTCTAGTGTTTTACAACTAAGCATCAGTGCACAAAGCATAACATTTTCCTGACAGACTTTTTTCCCCCTCAGCTTTTTCTCTAAATGTTTTTTGTTAGGTGGTCACTATGTACCAACCACTGTTCTAAGCACTGGGGAGATGCAAGTTCATTAGGTAGGTCAGAGACTGGCTTTGGAAAAGTTACTTTTAATAATAATCATTATGGTATTTATTAAGCACTTATTATGTGCCAAGCACTGTTACAAGCCCTGGGTAGATACAAAGTAATCAGATTGTCCCACATGGGGCTCACAGTCTTAATCCCCATTTTACAGATGAGGTAACTGAGGCACAGAGAAGCTAAGTGGCTTGCCCAAGGTCACACAGCAGACTAGTGGTGGAGCCGGGATTAGAGCCCACATTCTCTGACTCCCAAACTCGTGTTCTTTCAACTAAGCCACTCTGAGAAGCGAGTAAATTAAGTACAGTCTGGGTAAGTTGTTTGTGCAAGTCTGCTTCCTGGTGCCTGTTCTGTGGATTTGGAGCACTGTGGTAGTCGAGGAAGATCTCCTTTAGAGGCTGCCAGAGAACAGAGGCAAGCTCTTGCAAACCAAATCATCCTTCAGGTGTGAAGTCAACCACTGGTGCAGTTACTTTTGCTGCCCTGTGGAATGGAAAATGAAGAACCTGACTTCCTTTCCAGGCAAACTCAGTCTCACCTCCACCTCCCCCTCCCACTCTCAACTAAACCAAGTCTCTCCATACTTCTCCAAACCTTTTTTCAGTTCCTGGCCTGTGGCTTCCCTGCCACTACCCCAAAATCATTTCTCTCTCCCTGCCTCCATGGTCCTTCCGCATTCCCCCACTCTCCCGATAACTTGACTATTCTTTCTATTCAAATGTAGTTTTAAACAGCTTGCTTCTGCTGTCATTCCCACCACAGCCCTTTCCACAGCTTGTGGTTCCTACCTTCTGGGGTTGTGAAGGCAGGGGGCAGGGAGGGGAAGGGAAGGGCTCAGGTCAGAATACAGTGAAATAGAGAGAAGGTAGATGTAAAGGGGCAGGAGGTATGTGGTTGCAGTCCCTTCCTAGATGTCTCCCCATGCCACCCCACCCCAGCCTGGCCATGCCCACCCCTGCCAACTCTGTAGTCCCGGAAGCCCAAAACTACAACTTGAGAAGTGGCTAGGGACAGGAGGAATAGTGGGAGCTGCAGCAGCAGCAGGAGTAACAGCAATGGCAGTGAGAGAGGAACTGTGGGCAGCAGCTTGTGACCTACCCTGACTTATCTGCCTTTATCTGCCCTCCCCTCTGCATAAATTCTGCACTTGACTCTGTGTCTCTTAAGCATTTTGATTCTCACCCCAACCCCATCATATTTATTGAAATAGTCTTATATTCTACTATTTCCCCTATTCCTAATTTAGCTTAATGTCTGTGTCTCCTTGTAAATGCCTTTTGGAAAGGAATTGCATCCACCAACTCTCTTATATTGCACTTTTCCAAGAACAGTGTTCTGCCCCTAGTAAGTGGTCAATGAATACCATTGATCAATCGATTGATTGGTGATGGAGGGGTAAGAAAATGAGGAGGGGACTGCTCTGTGGCTCTCTTTCTTCAACTAACCTCTCCATGGCTCTTACTGCCTGCCTTCACCCCTCCACCATCTCACTCTGTGACTAGAGGCCTCTGAGTCGGTAGCCCCGGAGTAGGTGAACCACTAGCAGCATGCAAAAGGGTTGGTGGCAGCAACCCAGGCTGCAGCAGCAGGAGGAGCAGTGACAACAGCCATTTCAACATTCATCTGAGACAAAATACTGGAAAGTTCATGGGAGGTGGGGAAGAGTGCTGGGGACATTGAGGGTACCAGAGATAGGAGTACCCAGGGAAGCAACATGGACTAGTGGAAAGAACAAGGTCCAGGGAGTCAGAGGACCTGGTTCTAATCATGGCTCTCCCACGTGTCTGCTGTGTGACCTTGGGCAAGTCGTTTATCTTCTCTGTGCTTCAGTTATCCCCTCTGCAAAATGGGAATTAAATCCTAAAACCTCCTACTTGGACTCCAAGCAGAAGAGGGACTGTGTCCAACCCGGTTAATTTCTATCAACTCCAGGTTTTAGAACAATGCCTGACACATAGAAAGTGTTTAAGAAGTATGTTGACGATAATAATAATATAATAGTAATAATGGTAGCACCATCAAACCTTTCTGAGAATAGAATGGATCTTGACTTTTCTGAAAGTAAGTGAAACCAAAGGTTGGGAGAGGTCTGGAGGACAAGTTGTGAAAAGAGGGAACTTGGATTTGGATGGAGGGATTTGGAAAAGTGAAAAAAAAATAAAGCCAATGAGAAAGCAGCAGGAAATCAAAAGGAAGGATGTAAATTTAACCACCCAGCTGTGTCCCAGGTGGGGCTCACAGTCTCAATTCCCATTTTACAGATGAGGTAACTGAGACACAGAGAAGGTAAGTGACTTGCCCAAGTTCATACAGCAGAGAAGTGGTGGAGCTGGGATTAGAACCCATGACTTTTGACTCTCAAGCCCATGCCACTAGGCCATGCTGCTTCCCATAATGATGGTGAGGTGTGCCTTGGTACCCTTTCAAACAATCAGATGGATATTGGAGTCACTAAAGAGCTGTGTAGGTTGGAGAAGGAGAGAGCAATACACAACTGCCACACTTTTTTGCAACTCTGAAACAGGGGTGGGGCTATTACTTGGTGTCATAAAAAAATCAAGTAAAGGAATAAAGGGAGCGGTCGGAAAAAAGGAGGAATGGAGGGAAAAAGGAAGCGAAAGGCAAGAGGACACTTGAGACCTTGTCTCTTCTCTTGCATGCTCCCAAATGCTGCATACAGTAGCACCCCCTTCCCTTCCCTTCTTTCTGCCAGAGGATTCACATGTCTAAATGAAATGACTCCCTCACTTGTACCTGAGTCTATGGTGTTTGTTCCTCCTGACATTTCTCTTCTTCCTTTTCCCCACATTCACATGCAGGAATGTTTCAAAGAAGAAACTCCCTGGAGCGAATCTGTATCTGAAGCCTTCATCCACCCTGGCCATTTTCTTCTTCTTTCCGTGGCATATGATGCTAGCATTGCCCCTCAGTCCCACAACACTAATGCACATATCCCTAATTTATTTATTTATATTAATGTCTGCCTCCCCCTCTAGCCTGTAAGCTCCTTTTTCATAAATGCTACTTGTTAATTGCTTATTATGTGCCAGGCACTGTACTAAGTCCTGGGGTAAATAGAAGGTAGAGTGGACACAGTCCATGTCGCACATGAGGTTTGCAGTTTTAATCCTCATTTTCCAAATGAGGTTACTGAGACACAGTTAAGTGACTTGCTCCAGGTCACACACTGGGATTAGAACCCAAGTCCTCTTCCTCCCAGATCTATGCTCTTTCCACTATACCATGCTGCTTCTGCTTCTCTGCCTTGGGGGCAGGGAATATATTTACCAACTCTGTTATATCATACTCTCAAGTGCTTAGTACAATACTCTGCACACAGTAAGCACTCAATAAATGTGATTGGTTGATTGATTGATACAAAACTAATCTTTCACATTTCCTCCTCAAAAATTGAAGATGGGGGAAATTTATGCTGTGAAGGCAATTATGTGAGCAATTAGTAGTCCTCCACCATCTTGGGGGTGTCAGTTTTATTCATACATTTCACTTAAGGTCGGTGACCATCTCGGTTTTCAAGATTTTTAACCAAATATACCTACCATGCTAGATATACTACCAAAAGGAACGAGCATCTCCTAACTTTAGCACTGAATCCTTTCCTTTGTTAGTTTAGGGCTTCTGTGATTCATTTTTAAGGGTTAGAGAAGTAAGGAGAAACCTTCACTAGGGCAGTATCTCCCTCTGAAGTATGGCGACTCCATGAACCAGAGGCAGAACCTACTTACCAACAGTACCACATAATGCAGAAATCTTAGGGCTTTGTTAAAAATGTCAGTCCTTAAATTGCTAATTCATTTAGAAGCTGTTTCTCCTAATGGATTAGCCACATCCCATGGTTTAAGCATTACTTCAGTGATTTGGGGTTATTTATATACAAACATTTATACCAACATTTCATATGTGATAAAAGAACAGAATAATGTGCTGTCAATATATTTTTTTCAATTTCCATAGTTACCACAGATCTATTGAGAAGTGGCAATTTTTCTAAAAAAAAATCACCAGATAGCCATTTTGGTCCCCCAAAACAGGCCCTACTCAGAGGAATTTTTTTTACATATGAGGGAACTGAAGTACAGAGAAGTGAAGTGTTTTGCCCAAGGTCACATGGCAGACATGTGGTGGATTAGAAACCACATCCCCCGAATCCCAGGCCTGTGCTCTTTCCACTAGACCATGCTGCTTCCATGCTGTTTTTCATTTATTCATTCATTCAAGAGAATGTACCAAGTGCTTGGGAAAGTACAATGCAACAATAAACAGACACATTTCCTGCCCACAATGAGCTTAAAGGCTAGAGGTGGGGAGAGAGACATCAATACAAATAAATAAATTACAGATAGGTATATAAGTGTTGTGGTGCTGGGACAGGGGAGGAGCAAAGGGAGCAAGTCAGGGTGATGCAGAAGGGAGTGGGAGAAGAGGAAATGGGGGCTTAGTCTGGGAAGGCCTCCCAAGGAGATGTCCCTCAACAAGGCTTTGAAGGAATCGGGGAGGGGAGGCATGGCGGTAATCATCAGTGGGATTTGAGGAGGGAAGGTGTTCCAGGCCAGAGGCAGGATGTAGGCTAGGAGTCAGTGGTGAGGAAGGTGAGTTCGAGGCACAGTGAGAAGATTAGCATTAGAGGATCAAAGTGTGTGGTCTGGGTTGTAGAAGGAGAGTAGTGAGAGGTGAGGTAGGAGGGGCAGGGTGGTAGAGTGCTATAAAGGCAGTGGTGAGGAGTTTCTGTTTGATGCAGAGGTGGATGAGCAATCATTGTATTTTTTTGAGGAGTGGGGTGACATATCCTTGGTGTTTTTGTAGAAAGGTGATCTGGACAGCAGAGTAGACTGGAGTGGGGAGAGACAGGAGGCTGGGAGGTCAGCAAGGAGGCTGATGCAGTAATCCAGGAGGGATAGGATGAGTGATTGTATTAATGGGGTACCAGTTGGATGGAGAGGAAAGAGCAGATTTTAGCAATGTTGTGAAGGTGGGCCCAATAGGATTTAGTGATGGATTGAATATGTGGGTTGAACGAGAGAGAAGAGTCAAGGATATCACCGACGTTACGGGCTTATGAGTTACGGGCTTCAGGTGCAGGTCCTCAGTTTGGAGAGGGAGACCGTTTCTGGAATTACAGGTACTCAAAAGTGGTATCATGAGAGTCTTGCCTGTAGTGAGCAAAATCACCATTAATTTGGAGAAAAAAAATCACCAAAACTTACACCCATGTTTCTTAAACATTCAGTTTTGTTTTCACTTGTTCTATTAGGGTAAATGTGCTATTTCTTTTTTTTCCCCTAACTTTTCTAGCCTTGCTGGCAACTGATTATTTGGTTTTGACTAAGAGTTTTGATTCTTCTGATTGTCTGAGGAGTCTACTTGATTGACAGCTATTGCATGGGGGTGCAGGAAATCATGAACACCTGTGCCTATGTAGCATTTGGATGGGACAGTGATGTTAGCTTTCATTTGTTCAGTCTAGTATGCTCCCTGGTAATGTTTATTTAATTCTGAGAGTAAGATTTATTTTGATGATCCTTATTAAAAATAGTTGAACTGCCCAAAATATTGGGGGGTACAGGTTGAACATTTTCACTTATTTAATTAGAAATCATGAACCCAAGCACCCAATATCTATCCTCTTTCCCAAGGGAAGAAATTTGACCTTGTGGACAGAGCAGGGGCCTGGACCTGGGTTTTAATCCTGATTCTGCCACCTGCCTGCTGTGTGACCTTGGGCAAGTCACCTAACTTCTCTGTGCCTCAGTTTCCTCATCTGTAAAATGGGGATTCAGACTGTGAACCACATGCAGGACAGGGGCTGTGTCCAACCTGACAACCTTATATTTTACCAGCGCTTATTATAGTGCCTGGCACATGTTAAGTACTTAACAAATACCATAAAAAGGGGAGTTTAGGCCTCCTTCTCATGGAATTGAAGGAAGAAGCTTCCACCAGAAATAAGGTAACATCTTCTTAGATCTTAGGTGGGGCTTAAGATGTATTGACTCCAAGCTCTGCTCCAAACTCTAGTTCCAAACTCCGGCTCCAAGGTTAGTTTCCAAGTTTTGGATCCAAGCTCTGGCTCCAAGGTTAGTTTCCAAGTTTTGGATCCAAGCTCTGGATCCAAGCTCTAATTCCAAGTGTTGAATCCAGACTGGCTCCAAGCTGACTCCAAGTTCTGGCTCCAAGTTTTGGATGCAAGCTGTAGGTGCAAGCTCTGGCTCTAAGTTCTGATTCCAAGTCTTGAATCCAAGCTCTAGGTCCAAGCTCTATTTCCAAGCTCTGGCTCCTGGCTTGATCTCAAGTTGTTTCCTAATTGGTGTTGTCTTTACATTGTCTAATGGAAATAGGAATTGCGGATTGTTGGAGTTCACTGTTGGAAGGCAGAGATCAATCCATCGATTAGTCAGTAACATTTGTTCAGCAACTATAGTGTGCAGAGACTGAATGGCATGCATGTGCTTGGGAGAATACTATAGATTTAAAAGGCACAGTCTCTGCCCTTGAAGAGTTTATAATCTATTAGATATCACTACTGCCCAGGATCAAATGGCTTCCCTCACTTACTCACTGGTCTCTTTTTATATGCTGGTGCAAAGGGAGCCAGCAAAATTGGAAATTCATAAACTCTTTAGTTCAAAAATGCAAAAATTCCCATAACAGACAGAGGGCTTAACCTATGAGCTCATTTTGTTAATCTCTGTTAATCTCCAAAGGTCACTTGTTCCATCCCTCTCCCTGTATCACCTGTTGCCGGGGTCTGGTTCATTCGGAATCGGCACGGCGAGAGAGAGAGAGGTGAGGGACGGAAAGCCTGAGTTTTGTATAAAATTTATTCCGCGGGGCGAATTGAATTATTTGGTTATTTAGATGCAACAAATCTACCTTCCCTTTCAGGAGGAATATGGTGTTAGAGCTCCCTAATGGGAGGAATATACTCATATGTTACTTGCACATGGCAGAACGTCTGGACCCATCCAGGTGGAACCCACTTATGATTTACTTGTATGTGATGAGGCAGCTAGCTCCCACTGTGTGCGTACCCCACTCAAGAGGAATCCACTTATGTGTTAAATCCACTTTTGGGTTAAACTCACTTATGCGCTACTCGCATGTGGTGAGGCGGCTAGCTCCCACCATGTGTGTGCCCACTCAGGAGGAATCCACTTATGTGTTAAACCCACTTATGCATTAAACCCACTTATGCATTACCTGCATATGCGTTACCCACTTATGCGTTACCCACTTATGTGTTACCCACATATGGTGAGGCAGCTAACTCCCACCATGTTCACGTCCCACTTGGGAGGAATCCACTTAAGCATTAAATCCACTTAAACGTTGCATACCCATGATGAAGAGTTTGGCTTCCAGCCTCATGAGTGTTCAGCAGGATGGGACACTCACCCCTCCCATGGCTCCTCACTTGGTGCAGGCAGAGCAGCCTTCTCATGCTCTGGACAGAGGCGAACTGCAGCAGGTTGCTGCAAGTCTCGTTCCTCTGCCCAGAAGGTTACAGGTGGCAGGTATTTGTCACCTGTGCTCTTAGGCCATTCCAGCCTCTGGCCTCAGTTTATCCAATCTCTGTCCTCCCCCCTCCTCCATACCTAATTTGATTGGCATGGGGGCAAGGGGCACTTTCTGTATTCCCAGCTTGGGCTGTCAATCTGTCAGTTTTGGGGGGTTGGTATCCCACTCTCATTTCCTAGTTCTTCCTGCTGGCTCAGGAGGTCATGAGATAGCATTTGACCTTGAGATGGTCAGTATCCCAGAGTCACCTTGGGACAGCCTGCAGGCAACTTTCCTAATTACAAGTTCTTCATAGGAAGAAGATCTCCTCAGGAATCTGCAAAAGACCTTCTTTGAATCTAATTTCAACCTCTCCTGTTGAACCTTGGTACTTTTTTACACAATGAGAAGAATCTTTTTATAGTCAAGAAAGCTGTTCCCAAAAAGAATAGCTATTTGACCTCAGGTTAGAAAACAGCAGTAATTCTTTTGCTTTATTCAGGCAAGAAATAAAGGGTTAAACAAGGCCCACTTTTCTTTGCCTTGTAGTGTGTTAAGCGACAAAGCTCAGGGAAATCTGTGACCATAAGCCTAGAGACAAAAATGATAACAAATCAGCTGAAGCCATTACATTTGTCATAAATGTATGATGAACGATAATCCCCTGATTTAATATGAAACCTTTGGGAGCAATATGTTTGAATGATGTCCTGTTTAATGTTTGAAGTTGCTAATCTGATTATCTGGAATCAGTTGAGAAACAAGAGACTTGAGTAGATTTCATAATAAGTTTTTTACACTTAATCTCACCCTCTCTCTTCTCTAGGCTCTACTGATATGGAATAGGCAACTCCTATTCTTTCCCTTTTGTTGTTGCAATATTATGCTTGTAAGCAATGCTTTCTGTGCCTCAGCATCAGATAAATGCTTTTTACCCTTTTGTGACTCTGCAAAAAAAGAGATGGATACAACCTACCTTTTCAGGACAGTGGAAGAACAGCTTTTTAGGGAAATATGTTGTAACTTTGAAAACATGTTTTCCAAGTGTAGGTTATCTCATTTTTTTAACCTCCCTTTGTTTCCACTGTCTATTATTGAACAAGAGATGCTACTCTATTATTACCACAAACTATGGCTGAAATTTAAGAAATTAAAACCAGATGTTTTGAAATAGTGTTTGACTATGGCACTACATTATACATTACATATACATTATATGGCTAATATATTTCAAATTCACAATATCCAGGGCACCAGACACTGTACTATAAGGGCCTCAGAGAAGTTATCTGAACAAAAATGACCATAAGAGCGAGAATGCCATCTGATGGCCCTTTGTCCAGATCATTAACACCAGTTAAGGAATTCTATAAACTCAGACTGGCTATGCCTCCCAGGGTCATGTTTTTCCCTCCCCCACCTCTGATCCAGGGAGGTTCCCGATTTAAAGATATTCTATGATCAATCAATCAGTCATACTTATTAAGCACTTTCTGTGTGCAGAGCATTATACTAAGTACTTTGAAGAGTACAATGTAACAGAGTTTGGAGACATGCTCCCTGCCCATTACATTTGTCATAAATGTATGATGAATGATAATCCCCGATCTAATATGAAACCAGATATGTTTTCATATTAGATTTAATAATATGATCTAATATGAAACCAGAGCATGTCTCCCCGCCCACAAGGAGCTTAAAATCTAGAGGTTGAGCTTACAGTCTATAAAGGAATATGACCTTCCTACTTTTCATCTCAATGTTAGGAAAACCTCCTTTATGTCTAATTAAAATTCCTCTTGCTGCAATTAGAACTCATTTCTTTTTGTTTGAGGTAGTAGTAATAGCAATAATAGTCATAGTAGTAATCGCATAGCTATATATTTAGTGCCATCTAATTCAGCAGACTACTAATTACTAAGTACAGCAGAAACAAAAAAACAAGACATTTTTCCTGCCTGTAAGTTGCTTAGGCAATTCACTTTAATCAAGCAATCAAGCAATCAATTGATGATATTTATTGGGTACTTAATACAAAATATTGTACTAAGCATTTGAAAGAGTACAGTAGAGTTGATAGACAATGCTACCTTCTCTCAAGTCACTTACAGTCTAACTGGGGAGAGGAAAAGAACTTGGCTATTCAAAGTCTGATTATTAGTGACATGCATTATTAGAACAAATCAATCAATCAGTTAATGATGTTTATTGAGTGCTTACTGTGGGTAGAGCACTTTACTAAGCACTTGACAGAGTACAGTACAACATAGTTGGTAGACAGATTCTGAGCCCACAAGGCGTTTACAATCTAGAGGGGAAAACAGATGTTAAAATCGATTATGGATATGTATACAGGTGCCCGTGGGGCTGAGGGTGGGGTGAATAGCTTGTGTTTAGAGGATACAGATACTAGTGCATGGATGAGACAGATGGAAGAGGTGGAGTAGGACAAATGAAGGCTTAATCAGGGAAGCCCTCTTAGAGGAGTTGTGATTTTAATGAGGCTTTGAAGGTGGGAAGAGTGGTGGTCTTTGGATTTGAAGGTGGAGGGAGTTCCAGGCCATAGGGGGAGTGTGAACAAGGGGTTGGTGGTAAGGGCGAGCAAGTCCCATCATAGTGAGTACACCAACAGATATGACACTCTGTGTAACTTTTTGACCTTGGGCAAATCATATATTTCTCTTATTCTCCATATGCAAAGTGGAAATTTTCATGGAGCCCTGTCTTTTTCACAGAGGATGTGAGGATGAGAGAAGGTTGTAATGTGAAAACTCTAGAATAATATAATCTTATACAAATGTAAAGTATACACTTTCTTTTCTTTTCTTTTTTTTCTTTTCTTGAAACTCAATGGTCTACAATGTGATTTCCAGATTCCTTAGCCTAAGTTATACAATTGAGTTTTAAATGACATTAGATGTACATACAGAGATTGTAATGATGAAGGCAAAACAAAGCAAAACAAAACAAATGCATTTTTTTCTCCACAGAAAGAGATCTTTTCTGTAGCATTCCAGCCCTATTCTCACAACTGAGCCCTGACCCGAGCCTTGATATATGAGAAAATGTTATGTCACAAGAATGGCCAGTGTCACTGGATGGTATTCTGAATTTTTTTATGGTATTTGTGAAGTCCTTACTAGGTGCCAGGCACTGTTCTAAGCAGTGGGGTAGGTACAAGGTAATCAGGTTAGACATAGTCTATTTCACCAGGGGCTCACAGTCTTAATCCCTATTTTACAGTTGAGGTAATTGAGGCACAGAGAAATTCAGTGACTTGCCCAAGGTCACATGGCAGGCAAGTGGTAGAGCTGGGTTAGAACCCAATTTCTTTTGACTACCACGTCTGTGCTCTATTCACTAGCCCACGCTGCTTCTCTTACTTTCCATCTGTCTGCTCAGTTCTACATAAAGGAGGAAAAATTTTATGATAAAAAATTCTTCTGAAGAATATAAAGAGGAAAAGGGAAACATATATATGATATTGAAAAAATGATCTAATCTAAAATTCAAGAAAAGAAATCAAAGAACCAGTTATACTGTTTTTTTTATGTTAGAGTTTACTCTTTGGCAAAGTGGGGAAAGTTATCTCAGACCACAATCATGGATAGACTGCTGTTTGAAAGGTAGAAATGAACAATTCAAATATACTGATGAACTAGAAACAATGAAGAAGAAGCATGTGACTTCTCTCCCCTGCCATCTTCTGTTCCATACATATATTCCAAAGGAAGCTAAAATGTATAATCATAAAATTGTGGAATAGTAGTAAGTAGAGATCATGAGAAATTGTTTTCCTCTAGTATGATATTTTTTCAAGCAACACTCTCAGGCAAAGTGTAATTGAAGACAGGGTGTTTTATTTTGTTTCAGTTATAGAGATAATTTGTTAATGCAAACCTGACCTCAAAGTGTTGGTGTGGTCAAAGAGAAAAAGGGATGACTAAAGCAAGTTCACAGAATTTATAAGAAGATGCACAGTTAGTGTGTGGAGCCGGGGAAAGTACCAGATATGGGACTTTGAACTCGGGCTGCAATTCCTCCTTTTATGGCCCCTTCTTTCCTCCCCAGAGAGCTAACCCTCACCTGACCCCACTTTTCATGGAACTTGATTCATGTCTCCACAGAGCACTTGAGGGTCTTCTTCTGCAAGAGACCATTGAAATGCAAAGCATTGTTATTTCCCTGAACTGAGATAGTTACACTATTGTCATTCAGAGGAGTTGTCTGGACCTTGCAGCATGAAGTGAATTTAGTTTTCTGTCCAAACAATGGCATGAAACTGGGGAAGATATCAGACTTTAGAAATATGTACAATCATCTCCACTGGTCTCTCTTTCCCCCCCCTCTCATTTTCCCCTTACTAATGAAAACTAATTTGTCACAGAATGGGGAAGAATTGTTTAGTTTCTGAAGTTGCAGGAACACAGTATAAATGGTTCTGCGGTATTGCATTCTTGGCTTCTTTCCCATTTCACAACTATGTTGCTAACATCGGTTCTCTCCTGGACCATACTGCAGCTTCCTCCCATCCTGCCTTGCACCTACGACCCTGGTGGGAAGGAGGAAAGCAGCCACAGCATGGTTCTGCCTGCATATAAACTCTGGAGAAGAGAAGTGGTAGCGTCTGGAGCCATCACTGTCACTCTGGGGCCTTGAAATTCTGCCCTTCTAGCCACAGGATGCTACTGACTTTTATTTTCATTTTGTACATTTTTCCTTGATTTTGTGGTTTTAGCATTTTATTGTTTCATCACTCCTCAGGTCTCTTTCTACAGTCCCCTCTCCCCACTAATGTTCTTAGACTGTATTTTCTTAGATTTATACTCTCTAGACTGTAAACGTGTTATGGGCAGGGAACATGTCAGGGAACATTTTGCTATTAATAATAATAATAATGTTGGTATTTGTTAAGTGCTTACTATGTGCAGAGCACTGTTCTAAGCACTGGGGTAGACACAGGGGAATCAGGTTGTCCCACGTGGGGCTCACAGTCTTAATTCCCATTTTACAGATGAGGGAACTGAGGCACAGAGAAGTTAAGTGACTTGCCCACAGTCACACAGCTGACAAGTGGCAGAGCTGGGATTCGAACTCTTGAGCCCTGACTCCGAAGCCCATGCTCTTTCCACTGAGCCACGCTGCTTCTCATTATGCTATTGTTACATGCTTTGCATATCATAGATAAAGCACGGACCTGGAAGTGAGAAAGTCATGCGTTCTAATTTTGGCTCTGCCACTTTTCTGCTGTGTGACTTGGGCAAGTTACTTCACTTCTCTGTGCCTTCATTATCTCATCTGTAAAATGATGGTTGAGACTGTGAGCCCCACTTGGGACAGGGATTGTGACCAACCTGATTTGCTTGTGCCCACCCCAGCACTTAGTACAGTACCTAGCACAGAGTGAGTGCTTTACAAATACCATCATTATTAACATTATTATTATTATAATTACTACA
The DNA here is from genome assembly GCF_004115215.2 of Ornithorhynchus anatinus. Taxonomy (NCBI): domain Eukaryota; kingdom Metazoa; phylum Chordata; class Mammalia; order Monotremata; family Ornithorhynchidae; genus Ornithorhynchus; species Ornithorhynchus anatinus. Next base: position 60,353,021 of record NC_041729.1, on the reverse strand, counting down.
CTCATTGGATTTCTCTTCCCCATGATTCTAAATCGTGATTCTGAAATCAATTCAAGAGAAGGAAAATGTGAGGCGATGATTTGAAGTAAATCATGAGTCCACTGTAAATATAGAGAATGGTGAGAGCCCAGTACTGGGAATTTACCAGTCAGGACATCCCCAAGAGTTTCTGCAGACCACATTTCATATAATCTGGGAAAAGAGTCTAAAATGAATAATGTACTTATTTATTCATTCATTAATTTATTCAATCTTATTTATTGAGCACTTACTGTATGCAGAGCACTGTACCAACAGCTTGGGAAAGTACAATACAACAATAGATAGACAATCCCTGCCCACAATGAGCACACAGTCTGGGAGGTGGTGGGGAGACAGACCTCAGTACAAGTAAACAGGCATCAATATAAATAAATAAAATTATAGATACATACATAAGTGCTGTGGAGTGGGGAAACGGGGGAAGAGCAAAAGGAGCGAGTCAGGGTGACATGGAAGGGAGTGAGAGATGAGAAAAAGTGGGGCTTAGTCTGGGAAGGCCTCTTGGAGGAGAGGTGCCTTCAGCAGGGCATTGAAGGGGGTGGTAGGGGTGGAGAGTGATTGTCTGACAGTTTTGAAGAGGGAGGTGTACCAGGACAGAGGTATGATGTCGGCCAGGGGTTGATGGTGAGACAGGTGAGATCGAGAGACAGTAAGAAGGTTAGCACCAGAGGAGCAGAGTGTGCAGGCTGGGTTGGAAAAAGAGAGAAGGGAAGTGAGATAGGAGGGGGCAAGATGATGGAGAGCTTTAAAGCCAATTGTGAGGAGTTTTTGTTTTGTATGGAGGTGGATGGGCAACCAGTGGAGATTTTTGAGGAGGGCGGTGACATGATAATAATAATAATAATGCCCTGAGGGTTTCTGTAGAAAGATAATCTGGGCAGTGAAGTGACATATCGACTGGAGTGGGGAGAGGCAGGAGGTTGGGAGGTCAGAAAGGAGCCTGATGCAGTAATCTGGTCTGGGTAAAATGACTGATTGTACTAACATGGTAGAAGTTGGGTAGAGAGGAAAGGGCAGATCTTGGGGATGTTGTAAAGGTGAGACTGGCAGGATTTAGTGATGGATTGGATATGCGGGTTGAATGAGACCGCGGAATCAAGAATGACACCAAGATTATAGGCTTGTGAGACCAGATGATGGTTGTGGCATCTACAATGACTGGAGAGTTCAGGAGAGGACAGGGAATTGATAGGAAGGGTCTTTATTCCATTAAAACCCTGGAGGCAAAACATAGATAAATTTGCATAACTGAAACATAAAGAATTTTAAAAATTAAAAAGTTAAGAATAACAAGTGCACTCAATCTAAATTGGATTAACTCACTTACAGAGATGAATTTTGAATTGTGATCTGAAGGTGAAAGACCTGGAGATTTGTGAGGGGGTCAGGAATTAATTCCAAGACACTGGAAACTGGAGTCTCCAGTTTTCAGAAATGGGGATTTGAGAGCCATTAGTACCAAGAGCCTGGCTGATCATAACCATCCAGAATATCCAGAATCTCTAATGTCTAAGAACTCAAATTGTCTAAGGATTCTTGGCTAAATGCAAGAAGCAGCGTGGCCTAGTAGGTAAAACACAGGCCTGGGAATGAGAAGGATCAGGGTTCTAATCCCAGCTTTGCCACTTGTCTGCTGTGTGACCTTGAGCAAGTCACTTAACTTCTCTGTGCCTCAGTTACCTCATCTGCAAAATGGGGATTAAAACTGTGAACCCCATGTGGGACATGGACTGTGATCCATCTGATTAGCTTGTATCTACCCCAGTGTTTAGTACAGTGACCCTGGCTCTTAAAAAAATGCCATTTAAAAATGCATCATTTTCATGCTACCCGGGGCAAATTAGTAACGAGGGTTTTGCCTGGAGTGAGGTGTACTATTTGCTGCATTCTTTTGACTCTGCTAATCTGATGAATCCTTTCAATATGCCTGAATAATGGGGAAAAACAGAGGTCGTGGAATCCTTTTATAAAGATGGAGAAATAAACCTAGAAAAGTTAAGCCAATTCCTAAATAAATAAGGCAAAGCATGTAATTAATTAAAACATCATACCAAGGAAAAAGATTCAAATATTTTAGGATTCTCCATTCAGTACTATCCTTGGCATTTCCATATGGGCCATTCATTGCAATATCTACACAGAACCTGCAGTTTCTGGGCAGAACTTGGCTCCAGCTGAAATTTTTGACACAAAAATTATCTTCAAAAGACAAGATTGGCTTGTGTAGAAGAGACCTGCTGCTTCCCCTATCATTTTCTTGTTAAAAGTACCAGGATGAGATGATTTTTACAAATGTCATTCTTCACCTTCTATTTAGTCCAACTGTAAAGTGATTCAGTGCTATTGTAACAGACAAGGCTATTGCTGTGGAAATATCTTTTTCTACTTCACCTCACTGCCTTGGCTGTCCTCACTATGTTCATTTCTTTGTGGATCAAACAGGAGGAATTGATACACTTTGACAGTGAAGTTGCCTATTAAGACACAAATAGTTTTATTATAGCAAAAGGAGCTGAAAAACCCAGGAGGGCTCCTACTTCATCTCCTGAAATATGGAAAAGAATAGCTCTTTCAGATCCTGGGGGGCTTTATGATCTGGTGAAGAAGTTTCTTAATCACCATTCAAGTTAGAATGGTACAAAGACATCATGAGAAACTTGTCTATCAACTCTCTTAGATTGTTATATTGTACTCTCCCAAGTGCTTAATACAGTACTCTGCACGCATTTAGTGCTCAGTAAATATGATTGATTGACTGAGAAACATCCTCTTTTCAAGTTTAGTCATCAGGCTGCTCATTATTTCTTCATTATTTCTGCCAGCTTCTAATCTGAGCATGTTCTAGTGGAATGGCCACAGGCCTTTGAGGCAGAAGGACCAGGATTCTAAACCCAGCTCTGCCACTTGTCTGCTGTGTGACCATGGGCAAGTCACTTCAATTCTCTGTGCCTCAGTTACCTCATCTATGAAATGGGGATTATTATTAGTAATACTACTACTATTAATAGTGATAGCACTCGTGAAGTGCTTACTATGTGCCAAACACTGTTCTAAACACTGGGGTAGATACAAGTTAATCAGGTTGGACACCATCCTAAATCTTAATCCTCATTTTACAGATGAGGTAACTGAGGCCCAGATAAATTAAGTGAATTGACCAAAGTCACCCAGCAGACAGTGTCAGAGCCAGGATTAGAACCCTGATTATCTTATATCTACCCCAGCACCTAGGGCAGTGCCTGGCACATGCTAAGTCCTTAACTATTACAATAAAAAAAGAGGTTCTCCTTTCCCTCTCCACAGTATTGCTTGTCCCTACCCCTTAACAGCAGGTTTACAAAATGGTTGTCTTTATTTAGTCTAGCTCATTTGTGCTGTAGTTCTGCCATCCTTCAGCTCGGGTGCAGAGAGCATATATTCCCTTGGGTTCCTTTTGCTTCAGGCATTCTGTGTATTGTAACTGTTTGGAGATGACTGCTGTAAGAAGTTAGGAAATGGAATCTGTGCAGAGAAGAGGTAAGTCAGCAGATAAATGGCTAAGTCAGATAGGCTCTCTCTTTGGCTAACTGTCAACAGGTATCCAATTCTTATATTAAGAAGGCAAAAAGAAAAATGAATACTGTATTCCAAAGAGAGGTACCAAGAACATTTTAATGGCAATTTAAAAAGCACAAAAGATGCCTATTGAGAGTAATTGGTTCTGTTTGTGACCTCTTTTCCTTCAAGTTGAGTAAATCTATTCAGGGAATTTTCTTCTTCAAGGCCCATTTTGAAGCTTAATGATCTTTTAAATATTTCCTATGGCATCTCACTCTGAGCAGTGAAATTAGAACAACAGCAAATTCAACCATGTACTGCAAGTCTGTAGGAATAAAACATCATGAAGAAAACACTGACTGATCTAACAACTGAATCCAATAAAATTCTTATAGGTAGTTTATATTTTTAGTGCTCAGTATCTTCTTCTGTTGTCAAAATCACTCCCTTGTGGGTATTCCCCAGTTTCTGTCTCAAGGAAGCAGCTTGACCTAATGGATAAAGCATGGACCTGGGAACCAGAGGACCTGGGATTTAATCTTGACTCTGCCATTTGCCTGCTGTGTGACCTTAAGCAAGTCACTTAACTCAGCAATTTGAACAGTGCTTGATGCATAGTAAGCACTTAACATATACCATCATCATTATTGTCTGGGCCTCCATTTACTCATATGTAAAATGTGGATTCAGTACCTGTCCTACTTCCTACTTAAACTATGAGCCCCTGTGGGACAAGGGCTGTATCCAACCTAATTGACCCATACCTACTACAGTGCTTAGAACAGTGTTTCACACACAGTAAGTACTTATGAATACCACAAAAAAACAGTACTTGATACAGAGTAAGTGCTTAAATGCAATTTTAAAAAAAGTAATCTAGTTTCCTCTAAAATGCCACCATATTCATCACTTTCATCATCCTCACTGATGATATTTATTGAGAATCTAGAAGTTCCATGCGCAGGACACTGCCTGGGTACTTGGTATGTTATCTAGTCTGCTTTTAGGAAAAGTCAGGGGTGAGAGAGGGACTTTCTCTTCCTCCTTATCCTCCTCCACCAAGTATGCATGGCCTAGTGGACAGAACACAGGTCTAGGAGTCAAGAGGACCTGGGATCTAGTCTCAGTTCTGCCACTTACCTGCTGTGTGACCCTGGGCAAATCCCTTCACTTCTCAATGCTTTGGTTCCCTCATCTGAAAACAATGGGGAGTAAGACTAAAATTACTGGGTGCCTGCAGTGGGGTATTAGTTGTGAGATTTTTTCTGAAATAGGAATGAATGTTATCTGGCTATAGTAGGGGAGTTCCCCAAATAGCAACTCTGCTCTGCAGGTAGGCCGTCTAAGAAAAATAAACAAAATAATCTCACTAGGAATGTGTTAATCAATAAAATGTTAATATTCTATTGTTTTTTATTCAAAATAATTACGTTTCTTCCTCAAGTCCTTAGATCTTTCAGTGGAAATTGTGAACTGAGCCCAGGAGCGACCAAGAAAGCAGTTTCGTTGAACTTTTTGTTAAACAGTCTTAATAAACTTTCTGAATACAGATGGAGAGATGCTTTGTCCTGAATAGTTGAGGAATGTTTTTCCAGCAGCCCAAGAATTCATTCAGCTCTCTTGTCTTCCTAATCTCTTTTTCCATATGAGAAGTTGAAAATCTGATATGGTATATTAAATTTGGTGCTGAGAAATAATATCCTTATGTTCTTTTCAAAGACAGTGGCTGATGCCATCTCTGAGGGAGTTTCTTTTCCTCCTGGACACACACACACACACACTCCCCTGACCCATATTTGTCATTCATTTATAGGAAAAGTTGAGTTTATGTTTTACAGTCTAAAAAGAATTCTGTAGCATTGTAATTTGATGATAGGCTTGATATAATTTATGTTCTTCTGTAGATTTCCCTTAGGTGGTCCAATTTAAAATTCTAGTAGAAGCTTTCATTAAAAAAAAATTGTCTTATTTATAGCTAAGTGTGCTTGAGTAAGTTCAGGTAAGTTTCTTTGACCTCTTTTTAAAATTAATTTTTAGAGCCTAAGGTCTGATTCAGCTATCAGTGTGTTTAGTTTCTTTGTAAACATTAAAAAGATAAAAAATAACCATACTGCAAGGAAAGATAATCTTCCTGCCTGGGGCTAAACACATTGAACATCTACTTAAGAATGATGAAGGAAGCAAAATAAACATCAAACTTTGGCTCACAAAGAGGTATTTTCCAAACTTTCTAGGGCATGAGGTAGACATTGTATATTATCTATCAAAGGCAGGTTCCCAGAGCTAGTATTGTCCATATTCCCTTAGCACCCTGACATCACCAGTACTCCCCTTGAGAAAAGGAGCATCTGATGTGGTTTCATGGTTTCATAAAATACATAATCCATTGCAAAAGCTCTGCCAGGCTGCATCTGTACAAGAAAAATGATGTGGACTGAGACAGTTATTCCAATACATTACAAAAAATGCTCTAACAGCAGCATTTATTAAGCTGAACAATTGACTGTGGCCAACTGCCTTGATTGAATAAACTGTATAAATGTTTCAGGCTACTTTGCCCTTGCAAATGCAATTGTGTGATTCTCAGAGAGCACTCAATCATTATCATCATCATCATCATCACCATCATCATCAGTATTTACTGTACACTTTTTAGGTGCAGAGCACTGTACAAGGCACTCCAACACAGATTGAAGTATGAGACATAATCATTGCATTTAAGGAGCTTATGGGAGGGAAAATAATAGGTGGAATTTGCATAAGAGATGACTGGTAGGATTAAGAATGTGGTTGGGCTTCCCGTGAAATCTACCAATTCCTAGTTGGAGGAGTTGAACTACTACCCAGACATAGCACCGCTTCTCTATCATTTACATTCGTTCATCATATAATGCACTCTGATACCAGCCTGTCCATCCCCTGGTCCAGTGGCCCTCCCCCTAACCCCCCGACCCTGCCAGAACAGGTCTCTCTATCACCCTCCACCCAACACAGCCTCTTCCAGAGCTCCCCTCCTAATCTTCCCTGACCTTTAGAAGGGTGGTGTCCCCAGGGGCTGTTGTGGGGAGATATGGAGGGAAATATTCAGGTGGGCATGATCCCATCTGAGGGCCCCAGCAGTGCTTCTTCAGTTTTTTCCTCTGCCTCCTCTCTGTTTGGGGTGGCTGTGATGGCCCTGAGAGGGGGATTGTGATGTGGGTATGGTGTGGCAATAGTGGAGCAGTACTAATGATAATAATGATGGTATTTGTTAAGCTCTTACTATGTGCCAAGAACTGTTCTAAGCACTGGGATAGATACAAGGTAATCAGGTTGTCCCACGTGGGGCTCACAGTCTTAATCTCCAATTTACAGATGAGGTAACTGAGGCACAGAGAAGTTAAGTGACTTCTCTCATTGGTGGCAGCTCTCTGCACTGGGCCAGGAAAGCTCTGGCTCCCATCCCTCCTGAAGTAGCCTCCCTGACCCCCTCTGCGGCTCTGCTCCTGAGGATCCAGCTGGCCGTGGCTTTGGTTTCTTGTCCTTCTCCTCCTCTCTGTCCTGGGTGACTGAGGCTGCCCAGACTGTGATCAGCTCCAGGGAAACCAGCACACCACAGACTCTATCCTCCCTGCCATTGCTGTGGGGATCAGCTCTAGAAGAAAGTTCCCCCACCCTCTTTTCCAGCGCCATCCCCTGGTTGCAAGATCAGGCAACTTTGTAATTTAAACTATGAAGACAGCCGATCAGGAGCCAGTATAAGTCGCTCGCTTATTGGATCATCTTGATGGATTTTGGCTGATTAACGTGCTGAGTTGCAAAATACATCAATCCATCATGGAAATTTATGGACTAGTGGCAAAGACAAGCAGACACAAATTGCTGCATATACAAGAGTGAAAAATCCATGAGAATAGGTATAATTAGTAAGCTTAAATGGATAAAGAGATGAATAGCAAACAGATAAGTCTATAAGAGTAGAGTACTGAGGTTGCTGCTGGGTTAGTGTGGCTGGGTTAAGCCAAAAGGAACTTTGAGGGAAAGGAGGGAGTAGACTGATGAAACCAATGAAAGAGTGTAGTCCAGGTGAGAGGCAAGGCCAGAGCAATACGTAGGAGGCAGAAACATCAAAAATAAGGAACTACTCAATAGAGGCAAGGCTAATCATTTAGGAAGGGTTATTCAACTGTTATTATAACTGACACTTTGGCCCAAGTATTTGGTACAAGTATGTTAAACTCAACTTTATTCCATATTCAATTTTCTGGGGATTGCCCCAGTGAAAGGTCTCCCTGGACTCCCCCTATGTCAAAGTTCCCTATTAAAGTGTTGCCTATGGGGCTGGCTCAGGACTGTAGCTTCCCCAAATAGCAGAGAGTGGAAGCTGAAAGCTGGGGGTCCCCTCATATTCCTGAAGAAGCCAGGGCCCTCAGGGCCCCCTGGAACCTGCAGTGTGAGAGGAAAAGGATCCCTGTTAACTGAGCTAGCCTGGTAAGATGGACTGTCTCCCTTCTGGGGAACTTCAGCTGGCAAGTAGGAATCAATCCATTAATCTGTTGCCGACTTGTTCATTCCAAGCGCTTAGTACAGTGCTCTGCACATAGTAAGTGCTCAATAAATACTATTGAATGAATGAATGAATCTACTGATGGTATTTATTGAGCTTTTACTCTGTGCAAAGTACTATAATAAGCACTTGGGAGAGTACAAGTATATTTATTTGTATTAATATCTGTCTCTATCCCTCTAGACTGTAAGCTCATTGTAGACAGGTAATGTGTCTGTTTATTGTTGTATTGTACTCTCCCAAGTGTTTAGTACAGTGCTTTGCACACAGTAAGCACTCAATAAGTACCACTGAATGAGTGAATGAATTGAGCATCTATTATGTGCAAAGCACTTTACTAAGTCTAAAGGAAGAGGGGAAGGAGAAAGGGGAAGGATTTAACTTAGTACGGTGCTTAATACAGTGGCTGGCACATAATAAGTGTTTAACAAATACCACTAAAATAAAAAAAAGAAGGAGTTGGAGGCATAGTTGGACGAAGGCCCCCATGAAGTTCTCTGAAACACCTTCTTTCCCCTCCCTGAAGTCATTAAGCAAATGAGTAATGATTGTGATTTCAGAAAAGTCCTAAGATAGCAGGCAGGAGCAGGTGGCCAAAGAAATCCATTAAGCTGTCATATTTGATAAAAGATTGCTTTTGTGCCGTATTACCTGAGGGGCTATGGACTACAAAGGCTGTGTACAAGTGTTTGAGGAAAATTTAAGATTAATATTGAGGCTCCTACTTGATACCTGATCCCTGAAATTTACACTTCAAAAGTTTCATATTGTAGAACCATCCCAAAGCCTCAGTGCTGACGTGTTCATTGATTCATTTCAATGCCATCTTTCTCCTCTATCAACAATCAATACTTTGCCCAACACTGACACCTTCCTGGGTTCTTTCCTGTGGTCTATTTCACCAGCACTTAGAACAGTGCTTGGTATTTAGAAAGTGCTTAACAAATACAATAATTATTATTACATCCCTACAGAGTCCTGCTGCTCTTTGCACCTGAGCGCTCAGAACTCCTGCATTCCCAGAGATCACCTATGGGCACTGACACTGCCAGATTTTAAGGATGTCTGATTGACGGCTCCTTAAATATTGAAGTAATGCTTATTTGTGAATAGTACTGGCATAACTCCATTATAGCTCATTGAGTTACAAGGTTTCCCTGAGGGCTTTCTAAATCGTCCCCACTCTGTCACTAATGAGATAATGCCACTGAATGGAAGGAATCCAGGCCTGCAGGCCCATGCTCTATCCACTAAGCAAAACTGCTGCCTTCGGTTCTCCTAGAATGTGGGGTTTACACTCAAAAAACCCCACAATGTGTTGTATTGGGTGCTATTAGAAGAATGGGCTTGGGAGTCAGAGCACCTGGGTTTTAATCCTGACTGCCACTTGTCAGCTGTGTGACCTTGGGAAAGTCATTTAACTGCTGTGCTTCAGTTTCCTCATCTGTACAATGGGGATTCACTGCTTGTTTCCCCTTCTAACTTAGACTGCGAGCCTCATGTGGGACAGGAAATGCGGCTGAGCTGATTAACTTGTATCAATCCCAGTGCTTAGAACAATGCTTGACACATAGGAAATACTTAAATACCATAATATCAATCAGTGCTATTTATTGAGTGCTCGCTATGTGCACAGCACTGTACAAAGTGCTTGGGAGAATATAATTAAACAGAATTAGCATTCATTTTCCTGCTCATAATGAACTTACAGTCTAGTATATAATAACATTTCTTCATTCTGCCAATGCATTCTGTACAAAATCCACAGCAAAACCCTGTGTGTTAGAACTGACTTTCAACAGCAACTTGCTTGGCACTCTGGATTTTTTTCTAACAAAGAGAGGGCTAATAAAATTGCTCTTCTCTGAGCCAGCAGTTGGAGGACTGCAGGTTCCAAAGCTCCTCTGTCCTTTAAGTCCCTCCAGACTTTCTGAAGCAGTCTGAATGAGAAGGGGGAAGAGACACAATTTATGTTCTCTCAATTAAGAGTCTCAAAGAATGACCTCATACACTGTGAAACTATGTATACTAGGCTGATGCATGAATAAAACCAGAAGTCGCTGCTGAGAGTTTTGCCTACATTTTATCTGTGTGAAAGCAAGGTGTTCAGAAGACTCTTCCCATGGAGAAGAGGGAGTCCTATTAATGAGCGCCAGACCCTTTGGACTTAGGTTGTTGTTCCCCTGAGGGACAGTGACTGTACAATTCCCATCTGTGCATTCTCTCCTAGCCCTTTGTATAGTGCTCTGCACACAGTAAGTGCTTAGTAAGTACTATTACTATTTAATAAGTAAGCTGGTGGGGAGGCAGTGGGGAGTGAGGAGCTGCTTTTATCCAAGGGGTATTTGGGGAGCATGGTTACTCTCAGGAAGAGATTTTCCTGGAAGTTCCAGAGTTGATAAATTCTCTAGCTAGTCAATCCTCTGGGGGAAAAGGGCTTGATTTAGAGTAGAGGGGATCAGAAACTGAGGTTCAGTCCCCTGAAGTAGCTATCCCTAATATGGGCCAGTCTGGTAAGCCGAGGTCCAGACCTGGGTCCCCAGGGTTCCTCATGGAAAGAAGGGTCCCTAGCAAAAGGGACATATGGACTGGAAACTGGTGACAAGTACATCAGGGGGAGTGAAAGGAAAGCTGCTAGCCACGAAGGCCAGGGAGGCAGGTAGTAGTCCAAGCAGCATTTAGGAGTAATTGTATAATCAGGACAGTCCTGGGATAAGGGTGTAGAAGGTTTACGTGTCCACCCTATTCTGCTTTAGCTGCTAGGGATTTTTTCATTAATATTTGTCTCTTGTGAATCAGAACTAACACACCCATCAGATATGTGGCCTGGTCCTGAGACTTCAGGTCTGAGAACCTATGCAGCAGAATTGACTGTACTACTCTCTCATCTCAGCCTGCTGTGTTTCTGTGGGAGCCAGATTATGCAGGAGGGCTATGGTACAGCCTGTTACACAGTGCATATGCGGTCTTCCCCTGTGTTGCTCAGCCTAAGTATGGCTCTAAGGTTGTGAGCTGGTGGAATGTGGAAGGTGGAAAGAAGAATCCAGTTTGACCCTATCTGGACCATCCGGATGTCCTATGCCTGTATTAGCCTGTCTCCTGAAGAAATATATCCATCAACTAGTCAGAAAAGATCAGAGTCCCTGGAGAACATTGTCAGTGATGTTCACTTTGATAGCCTTTTCTAATGAGAGAAATAATGATTTTGATATTTTATACTGTAAAATATACAAGTACTGGGGTAAACACAAGGTAATCAGGTTGTACACTGTCTCTGTCCCCATATGGGTCCCACAGTCTGAATAGGAGGGAGTAGGATTTAATCCCCATTTTACAGATGAGGTAATGGAAGCACAGAGATGTGAAGTGACTTGCCCAAAATGACGCATCTTGAAGGAGGGAGTTTGTCTGTGAGTACTTAGATACAGGCGCAGAAGAATGAAACAAATGGACACACTGAGTTTTGCTAAGAAAACTATGGCTTTAACACGTAAACCTGCAAAAAAGTTATGGATAAACCTACTAAAAAGCATAAACCTACTAAAAAGCTGTAGATCCAATGCACAAAACATATCCAAACCTTGAACAAAAGATATTATATCCGCCAGGGTCCCACAAAGTTATTACATACCCAAACCTCAAACAAAAGATATTACATCCCTTAGGGTCTCAATGTCTCGTTCCATCATGGAGCGATTTGCTCGCGTCCTCTCCTGGTTCTCCTCTTACCTCTCTGGCCAGTCATTCTCGGTGTCCTTCACTGGCGCCTCCTCCCCCTCCCATCCTTTAACTGTTGGAGTTCCTCAAGGGTCAGTTCTTGGCCCTCTTCTGTTCTCCATTTACACTCACTCCCTTGGTGAACTCATTCGCTCTCACGGCTCTGACTACCATCTCTACGCAGATGACACGCAGATCTACATCTCCGCCCCTGTCCTCTACCCCTCCCTTCAGGCTCGCATCTCCTCCTGCCTCCAGGATGTCTCCACCTGGATGTCGGCCCGCCACCTAAAACTCAACATGAGCAAGACTGAGCTCCTCATCTTCCCTCCCAAACCCGGTCCTCTCCCAGACTTCCCTATCACCGTGGATGGCACGACCATCCTTCCCGTCTCTCAGGCCCGCAATCTCGGTGTCATCCTTGACTCGTCTCTCTCGTTCACCCCACACATGCTATCCGTTACCAAGACCTGCCTGTTTCACCTTTACAATATTACCAAGATCCGCCCTTTCCTCTCCACCCAAACGGCTACCTTACTGCTATGGGCTCTCGTTATATCCTGGCTAGACTACTGTGTCAGCCTTCTCTCTGACTCCCTTCCTCCTCTCTCGCCCCGCTCCAGTCTATTCTTCACTCCGCTGCCCGGCTCATCTTCCTGCAGAAACGATCTGGGCATGTCACTCCCCTTCTTAAACAACTCCATTGGTTGCCTATCAACCTCCTCTCCAAACAAAAACTCCTCACTCTAGGCTTCAAGGCTCTCCATCACCTTGCCTCTTCCTACCTCTCCTCCCTTCTCTCTTTCTACTGCCCACCCCGCACGCTCCGCTCCTCTGCCGCCCCCCTCCTCACCGTCCCTCAGTCTTGCCTATCCCGCCTTCGACCCCTGGGCCACATCCTCCTGCGGTCCCGGAACGCCCTCCCTCCTCACCTCCGCCAAACTGATTCTCTTCCCCTCTTCAAAACCCTAGTTAAAACTCACCTCCTCCAAGAGGCCTTCCCAGACTGAGCTCCTCTTCTCCCTCTACTCCCACTACCACCCCACCTTCACCTCTCCTCAGCTTAACCCTCTTTTCCCCCCATTTCCCTCTGCTCCTCCCCCTCTCCCTTCCCATCCCCTCAGCACTGTACTCGTCTGCTCAACTGTATATATTTTCATTACCCTATTTATTTTGTTAATGAAATGTACATCGCCTTGATTCTATTTAGTTGCCATTGTTTTTATGAGATGTTCTTCCCCTTGACTCTATTTATTGCCATTGTTCTTGTCTGTCTGTCTCCCCCGATTAGACTGTAAGCCCATCAAACGGCAGGGACTGTCTCTATCTGTTGCCGTCTTGTTCATTCCAAGCGCTTAGTACAGTGCTCTGCACATAGTAAGCGCTCAATAAATACTATTGAACGAATGAATGAATGCACCAACCTCTATCCCAGGTGGACAGGTCCTAAATCCCATTTCTTCTCTAAGTCCTCAGCAGGTCCCTTACAGGGTGGGAATCCCCTGGTAAGCCAGGTACACTCTAGGCTGTCCTAGCCTTCCCTTCAGGTTCTAAGGAGCCATAGTTGGCCCAGGTGCACGTAACTTTTATTTAGGGTCGGTGTGGAAGTAGAAGCGGGACATTCGTATTCTCCTGACTAACTCAGCGAGCAAACCGTATCACCGCCATTATTTGGAACAGATTCCTGTAACACGTAACATTGAGCTTCTTCCACAAAGACCCTAATCTACATGTAAACATTTCATGGAAATGCCAGGAGAGAAAGGTTTCAGGGAATTTGTATGAGATGTTTAGTCCCTGTTAAGTGCCACCTTGGGCCATTACTTCATTCATTTATTCAATCGTTTTTATTAAGCACTTACTGTGTACAGAACACTGTACTAAGTGCTTGGGAAAGTACAATGCAACAATAAATAGTGACATTTTCTGCCCATAATGAGTTCACAGACTAGAGGAGGGGGACACAGACATCAATAAAAATAAATAAAATTACAAATATATACATAAGTGCTGTGGGGCTGGGAGATGGGGGGAAGAGCAAAGGGAGCAAGTCAAAGTAATGCAGAAATGAGTGGGAGATGAGGAAAAGTGGGGCTTAGTCTGATGAGACCTCTTGGAGGAGATATGTCTTCAGTAAGGCTTTGATGGGAGGGAGAGTAATTGTCTGTTGCTTTTGAGGACAGAGGGTGTTCCAGGCCAGAGGCAGGATGTGGGCCAGGGGTTGGCAGCGAGACAGGCAAGAGTGTGGAACAGTTTGAAGTTTAGCACTAGAGGAGCGAAGTATGTGGGCTGTGTGTAGAAGGAGAGCAGCTAGGTGAAGTAGGAGAGGGCAAGGTGATGCAGTGCTTTAAAGCCAGTGGAGAGGAGTTTTTGTTTGATATACTGAGGTGGATAGGCAATAGGTGAAGTTGGTTTGGCTCGCTCTAGTTGGGCAACTATAGACATACCTCAAGCTGGCCTCACACTAGGTCACACAACACCCAAGTGCCAGAGCTGGAATCAGAACCCATGTCCTCTGACTCCCAGGCCCCTGCTCTTTCCACTAGAAAGACCACCCTGTTTCCTCTGAAATACTACTGAAATACTACTAGTTTCTCTGACACTTGATTCGGTGAGCTCATAGACTTTATGCCAAAAATCTCCTCTTCCCACATCACTCCAGCCTGAGGCCAGATATTTCCAGAATGTCAAAACTGAAGTCTTATGAGGTGGCCCCAGTCCCAATGATAAGTCAGTGAGACGGGAAACCTGATCTGAATTTCAACTCATGTCTTGTCTAGTTCTTCCCATGGACACAGGGAGGAGGAAGGTGTTGAGTATGTGGACCCGTGGGACAGAACTGAGCATAGATCGACAGTTAACATTAGACGGTATCTTTGAAAAATCTCAGTTAGAGACAGGCTGGGTTTGTCAAATGACTTGTGTGAAAGGATCTATTCTGAAAATGATGAAGTCAGAAATCTGCTTCCCAGTGGCTGTGGCTCAAGTAACAGGTGTCTGGAGGAGTGCAATTGTGATTATAGTGAATGGTGACACCAATAACCCAATTTGAGGTAAAGAGGAGTAACGTGAAGAATGTGGAAAAAAAAGACCGTTCCTAAGTTATGACTAAGTGGGTGAATCCTTTCACCCTCTGCTTTGTCTAGAAATTTAAGGTTTGTATGGTACTGTTTTCAGTTTAGTTGCTTATTTAGATGCAGTGAATTATTCCTAATTTGTTACAACTTTCTACTTCTCTCATCCTTCATCAGATTTCCAACTGAGGTAAGAGATGGACTATTTTAGGCCGTAGATCATTTTTTCATTGTTTTATAGGATATCCTACATCCCACTGACACCTCATACTTAACATGCCCAAAACAGAACTCCTCATCTTCTAACCCAAACACTGTCCTCCCCATGTCTTTCTCATCACTGTGGACAAAATTACTATATTCCCTGTTTCACACCCTGTAACCTGGTCATTATCTTCGAGTCACCTCCCTTACTCAACCATCATATTCAATCTGTTACCAAATCCTGTCAGTTCTGTCTTCACAGCATCTCTAGAATCTGGCCTTTCTGCCCCACCAAAACAGCTACCCTGCTGATCAAAGCACTTATTTTTTCCCACCTTGGCTATTTCATCAGCCTCCTTGCTGATCTCCCTGCCTCCTGTCTCTCCCCATTCCAGTCCTTACTTCACTCAGTTTTCCAGATCATTTTGCTAAAAAAAGTTTAGTCCACATCTCCCCATTCCTCAAGAACCTCCAGTGGTTGCCCATCCACCTCTGCATTAAACAGAAACTCCTTACCATCAGTTTTAAAGCACTCAATCAATTCTCCTCCTACCTAACCTTGTTAATTTTCTTCTTCAACACAGCCCAAACTTTTCGCTTGTCTAATGCCAAACTACTCACTTTATCTCACCATCGTTCCCTGGCCCATATCCTCCCTCTGGCCTGGGACTCCCTCCCCCCTTAATATCTGGTAGACTGCCACACTCTCCATCTTCAGAACCATATTTAAAATTACATCTCCTCATTTCCCCTACTCCCTTTCCTTTCTGCATCACCTTTGCACTTAGATTTGTACCCCTTAAGCATTTGATATTCACCCCACCCTCAGCCCCATAGCACTATATCCATAATTATAACTCATTATAATATCTGGCTTCCCCTGTAGACTGTAAGATCCTTGTGGGCAGAGAGTGTGTTGTACTGTACTCTCCAAAGAGCCTAGTACAGTGCTGTGCAGACAGGAAGTGCTTAATGAATACCATTGATTGATTCATCCTAAAACAAGATTGATATGAGGCAGAGATTGAAGAGAATGAGTGCCAGGATGGGGAGGATTCTAGAAATGAAATGATCTTGTGGCAACTTGGTGTTCCTCACTGCCTTCTGTTTTAGGTTCTTTGGTTCTCGTTTCTTAATGTTCCCCTCTGCTGGAAAATCATTTCAACCACAGACTGCAAAAACCCATGGTCATCTTCAGTCCACTGGGGTCAGTGTGTTAAGGCCTGTCTGCTGTCCTAGATGACTGAGCCTTGAAATTATTTTTTTTGCCTTCTAGGGACCCTTGGGAATATCAGGAAAACTTATCACCTTCTTTTCCTTCTTTCTTCTCTGTGAGTGGCTATATCTCCGTCAGAATAGTTTCTTCCTTCAAAGTTGGTGGAAAGAAGTATCCAAGCTGATTTTTAAGAGGCCATTATATATGCTTGGGAAAGATTTGTAAAGGAACTACCCTCTCAAACAATTTCAAGCATTCCTTCATTCATTCATTCAATAGTATTTATTGAGCGCTTACCATGTGCAGAGCACTGTACTAAGCGCTTGGAATGTACAAATCGGCAACAGATAGAGACAGTCCCTGCCCTTTGATGGGCTTACAGTCTAATCAGGGGAGACAGGCAGACAAGAACAATGGCAATAAATAGAGTCAAGGGGAAGAACATCTCATAAAAACAATGGCAAATAAATAGAATCAGGGTGATGTACATCTCATTAAACAAAATAAACAAAATAAATAGGATGATGAAGATATATACAGTTGAGTGGGCGAGTACAGTACTGAGGGGGTGGGACGGGAGAGGGGGAGAAGGAGAGGGAAAGGGGGGAGAAGAGGGTTTAGCTGCAGAGAAGTGATGGGGTGGTGTAGAGGGAGCAGGGGGAAAAAGGGGGGAGCTCAGTTTGGGAAGGGCTCTTGGAGGAGGTGAGCTTTAAGTAGGGATTTGAAGAGGGGAAGATAATTAGATTGACGGAGGTGAGGAGGGAGGGCATTCCAGGACCGCGGGAGGACGTGGCCCAGAGGTCGTCGGTGGGATAGGCAAGACCAAGGGACGGTGAGGAGGTGGGTAGCAGAGGAGTGGACCATGCAGGGTGGGCAGTAGAAAGAGAGAAGGGAGGAGAGGTAGGAAGGGGCAAGGTGATGGAGAGCCTTGAAGCCTAGAGTGAGGAGTTTTTGTTTGGAGCGGAGGTTGATAGGCAAACACTGGAGATGTTTAAGAAGGGGAGTGACATGCCCAGAACGTTTCTGCAGGAAGATGAGCCGGGCAGCGGAGTGAAGAATAGACTGGAGCGGGGCGAGAGAGGAGGAAGGGAGATCAGAGAGAAGGCTGACACAGTACTCTAGCCGGGATATAACAAGAGCCCGTAGCAGTAAGGTAGCCATTTGGGTGTAGAGGAAAGGGCGGCTCTTGGCAATATTGTAAAGGTGAAACCGGCAGGTCTTGGTAACGGATAGGATGTGTGGGGTGAAGGAGAGAGATGAGTCAAGGATGACACCGAGATTGCGGGCCCGAGAGACGGGAAGGATGGTCATCCACAGTGATAGGGAAGTCTGGGAGAGGACCGGGTTTGGGAGGGAAGATGAGGAGCTCAGTCTTGCTCATGTTGAGTTTTAGGTGGTGGGCAGAAATCCAGGTAGAGACATCCTGGAGGCAGGAGGAGATGCGAGCCTGAAGGGAGGGGGAGAGGACAGGGGCGGAGATGCAGATCTGCGTGTCATCTGCGTAGAGATGGTAGTCAAAGCCGTGAGAGTGAATGAGTTCACCAAGGGAGTGAGTGTAAATGGAGAACAGAAGAGGGCCAAAAACTGACCCCTGAGGAAGGAACTCCAACAGTTAAAGGATGGGAGGGGGAGGAGGCGCCTGCGAAGGAGACTGAGAATGACTGGCCAGAGAGATAAGAGGAGAACCAGGAGAGGACGGAGTCCATGAAGCCAAGGTGAGATAAGGTGTGGAGGAGGAGGGGATGGTTGACAGTGTCAAAGGCAGCTGAGAGGTCAAGGAGGATTAGAATGGAGTAGGAGCCATTGGATTTGGCAAGAAGGAGGTCATGGGTGACCTTAGAGAAGGCAGTCTCAGTAGAGTGGAGGGGACGGAAGCCAGATTGGAGGGGGTCCGGAAGAGAATGGGAGTTAAGGAATTCTAAGCAGCGAGTGTAGACGACTCGTTCTAGGATTTTGGAAAGGAAGGGTAGTAGGGAGATAGGGCGATAACTGGAAGGGGAAGTGGGGTCGAGAGAGGGTTTTTTTTAGGATGGGGGAGACATGGGCATGTTTGAAGGCAGAGGGGAAGGAGCCATTGGAGATTGAGTGGTTAAAGATAGAAGTTAAGGAAGGGAGGAGGGCAGGGGCGATGGTTTTTATAAGGTGAGCGGGAATGGGGTCCGAGGCGCAGGTGGAGGGAGGAAATTTCTTCTGAGGATACTGCAGGAAAGGATGGGAAAGTAGGGGAGAGGGTTGGTGGGGGGAAGGGGAGAGGGGGAGGGGTGACTTTGGGGAGCTCAGACCTGATTGTGTTGATTTTTGTGATGAAGTAGGTGGCCAGATCATCGGGGGTGAGAGATGGGGGAGGGGGAGGAACAGAGGGCCTAAGGAGAGAGTTAAAGGTCAGGAACAATTGGTGGGGGTGACGGGCATGGGTGTCGATGAGGGAGGAAAAGAAGTTTTGCCTGGCGGAGAAGAGGGCATAGTTAAGGCAGGAAAGGATAAATTTGAAATGTATGAGGTCGGCTTGGTGCTTGGACATTTTCCAGCAGCGCTCGGCAGCTCGAGCATAGGAGCGTAGATCCTTCCATGAACTACTACCTAGGGTCTGTGACTGGATTGAATTGTGGAATGCAGCCAGAGTCGTCTTCCACTGCAATGGATGATTTCATTTTGTCCTATTATATATGGAATGGCAGCCTCAGCTTTCTTTTCAATAATTACATCTTCTCCATTTGACTTCCATCATTGAGGCTCCACCCAAACTGCCAAATTTCTTTGAGTCATCATATCTTATTCAGTATATCTGAAGGCCAACCCATTGGAATAAAATTCATTTGCATTATTTTTCCTTGTTTCTTCAAAACAGATTCATCCTTTCATTCATTTGTTCATTCAATTAATTTAATTACATTTTTGAGCACTTACTGTGTGCAAAGCAATGTACTAAGTTCTTGGGGACCGTATACTATAACAATAAATAGACACATTCCCTGCCCACAATGAACTCAGGGGGAGACAGATGTTGACATAGATGAATTACATAAATACAGAAATATACATGATAAACCCAGATAGTGGGTTTATGGGATCCAAATTCTCAAGGAAACGGTATTGTGCCCAGGCAATACAATGGGTCAGATCAAGCCGAGGCAGGCCGAGCCAAACTGAACTGAGCCTCCCCGGACCAGAAGAGAACCAGCAAGGGCCATAGGTTGTGCAGGTGCTGAGCCCTGCTTCCCTGGGACCCGGGCCGAATCAGCCTCTAGGAGTGCTCCAAGGAAGCAGGAGCTGGAGGGAGTTGGAAACAGAGCAGGCCGAGGCAGGGGCCAGGACTGGGGGCCAGGACAGGGAGGGCGGGCAATGCCAGTCTCCTCTCCAAGGTCCCAAGGGAGACCCAACATCAGCTACTGTGCTTCCTGGACTCTGCTGGAAGGTGTGGTCCTGGGGGTCAGGCGGGGTGGATGATGGTCAGAAGAGCGCTTACCCATGAGTCCAACCTGGGAACCTAACCTGGGAAAATCAGAGCCACCTGGTCACTTCCTCAGATGGGTCACCGCTCTGGGCCAGAAACCAAACTGGGGAAATACAATTTCAGTTCAATTCAATTCAATTCAATTATATTTACTGAGCGCTTACTGAATAAGTGCTTGAGAGAGCAAAAAATAACAACAAGCAGATTCCTGCCCACAGTGACCTCACAATCCAGACGGGGAGACAAACATTAATATAAATAAATAGATGGATAAATAAATTACAGATATATACAGATATATGCATATGTGCTTTGCGGATGGAAGGGAGGATGAATAAAGGAGCAAGTAAGAGCAGCGCAGAAGGGATTGGGAGAAGAGGAGAGGAGGGCTTAGTTAGGGACGGCTTCTTGGAGGAGATGTTCCTTCAATAAGGTTTTGAAGTAGGGGAGAACAATTACCTGTCTTATGTGAAGAGGGAAAGCATTCCAAGCCAGAGGTAGGATGTAGGCAAGAGTTCAGTGATAAGATAGACAAGATTGAGGCACAGTGAAAAGATTAGCATTAGAGAAATGAAGTGTGCAGGGTGGATTGCAGTAGGAGAATTAGCGAGGTGAGGTAGAAGGAGGCAAGTTGATTAAGTGCTTTAAATTCAATGGTGAGGAGTTGTTTTTGACATGAAGGTGGATGGGCAACTACTGGAGTGTCTTGAGGAATAGGGAAATATGGTCTGAATATTTTTGAAGGAAAATGATTTAGGCAGCAGAATGGACTATGTATGGACAGACAGAATGGACTATGTGGGGACAGAATGGACTATATGGGGATAGACAGTAGACAGAGTGGTTTAGTGAGGAGACTGATGGCAATGTGAAGGTAGAACTGACAGGATTTAGTGATAGCTTGAATCTGGGTGGAATGAGAGAGAGGAGTCAAGGATAATGCCAAGGTTACAGGCTTGTGAGACCGGAAGGATTGTGGTACCATCAACAGTGATGGGAATGTCAGTGGGAAGACAGTGTTTGGGTGAGAAGATAAGTTGTTCAGTTTTAGCCATATTAAATTTGAGGTGAAGGAAGGACATCCAAGAAGAGATGTCTTGAAGGCAGAAGGAAATGCCAGACTTCAGAGAGGGAGAGAGATCAGGGCTGGAGATGTAGATTTGGATGTCATCAGCATAGAGGTGATAGTTGAAGCCATGTGAGTGAATGAGTTTTCCAAGGGTGTGGATGTAGATGGAGGAAAGAAGGGGATCCAGAACTGAACCTTGAGGGAAACCCACAGTCAGGGTATGGGAGGCAGAGGAGGATCCCACGAAAAAGACTGAGAATAGGCAGCCAGAGAGATAGGAGGAGAACCAGGAGAGGACAATGTTAGTGAAGCTAAGGTTAGATAATGTTTCCAGGAGAAGGGAGTGGTTGACAGTGTCAGAAGCAGCTGAGAGGTAGAGTAGGATTAGGATGGAGTAGAGGCCATTGGATTTGGTGAAGAGGAGATCATTGGTGACCTTTGAGAGAGTGGTTTCTGTGGATTGAAGAGCACAGAAGCCAGATTGGAGGTGTCAAGGAGAGAACCGGAGGAGAGTAGAGGCAGCGAGAAGAAATTGAGGCAGTGAAGATGATTCTGAAACAACTGGAAAAAAACCTATATTTTGATCACATAGAATTATAAGTAATATTTTTGTAGTATATGTAATATAAGTAGTATTTTTGTCTTTTGAATGGGATATTAAAAATTTTCATAAAGGTAAGGAAATGTTTCTAGGGATGAATATGCATAGGGTCTCGATCACTTTCTTGATGGCCTCTGCTTGGTATTGTTGTAGAGGAAAACATGTGGGGATCTGCAGAATGCCAAGCTGTGACTACTTGGAGGATTCTGAAACAGGGAATTACATGAGTCGACCACTGCTTGGTCCACCTGTTCTAGGAAAAGCTTCTGGAGACTAGCCCCTGAAATCATTTATTGATTGTCTGCCACCTGCTGGAAAGACACTGCATGGAATTTGAATTTTACAATTCCCCTGGATTGGGGGCGGGGGGTGTGGTGTGTGTGTGTGTGTGTGTGTGTGTGTGTGTGCGCGCGCGCTTGCTATAGAGCCTTTAGTTGTTTGGCTTTCAGTATTTCAGTATTTGAACAGTGGGTAGCATTACCACTGGAAGCGATGTTAAAGATAGTAAATGAAGGAACCGTTCTTTATGTTGATACTGTGTAAAACTTTGAAGTGCCCCACGATTACATCTGAGCATTAAATGAAGAGATTTTGAGAGCTTTTCTCTTTAAGTGAAACTTCAGCTCATGGAAAAGAGAGGTGAAGTAAAACTGACAGAACCTTTCTAGCAAAGTTTCTAGAGAAGATTGCTTAGGGATGTTGGTTGTGGGAAGCTGCTTGGGAGAGGGAGGCTTGAAAGCAAAGCTGTTCAGTGGACATTTTTCCTTCATAATGCTGCTGATTCCTTCTTTTATGGCCTCTGAGCTTCAGGAAGTCTGGCAGGTAGCAGGCAAATCACTTTATTCTCCAGAAAGTGAGGCAATAACTTTAAAAAAAGATATTTTCTAGCATTGATCCTACAGGCTAAAATTTTTAAGGCATCTTCAGCTTTTGTCAGAGAATTTAGTAGCATTATCTTCAATAAAGGCTGCCTTCTCCTATCTTTCTTCATCTCCCACGGGGACCATCTCTTCTAGGTTTCTACTCAGTGTCTGGGACACTGCTGACACAATGCACATTAACAATAACATCTCAGATCCGTTCAAAAAGATCTTCCTCCTTGCTGAAGGTTTTCTGCAATGCTGTGACACTGAACCGAATCTTGCTTGCTGCCCTTTGCAGCTCTGGGGCCCTGCATACAGTGCAGCCCTTCCTCACCACAGTTTTGCCACCAGGACCAGCACCCAACTTCAAGAATCGCCTGAAACTGGGTG